>NC_086382.1:29127409-29780257 GCF_036588685.1 Mytilus trossulus
TTTTCACAATAATAAAAAAAAACAAATTGCAATAATTTCTGAATTTATAGTAATGATAAGTTGGTCATAAAAATATAGTGACCTGTAGCTGTTTACAGCCTTTGGTGTTTAGTACATATACGTGCCTCATTAGCATTCATACCACATTTCTATTAACAAAGAAGTCAGATCTATATATCGACATCAGCCAAAATTGAATGTAGGTGGCTACAATAGCAATGGTATATAGAGATATAAACAATTCAGGGTCTATCATTAGTGTTTGAACAGTCACGACTGTCACGACTGTCACGACTGTCACTCTAAGAGCAAAACAATCACAGCTCCAATAATAACACTTCAGTTTGTAATTAATTTATCTTGACGATGGCCTTCAGACGAATTTATCTTTCCCAAAAACGAAATTTCATGACGTTCAAATTATTGAGAGGACAATTTAGTTATGAGTACCCTGAAGGAAAGTACTTCGTTGAACACGTCCAACTGATTAATGACAGGTGGCGTCACCATCAATGGATAATCAAATCAACACTATATCATTAATGATTGGCAAAAGGCAATATTTTTTTCACAACTTTCGCTACATTTATCGTTAATTGCATATGAGGACTATTTGATTTGATCGATAGTTTTTTCACAACTTTCCTTACTTTTATCTTAATTACATATGAGGACTATTTGATTTGATCGATAGTTGTAGTTCATTGGGAGTTCCAAAACTGAGAGATTTAATTAGGTGAACATTGATATATTTCAAAAGACTTTGAAATTATTTTCCAACTACTACATTTTCACATACATTAACTGAGTCTTAGAGGGAATAAATATACAATTTGAGTAAAATTGAGAACGGAAATGGGGAATGTGTCAAAGACACAACAACCCGACCATAGAAAAAACAACAGTTTTTCAATGTACCAAGAAATTCCTAACAACTTCCATATGCCATGAAATTTTCAAATTTGAAAAGGATTGCTTGATTTATGGTTCTCAAAGAAAGACCAATCTAAGAAAAATCAATGGTATAAATTTTAACTTCCAGTTTTTCCATCTTTAACTATTACTTAAATTTAACAATCATACAATTCCCTTACACAAGAATATTGATAATTCAAAATTGAATTAGACATCCAACACTATAGACAAAAGATTTACTATAAGTCTCTGATATCACAATGGATAATAAATACCAAACGTGGGTGAGATTTTCCTCACTCACAGTTACACAACAGCTTATTTGTCTTTGTTATTTTCTCAAGTTTTTGTCAACTAAGGCTATTAGTGGACATTTATTTTCCCAAGGCAATGACCTTAGCCAGGCGATGATCTTTATTAGTAAATCATCGTCCCTTGATACATAAGACAGTAAATTGTAGTTACTCAACAGACAAACTAAATAATTTAGCATCAAAAGTCAGTCAACCTTTTGAAATGCTCTTAAATTCCTTTTATCTAACACTATAACAATAGCTTGAATGTATCATGTTTATTCCACAGCTATGAAATTTTCCTGAAAATTTAATGTAAAAAATTAATAATTCTAGACAAAGCAAAATTGCATAATCAGGTATGTTTTAAATCGATATGATTTTAGATGCTGGGTTTTAAAAATACTTAATTATCACTGAACTAGTATATATTTGTTTAGGGGCCAGCTGAGGGACGCCTCCGGGTGCGGGAATTTCTCACTACATTGAAGACCTGTTGGTGACCTTCTGCTGTTGTTTTTTTTAATTTGGTCGGGTTGTTGTCTCTTTGACACATTCCCGATTTCCATTCTCAATTTTCTTGATATCCATGCAGTTTATATGTTTATATAATCAGATTGAGGCTGACACCTGGTAAATTATCCAACATGGCAGACGGTCATTAAAGCTTGAAATGTATTATAACTTGTATAGACCCTTGTCTATTGACTGTTCCAGAATTTAAAGGACTATGGGTAAATCACATTGTTCCTTCACCAAAATGAAAATAATGTCATATCATTGGTTGAATTTTCATTGTTAAAGAATTTTAGGACCTAATTTTTTAACCAATTACAATGCTTTGGTGTTTACTTTTGAAAATATTACCCAGAATTCATAAGATTTTAGAAAGACAAACTGTGGAGGACTATATATTTTCCACTTGATGTATTAATTTTGGTTAATTTTGTCATAAAATTGTTCATTTGTTTCAATATACCCTACATCTCCTTCCATCCAAAAATAACAGTTAAACTTCCATGACCATGTGCTAGTATGGAAAACCAAATAGACCAAAAATTGCACAAAAGTATCCACTGTCAAAATGAAACCATGGTTGACCATGGTTACCATCGCCGATCATTGATTACCATGATCAAACCATGGTTTGAGGTGCTTTAAACCATAGTCAACCGATCATTGATTACCATGAGGTGCTTTAAACCATGGTCAACCGATCATTGATTACCATGATCAAACCATGGTTTGAGGTGCTTTAAACCATAGTCAACCGATCATTGATTACCATGATCAAACCATGGTTTGAGGTGCTTTAAACCATAGTCAACCGATCATTGATTACCATGATCAAACCATGGTTTGAGGTGCTTTAAACCATAGTCAACCGATCATTGATTACCATGATCAAACCATGGTTTGAGGTGCTTTAAACCATGGTCAACCGATCATTGATTATCATGATCAAACCATGGTTTGAGGTGCTTTAAACCATAGTCAACCGATCATTGATTACCATGATCAAACCATGGTTTGAGGTGCTTTAAACCATAGTCAACCGATCATTGATTACCATGATCAAACCATGGTTTGAGGTGCTTTAAACCATGGTCAAACGATCATTGATTACCATGATCAAACCATGGTTTGAGGTGCTTTAAACCATAGTCAACCGATCATTGATTACCATGATCAAACCATGGTTTGAGGTGCTTTAAACCATAGTCAACCGATCATTGATAACCATGATCAAACCATGGTTTGAGGTGCTTTAAACCATGGTCAACTGATCATTGATTACCATGATCAAACCATGGTTTGAGGTGCTTTAAACCATGGTCAACCGATCATTGATTACCATGATCAAACCATGGTTTGAGGTGCTTTAAACCATAGTCAACCGATCATTGATTACCATGATCAAACCATGGTTTGAGGTGCTTTAAACCATAGTCAACTGATCATTGATTACCATGATCAAACCATGGTTTGAGGTGCTTTAAACCATAGTCAACTATGGTTGTCCACTTTTGTGACCATAGTTGACCATGGTTAATAATTACGAATGGCTGATTGACAAAACATTTCTGGATACCAGGGCTTTTTCAAAATAATATGAATTAAACATTGCAGCTTAGTGTTTGGACATTTTCCATTATTCACTAAGATTACTCTCTAAATCTTTCTATCACTTAGAGAAAGTGAAGTAGAAAAAATAGCCATCCATTCTATCCAAATGTCCAAGGTAAATGACCATCGATCTAAATTCGTTTCTGGAAAATGACCAATTCATTATTTTTATGGAATCTATCTAACTTTACAATTAATTTCAATTAATCCAACATTTTGCTCAAATGGTCAACTTAATATTCTCTGGCTGTCCCTAATATAAAAGCCATCAACAGGTTTATCTTACTATCTCAGACTATTCAAACGAAAGCTAGATATATGGTTTTGTTGTTTTGAATTTCCAATCTAAAGTTCTCATAAATCAACCAGTGCTTACTTGTTTGGTGACATTTTTATATCGCTTGTTTTCAGATTTATGTGAATAATATGATGCTCTGAATTTTCATCATAATTATTTATGACACTAACATCATAATTTATAATTTCACTGTACATTTATTAATTATTGTGTACATTTATTAATGCGATTCGTGAAAAATGGACAAAAATGCAAGATTATTTTTTGTGATTTGTGAAGAATGGACAAAAATGCAAGATTATATTCGGTTTTTTTGAAGAATCGACAAAAATGCAAGATTATTTTTTGAGATTTGGGAAGAATGGACAAAAATGCAAGATTATTTTTTGCGATTTAGGAAGGATGGACAAAAATGATAGATTAATTTTTGCGATATGGGAATAATTGCTGAATTTACAGAAGATTGGGCAAACATTTACCTATATTTATTATCCAAAAAAAATATACATGTAAAAGTATGAGCCGTTAAAAAATTATGTTTTAATAAAACTGTGACCACATCTCCAGATAAAACTCAGATGTTGTTACTTCAGTTTCCCTAAGAATGATCATAATAACACATACATTAACCCGTTCACCACAGTCAACACCAAAGACTTTCTAATGAAGAAATACAATGTTTCCATACCACCATACAATAGAACCCAATTATGTTAGAGGGAATAAAATGATGTAAAGGGTTAATACTACTATGTTTGAAAAACGTTTTACAAGTTTTCTAGGAATATCAACAAGTAAAATGGACGTTGCTAAACAATATGTTGTCTGAGTCTTACAGATTTCTCACTTATGGATCAACAAGTTAAAACTACTGTTTTGAAATTATTTAGTTCGGAGACTGCAGTTTTCGATCTTTGCTCTCCTTTTTCTATTTTTCTTTTTTTCCTTCATTTAAAAGAGAAATTGACATAAAATTCTGTAAATAAAATAACAAAGCATAAGCTGATTTAGCTCAATCAAATAGTTAGTTCCTATTCTGGACCACCAGGGGGAGCTGGAATCGCAAAGTATTTGACTTCCGAGGGATTGTTAAGGTTTATTATCTATTTACATGGGCTGCCATTGTCTGTCTGTCTTTACATCTAGCCTATTATCTATTAAAAAAAAGAACCGACATTGTTAAAAAGTGGACATAAAAAAAATATATGTACCGGTATATATTCCCACAAATTCCTAATTTTTTTAGTAAAAATAAAAGCATATGACTTTCTTTATTGTTTTTTTTTCTGTTTTTTGCTTGACATTTTAGAAATTTATGTAATATACACCTCAAAATTAATTGCTGAAAGGTAAAGAACCCCAAAAATACTGTTAAAACTTGATGCCTTTGATAATTTCAGAACATTGACCCAAATATTAGTTAAAAAGCCTGGCACAAAAACTTGTTAGTTTGTTACAGTCGCTCTTGGGCTATAATCTTATTAATGTTCTGTACATTTACAGCTTTCTCTTTAAATGTCGGCAATAATGACTTTCAATTATTTCCATTTATGCTATACTGAATATATCTAAATTAGAATAGACACAAATGTAATGTTGACTCTTAATTTGACCAGAAAAGCTGTAGCCTTTATACGTAAAGGCAAATTAGATCTAATGAAGTAAAAACTACTTTTAAGCTAAATAAAACTATATTAAGAAAAAAATCTACGGACAGACACAAAGTGGAGGTTAAATTTCTTAAGACCTTTCTGACACACCAAGTGAGGTTAAACCCAAAGATAAAAGTTGTATATAGAATCCACACACAGATTAGACAGCTAATTAGGATATTAAAGCACAAGTTAGATAGAACACACGTTAGACCAGTTCCCGCATTAATTGACTCTTACCGTGTTACTACATTCTGTTAAACTATTTTCCTGAAAAGATGGTAGAAATTTTATTTACTTTAATTTGAAAGCCAGTTATCTTAGCTAGCTTTATTTCTAATTAGTTTTTTCCTTCAATGAACAAAATAATCATTGTTTTGCACAGTGCTGAAGGTCAAATGTTACTCTATAATTGTTCAAATCTTCTATTTTTTTTTCTTCTGTTTTTGTCAACCAGGGCTATACAATAGTGGACATTTATTTTTCAAAGACAATGACCTTAGGCCAGACCAGACAATGATCTTGATACTCAAATCATTGTCCTTTAAGGTGTAATACCACCAAATCATGGTACGTCACATCCGGTTGCATACGAAAGTAGGTCTAAAAAAATATTCCCTTAAATTTGACCGTTGTAGGTAATTAATCCTACATTTTATTGCAGTAGAACTATTTCTGTGTCATAAACATATGTCTTGGGTATTTCAAAACACCATTATTTTTTATTTGTGATTTCTATAGAAAATTTTGTAATCTTGAGGTTACATGGTGACTAAACCTTGTACACAGATAGAATAAGGGGAGAAATTTGATTGGTTAACTTCCAATGATGGTTATTTTCTTATTTGCAATGAAATGTTATGTGAAACTTTTTCTATAGAACTGGACAGGATAAAACTTTACTCATGCCAAGTATTTCTTTATTTGAAACAAAGATAAATTCTGTACAATTTTTTGAAAAGTGCAAATTTAACAAAGACTAATAGGGGAAAATCAATGGTGGTATTACACCTTAATGCATAAAGTAGTAAATTGTAGTTACTCAACAGATAAACTAAATGATTTAGCATTTAAAGTCAGTTGACTGTTTAAAATGCTCTTAAATTCCTTTTATCCAAAACTAATAATAGTTAGCATGTATCAAAGTCAAATTATTATCCTAAAAAGATCGTGAGAATTTTATTTACTTTGATTGAATTTCCAGTTATCTTAGCATAGCTTTATTTCTTATTATATAGGTTTTTACTTTTTGTGAATAAAATAGTCATTGTGCTGCTCATAGCAGAAGGTCAAAGTGCCATGTCTTTGTTCCTATCTTTTATTTCTTTTTAACCTTCAATTGATAGCTTTATCATTGGGAATCATATCACATCTACTTCTTGTTTATATATCTATTGACCAAATAGTTGACTGAACAATTTCTATCAAAGAATTTGGAAGGATAGACAGTTAACATTATTTTGTTAAAATCAGAAAGTACCACAAATTTTCTCTCGGGGTCAGAGTACCAAAATCTTTACCTCAGTTCAGAAGGTACCAAAAACTTTCCTTCAGATTAGAGAGCACCAAAAACATTCCTTCAGATCAGAAGGTACAAAATACCAAAAACATCCCTTCAGATCAGAAGGTACCAAAAACATTCCTTCAGATCAGAAGGTACCAAAAACATTCCTTCAGATTAGAAGGTACCAAAAACATTCCTTCAGATCAGAAGGTACTTAAAACATTCCTTCAGATCAGAAGGTACCAAAAACATTCCTTCAGATCAGAAGGTAACAAAAACATTCCTTCAGATCAGAAGGTACTTAAAACATTCCTTCAGATCAGAAGGTACCAAAAACATTCCTTCAGATCAGAAGGTACAAAATACCAAAAACATCCCTTCAGATCAGAAAGTACCAAAAACATCCTTCAGATTAGAAAGTACCAAAAACATTCCTTCAGACCAGAAGGTACCAAAAACATTCCTTCAGATTAGAAGGTACCAAAAACATTCCTTCAGATCAGAAGGTACCAAAAACATTCCTTCAGATCAGAAGGTACCAAAAACATTCCTTCAGATTAGAAGGTAACAAAAACATTCCTTCAGATCAGAAGGTACTTAAAACATTCCTTCAGATCAGAAGGTACCAAAAACATTCCTTCAGATCAGAAGGTAACAAAAACATTCCTTCAGATCAGAAGGTACTTAAAACATTCCTTCAGATCAGAAGGTACCAAAAACATTCCTTCAGATCAGAAGGTACAAAATACCAAAAACATCCCTTCAGATCAGAAAGTACCAAAACACATCCCTTCAGATCAGAAGGTTCCAAAAACATTCCTTCAGATCAGAAGGTACCAAAAATATTCCTTCAGATTAGAAGGTACCAAAAACATTCCTTCAGATCAGAAGGTACTTAAAACAATCCTTCAGATCAGAAGGTACCTGAAAACATTCCTTCAGATCAGAAGGTAACAAAAACATTCCTTCAGATCAGAAGGTACTTAAAACATTCCTTCAGATCAGAAGGTACCAAAAACATTCCTTCAGATCAGAAGGTACAAAATACCAAAAACATCCCTTCAGATCAGAAAGTACCAAAAACATCCCTTCAGATCAGAAGGTATCAAAAACATTCCTTCAGATCAGAAGGTACCAAAAACAATCCTTCAGATCAGAAGGTACCAAAAACATTCCTTAAGATCAGAAGGTATCAAAAACATTCCTTCAGATCAGAATGTACCAACAATATTCCATCAGATTAGAGGGCACTAAAACAATCCTTCAGATCAGAAGGTACCAAAAACAATCCTTCAGATCAGAAGGTACCAAAAACATTCCTTCAGATCAGAGAGTACCAAAAACATTCCTTCAGATCAGAGGGCACCAAAAACAATCCTTCAGATCAGAAGGTACCAAAAACAATCCTTCAGATCAGAGGGCACCAAAAACATTCCTTCAGATCAGAAGGTACCAAAAACAATCCTTCAAATTAGAGGGATTTGGTTTTGTTTTGTTAGTCTTTCATGTTTTGTAAAAATATGGCTAGCGATAAAATCTATAAAATGGTCACAACCTGGACACATAATTAAGCCCCGACTCAAATTGCAGACAGTTGACAGTTGAAAGCAATTGAGATTTTGACCAGAAAGAAAGTTTATCCATTAAAATAATCCAAGCTGGCATATTATGGTCTCACTAAAATGTATAAATTACAGATCATTCATTCAGATTACTGTCCTTCATAATGTTTATAATCTGACAAATTGTCTTTCTCATTCTTATGAACACTAAAAGCTAAGTACAAAAAGAGGGCAGTAAGTGAGGGTGTTATCCTGAAATCCAAGCAACCCTGAATCTCATTAATTTCTGAGTTTCTGTAAGTGGAAATCCCAAACAGAAAGGCCCAATCCAGATGTACCAAAACAGGTTCTTCCACCTCTTGTGTATAACTGCTAGGTGATTTATTATTGCAGGTGCAACTGCAATGACTGAATAGTTATAAATAAAATATGCTATGAATAATGTCAAGTTGCCCTGAAACGTCAAACAGACGTCACAAAATAGCCTTAAACATTAGTCATTTACCAAGGAAAAACCCATTTTCCCCCCATTTTCTATCATTTCTAATTTACAAGCTTCTCTTTTATCACCCTATCCCTATATGATGCACAGAATATTAAATATAATTGTGTCAACTGAAGCTCTGAACAAAAGTTTTCATTATTAATCTTCATTAAAAATCCAACTTCTGAATAATTATTTTTTTTGTGTCCCACAATTTTTCATTCACCATTTCTACAAGAATTAATTCACTATACAAAATTGATGATCTTACAAGCATTCCGCATGTTAAGAAATCTTACTTCTGAATAAATTTCAACTAATTTTTTTTTTCCTACAATTTTTCATTCTCCATTTCTACAAGAATTAATTCACTATACAAAATTGACAATCTACAAGTCCTAAGAAATCAAACTTCTGAATAAATTTTTACAACTTTTTTTTGTCCTACAATTTTTCATTCTCCATTTCTACAAGAATTCACTAAACACAAGATTGATGATCTGCAAGCCTATACAACAAAGATGACTTTATAAGCTTGAAGCACATGCAATCAATTGTTGTACCACAGAAACAGGATGTATTATAGTGGCTTTAGACAAAGATAGGATAGATTCTGTCACTGATACAATCATAGTCTTTACATCATTATAGATTGATTGATGCAAATTTTGCATTCATTCAATACAAATAAATGGCCTTTGGGTCTTTTCATGCTGGTTTTTCTTTTTTCTTAATTTACCTTTTCATTTCATTTTAGTTAGAATCACTTTATTGTAAACAATGATTCATCACTATATGATAGTTTATAAAAATTACAATCTTCATAACATAGGGCTTCATATCTGTTTATACCAAATCATAAAATTCAATGTTATTTCAAATTGTTTAATGTTTTTACTGTTTGCCTAACAAATGGCAAATAGGGCACTTCATTTTTTTTTAATTGTAAAATAAAATGTTTTTTGAAAATCAGTCTTTTACTTTTGAGGAATATAAAATTACAGCAACTCCCTTTCTCACACAACATGTGCTCCTACATTTCAGGAGGTCTATCATATTGTTCTTAATCCCATATTGCAATGCAAATTTCTATATAAAACTTGTTTTACTTATATATTTTCTTATATTTTCTTTATTTATTTTTCAAATTCAACTTTCATAAAATTTAGGGGGGGGCTTATTTGCCATGTGGTCTAAGAAGTTTCAACTGTAGTCACTAGCCAGTCAGCACTGAGGTGAGGTTGTGAGTTCAAACCCAACCCCTGCAGGTGCACTTGACTCCAATCTTAATTGACAAAGATTGCCAGTTTTCCTATCGAAAGTTGGTTTGCTGTGGGAACTCCAGCTTCCTCACCAATTTAAAATGGCTGCAACAAAATAGCCCAAAAGCGGTGCTTAAAAGTGGTGTTAAAAATATATACAATAAAATAAATCATAAAATTTAAAGCAAATTCAGAAATAAAGGAAGCATTGTTACATTTCAATGTCTTGGGATTGAATTCATAAGTTATGTTTCGTCCTAACTGGTGTCCAATGTCATGTTAAAATTAAAACTTGATTCTCAAAATACAAGACACAGGCATTCAATAAAACAATTTTGAGAACATTTTCATTATTATTGATGTGTGTATCGGTCTAGCTATGGTGAAAAAATACTAAACATTACAGTTGATTTCATAGAGTATGTAGCTTAAGATGATATCTTTGGTAAGATTGCTTGCTAGTTTGAATGTGCAGTCATTATGAGGTAAGGTATACTTCCCTCCTTTCCAAATAGGCTACTCCTACAGACAGATTGATTGGCTATCAGTCAGACTAGTGTATTATTAAAGGAGGGTAGTAAACCTAACCTTATATGACTGTAAGGTTCAGCTAGCAAGCCAGCTAACCAAAGATATAACCTTTATTTACAAAACAATGAAATCAGATGTAAGAATGCAATAAACAATATGATTCTAGAAAAATATTATTATGTAGAATGCCAATTAATGATAATGATAACAAGCTGAAAATCACAGCATAAACATGCAACCCATCCAGTGCTTTTAAAAGAAAAGGGATTGAACAAGTGATAGTTAACTCAGCCCTTTACAGCTGATTTCCTAATGCTTGGAAAGTAAAATTTTGTTTGGCTTGCTTGCTTTGTTTGAATGATTGTTTATGCAAGCTTTGTTAATAAGATTGACAACTTTTAACAATATATATAGGCATAGTTTAATAAACCTGTATATATATTATATTTGAATTTGATAGAGTGTTATCATAATATGATTGTACAATATACAATCAAAGCAAACAAGCTAACCAAAATTTGCTCTACATACATTAGAAAATCACCTGTAACAAAAAAAGCATATTTAAATTGTTCAATAAACAATTAAAAATGCAAAATGTGTGCACGATTATTAAAACAAATTGAGTCTGGATTTTTAAATATTCATAAAATATCAACCTGGTGAATAACAAGTGCAAGCACTTTTGTATAGTTTGAGTACTCAGTAACTTGTTGTAAACCCTTGAGACAGTGGTGCACTACACTAGGAGTTACTATTTATAATTCATATACCTCTCTGTAATTTCGGACACCTGCTTCACGGAATGTAGGTTTGCAACGTAGATTCTTCTGAAATTAGAAAAATACATTAAGTAAAACTACAGAAATAGAGGTTAGATTGGGTTCGTAATTACCTTAACCTAGCTTTTACCTAAAATTATGCCACTAAATATCATAGTGTATATTAATGATTATAATACATGCATTTTACAACTGTCTTATCAGGGCCTTTTATAGCTGACTATGTGGTATGGGCATTGTTGAAGGACGTACAGTGATCTATAGTTGTTAATGTCTGTGTCATTTTGGTCTTTTGTGGATAGTTGTCTCATTGGCAATCATACCACATCTTCTTTTTTATATTCTTAAGTTTCTACATTCAAGAGGCTAATTTCTATTTTATTATTTCTTATTTTAGTAAAAGCTCTTAAAGGTATCCTTCACATTGAAATAACTGTACTCAACTAACAACCTTGACCCCCTGACCCTATATCCTCCCCTAAATCAGAATAATGACAGAAGAGTCAAAACTGGAAGTCCTCAATTTCAAGAAATTTATATCCATCATTTAGGTGTACTTTTCAAATTATCAAAACCAATTTTAGATCGATTCTTGTTTACAGTTTCGCTAGATGTTATTTTTGAATCAATTTCAACTCCATTTCAATGTTAAAGTATTCAAAAACACTGAACTGTCTGAAAATTTAAAAGCAATAATCCGTTTATGCGGAATGGAAGAAATTTACAATTAAAACTTGTGTTAAAGCCTTCAGACTAATTCTAATTATAATGTATCACCATCTTTTCCCAGCATCTTATGCCTTGGTTTAAAAAACCAACAACATAGAAATATTCATTTGATTTTTT
This sequence comes from Mytilus trossulus, assembly GCF_036588685.1. NCBI lineage: Eukaryota > Metazoa > Mollusca > Bivalvia > Mytilida > Mytilidae > Mytilus > Mytilus trossulus. The sequence goes on from NC_086382.1 coordinate 29,139,666, forward strand.
CCTACAAATTTAGAAATCAATTTCTACAAAAAAAAATCTAAAAAGGAAATAAATCCTATATAAACAGCTGCCAAACTTCTGATGTTATTCATGGTTAATTTAAGACCAATGAAGACATGGAATTACCATGGACTTCTCTGCAATGCTGAAATCATGTGACAGTTAGTTTCCTTTTAATTTCAAAATAATTTCATGTTCCTAGGGTCAATTTCTGTCTTTAAATTAAAATTAAAATGAATTCAGTCAAGGATAATAATTAAGTTTAAGTAGAATATTTCCCAGCATGCAAAGTAGTGTGGGTTGACAAAAGGCCATCTACATCTTAAATCTATTTTACTACAACAACAGGGAATTATTCTATAGATCATTCGGCATACTAAGATGGTTTTGTTACACCACAACACGACAATATCTGTTTCAAAAAGCCATTCTTGGAAATATAAATCAAAACATAAAAAAAAACATTAAAGATGAAATAAGGCCATGAGTATGAATTTAGCTAACAGCTAGTTTTAAGCTAGACTGAATTAAGACCTGAGCTCTCACTGAAACTGTAAACATAACGTTTGCCTTCCTGTTAGCTCAAACTGATTTTGACTTTAAACTCCAACTAGAGCTCTTCATTTTTGGAGGAAATAAAGATATATATTTATATATATATAGCTCTGACTGAATTTTAACCTAGCCTTAGATTGAGATAGATGTCTAAAAGTCAATTTCATTCAGTCTAAATTTAGCTGTTGTAATTTCATACAGCAGTTCTAATTAAATTTGTAGGTGCCCAAGGGGCATATACAACTATAGGAAATGGTGAATGTTTGTTTAGAAATTTTTTGATATAGTATTATGTCTTTTACCAGCTAAAAAAATATTTTCATTTAAAATTAAATGTATTTATTAAAGTTGAGCATACACATGTTTTCTATTATGTAAACAATCACACGTGATTGTGTGTCCGCATAGTGGTCATCTATTGGTGTTTATATTGGATAAACAGGTTTGTGTTTTAAATATATGATATTTCGGATTGGTCAATATTTGTTGCATTGCATAAATATATTGAGTATGATATTTGTCATGTAAATATGTGATTTCAAATCTAACTATTTACAAATATACATTTACAATGTACTCTTTTTCAATGGCCTCTCATAATAAATTTTAAAATCATTTGCACTTTTATACTCATAAAGAACACAGTTATCATTTCAACCTCACAATTACAACTTATAATTACAGATAAACTTTGCACAGCCTGTTATCAATATATTGAAAAATATATAAAAAAATCATTTTTCGGAGCTTATCTAATGATCAAATATTATAGAAAGAATGACACCATTATACTTTTTCCATCAATAAACTATGTAGGAGTTTCAAAGGCTTAAAGAGGAAATAAACATAAAAACTGTTGGAAGAATCTAACTACTCAACTAATACAGTGTAATGACTGCCTATTGATAAATTGTCAATCGTTAAACAGCCATCTGTGGCCTTGGACTGACTTAATTCTGATACCCTCTTATTGTTTCTGATCACGTTAAAATACTCAGGTGATTACGAAATTCCATGTCTTGGAAATGTTTACTAACAAATCATTAATTGATATCAGATAAGTCAGTGAAATTGACAATTGTTGTTGTTGTCCTTCTTATTTGTTGTTTAATTTTGATATGATTAAAAGATACAGTGAAACCTATATAAACCAAACCTCTTCGGGACTTGTTCGGTTTTGGCCAATGTTCGGTTTTATCAGGTTCTGACATAATGCATACAATTTGGTATGACGGTGCTTAAGAACATTTTTGATTTACACTGGTTTTCAGTTAATGCAGGATTTGGTTCAGCCAGGTTTCACTGTTTGTTTGTTTTATATTTCTTATTTGAATTGAAGGAAGATCAGGGCTACCTCAATGAGACAGGTACCCAACAACAAAAATAATAGTGTTGATTAAAACTTTAGACAATCAAGACCACGACAATTAGTCTAAAAACATTTGCAATAATCATGTGGAAATCAAAAGTATCTAATGGTTATCAAAATAAATATTAAGTGTGATTGTTGGTTGGTGCTTACATCTACTTGTTGTCCCAATAGCATCTGCCTAATCATCAAGGCAGTTATTGGTGAAATACAAAGAGAGAACCACAAAACTGGTGAACCAAACCAATTAAGATAACATCAAACACACCTAGTTCCTTCAACATATTGATATATTCAATTTCAAAGTATAGGCAAACTGGAAGTATAAGCTATCAGCTAGCTAGATGATGCTTAAAAGTGCTCACTCATTTAAACTGTGAAGCTACTGACCAATTATGAAGTCATTCTTTTCAATATATATATAGTACTTCACTGGGGGAAAGCAGCCGTCTGTAACTTCCGTCACGGACCACCCAATATGGCAGATGGCAGAATTGGTAAGTCAAATAGAACAACACAAATGGAATTGTTAGCATAACGAACAGTACATAATATTTTCTTTTTTACTTGTATACAAAACTTTGAAGTGTTCTGGAGATAAAATAATGATATAATGGTATTATACAACTTTAAAAAAATGTTCCTGCCCTATTTTCTGGCTGAACAATCCCCAGGATACTGACCCTGATCATTTCATCCCTCACCGACTTGCACCAAATTAAACTAGCAACAATCCACAAGTCTAATAATCATTTCCTCTGCCCATCAGTTTATAATTATCTACCTACAAGGTTTCCTTTTAAGTGTTGACAAACTCACGACACAGTTAAGTTCTTTAAGGGATTGGAATGTTATCATCTTGATCATAAGATGTAATGTTTTTAATGAATAATTGTTTAATCAATTAATACTCTACAAGGTAGTAACTATGATCTGCAATATTTCCAATTTAGCCCCGATTCCAACAGGGTAATAGTTCTATATTAGCAAACCAAGATTGCAATCAGGCAGTTTATTATTTCAAGCGATTATTTTGTGTTTCCCACCTGCGATTCCCTGACTTGATAAGAATCGTGATTTGAACATGCGTAGGTGTCTAGTAAGAGTTGCACAATCATGTGTTTAATGGCTGAATGGATATCATACATTTAAACAGGAAGAATGAATCCTCTGGGTGGCTTATCGGGACCAGATTTCTAAACAGCTTAGTAAAATTTAATTACTTTCATCATTAATTAATAATGGAATAAAGTACGTCAAGCATAACTAAGATAATATTGTCCTAGAATTAAGCACCTATAATTACAACAAAGTCAAAAGTTGAACTAAAATACTTTAACACAAGAAGAAGCAATTAGCGGTTTGATTTAAAATACTTGGTGACTTATTTTACATGTAAGAAAAGGGCAGATACTGTGAAGCCTTTGTTTCATAAATCGTACATAAAACTTAGGTGAATTACTAAGACTAAGCCATCTTGGATATGATAAATTTCCGCACATAAAGACAACAAGAGTGCACACACTGTGACTGAAATGTCTCACCTTCTTTACTATAATCATTGATATTATGTTGATAGTCCTAAGTATAAAGCTTTATTACAACTGTCACATAAACTAACTTTTAACCAAGAAAACTAAACGTTAATCAATGAACCATGAAAATGAGGTCAAAGTCAGACCATGCCAGACAGACATGTACAGCTAACAATGCTTCCATACAACAAATATAGTTGACCTATTGCTTATAGTTTAAAAAAAATAGACCAAAACACAAAAACTTAACACTGAGCAATGAACCATGAAAACGAGGTCAAGGTCAAATAAAACCTGCACGACTGACATATAGATCATAAAATATTTCCATACACCAAATATAGTTGACCTAATTGGCATATAGTGTAAGATAAAAAGACCAAAACTAAAAAACTTAACTTTGACCACTGAACCATGAAAATGAGGTCAAGGTCAGATGACATATGCCTGCTAGACATGTACACCTTACAATCATTCCATACACCAAATATAGTAGACCTATTGCATAAAGTATGAGAAAAACAGACCAAAATACAAAAACTTAACTAAATTTATGTATTGAAGTCCCATTGGTGGCCTTTTGCTGTTTATTTTTACTCCTGGGTCAGGTTGTTGGTTTCTTAAACACATTCCCCATTTTCATTCTCTAATTTATTGATAACTGCTTCCTCATTTTGTCCTTTTTCTGATGTTAACTAAGGTACATCAAACATGCATAAAAGATTTGGTCTGTAATTTTTTTTTACAAAATCCACTAATCTTTGATGGGGTGGAGTTGGGGGTATAATCATTTCTGCTGACAATGGGTGCTTTATATACATCATTAAAACAATTCTGTAACAATATATACAGTTAAGAGTCAATAAGTAATATAAACTGTAACTGTAAGGTCAGTAATATTAGATATCCATGCAACATGATATCATGGTTATATATGAAATGTTACCAAAATAGATGCAAAATGTTTTATAGAATATACATTTAGAAATTATGGTTTAGTGTATAAGAATATAAATCAATCATTATTGAGACAATGTGACGTCTGCAGAATGTTCTCTTGTTAAAAGTCCATTCCACTTGACAATGCAAGTCCCAGAATTACACAATTATAAACACATCTCACAAAAGAACAAACTTAAACAAAATGCTAAATACATAATGTTACCATTTGTCATTGTACATGGAAAGTTTAAATGTTAACATAGATTTTTGTTTCAAGGCCTAAATAGAAAAAGAAATGGTTAACATAAAAGGCTTAGAAATCATGGAAATTTTCAGAAACAGTTTTCATACTTGTTACTGAAGATAAAAGACATTCTGAATTGTATTTTTCAGAAACAGTTTTCATACTTGTTACTGAAGATCAAAGATATTCTGAATTGTATTTTTTCAGAAACAGTTTTCATACTTGTTACTGAAGATAAGAGACATTCTGAATTTTATTTTTCAGAAACAGTTTTCATACTTGTTACTGAAGATAAGAAACATTCTGAATTGTATTTTTCAGAAACAGTTTTCATACTTGTTACTGAAGATAAGAGACATTCTGAATTGTATTTTTCAGAAACAGTATTCATACTTGTTACTGAAGATAAAAGACATTCTGAATTGTATTTACCACCAAAGTATGTAAATTAGTTTCCTCCTGTAATGAATATAAAACAATAATTTAATTTTGGATGTAACACCTCTTCTGATTGGCTGACGTTATTTTGTTATGAGCCCATAGATATAATTTAGTCATGTGACCATGATGTCATCAACGTTTTTTCATGGTTTTCTACAGTTTAAAATAGAATTTAGAATTAAATTATAAGAAATGACTGTAATATTTTTTCTGTCTATTCGAAATAACATAAAAAATGAGGCTGTCACAACGACAGCAAACCGGATTTATTAGCATTTATTTGTGTCCTGGCAATATCACAAGAACCATTACTGATGATTGGTGAAAGTTGAAAGTTGAAATAGTCAATATCAAATTTGACCTCTATTTTGTCATCAGTATCAACATATTAAAATTTGAAAAGCTTAGATTGAATGGTTTGTGAGTAAATGCAACAACGTGAATGGAAACACCATTTTACGATCTTTCAAGAACCATAACTCCTGAACGGTAAAAGTCAAAATCGTCATTATTGAACTTGACCTCTATTTTGTCATCAGTAACAACATATTAAAATTTGAAAAGCTTTGGTTGAACGGTTCATGAGAAAATGCACGGACACGACTGGAAACACCTTTTTTCAATCTTTGAAGAACCATAACTCCTGAACGGTAAAAGTCAAAATCGTCATTATTGAACTTGACCTCCATTTTGTCACCAGTAACAACATATTAAAATTTGGGAAGCTTTGGTAGAACAGTTCTGCGTAAATGCACGGACACGACTGGAAACGCCATTTTTCAATCTTTCAAGAACCATAACTCCTGAACAGTAAAAGTCAAAATCGTCATTATTGAACTTGACCTCCATTTTGTCACCAGTAACAACATATTAAAATTTGGGAAGCTTTGGTAGAACTGTTCATGCGTAAATGCACGGACACGACTGGAAACGCCATTTTTCAATCTTTCAAGAACCATAACTCCTGAACGGTAAAAGTCAAAATGGCCATTATTGAACTTGATCTTCATTTAGTTGTCAGTAACAACATATTAAAATTTTAAAAGCTTTGGTTGAACGGTTCTTGAGTTAATGCACGGACAACATTTGATTGGCGCCCGCCCGACCGACCGCCCGCCCGCCCGCCCGCCGAGCATCCCCAATTTAATAACCGACATTTTTGTCACAAAAATCCGGTTAAAAATGTGGTGCACTGTGAAATAACCCGCTACATGCGTTATTCAGTGTGCACCACATTTTTTATGTTATTTCTTCATAGACAGAAAAAATATTACAGTCATTCCTTAAATGAAAAAATGAAGTCTGATATAATACAGTGGGTTTACCAATGGAAAAGCTTTACAATGCTGATGTCATAACAGACTTTATTCCCAAGCTAAATGTTATATTGGAATGTGAGTACTGTCAGTCTTGTGTCTTTCCTTGAGCTGCTGAGGTCACTATTTCAAGTTTCAAGCTTCAAAATGTTTGAAAAAAGGTTGGGAGATTATGATCATAGCTGCTTTAAAAAAAAAGTGTAGTATAGCTATCAGTCTATAAACTCATCATAAATACCAAGCTTAAAATTGTGTACACCAGATGCATGTTTCATTTACAAGGGACTCATCAGTGAGGCTCACATCAAGAAAATTTAAAAGCCAAATTAAGTAGGAAGTTGAAGATCGTTGAAGACCCAAAAATTCGGGAAGGCATTACTAAGAATTTTAGCAATCATTGCAAACGACTGATTGATTGTTGTGCTGAGAAGTTCTTAAGGTAATTTCTGTCAGTGAAACTAAAATTGGAACTCTTTTGATGAGAACTTTAGCATTCTATAAAAAATGCTTTCTGAGTTACCAAACCATTAATAATAGTATATTAGAGTAAACATTACTTAGCATCAAACATCGTATTACAATGATGCATGGGATATAAAACATTTATTCAATAACTCATCACCAAGTAATGAGATTATATAAGCCTGACCTTAAGTTCATTGATGTTTTTCCTTCATATTATTCCCGTCAAGGTCACAGCGAAAGAAATTAATCATTTTAATAGGAGTTCCAGGGACTTCTGACAAAATTAAAGTCTTAATGATCAAATATATAATATATAAACTTGTAACAAAAGCAATGTTTTCTTGGAAAAACATCCAATTTAATACAGAGGTCTTTCTAATACCAATTATAAACAATATATACACAAGATGCCAACAAAGGGAGGATATCTTAATTTGAAAAACAATAGCAGTGATACAGGCGTTAGTTTTCTCGTTTGTAATGTTTTACATTGTTATTTCAGGACCTTTTATAGCTGTCTAAGCAGTATGGGCTTTGCTCATTGTTGAAGGAGGTCTCATTGGGGGGTTTCGATCCCAGATCCCGCTTACTGTTTTGTCAGATTCCCGTATCCCGCTTACATTACGTTCCTAAGCAATTCTCATTTTTTGTCATTTCACGGGTCCCGCAAGACTCAATTCCCGTTTTCACACCACAATAATTTGATTTTCATGTGTCACGCTTACAAAAAATTGGCTATCCCACGTCACGCTAAGACCCAAATGAGACCCACGTTGAAGGCTGTACAGTGACCTATAGTTGTTAATTTCTGTGTCATTTTGATCTCTTGTGGAGAGTTGTCTCATTGGCAATCGTACCACATCTTCTTTTTTTATATATAACTTCTTTATATGATTTTAAAAAAAATTTCAGAAGCAATATATATATACTATTGCAGCTCTATTTTCTTCTTTTCTAAATTTGGAGTATATATTTCAGATACTGCCAAAAAGAGGAGGCCACTTTTTTAGACAGTCATGCTTCAGTGATTCCCTCAATAATCAACCAATTATTTCCCTATTTCAATACTTTGTACTCTATAAATTGAAACAAAAGACAAAAAAATGGACAGAAATGTGTATCATTATACTGCCATGATTCTGTTAGCTTGGTCAGGGTATAAAATTTATGAAATCAAACATTATAATGTTAATAGGATATGAATTTTTACTTCAAAGAGTTCAGCATCTGTTGTTCTTTCTCATATGATAACATTAAAGCACTCTTACTTCATTAAGTCAGGTACTGTAAGGTTTCAGGCGATATTTCAGACAATCACTGGGAGATTGCAGACAATCTAAATTCAATATTTTTAATTACAACTGAAAGTCTGAGATGTTAATATTTCCTTAAAGTTCAAACAAAGTTCATATTACGGTATTCACTATTATTATATATGTCTGTTTAAATCTTAAGGTATTAGGACCATAACTGACCAAATGATTTTACAAAACTTGCAGAGTTGGGCCATAATAAATAATAGGTTTGTTTGCCCAAACGCTACCTACCCAGAAAAAAGCTGCCTACTCAAATTCCTCTATTGTCCTGAATTGAAGAAGTTTTTTTTTTAATCAAATAAGCATGAAGACTAATAAACATCTGATACTTCAATTTCTTTTAAAAAAAAATTAAAAAAATGCCTACCTACCTACCCACTGTCTCAACCTTAGGGTAGGGTTTGGGCAAACCAAAATATTTTTAAGTGTGGCCTTGTCTAGTCACATTCCAGTGGCTGACCAAAAATTTTCATAAGTGTGGATGGAATTTTTAAGGGGGAAGGGAGGGTAGGGAGCACTGACTATCACAATAGGAGGTCCACACAGTCATGCTTCAGTGATTCACAAATAATCAACCAATTATTTTTCCACAAAAGAATAGTCCTAAACACCCCCTGCCTCCCTTAAATCAGTCTCTGCTTTCGTTCCAAGGATTAAAACACATCTTTACAGTTTTCTTACTCAGGAATACATGTATAATAAAGTTTTGTACACTAATTGAGACACAGCAGGTAAAACAAAAGTAACTCCAATGGTCCCTATCAACTTTGTTGAAGCAAACATAACATCTACTGAGAGATCAGGCCCTTTATCAAGACTTCGGGATCATGTGTTTTTAAGCTCCAGATTTTTTTATTAATCCTTTTAGGATTTGGGAATTTTTTTTGTGAATTTTGGGATGGTGGGATTTAATTTATTTTAAATTCGGGACCTTAAGATTTGATGTTTTTAAGTCTGGGATTTGGGGATCAGGACCCCTCCTTCCACCCCCACTCTACTATTACTGTTTTACAATTTTCAAGTTACAGAAAGTCTATTTTAGTGCAATAGAAAAACATTTTTATATTCGGATAGTTGTTAATATATATAGTAAAAGGATGATCGTTTTAATTTTTTTTTAAATTAACAACAGACAAAAATAAACTATAATTCAACTGCTATTTAAAATTTCCGTCACAATAGACTACGATTGAATTAACCATTTTCTTCATAATCGATGTAAAAAAAACTATTTTGATCATAAAATACAAACAGAAATATTGTACTATTAAAACCCAATTATACAGAACCTTTCACTTTAAAAATGTAAACATATATAACTCGGTGTCCTATTAAAATAGGGATAAATCAGATTCATTATTTGCTTTAAATCTTTTTACAAAATTAAGCACTTTTTCATTGTCACTAATCTCCAATGGTTAACCAACTCAGCAAGTCCTCTAGTTACGACCTGTTTAATTTTTCCCAGTAAAATCCCACCGGAATCATTATTGACATGGTTGAAGCTAAAATTCAATATATATTTCACTTCTATCTATCCAAGGTATTATATCTAATCTTTATAAAATAATTGACTCGGGAGTATTAAAGTCTAAATATAGATTCAATCTAGGACATCTCCTCTGTGGTTCTTGGACAATGAAATTTATTGTCGCTACAATATCAAATTACTCAAATCCAACTAAAAAAATGTATTGTTACATAAGGCGAGAAGCTAATGTACACAGGTTTAATGTGTGAAGCACCAAGCCTAACTTAATTTTCCAACTACTGGTTGCTCTGACAACCCTTTACAAAGATGATTTCATGGAGATAATGATAATTAGTGGGTTTTCTCAATGAATATATAGAACACTGTCAAATTACATCTATTCAATTGACAGTTTCCTGCAGGTTGACATACATTGTGAGGGAAAAATTCTGGTTGACCTTGACTCTGGTGGAAAAAAGTAATGAAGTGAATAATTCATATTGGTCAAGCAGTTGATATTTTATGATGTCAATACTATGACGAGAATCAGATATCAAAATAGATTGAATTCATGTTTTTTATATGATGATAGAAACAAAAGTTTTTCTATGTTTCACCATCAAACTGGGAGATCACTAATTTATTTCAGGACATTAACCACCAGCAATCAATCAATCAATCAATCAATCAATCAATCAATCAATCAATAAGTAATTTCAGATCCAATTTATCAGACATTATAACATTGGTGATAATTCCGGTCAAATTTATTAATGGTCTACAGTCAACTTATTTTATGTAACATTACTATGAGGTGGGGATAGGACCTTTATCAGGACTCAGGATCAGGTGTTTTTAAGCTCGGGGTTTCAAGATTGACCCTTTCAGGATCCGGGAATCCTTTTTTTGAATTTCGGGACCTCGGGTTTTCAAACCGGGATTTCGGGATTTCGTGTTTTTAAGTCAGGGATTTCAGGATCAGGACCCCTCTACTATGGTATGCAATTTTATGAAGAGCTTGGCATAGTGATGCAGACAGAAGGACTAATAGAGTTAATTATGAAATTATAAAATCAGATTTATTATCATTTGTAATATTGGCCTCAATAGTTGAGTTATATATGTAGTTAGCATACTTTTTCATATGTAAATCTACACTTCCCGATGCTATTGTATAGGGTTCATCAGTAAGTCAGTCTTTTAAAAAAAACTGAAAAAGAGTAGTTGAACCTTGGCTCTCAAAATTGATCAACCCGTAATGGGCACATTTTGGTTATAATACACCTAATCGCTATTTATTCCATTCTGGATAAGTTCTAAAATTACACAACTTTTTCATCCAGTTGAAGATATCTGGGACCCTGTTTAAACCATTCACCATGCATGATACTTTTTAATGAGACCTGTTTAAACTACCCTAAATACTTCACACAAAATATTTTTTTTCTTCAATTTTAATTTCGAAAAAAGTGGATCATACTATATCAAAGTTTCTTGGTGATGACTTTCTAAATTTTTTTCTCCCTCAGCTCACTATTGTTGACCTTCATTTTTCAGCCGGTTACCCAAACAGGAAGTTGTATAAATGACTGTTTTTCCCGGAATGGACTAAAAAGCGATAAGGTGTATATATTTAGGATCTTGTGTTGTTGCCAAGGTTTCCCAAAGCTTATAGTGTCAAAAAACACAAAATGATTGTGTTTGGACAATGTATAAAAAAAATGTGCAGACTGCAGAGCATATAATGTCCTCTTATGTAGCAATTTGTTTTACCAAACATCATGGCTTTTGAAATGGATCCAAATGATTGCCTTTTTGATCTTTTATGATAAAGCTGAAATTCAAGGCCAAATTTGGCTACATGTGAACCATTGTCTTAGCTTCAACTTTTCAAACTCAAAGCTATTTAGATCTTGCATTATGATATAGACATTTTTCTATGAATGGCGGCAGCTGACCTTTAAATGTCTATACTATTTCATAGTCTTGTTAGATTCTCTTTGATTGACTATTTACAGAGGGTCTCATTGGGGGATTCCGATCCCGTATCCCGCTTACTGTTTTGTCAGATTCCCGTATCCTGCTTACACTATGTACGTAAGCAATTCTCATTTTTTTGTCATATCCCGGGTCCTGCAAGACATCATTTCATGTTTTCACGATACAATAATTTGACTTTCATGTGTCACGCTTACAAAAAATCAACAATCCTGCGTCACGCTTAGACCCACTTTACATTCATAGAAAGACTGAATATAATTTTGACAACTATCACAGAATATTTTCAGTAAACCAATTCGTTTTTCCTCTTCAAAAATCCCCTGAATACAAGTACAGTTGTGGTAAAAACAACTTGTAACCAAACAAAACAAATAGTTCCTATAAATCTTAGTTACAGAGAAAAGACCTAAAACTTTCTCCAAATACCAAACACAGTGAAAATAACATTCATTTTCCCTGGAAATAATCATACTATCAGCAGTGACAGTAATCTGACAGATACGACCTTTCTTCACTGATTTCTCAAGAGTCCACGTCATGTCTGAAGAAAGTACAATAACAACGCAGCCATGATATTTGAATACATTGATTTTCTTATTTACGGAGACTAAATGTACTGGGAAAAATTTGGGAAAAGTACACCTGAACAAATCAGATGATGTATTGTTTTAAAGACCATTGACAAACAGGAAAAGGAAAATATTAAGGTTTTTATTTGTTTCTATGACATATACTGGTTAGAACATGAAATTGGAGAACTTTGTGAATTTATATGGGCTTGAGAGTTACAATATCTATCAAATATTTTAAAGAAATTGTTGACTTCAAGAATTTGTATCCTAAAAACAGTTATGTATAATGTTGGCAAAGAAAAACAGGGGCAAAAGAATTACCAGCAGGAAATTCAAACTCCTAGATTGAAAATAAACCGACAACATCACAACTAAAAAAGAAAAGACAGACAGACAAATAATAGTTCACATGCCACAACATAGATAACTAAGCAACATGAACCCCACCAAAAACTGGGTGTGATCTCATGTACTTTGGCAGTTCCTACTCCACATGTGGTCTCTGCTGTGTGGACCCCTAAATATATAATTATATTACGATACACAGGAGAAACTCCATTATCAATAGTTAGTGTACCTCTTCACTGAGGCTTTCTTACCTTTTCTAAAACTGCTATACAGCCCTGATGAGCAACTATTTTACATGCAACACATTTCTTTCTTTGACCCGTTTTCTGAAATTAAAACAAATGAAATATCTTATATTAAAATCATACTTTTGATGACTATAAATAATTGACAGTTTTACAGTTATGCCACATCCCCCTATCTTATACCAACCCACCGCATACTTTAATTTTATGTGTCTGTCCCAAGTAAAGAGTCTATAAGCTATTGGTTGTCTTGTTGCTGTTTGTCCTAATTTTTTTGTTTTTTTTAATTTTTATTTGGTAGAAATCATATCTTTTGTTTTGTTTCACATTTTTTTCTAAAGATTTTATTAAGCTTAATTCCTAGACGAAACTTTGTTTGCCATATACTGTGGATTCATTTGTTTTCGTGGGTACCAATTTACGTGTTTTTCTCAATTATTATTTTCCTGGATATTTGATTTCGTGGTTTTCTCAAAGTCTACATACATTCCTATATAAAATTTGTAATTCATTGGACATGGGAATTTGTGGTTGCCAGGCAACCATAAAATTCCCGAAAATTAGTATCCAACAAATAAGAATGAATCCACAGTTAAGTTACCTGTAATGGTTCATGACAATATTACTTGTCCTTTGGTGTTTTTGTTTGGTGTTTAGTCATCAATTGGTAATCAAACTAAATCTCCCCTTATTTCAAATTAGTGCTATTCCAGAAAAAAATGTAGGGGGGGGGGGGGGGGGGGGGGGGGGGTGCATTATAGTGTGAAACATTGCTCTGATACCCATCACCCATGTATTTTAATACAATGTGCCTTCCAACCCCCCTCCCACCCCCCATCATTTTTTCTGGAATAGCCCTTAGAGGAAAAGTGATTGTATGATTTCATTTCTGTGGGCCAGGATGAACAGCAAGATATTTGATTTTTTATTTGTTTTAACACAACTTTTGGGCTATTTTGTGGCGGCCAGTTTTTATTAGTTGAGGAAGTTGTATAGTCCCTGGAGAAAACCACTGACCTATATAGGAAAACAGACAATCCTAGTCAATTAAAATTTGAGTCAAGTTTACTCACATGAGCGGAGCAGGGAAGTATTAAGAAAGAAGAAAACACAAAGCAATTAATATGTGATGAGTAAATCATAAAGAACAAATGACTTAACAACAGAAACTGTGATTGACGAGAGCAAATTAAAAAATTAAGGAAGTAACAAGTTTCAAAGCTTCTTCAAAACTGTGTGAAAAAATTAATGAATTTCTACACCATCAAATTAATGAGTTTCACATTCAAAACAAAAACATAAATTCATCATGAACTAAAATCAATAAAGTCCAAGTCTTACAATTTGCTTAATCAATTTGGTGCACCTTGGGATTTTTCTCTGTCAAAATAGTGAATAATCATGTACAGTAAAGAATGCTTTGAATTTCAATTTAAGGTAAACAGTCCTTATAAAGAATGTGACCTAGACAAAACTCCTACATGAAAACCTGGAAATCCATCTAGGAAGACTTATAAGCTCACAAAATTGATCATAATTTCATGTCGGGTTTTTTTTCTCCCCATAATAATGCTCCCGAGACAAAGTAATGACTTATACAGTAATTGCTTTGCATGTACGACGATATAAAACTGTATAATAAAATGTTCATCCATGACTGGTAACCAGCACAGATAAAACACTCTCACTGTGAGGTTATAGGGGACAGGTAAGTGTAAAAGGGACATAACTTATAATATAGAAATGTGAAGAAGTGCTAATTGATTGCCAATGAGACAACTTTCCACCAGAGACCAAATGACATAGATTTTTTATACTTTAAGGTAACATATTTTGATGGTATATAAAAATAACAAAATGTGATTTGATTTCAAAACTATCCACTAGAGGCCTACATGGTGTTTATATGGCACCAACTCCTGATTCAGCTGCTCATAATGTGCAGCAAACGTCAATTATTTTTCAAATTTTATTCTTACTATCACCAATATTCAAATTTATTATCATAATGTAGATCCTTAACCTTTAAAATGATTCCAATCCTAGTTGTAAGAATGCCTGTTTGCTAATGAATTAGATCCTTGAATATTGTGTTTATTGGTATAAATATTGATTTAATGTCAGTAAATTGAAATCTAACAAAATAATTTTGTAATATACATATGCACCTTCATAGTTCTATAATCTGGCAACGCCTGTATCTTGGCATTGCACAAGGTCATGTCTTTTTTAACTGTTAATAATGTCTTTATACTTAATCCATTGGATGTTGGATATGTAGACTGATCTATGTTTTAGTCTGAGATATCAGATTTTCTTTTTTAGATGTTTCTGGCTTTGACCCAGCTTGACCTAACACTAGCAAGTACTGTACTTTTTGGCTTTTTTGTTATTAAACATTATAAATATCCTGCCCACCCAGTCTGTGTTTATGTTAGATGTTGAGCCATTTTCAACTGACTTTAATAGTGTTGTTTTCATCACAAACACTTAAAAATGATGATTGTGGCGCCAGCAAACTAGTTTACTCCCTACCACCCCCCACCCCCCTTGGTATAGGAAATTGAAATATGACAGTTATAATCCCTTTGTTTGACATATTCCTAAATTTTAATTTTGCCATTTGATTCAGGACTTTCCATTTTGAATTTTCCTTAAGAGAGATTGGTGTTTTGTATAATATAATAATAAATGATGAACAATTAATGAAAAAGTAAAAAGAAGTGTTAAATCTTTCTTAAGAACAAAGTAACTTAAATATGACCAAGGGTAAATCCAAAATAAAATTTGTCAAAGATCTGAATTTCGAAGGCCTTTAATTAATAGATTCCTAACAAAACCATGAAATGATACTGGCTTGCCAATTTATTTTTTTAATACATCAAAGGAACCGTAAGTTCTATTAACAATATAGCCTACCATACAATCAGGCTCCATTGCATAGCAATAGTCCCCAGAGGCATTGGTCTCAACCCACATATGTTCACTGTTAATAGCTTGCTCCTGAAATGGAAAAAAAATATCTTGAAATAATCAGACAAGCATGATCAAAATATGATGCCTTAAAGTTATATATATGATGATAGATGAATGCTTAATTTTACGCAGGTCATTTTTCAACAATTATCTAGAAATCATTTTTTGCTGTCATCTTCTAATCTGAGAATTAATTGATTGTGCTCTATTTCCCATTTGTGATTTTTTTTAATGGTGTCTAGATTTGCAACGAAGGTGATGCTAATACATAGCAGGAGATGTTTACTATGTCCATGCACCCAGTCCTTTGTGCTTTATGCAATTCCTTCAGATTTTTCTCATGGTTGGTATATTCTTTACCAACATTTTTGCCTCTTGTTATGCACTTTGGTCTCTTTTTGTCTCTCAGTCATTTTCTTGGTTGAGTTGGTTATGTATATAGTGTTATGGAAGATTTGTTGGCTTTTAACTCCACTTGTTTCAAATAAAGATTAGATTAAACGTTGGTTTTCCCTTATAAATGGTTTTACAATAGTCCTTTTTGGGCCCCTTATAGCTTGCTGTTTGGTGTGAGCCGAGGCTCCATGATGAAGACCGTACTTTGACCTATAATGGTTTACATTTACAAATTGCGATGGAGCCTCAGTCATCTCATTGGCACTCATACCACATCTTTTTATATCTAATGACTTACCGACCAATCCACGGTGGATCGTAGCTCTCGTTTTCTGTATCCATGTTCTGCATGGCTAGGATGTAAGAGATTGGCATGGTTCTGTGTATTCTTTGATATGGCTTTTCTGGAAAAGAAAAACTAAAATTACAATCTTATCATAAAACAAATCTGAACCACAGGCACTTGGGGAATTGGAACCTCTTTATACAGAAAAGTAGGGGCCCAGACAAAACCATGTGAACTGAACCTAATATATACACTTTTACAATTTTATGGTTATTTCGTCTTAATTATGTGTTTTTAAAATTGGTTCCAATTAAGACAAGTCCCTAGTTACAACATGGCAGAAGATGTTTTTCTGCTTGTCATCACATCATGAGGCAATTAGTGGAAAGATGTGCCTTAAAAAAAGCATATATACCATGCATTTAATAGGATGGCATGGTCGTTCTTCAAATTGTGGGTTTTTTTTAGCAACCACAGCACTGCAAGGCTTAGTAATGCATGGTTCTCCATCTTGCCATCAGTAAACGAGGCTGAACTTTCAATCTTTGTTGGACCATGGAAGTAATATGGATTTAAATATTACTTCCATGGTTGGACAAATTTATTTATTTTATATGTTGAACTCAAATAATGGTATCCATAATCCTGGGTATTTTTTTTCTCAACTGAGTTGTTAATTACCATGGCCACCCTTTTTCCCTCCTGTGTCTTTCTTCAATTGTTTTTTTTTTTTTAAATAGGGTAGAATTTATATTTGTTTTGAATTAAAAAAATAATTGGCATGAATAAGGTTTTATCATTTCCAGTATAATAATACAATGAAAATTTCACACATTGCATTTAAGAACATGACCTTTCCAGAAAAACAGCATAATTTAGTTAACTATATAACCAAGAAAGAAAAATATTTACAAAAGTTAAATAACACTGTCAACAGAAAAGGCATAACTAAATTACTTTGGACTCTACCAGTTTTCAAGGCTAGATAAAAAATATTGGTCAAAGCTTATTAATTTTGAACCAAATCAAAACAGTTTTTGTATCTCACAAAAATAGCAGGCAATGTATATATTTCTATAAAAGTTTCGACTACAATTATATTTCTGTAACAAAGCATGCCAAGATGACAATTCTTAGTAAATTGAATTAGCCAGTAATAAACAATCTGTATTTGACAACAATTCTACATATCTAATATCTTCCTTTATTTATAATATATATATACGTCATTCCTTTTCAAATATAACCCATTAGGCTTTTCAAAAACAAACTAATTAAAATTGTCCATTCAACGGAATCATTTTAAAGCCGTAATTCCATTCAGAAACGTTAATCCTGATCACGGCTGGATAAAGGTATAATCCACGATTACATTATGTGTGTCACATTTTACATCAGCGAGTTATTCTTGGTCCATAATTTCCTATTTATATCAGCGTTTTATTGCAATAAATAGATTATAGCTATTTATGGTATCAATTATCTCTATATTTAGTAGACATCTAAGTTCTTAGAAAATACGCTGCAATCAGATCTCCACTTGACATACGGAGAAATGTTTAAATTAAGAAAATGAAGAGCCATAAAATTATTAATACCGCACGGCTTCACTTCAGATAAAGGTAAACATATACTATCTATATAAATCCCTTTATAGACAAATTTTGTATATATTACTTCTTTGAAATAGAAATAGACATTACTTTATGAAATATTTGCGTCAGTAATGGATTATATGGGCAGTTTTATTTGGCTAATTAATAGTTGAAAGTTTTATATGAATTTCACACAAATATAGAATAAGCTGTGACTATCTTAAATTCTGGGAGAAATATATCCCTAAGATGTACAAACACCAACTTAACCTGAATATAAGAAAATTTTCCGAACTTTTGTAAATACATATTTTGTTGTACGTTCTAATATTTATAAGAAATCGCAAAACCAGAAAGATCTTTGCCAATACACAACATGCTTATTATAATTCATAACTTTGTATTATTTATATTTTAGAAATAACAAAAGTTAATAAAAGTGCAGAATTCACTGCAGATTGTGATTAATTTGATATTAAACAGTAATGCAACATCAAAAATAACTCTGACTTCCAAATTATAAACAAACATTGCTTTAGTTATAGAAATAACTTGATAATGAGGATGAATTTCTGCTTCAATCTACTTGATAGAAATCACAACATTTTTTTCTCATTCGTTACAGGTGAGTTAAACACCTACACAATAATAAAAAAGATGCCACACTTCAAATCTGCCAAAATCAATACCTCATCTTCCTAATTCAAATAACAGTTTGATGAGGTTAACTGTTTATTCATACTACATTATTTCACAGAGTATTTAACAGAGAGGAGAGTAGGTCAAATGTATTTACAATGGCCAAAACTTAATGTGGTGAATTGAAAGCCAATTAAATAAAGCTACATTTTTTCCAGTCTTCAAGTTTTCAAGGTACATAAAAGGAACATGAAAAAAGTCTAACCTGTCTAACCTTTTTTCTGTACTTACATGAGTTTTCTTACATTGACACCTTGCAGGGGTGGATCTATCCATTTAAAAAGGGGGGTTACCAGGATATAAGGGGGAGTTCAACTGTATGTCCCATTCAAATGCATTTATTGTTCAAAAAAGGGGGGTTCCAGCTGTATGTCCCCTTTCAAATGCATTAATTGTCCAAATTGGGGGGTTATAACCCTCAGAACCCCCTCTGGATCTGCAACTGCCTTGGACAACTCAAGAATCAAGATCCATAATGTTTAAGCCAGAAAAGGATTGAAATATCAAAAATCTACGCAGGAATCTCATCACATCACTTGTCCAAATGTCTGTTCCAAACCAGGAACCTTGCAAATAGTCTTTGGTAATACAGTCACACATGGGAATAGCCAGTCAGTCACACTGGGGACCAGAGAAAATATAACCTTATATAAGAGGTGACGTTTAAAATGAGGACTAAATTTCATAGGTTAATTTACAGGGGGTCAAGATTAGGAAGATCTGACAAGAAATTTTTTCTGTTAAATTAAAAAGAATGACCTTTAAATTATAGCAGTTTTGACCTCAAGACTTAAACTTTATTGTCATTTGAAGAATTTGGTAGGGTGGAACATATTTGATTATATATTCCATATAGTACATTCATTCAGAACTATTTCAGACTTATGACAATAAACTAAGGCAGGATTATATGGTTTTTGAATGAACCAAGGTTTGTTCCAAAAATATGAGCACAAATGAAAATACAGAAAGTAACATATCATGAACCAGTAATTAACACTTGATTTTAAGGTGGTACCCAACACTTTCACTAAAATTAATTTGGCTGGTTTAATTTTCATAAAATTTTGATAAAGTTTAAAACTTTGATCCTTTGACAAAAATATAAAAAAAATAAAAAAAATTAACCAATCGTTTTATCAGAAAAATTACACTGGTTATATAGCAGTTTGAAAAACACTTATTTTAATCATTGAGAAGCTTAATATTCCCTTAATAACACAACATAATTAAAACGTTTAGCTGATTTTATAGAGTTATCTCCCTGTGGTGGTAGGTACCACCTTAATGCAAATTAAAAAGTTATCTTAAAAAGTTATCATCCAACCATTAGCTGTAATAGCTAGAACCTTGTAGCTTAAATGTTTCATGACCTCTACAGAAAAAAATTAAAAGGGATTAATATGTTTAATGTCCCGTTAAAATGTCCTGTAATGTCCGATCATATTGATAAAGGTCAATAAAAAAGATTTGGATGAATACAGCCAATTGCAAAAAAACAAAATGGAAGATAATAACTTCATCTCCCAAAAGATCAAATTATCCTGTGAATCCTTAATCATTTATTAACAAATTCTCTTTCCATTACTTATAATACAATCTAGATAAGAGTCAATTCAAGGTCACGCTTTGTATTGTCACAAAATAAATTGTTTTGAACCTCAGTGATCGACGGCTCTCTTGGGACTATTGAAAGGACTGATTACAACTATTATAATTTTCGACATGGAATAAGCAAGAGTCAGAGAAAATAGTGTCAGTAAGTTTAACCGCACTGAATTCTGATTAATTCTCTTCTTTTGTCCTATATCAGATGTTCTGCATGGTCAGAAACTCAGAGGAAAATCAATTTGGAAAGTCCATAGTCACATGGCAAAAATCAAAAAAAAAAAAAAAAAAAAAACAAACAAACAAAGATCATTCAATCAACCTCTATGATAGTTATACATTTTTCATAGATAAAATATATATGGCTACTGGGACTTATGACTGATCAGCTTTAGGCTGAAATCATCTATTGCTTTGTCAAAAATAAACAGAAACTAAAAAGGCTATGAGTATTGCTAAAGGTGATATAGACAGATACCATATCATTTCAAATTCATCAATGTAATAACAATTGCTGATTTATTGTTGGTTGTTTAATGTCAAGGGTCAAATATTTCATCTAAAAAGTCCTATTTTACTTTACTTTCTACCATAATGTAAACAAGACTATAATACAGTAAGACTTAAAAGTAACAATAATGTATGCTCAGTTTGTGTATCACAGAACCTGAAGAAAAAGATGTGTTAGTGACTCAATCAGCTCTTCGAGTAATGCAATTTCTGCTGAAAATCTTCTCAAGTGCACTTGAACCTAATAGACTTGGAATCCATTATAGTTTCCAATACATGTTTTCAAATTTATATCAAATCTTTTAAAACTTATATTTAATTACAACATGATCCAATAAATGTCTTATATAATCATTATAATTGGATTCAATGTCTGGTAAATCTTAATTGATATTGAAATTTAATTTCATTAAGAAATCTGAAAACTTTCCATCCATTTTTTCAGTAATATAGAGTCATACACTTAAAGCAAGTCATATTGTGGATTATAAGGACTAATATTCTATTTTGATGAGATAATCCTGCAATGTGGATTATGAAGCGCTAGATATATCAGCTATATAGTGGATTATAAACACTATCTTTCCATTTGAGATAATCCTGCAATGTGGATTAGGAAGTGCTAGATTATCAGCCATATTGTGGATAATATAAATACTATCTTTTTATTTGAGATAATCCTGCAATGTGGATTATGAAGCGCTGGATTATCAGTCATATTGAAAATTATAAAGACTAACATTCTATTTGGATGTGATAATCCATTTGGATGAGATAATCCTGCAATGTGGATTATGATGCCCTAGATTATCAGTCATATATATTGTGAATTATAAAGACTACGTAACATTCTATTTGGATATGATAATCCTGCCAAATTTCACATGCACCAACATGACACACAAATCACAATAATATATCACTCCCCATGTAGTTATAGACACAAATGGTTTTCTGATAATGAATAGCTCACATATACTTGATGCATTTAATAAACATGACAAAAATGCTTTATAGCAATATCTGAGACATTTTTTATCCAATATACTCTGCTCACAGCAATTCATAAATCTGACAATCAAATCGGGATTATGTCATGGCACTATGTAATTAGTACCAGAAAAAAATCCTTAAGATGACCCTGACCTTTCTTTTCTAATTACAAACTAATAAATTTTCATTATATCCATGATGGTGGTCCTAACATACTGATATATAGA
Source organism: Mytilus trossulus (assembly GCF_036588685.1). Classification (NCBI taxonomy): domain Eukaryota; kingdom Metazoa; phylum Mollusca; class Bivalvia; order Mytilida; family Mytilidae; genus Mytilus; species Mytilus trossulus. Next base: position 29,161,776 of record NC_086382.1, read on the forward strand.
TATAGGAAGATGTGGTATGAGTGCCAATGAGACAACTCTCCATCCAAATAACAATTTATAAAAGTAAACCCTTATAGGTCAAGGTATGGCTATTAATGCAGAGCCTTGGCTTATACGGAGCAGCAAGCTATAAAAGGCCCCAAAATTTATAATCTTGATCCAAATATTAATATGCCTTTCACAAGTCAGGCTAATGTATCTTTGTATTTTTGTTGGTGTTGATTAACTTTGTTAGTATCTATTTTACTTTTATTGTGCTGAGACTCTATTTCTTCAATGTTACCTCTATTGTGCTCTGAATTTTCTGATTCTAAGGTAGTGTAAATCATTTCAAATTATAGAAGAAAAATGTGTTCGAGGATGTGAATGATCCTGCTCACGTTGTGCAACTTTCCAACTTAAAATTCAAACTCTGTCTGGGTATTTTGGCTCTTAGCATTGTGTATGACTTTAATAAAATTTGGAAAAGACAAACTTAAGTTGAAAGTAAAAAGGGGAATAACTCTAACACTGTAAGTGAATCACTGCTCAATTGTTTTACTCTGAGGTTGGTTCTTAGTATTGTGTTTGCATGAGTTAAGCCCTATGCTAGCCCTTATACTTAACTTAAACAAGCCCTATGCTAGCCCTGAAACCTAACTTTACACAAGCCCTTTGCTAGCCCTTAAACCAAACTTTACACAAGCCCTATGCTAGTCCTTATATCTAACTTTACACAAGCCTTATGCTAGCCCTTATAACTAATTTTACACAAACCCTATGTTAGTCAGTTATACCTAACTTTATACAAGCCATAATGCTAGCCCTTTAACATAACCTTACACAAGCCCTATGCTAGCCCTTATACCTTACTTTACACAAGCCCTATGCTAGCCCTTTTTCTTAACTTTACACAAGCCCTATGCTAGCCCTTATACCTAACCTTACATAAGCCCTATGCTAGCACTTGTATGTTACTTTACACAAGCACCATGCTAGCCCCTAGACTAAATACAAACTGTAATCGAAACTGAAACATTCATCTATCCCCTTATAGTGATGAGTTACTTTGAATTTGGTTGTAAGAGTATTTGTTTTTAATGCTTTAACTGAGTTTACATGTCTTGTACTTTTGCATGGATTAGTTGAGTAAGTACAGCATGTGTGTTACCCTGATTAATTCTGTAACATGCTGATTATCATTAGACATGTATATATCGGTGCTATCTTTAGACTTAATGTTTTCTGTAAATAATCTGGAGAAGATGGAATGTTAATCTATTAGTTATCTTCTTCAGTATCGCATGCTTGTGATTAACATCAATACATGTATAATAATAAACAGACTTTTACATCTATAACACTCTATATAATCAACATTGTTGGACACACTGCTTGAGTATCAATGATCCAAGTTCTATAAATTGGAAAGCTTATTTACTAGAGGACTAATATTTTAAAGATGATGAAATAATCATTTCAGACATATATGTATAATGAATTCCCATTCATAAAATCAGACAACTGTAAATTATTAAGCCATGATCCAGTTATGTATCTCAAAATCATAATGCCTACAGTCAAATCAGCTGTGACTTGATTGCATAAGCATTGCTGTCCTATAATGCAAAGCACAGTGTAACCTGCATAATACGACACCTGAATTAAATTCAAACACCCTGCTTAATCAGACTTTTTTTTCTGGTCCCCCAAGTGTGTCCGATAACACAGGTTACACTGTATTACAATTCATTCAAAATGTTTACCAAATTGTAATTTGTTTCATGAAATCTAACGATTCAAATGGTCAGACATTTTAACTACAATTAAGTCATTAATGTAACCAGTGATCAAATAAAGCTCAGCATTAGGTTGCTGCAAAAGTCATATACAATGTATTACTCAATTTATTTCACTTGACTGGGCGGAGTTTATCCAGTTCGCTCATAATAAACCAGTCCATCTATAGATAGGTGTTTTAGGATACACTCATCAATGCATTGTCCAGTCATTCTTTTGTAAATTCCTTTGAGGTCACTGATAGGTGATTAGAAATCAGTAATAACTATATAAACTATATCGTAATCACACACATCTTCAAATCGACTGCCCTAATGCAAATTAAAACGTAAGCTCCGCCCGATCAGTTGAAATAACATTGGTAATAATAGGTTATAATTTTTTCAAATTGTCATTAAGGGGAAATAACTTTTACACAATGTCAAATGTGGATTTTCTGTCATATTGACATTTTGGTTAGTGTATGGCTAAATGATTCCATAATTTTTCCTTGTTGTTTATAACAGTGGTAAGAAAATGGGTGAATAAGGTTTCAATTAAATACATTTCTTTAAGGATTCCATTACATTTAAAAAGGGAGAAAACTGTGTCATAATTTAACAACATAGAGGTCTCTGTTAAATTCCATGGATTTAAACTAAAACACATCCAGAACATTTGATATCGCCTTTCTTAAAACTTTGAATATCCAACACATATTTGCACCATTTCAACCCAAATTTCAAATATATGTTTTGCCAATATTTCCAATTAGCAAAGTTTATCATATTTCATGTGTTTAAGTCATTTAATATTCTCATTTTTATCACCATCTTTTTTTTAACTTTTAACCAGTATTGAATAATCGCACACTTTCAATTAGTGAATAAAAATCTATTACTTATTTATTTCTGTATTAATCTATTACCATAAAATAATGATTAAAATTCATAAATTTATGAATAATTGAAGGATATTTCATGTTTTTCTGTTGTAAAATTGGGTCTAAAACATTAAAGTGTTAGAAATTGATCATGACATCTTTTCAAATACAAACATAAGGAGTGTCAGTACTGATATCTAAAGTAAGAATCAATACTAGAGTATAGATAATCTACCTTTTTAAAACTGTAATGCAAAAAAAAATGAAATTACCTGTTTTAAAAAATCAATACATTTTTTTTTACAGCATCTTTTAAGAAAGGAGAAAAGAAGTATTTACCAGCATATATATATATTGAAATATGGTCACGGCACCAAAACTGATACTTCCAAGGGTCATAATAACGAATGACAGCAGAATTTTTTGTTTTTTGTTCTCGTGCATTATTCTTATTCATTGTCAATAATATCATGCAATTCTTTTTCTTCAATATTTTACAAAACTATTTCCTTCATTTTGTCGACCGAAATATTCATTTACATCCTCTTTTAGGCATTCTAGTATACTTTTTACCCCAATATTAGACTTGGAATATACATGTATAACAAAAACATCTTGTTTTATCTATTCACTTCTGAAGAAAGTAATTCCTAGCATATTTTTACAAAGACATCTCGTTGTATCTATTCAATTCTGAAGAAAGTCATTCCTAGCATATTTTTATAATATACTATTCTGAAGCAATACATCATCTAATGCAACAATGGCATTATATTATGTTTTAAATCTCTTGATACCTTTATTCTAATATATAACAATATAAAGTTAATATAAACTATTTAGTTGAATAAAAAACACTACTGGAAGATTGCCGAACACACCTGACACAATGTTAATACTAAGTCTACCTCCTATATAGAAAACCTGATGATAATTCTAGTTGTAAACCAATGCTGCGGAGACCAAATTTGATCTGGGTTATTTTGAAATGTTCTGAAATACTTGTCTGTCAGGAAAATATAAAAATATAACAAAATGTATAACAATCTAAAACAAGATGCATACTGCAGACTTTTGCTTACTAATTATATCACTGTTCACAGTAGGTCAAATGTAGTGTGTCACAGTCCATTAATGTAACCTAAATTTCAATGTATGGATATGACATTAAAAAAAAAATGAAAACATGTATAAAAAAAAAAAAAAAAAAAAAAAAATAATAATATCAAGAAGATGTGGTATGAGTGCCAATGAGACAACTATCCATCAAAATCACAATTTGTAAAAGATTATCATTATAGGTCCAAGTACAGTCTTTAACACAGAGCCCTAGGATCACACCAAACAGTAAGCTATAATTTTAAGGCCCAGAAAATTACTAATGTAAACCATTCAAAAAGGAAAACCAACGATCTAATCTATACAAAAAACAATAAACAAAAAACACTTATGAACTGCATCAGCAGAGAACTACTGAACATCAGATTCCTGACTAAATAAGACACTGATGCAAACAAATGCAGCGGGTTAAAAAGGTACATTTATATGGAAAAACCTGAAGGTTTGATTGTATTTCATCTTTATATTTCCCACTTCTTGTTCTGGGCTCACTCTTTGACATGCATCATTAATACAAATTATTTGATTGCAATGACTCTAGGAATTGTCTTCTTAATTCTCGGCTAGCCCACACATTTATTTTGTCTTCGCAGCTATAGCGTATTTTCCTGGTTTTTTTTGTAATCTATAACATTTGACATTTTCTAGAATAGAAAAACCTTGCATCGAATTTAACCATATATGATGACAAGTGTACAAAAGTCTATTTGTAAAGACATGTCACACTAAACCAGAATACAAGAAGCCTTACAAGTGCCACACAGTCTCAGATCAGAGGCTTACAAAGCCATGTACTTTAACTTTTAATTCTTACCAATGTTAAAATCAATTTTCAAAGGATTTTTGAACCACGCAGTCAGTATATACTTTCATGTCACTTTAACTTTTAATTCTTACCAATGTTAAAAATCAATTTTCAAAGGATTTTTGAACCACACAGTCAGTTGTTTACAGAAATAAATCAATGTAAGCTTTTTAATTATTATCGATGTTGATGTAATGAACTTAAACAATAAGTATTTTTTAACTACACATGAGATTCAAACAAAAAAATAATTTCAATACATATCGCAACATTAAGTGGAAACTGCAGTAAACAGTAAATCACATTTTAATTGAAAATCTTGTCAAAACTAGTTTTGATATAATGTACAAATGTATATGTAACCCAAAAGAACATTTAAGCCTATAAATGTTTTTTTTCCTTACTAGACCTATTACTTGTAGTGTTTACTTAGTGAATGGATCCCAAGGGACTTGTTACATTCTTCTTCCTGATAGGGACACCTCAATTATTCATTAACAGTAATTTACTGATCTTTTTCTGACCAGAATTCTCACGATTACTTGTTTCTCAGCAAGAAAAAAAATTAATTATTAATCCCTTTTATTCTTCCTTATCCAGGTTATTCATGCACTTTTTAAGAGAACTTTACACACTGTTAATAGAATAAATTGTCCTATATTTTTCCAAAAACAAACACTTTTTGGTATTCTTGCTGAAGGTGTTTTTTTTTTTGTTTTTTTTCGTATTCTGGCTGAAGGTGTTTTTTTTGGTATTCTTGCTGAAGATGTTTTTAGTATTCTTGCTGAAGGTGTTTTTTGGTATTCTTGCTGAAGGTGTTTTTAGTATTCTTGCTGAAGGTGTTGTTTTGGTATTCTTGCTGAAGGTGTTATTTTGGTATTCTTGCTGAAGGTGTATTTTTTTTGTGTTTTTTGGTATTCTTGCTGAAAGTATTTTTTTTGTGTTTTTTTGGTATTCTTGCTGAAGGTATTTTTTTTTTTGTGTTTTTTTTGTATTCTTGCTGAAGGTGTTTTTGTAGTGTTTTTTTATATTCTTGCTGAAGATATTTTTGTTTTGTTTTTTGCTATCCTTGCTGAAGCTGTTTTTTTTTGTGTGTTTTTTGGTATTCTAGCTGAAGGTGGGGTTTTTTGGGGGTTTTTTTTGGTATTCTTGCTGAAGGTATTTTTTGGTATTCTTGCTGAAGGTGTTTTTTGGTATTCTTGCTGAAGGTGTTTTTTGGTATTCTTGCTGAAGGTATTGTTTTGGTATTCTTGCTGAAGGTATTTTTTGTTTTGTTTTTGTATTGTTTTACTTGACATTTAAGAGAGAAGTTTTAAGTGTCATCTTGGATTTGCAGCCCTTTCAAAAGTAATATAAATAATTTTAATATAATTGCAATCATTTGAAAGAACCTACATATTAAAAATATGTTATCATCTACTTTTAAATAATTTTAGAAACTGCGCAATAATTTTACTCTTATATATGATTAAAAAAAAGGGAGATTATATATTATCATATACATAAGAATTTATACATCATGCTTTAGGGAAAAGTTTTATAATTTATTAAAACTCAATCATAAATTCTTTTCATAATATAGGTATCATCATCTCATGGGTTTTAATTAATACTATTATAAGAATGCATTGTGACGTCCATTGATAAAGCATGAACATATATAGAACGAAAGCAATTTATTAATTATAGTGATCTGACCATATATCAAATTTATTTCATCTTCATCATTTCATTACGTGTACACTAAATACAGTGCTGGTAAACGAGTTATAGAATTTTTCAAGTGTCTGACTGATCTTATACAGTGAAACCTGACTAAACAGAATCCTGTATAAACCGAAAACCTGTATAAACCAAACATGTTCTTAAGCACCACCATCTCAAATTATGTGTGTTCCAAACCTGATAAAACCGAAACATCGGTCAAAACCGAACAAAATCTTAAGTTTGAAGAGGTTCGGTTTGAACAGGTTTCACTGTACTAATTTACTAAAGAACTGTCATTCATCTTGCCAAAAAATATTATGAAAGCTTTAAGCTCCAACCTGATGGTCCCTGAAATCTTGTGCAACCAAAATTATCTTACAGAATTCCTGGACCTTTGATGGATCCATAATAATCATGACGTCATTTACACCAATTAACCTTTGGTCAACAGGTTTAACTCATTCATAACAAGAATGTGCCCTTAGTACATGGATGCCCCACTCACACTATCATTTTCTATGTTTAGTGGACCTTGAAGTTGGGGTAAAAACTCTAAATTTGCATTAAAATTAGAAAGATCATATCATAGGGAACATGATTATACTAAGATTCAAGTTGATTGGACTTCAGCTTCATCAAAAACTACCTTGACCAAAAACTTCAACCAAAACTTGAACCTGAAACTATTGTAAGTTACAGGGACATAAAAACATTTTTGATGGTATTTGTCCATAATTCAACATATCCTATAGGAAGATGGCAGGTCTTGGACCTAGAATGTCCTTAAATGTGAGAAAAACATCAACAGTTTTTGTAAAGGTTTTCCATAACAGAAATTTTACTGTCAAGTTGACAAATCAGATAGATATGGTTACAACCTGAATACTTGTGAGCATTGAAAAAAAAATTGAAACTAACAGGAAAAGATCCCTGAGCATATTTGAACTGATAATGGAGTAATAGTATGAAGCAGACATTTCAGAATCAATGTTTTAAGAGTAAGCTGACAAAACTTACGCATGACCAGGAGAAGTCTGAATTGCTTTGTAACGAGATTCCTCCTCAGTCGGCAGATTAACATCGACAGAACTTGATCGGATTTGCTTTGAACTGTCTAAAGAATCTTCATCAAAGGAAGCTTGTCTTTTGACCATTGTCCGAGTTGTATTTGACACTTTGTCTGAAGTTGAGCCTTTACATAAACATCCATCGAAGGACGTGGATCGTTGTTGTTTGATCACGGGTACTTGTAAAGTGAGCGCGTTGGTATAATCTCCTTCGGTTGAATTATCTATACTTGAATCATTTCCTGTAGGATTTAATTCTATAAAGTCATCATCTGCGAAATATAAATTTTCTGATTTTGAAAATGTATTTTCATTTGAGCAAATCTCCGTTTTTGCATTCTGTCCATTTGTCTTTGTTTGTTCACTAATATATTCACTATTTTCAGTTTCTTCTGTATCAGTTTCTGATTCATATGAGCTATCTGAAAAATCTTCATCTGACGAGCTAAAACTTCCACTTGAGGAAAACAAATTTTCGTCAGCTTCGTTCCCAAGGTAAAATTTACTATGTGTATGTTTTTCTATCTCTTCTAAACTGTCTTTATAAGCTTGTTCAACATATACACAATGTACACATAATTTTGGAATTTCTATCGAAGGTCTATGTTTTTGATACCTACTTAATTTAAAGCTTTTCCTCCTTCTTTCTTTAATTCCAGGATCGGAAAGATTCTCATCCGACGATGTACTCCAAGAACGATCACCGCCTGCATTACATGAATCGAAAGACTGACAGCGCCGCCCTGGTTTAGGAACAGCTAAACAGTCTTTCTCCTTATGTAAGCTAGCCGAATCAAAACTTGAGGACCGTCCCCTCTGTTCCAGTCCAGGAACCTCCAAACATTTTATATCTTTCGGTTCATCAATAGATGTGGTCCGTTTTTGTCTTGGTAAACAAATTTTTGGTACTTCTAAGGATGGAGATCCTGAACGTGCTCGTTTAAAGATGTTCATAATTTGATAATCAAACAAATATAAATTTATGAAATTTTACCTCCATAGCGTTTGACCACTGTGTATCTTTAAAATCCATGACTGCTTCAATGACTGATCAACTGTCACACTGTTTTGTTACTGTGTCTCATGTTTTCAATATATCCTTGATATTTTTATAGTTGGTTTTACGGAATCAATATTTTGTCAGCTATTACCGCACTGTAATTAGTCCAATCTCATTTAAGGCAATTAGATCACAGAATTATCTTTGGGTGAAAAAAATATATTTCTGACTTATTTCCAATTTCCTTTGTAAAACTGCTAGGCTAATTTCAGTCCAGTGCATTAAAACCAGTTAAACTAATAAATAACGTTTCAGGATTACAATCTGCGGAGATGAATGTCCAAGTGCAAATGTACATTTTCCCATTGTCAATGATACAATTAATTTCCAGAATGAAAGAAAACGGTGTAAAAAATGACTGCAAACTTCCGATCCGTGTATCAATCTTAGAATCAATAACCTATAGTAAACACTGTCAATAGTAAAGGTACCATAGCTCACATGACGTCTACTATTATGATGTAAGCAATAATTAACCTATTGTTTCTACATTCATAATCCACAACCTTACGATACTGTTTTTATATAAAAGTAAAAAAAATAACATGCAACAGTCATTGACCTAAGTTTATGTCAACGATTTGTCTCATCAACAAGCCAATTTAATTCTTAAAGCTGTTTATACTAATCGTCCAAGCAGACAAGTCATCAAAGACGTAATGTAAACATAATAAATTCCAAGGTACCGTTGATTTTTAGAATCCTGTTTACCTCTACAGGTGCATCACCACAGAGTAAATAAAAAATGAATTATCACGTTGTCAACAAAAACATTTTCAATATTTATATCCATATAAGTTCAACACAGTACTTTCTCACAAAACATCAGCTTCAAACTTATTGGTCTCAAAACATCAATAGTCATTAGAAAATAAAATTCTAAAATCTTCTGATATTTACATCTATAATTAATAACACATGTTGTATATTTCTCCCGATAATTTTTGATTTCAACATCATATTTTCCATCTATATATCAGGAGAGAATTTTTCAAATCTATCAACAGTAATGATTTTCTTAATTAATCCAGGGGGTTATAATTTCCTGCTAAACTCTGTTATAAATTCCTGATCAGCTGATCTTAACACAGCTTAAGATCGCGACCAGAAACTGTAACACAACCAGAAACTGTAACACTCAAGTCGTCTGTTTCCTATATTTTTCCAAGTTTATTATGAAAACAGAAGAATTGTCGAAACAATAAGACTTCGTAGGCAGATAATGATTCACATTACATACGCAACTTCTTGGATGCAATTTCATCTTATTAAATATAGATGATCTATTAGTGGATACCTATATCGTTAATCCAAAGTAGTCCACATAATTGTACATAATGTACAAATTTCTCTAACATGTACATTTTCTCACCTGGGAAAATTAGATCCAGTTATATCATGGGCTGTACATTGGTATGTATCATACCACATCTTCTTTTTTATATAGAATATAGTTTAAAATACAAGGACAGATAATAAATCTATTTCTTTTAAGAAGACAATTTTTGGGGGTTGCTGGCTTTAAAGGGATTGACATTATATTTGCGCAGGTGTTTTTAAGGTACTAATTATTTGATTTTACTTCATGTCCATTGGCAAATATTTCATGAACATTTATTTAAAACAATATACCCAGCTTCTCTATCAATTCAGAATTCAATAATGAATTGAATTATAATTGCAATTTTTTGGCACAAGAGAATAATGTACAATTAATTAACATATTTTATGAAAGGTTCTTGTATAATATAACATTCATGAAAATTTGAATGTAAAAATGGATGTTTCAATTAAAGAGATTTTTCAGCACCTCCATTTTTCTCAGGGATGAAAAAAATGTGCATTAATTTCTAAATTATGGTAAATCTAAAGTTAAATCATCAAAAGTTCAGCTGTTTTACCTGGGTAATTTCAAAGCCAACAGCTAACAATTTTTCAAATAGCTTAATTCTCTAGTAATTAAGATAAATGGACAACTGTAAGCTTACAAGTCGAGATGGATCACCCCTGTTGTAAATAAATCTTCTCTCTTGTACTTTAAAAAAATGTTTTCCACTAAATATTTATTTATAATTTTGTAATTATTTTATTTTCATGGGGTAAATACCAAACAGTTCAAATATGATCCTTAAAATGTGCGTTATCTGGAGACTGCTTAAATCCTGAAAATCACTTTATCCTAGCAATATATGCAATGTAAACAAAACATTGTTGTTTTAAATCAGATTTCCTCCAAAATGCAGAACATTGTTTATAAAGATCTTACTATACTACATTTCTCAATCTAAACAAACAGTCACTATTTTAAAGTGTTACTTTTATGCTTAAAAGCTTGTTATAAGTTCAACTTCAAGGGAACATGTCAATACCATTTACTTGAAGAGGAACTATTAAATTTCTAATTTCTTCTCCATGGCATTCTGGATCCAGACAATATAGAATTTTTCAACACTTTTTTCTTGTTTCCCCCCCCCCCCCCCTCTCTAGTGTAAGATATTGGATTTTTTCCTAATTAATCATATATTTACCATTTCTCAACAGCACTGCTACTTTGGATTCTTTCTTTTTGAGGGACACAAATTTTTGTGGATTGAGTTTGCTAAAGTCTAAATACATAAACTTATACAAAAATATGTAAACTATCAAACATTGTGGTGATGGCCCTTCATAAGTACTGGTATCCTCTACTTTTAATAATAAATCAACAGCACTAGAAATCTAAAAGCATCAAAATGGACTTATAACTTGTAATAAGGGTAATCTCTAGGCCCGTATCCAGGAATTTCCAAGGGGGGATTATTAGAACTCACGAACTCAACTTTTAATTTAAACAGTTACAATTCGAACAGAACATTGACTTTAACAGTGCTTATTTGTTTTCAAGGGGGGTTCATCCATACCCCTGAAAGTCACCCCCCCCCCCCCCCTGGTTACGGGTATGATCTCAATATTTGATTACTTGAAAAAACCAGGACAAAATTTCTCTTCTAGCGGTGATAGAATTACCCCACACACACACACCCTAACGGTATTTATGTAAAACTTTCAATAAAAGGAGATGACGCTATACAATTATACATTTTCAATGAGACAGCAACCTAGAGACATGCATACCATTTAAGACATCTATCCACTTTTTTCCTTAATTACCAAAATATAAATTGGATTCTAGGTAAACTCCTACATTGCCATCAAAATAGTGATTTTATAGATCTGGTCAGACGTGCTGCTGCTTCTTTTAACCAAATTATCTAGACAATTTAAATAAAGAACTATATCAATCCTGTAGTATATCAGAATGCTCAACAAAAAATGTGTCCATCAGCTCAGAAACAATTTTGAAGAAATTTCATTTTGAATTCCAAAACTTGTTAAACCTGGAGAAAAAAAATGTATTTCAATTGAATATTAAACAGTAAAATAACAAAAATACTGAACTGTATGGAAAATTCTAAATGGAATTTAGTTCATAAGCCAATGGCAAAATCAAAATTTCATTAAACACAATCAAACAAATGGTTAACAACTGTCATTTTTCTGACTTGGTACAGGTATTTTCTCATGTAGAAAAAAATGGATTAAACCTGGTTTTATATCTAGCTAAACCTCTCACTTAAAGGTGTTTTTTTTATGTAACTGTCGAAAATTCAGCTAACTTTCAAAGTTTCCTTTTCAAGTTTGAAGCTAAGACAATAATTTGTAACTTGTGTTTCACCCCTGTGAATTATATTTAAAAAATGTCAACCCTTTCCATAGATTGTTATAAAAAAGTCCTACTCTGATCACTCCTTTTCCATTAAACCCTGATTAAAACAAACATGAAGGCTGCTCAGTCAATCAGCAGTGTCACTCTCATCAAAGAAATTCCATAAATAATCTTTCTATTTTTTTCATATTTTAATTTAACTAAAAGCTTTTTCCCCCTATATTAGAAACAGCAAATATAAAATACTTGACGAGATCATTCTCGCCGTAATGCTACAAGCTTTACAGAAATCCTCTTATATGTATAAGCATGTTTGCTTTGGAAGATTGTACTTATTTTACTATAAAATCATCACTTTTGATTGTTTTTAATCTGGCCATTAAGATGTTCCCAAACCACTCGATATATAACAATACATTTATATGCCCGCAGAAGCAGGAAGTAGAATTAGAGGCTTATAATTTTAACTCTGAGGTAAAACACCACATACATCATCTTACTTTGATTTTCAACAAGGTGAACATAGAGAATCCTATTATACATCAAGTTATATATATGAACAATAAAATCATCTTTCACAATCTAATACTAATGAAAGCTTAAAAAATCACGTTTTAATGGCAGATCCAGAGGAAGGGGATTTTTCAAGCAGTCAAAAGTCCATTAAAAATAACTAAAACAAATAAATGTAAAAAAAGAAAATGTGATATGATTGCCAATGAGACAACTCTTCACAAGAGACAAAATGACACAGAAATTAACAACTATAGGTCACTGTATGGCCTTCAACAATGAGCAAAGCCCATACCACATAGTCAGCTATAAAAAGGCCCAAAATGACAAGTGTAAAAAAAGTCAAACGACAATGGATCACCTTTGAAGGAAATGACACACTTTTGAGATATGGACTATAGATGATAAAAAAAATGAGGGATCTTGAAAAAGGTGAAATTTAAAAAAAAAAAAGCATGTGTATGGAAATGATCACCCTGTACACCCCCCCCCCCCCCACCCCTAAATAGAGTTGTAACCCCCTAAAAGAGTTGTGTCCCCATTAGAAGCCAACCAAGGTGAAAAAAGACCTTTGATGCGGATGAAATCAAAAAGTCAACAATTACCTGGCATTTAGAACCAGTGTCAAGAATGGATATGGTCCAACTCTCAAAAGCCAAGCCCTTACAATGGGAAATGTAATCTAAGTTTAGTTAAGGCCACACTTAAAAATATTTTGTTTTGCCCAAACCCTACACAAAGGTTGAGACAGTGGGTAGGTAGGTAGGCATTTTATTTTTTATTTTTCAAAAAATGAAATTGAAGTATCAGATGTTTACTAGTCTTCATGCCTATTTGATTAAAAAAAACCTTCTTCACAGGCCCGTAGCCAGGAATTTCCAAAGGGGTGTTCGTTTGACTCACAAACTCGACTTTAACAGTCACAATTCGAACAGAACATTGACTTTAACAGTGCTTATTTGTTTTCAAGGGGGGGTTCGTCCGAACCCCCTGAACCCCCCCTGGCTATGGGTATGCTTCAAATCAGGACAATAAAAGAATTTGAGTAGGCAGCTTTTTTCTGGGTAGGTAGTGTTTGGGCAAACAAACCTATTATTTATTATGGCCTAATTAAAGAATGAGGTATTTGCAAGGGAGGTAATTTATTAATAAACTAGCCTCAGAGAAAATATGCCACATCATACACCGTATAATCTATTTGAAGAAAGAAAATCCTTTCTTTGAAATCATCTTTTTTACAGAAATGTAGAGCAAAACTGACATATTAATTCTCAGACTTCAAACATCGAAGTTGCGTGTCATTCAGTAATAGTACACGAGGAAATAATTAAAAGACCTTACACAAAGACTTATGGATTAATAAGCATAATTTGAAGGCATCCTCTCAGAGATGACATATTGTCCACCCACATTCAAATATCGTGCTGTCAGTAACCCGACACAAATACTACTCAGCTGTGTAAATCCTTCTTTGTTTTCCATATAATTAATTATAGTATTACTATGTATTTGCTTCACTGAAGCAATGACCATAAAACATGTATTATTTCATTTTCAATACTATAATGAATTTATCAAAAAATTTGCATTAACGAAAAATCTTTTCTCTTAACTTATATTTCGTTCTTTGATGTTGAAGTTTCTGTCAACATTAAAAAGGATCATTCTTAACTGAAATGAATACCAATTGTTATTCTTACATTAGATGTTAATTTCAATATCCATCATAATGCACATGTAAAATAATATCCCAAGAAATATACTCATTAGTAGTTTTGTTTTGTTTTGATTTTATTGTATAGAACTGAGTATTACCAAACTGAACTTTTACATATTGATAATAGCCTGCACTTTTAGACCATACAAGAGTACATCTGACAGAGATCACATGACTTTTCTCCTCCTACTGATATTTCTTGAACAATTTTAGGAGAAATTCATGTTGAAACAAGAGTCTCCCATTTCACTGTGAAAATGCTATAATCTATACTGCGTCCTAATAAAATTGATAAAAGAAATGGGGGATTTGTTAGAAACAACAAATCAATATAAAAGCAGAAAACAGCCAAAGGCCTGTGACCAATGCCTTATGGGTCTTCAACACAGCAAGTGGTCAGTGTTTATTGGTGAAGAAGGCTGTATTACCAAGAAAGAACCATCTATGACCTTTTGAAGGAAAACTGACAATCCTAGGCCATAAAGATTAGAGTTGAGCGCACCTGCTATGATTGGATTTCAAACTCAGATACAGTAGTTCAACTCTGTCTCCTTTATAGTTCTGAGATAGAATAAGACAATCATTTGTTTATTATATTACTTTTAACAGCATCTCTCTTAGAATTCATAAACACATTCATTCCACAGTACTTGGGTCTTTAATATGAGAAATACTGCATACATTATTTGTGGGATGAAATAAAGATATTTCTCCTACAGTAAAACATCATCTGAACATTTTAATATAGATAATTAAGATATTACATTCCAAAGATCAACCACACCATTCTTCTTCATGTTAATTATAAAGATCCACTCAAGGATTGCTCTGTCAATCATGATTATCATTAACAAGCCCTCTACATGTATATAGATCATTAAAGCATTAATCATTAATAAAATTAACGATACCAATTTTCTTGCACCAGATGCGCATTTAGACAAGACATGTCTCTTCAGTGATGCTCGTGGCCAAAATATTTGAAATCCAAAGCTTATATATAAAAAATGAAGAGCTTTAATCCAAAACGTCCATAATGTATAGCCAAATCCGTGAAAGGAATCAGAGCTTTGCATGAGGGAGATACATTCCTTAATTTATAAAAATTTCTAATATTTTGTAACAGCAAATTTTAATAACACAAAAAATCTGTATTTTCATGCCAGTACCGAAGTACTGGCTACTAGGCTCAGGTAATACCCTCGGGGACTTATAGTCAACCAGCAGAATCTTTGCTATAAGGGGGGATAATAAACTGTTTATAAAGACACCCCTTTACATGTATACATCATTAAAGCATTAATCACTAACCTTTGCTCTAAGGGGGATAATAAAGACTGTTTATAAAGACACCCCTTTTACATGTATATTGTTTATAAAGACACCCCTTTTACATGTATATATCATTAAAGCAATAATCACCAACCTTTGTTATAAGGGGGGATAACACAGAGTAGTATAAAGAAACCTCTTCTAAATGTATAGATCATTAAAGCATTAATAACCTTGCTATAAGGGGGATAATAAAGACTGTTTATAAAGAAACCCCTTCTAAAATTAAAATGTATATCATTACAGCAAAAATCACCAACCTTTGTTATAAGGGGATATAACACAGAGTATTATAAAGAAACCTCTTCTAAATGTATATATCAATATAGCAATAATCACCAACCTTTGTTATAAGGGGAGATAATAAAAGAGTATTCATAAAGACAACTTTTCTACATCATATAGATCATTTATAGCAATTATAAATTAACTCGAATAATTCAAGCCCTTTCCGTGTTCGATTTTCTCCCACACGAGGGCTTTTAATGTAGCCTTCGTAGATCAGCGGAATATAACGACTGAATTATTCGGGTTAATTATAAATCAACAACCTTTGTTGTAAAGGGAGATAACACAGAGTATTTATAAAGAAAACCCTTCTATAATGTATATACATATATTATTATACAATAAATTACCAATCATAGAATCAGAATACTTTGTGATAAGGGGAGATAATACAGTGTTTTCATAAAGACACCCCTTCTACATGTATAGATCATTAAAGCATTTAAATCACCAATCATAGAAAAAGTACTTTGTTTATAGGGGAGATAATTCTGAAAATGAATGCAGACAAAGACATACAACTCTCTTACGTGTATAGATCATTATAGCATAAATCACCAATCATAGAAAAAGTACTTCATTTTAAGGAGATATAATTCAGAAAATTTATACAAAGACAACTCTCCTTCATGTATATATCATTATAGCATAAATCACCAATCTTTTGAATAAAAGGGAGATAAATCAGAATGTTTATAAAAACAACCCTTCTGTCTATTCAATATATTTCCTGTTTTTCTTCATTGTCCTACCCTATTTTCTTTCTTTTCCTATCTCTTTCTTTCACTTCTTTCTACATTATGTACATACAGACTCTTTTCAAAACAAGAGGCTCTCAAGAGCCTGAATCGCTCACTTTAATTCTTTTGGTTAAATCTCTCATCAATGATTATTTTGGCTTTTCAATTTATTTAAATGTTTTTTGGATCGTCCTATTTTCTTCAAAAGCCAAAAAAAATAATCATTTTCTCCTATGTTCTATTTTAGCCATAGCAGCTATGTTTCTTGACATACAAGGAAATAAAATATAAAATTTATACTAAATACTCTGAAACTCATTTAGCCTAAGTTTGGCTGAAATTGATACAGCAGTTTCAAAGGAGAAGATTTTTTAAAGTAAGTCAACATGATGAACAAATTGCGAAAAAAGTCCTTAAAGGGCAATAACTCCTTAAGGGGTCAATTGACAATTTTGGTCAAATTGACTTAAATGAAGATCTTACTTTGCTGAACATCATTGCTGTTTACAGTTTATTTCTATCTATAATTATATTCAAGATAATAACCAAAAACAGCAAAATTTCCTTAAAATTATCAATTCAGGGGCAGCAACCCAACAACAGGTTGTCTGATTCATCTGAAAATTTCAGGGCAGATACATTGTAGATCTTGACCTGATCAACTTTACAACCCCAGGTCAGATTTGCTCTAAATGCTTTGGTTTTTGAGTTATAAGCCAAAAACTGCATTTGACCCCTATGTTCTATTTTTAGCAATGGCGACCATGTTTGTTGATAGATCATAACTTCAGATACAATTTACAAACTAGATACCCTAAGGAACATTCAGTTAAAGTTTGGAAGTATTTGGCCCAGTAGTTTCAGAGGAGAAGAATTTTGTAAAAGATTTTTAAGATTTATGAAAAATGGTTAAAAATTGACTATAAAGGGCAATAACTCCTAAAGGGGTCAACTGACCATTTCTGTCATTTGACTTATTTGTAAATCTTACTTTGCTGAACATTATTGCTGTTTACAGTTTATCTCTATCTATAATAATATTCAAGATAATAACCAAAAACAGCTAAATTTCCTTAAAATTATCAATTCAGGGGCAGCAACCCAACAACAGGTTGTCTGATTCATCTGAAAATTTCAGGGCAGATAGATCTTGACCTGATAAACAATATAGCCCCGGGTCAGATTTGCTCTAAATGCTTTGGTTTTTGAGTTATAAGCCAAAAACTGCATTTGACCCCTATGTTCTATTTATAGCAATGGTGACCATGTTTGTTGATGGATCATAACTTCAGATACAATTTACAAACTAGATACCCTAAGGAACATTCAGTTAAAGTTTGAAAGTATTTGGCCCAGTAGTTTCAGAGGAAACGATTCTTGAAATAGTTTACGACGACAGACGACGGACGACAGACGCGACGGACGCCAAGTGATGGCATAAGCTCACTTGTCCCTTCGGGACAGGTGAGCTAAAAATCATAAGAGAAAACTTACTTATAATTCATAAATCATGAACATCTCAATATAACTAATACGCTCAATTTTTATTATAAGATTTTATTTAGAAAAGAGCTGCAGGAAAGAAGATCAAAGCATGATGCACAGTGAATTTGAACATTCAAAACTATATTAAGCAACAATGTCAGATTCTAAACATTTATAGTGTACAGTTATTGATAAAATCAAAATACTTTAAGAAAACACAGGCAATATATATCTATCATGTATTTTTAACACTATTTATAAAACAGAAGATATGGTATGATTGCCTGAATGAGACAAATCTCCACAAGAGACCAAATGACACTGAAATTAACAGCTGTAGTTCATTGTTAGGCCTTCAACAATGAGTAAAGATTATACTTCATAGTCAGCTATCAAAGGCCTGAATTCACAAATGTAAAACAATTGAAACAGAAAAATATAATGGTCTTATTTAAATGTACAAAATAATGAACGAAAAACAAAAAATATGTAACACAGCTTACAACCACTTAACTACATGGTCCTGACTTGGGACAGACACAAACGTTGAGAATCTGGCTGGGTTAAACATGTTAGCAGGATCCCAACCATCCCCTAACATGGGGCAGTGGTGCAACAGTACAACATAACTTTTGTTCATTAAATCACAGATCCTTGCAACACTTTACAGTGGCGGATCCAGGGGGAGGGTTTCAGGGGTTGGAACCCCCCTTTTTTTGGACAATCAATGCATTTCAATGGGGACATATAGTTGGAACCCCCCTTTCTCCTGGGTTGGGAACCCCCCCTTTTTTAACAAGACTGGATCCGTCCCTGCTTTATGGTGCATGTAACTACAATAACAAACTACTGGTAAAACACTCATCTCTCAACACAAGTAATTCATAGATAACAAAACTGGGAAAAGGATGAAAAATTCTGGGAATATCATTAATAGTATGTAAATGTTATATAAAGAAGATTACATCTGTCAATGCTTTTTACACCTACACTGAACCCGCAATAGCTTGGAAAAAATGGCAAAGGGCCATAATGTCAGTGGTGGATCAGACAGGGGAAGGGTAACAGGGGTTGGAACCCCCCTTTTTTTGGACGATAAATGCATTTGAATGTAGACATATAGTTGGAACCCCCCCTTTTGTCCTGGGTTGGGAAACCCCCCCTTTTGTCCTGGGTTGGGAAACCCCCCTTTTTAAAATGGCTGGATCCGCCCCTGAATGTACATCTTGACAGTTCTCCTCTTAAGGCCAATTTTTACCATTGTACCATTCTGCTTAATACCTTCTTATTATTTCTACCTCAAACTAGAGGCTCTAAAGAGCCTGTGTCGCTCACCTTGGTCTATGTGAATATTAAACAAAGGAAGCAGATTGAAAATTGACTACAAAGGTCAATAACTCCTACAGGGGTCAATTGACCATTTCGTTCATGTTGACTTATTTGTAGATCTTACTTTGCTGAACATTATTGCTGTTTACAGTTTACCTATATCTATAATAATATTCAATATAAAACAGCAAAATTTCCTTAAAATTACCAATTCAAAACAGGTTGTCCAATTCATCTGAAAATTTCAGGGCAGATAGATCTTCACCTGATTAACAATTTTACCCAATGTCAGATTTGCTCTAAATGCTTTGGTTTTTGAGTTATAAGCCAAAAACTGCATTTTACCCCTATGTTCTATTTTTAGCCGTGGCGGCCATCTTGATTTGATGGCCAGGTCACCGGACACATTTTTTAAACAAGAAACCCCAAAGATGATTGTGGCCAAGTTTGGATCAATTTGGCACAGCAGTTTCAGAGAAGAAGATTTTAGTAAAAGATATATAAAATTTATGAAAAATGGTTAAAAATTGACTTTAAAGGGCAATAACTCCTAAAGAGGTCAACTGACCATTTTGGTCATGTTGACTTATTTGTAAATCTGACCTTGCTGAACATTATTGCTGTTAACAGTTTAACTATATCTATAATAATATTCAATATAATAACCAAAAACAGCAAAATTTCCTTAAAATTACCAATTCAGGGGCCGCAACCCAAAAACAGGTTGTCCAATTCATCTGAAAATTTCAGGGCAGATAGATCTTCACCTGATTAACAATTTTACCCAATGTCAGATTTGCTCTAAATGCTTTGGTTTTTGAGTTATAAGCCAAAAACTGCATTTTACCCCTATGTTCTATTTATAGCCATGGCGGTCATCTTGGTTAGTTGGCGGGGTCACCGAACACAATTTTTAAACTAGATACCCCAATGATGATTGTGGCCAAGTTTCAAATAATTTGGCCCAGCAGTTTCAGAAGAGAAGATTTTTCTAAAAGATTACTAAGATTTACGAAAAATGGTTAAAAATTGACTATAAAGGGCAATAACTCCTAAAGTGGTCAACTGATCATTTTGGTCATGTTGACTTATTTGTAGATCTTACTTTGCTGAACATTATTGCTTTTTACAGTTTATCTCTATCTGAAATAATATTCAAGATAATAACCAAAAACAACAAAATTTCCTTAAAATGACCAATTCAGGGCCAGCAACCTAACAACGGAATGTCAGATTCATCTGAAAATTTCAGGGCAGATAGATCTTAACCTGATTAACAATATTACCCCATGTCAGATTTGCCCTAAATGCTTTGGTTTTTGAGTTATAAGCCAAAAACTGCATTTTACCCCTATGTTCTATTTATAGCCATGGCGGCCATCTTGGTTAGTTGGCGGGGTCACCGGACACAATTTTTAAACTAGATACCCCAATGATGATTGTGGCCAAGTTTGGTTAAATTTGGCCCAGTAGTTTCAGAGGAGAAGATTTTTGTAAAAGTTAACGCAGGACGACGACGGACGACGACGGACGACGACGACGGACGACGACGGACGCCGGACGCCAAGTGATGAGAAAAGCTCACTTTGCCCTTCGGGCCAGGTGAGCTAAAAACTACAAATTACTTACAACCAACCCAGCAGCAAATATACTTCCAAAATTAAAACTTCAAGAGCATAACAATTCAATTAGGTACTAAATTAAAGCTATTTTCTTAATGCATGCAGATTAAAGGTTTGGTAAGCTTGCTTGCTTTGTTTGTAAAAATGTTGATCAAGCAACCAATAACATTATAGATGAATCCCTGCCTATTTGTTGTTGATGGCAAATGGCAACCTTAGTAACAATGCTTGTGCAAACATTTATAAAAACAATATTTCAAGCAACTTCTGCCAACCAAACCTTAAAACTTGTAACATGCATTAGGAAAATAGCTCTAAATGTGTATTTTAACCATCATAACTCAGTCAAAACTGTGAGCTGATCAGTATAATTATGTACCTGTTATTAGATGACATGATTGGCAGGTTTCTGTAACAATTAAACAACAATAACTTCTCCCATAATTACTAATTGTTTTAGTAGGATAATGAACCATTGGAGATGAAGGCATTAGCTAACAATTATTCAAACAATTGTGAGGTGAATTAAGTTATCCAATAAAAATTGGGTTAAAGAATGTTTCATGCCAAGTTTTCTGTGTCAAGACATAAGTGCAAGAAGCTGGAATAATTTAGGCAGAACTTGTAAAAAATTATTCATCCCCTTTTTCTCTTGTATGTTTTAAAAAGAACCAGACATTTAATAAACTCATAAACTGCACTAATAATAACAGTCTTTGTAACATAACATGGATAAAAATGATCTGTTTGGTATACATCAAATTGAATGAGACAGCAAGTCAACAACATACAAAAACAAAGTTATTAAAGACTATAACAGCCTTCAATGATAGTATATATCTATATAATATAGGCACATTGCAAATATGTCTCTGATATGAACATGATGAAAGGCCATCAAGTTCTAACATTAATATTCTTCAATATCCTTTATATTTCAAGACTACACCCCTCCCCCTTTTGCTGAGTGATGTCCTTGATTTCATATAGATATGATTCTGCATATACATGTCATGTACAGATAGTTGTTAGAAGTTTTATTCATGTTGGATGTTGAACTCTATACATTGAATTGACCACTGAAACCTGGACTAATCATATTTTCCCCAATTGTTGTAATACAACATGAATTGTCTTTTGTACAAGCACTGTAACCATTAAAGCAATAACGAAATTTATACTAAAATAATACAAATATAACTGTTGCATAGTGTTAATCATCTCCTAATATCCATATGGCTGCAGGACAAATACTTATTGCTAAATAAATCTCTGAGCAACTAATGGTTCCTTTTTATTAAGAGTGTGAACAACCATTTCTGCATTTCATGAATGAAATGTACATTTCCAGTAACAAATTAAATTAGCATTAATTCAATAACAACGTAATGGACATTTATAATACACTAGTGTTAACAGTTTGTATTCGTAACATCCAGATA
This sequence comes from Mytilus trossulus, assembly GCF_036588685.1. NCBI lineage: Eukaryota > Metazoa > Mollusca > Bivalvia > Mytilida > Mytilidae > Mytilus > Mytilus trossulus. Next base: position 29,184,349 of record NC_086382.1, read on the forward strand.
TTATAGCAATTTCACATCAGCAACATTACAAAAAACAATAATGGCTGAGTCTATGTAAATTCTTATTCAGGGATTTCAATAAGTTTTGAAGTAGAAGGATAAAACCAAAAAGGAGTACTACCAATTCGGACTGCAAAGCCTGCCGTCAAACCTACAGCCAGGGGTCTGGGACCGCCTGTAGGTGGCGGATTTCCTTCAAGTAGACGACAAAAATCGTCGCCTACCGCCTTCTATTGAAAGCCCTGCTTATCTACAGTATAGTCTAGTGCTGTTGGTTGCTGTCTCCAATAATTAGGCCATTGAAGTTAACTTGTTTAGTTTCATATTTTGCCATGCCCTGAGCCTTTTGCCTGGACCTTAAATCATCATCATCAGACTTATTATACTCCACCATACTGGAATATTTTAGCATCAAGCTTTCAAATGATCAATAAATTGTTTTAATTATCCCCCTTTAATTTTTTGGTGGTGTCTCCCTTAGTACTCAAAGCTTCACTAGAGGTATTATCATTTCTGGGTTAGCTAAACTTTCAATTGCTTTTGAATGCATTATCATCATCAGGAAGGGATAGGACCTTTATCTGGACTCCAGGATCAGGTGTTTTCAAGCTTGGGATTTCGGGATTAACCCTTTCAGGATCCGGGAATTATTATTTTTGAATTTTGGGACCTCAGGATTTCTTGTTTTTAAGCTCGGGATTTCAGGATTTCATTTTTTTTAAGCCGTGATTTCGGGATCAGGACCCCTTCTATCCCCCCTCATTATGGTTTCCTACATCTTCACAATACATGGGTTATAATATGATCCACCTTACTTCAAGGGCGGAGGAGGAAGGGGGAGGGGGCAGGAACGTAACCCTTTAAGGTGAGCAAAAATCCTCTTTACATGAAGAGTAGGGGAACTGGATTGTAACTTTGAGCCTAAGCAAAGATGGGGATCTAAATCATTCATATCAAAGCAGGGGCGGATCCAGCCCTTTTAAAAAGGGGAGGTTCCCAAACCAGGATAAAGGGGGGGTTCCAGCTATATGTCCCTATTCAAATGTATTGATCGGCCAAAAAGAAGGGGGTACAGTCCAACCCCTGGCAACCCCCCCCCCCCTGGATCCGCCAATGCAAAGCATGCAACATCCCATTATTTACTTACAATGACCAATCAGTATAAACGTAACAGGAGATATTAAAGCAGCGAGTTCATAGCCATTTAATGGTAACCATTGCAGATAGCATTTTGGCCTTCAGTGTTTGAGTTTACAAAGATGTAAATGTCTCAAGCGATTTCAGTTATAGACATAAACAATATAATAATTAAGATATTTATTCAGAAAAAAAAAAGTAAACCTGTTGTTTGGATCAAACCTTAGTAATTCAGACAGCAGAAGAGAAAAAACACTTTGATGAAGAAACTGTACTTAAAAGAACCTTTAGAGACACAGATCTGACAACACAGTTGCACTAAATGTGTAATAAGAACTCGTAAGTGGGATATCAATGCAAATATATTCTAAACTATATTATACCAGATAATTGCTTTTTGTTTATAGTATCTTATTCCGAGTCCCATGTGTCCATTGAAATGTCACGATGTATATAACAAGGTTAAATAAGTGTTTTTATTTTCCATTTCTATGATTTTACTCGAAACATTTAACTAATGCCAACAACCTCTTAAACATTAAGTTGTTGATTTGGATGATAATACTAGAATCATATTTCTAAATGATTTTTTCTCAATTAGTTTTCTGAACTCCGATGGAGTACATTATTGATGAAAACAAAACAAAATGGATATACAAACCTTTCAAAAAACAATAACTCTTTAAGAGTGGCGAAAGATACTAAAGAGAATTCAAACTCACAAGTCAAACTAAACTAACAACGACCTTGTCATAAAAAAGAAAAAGACAAACAAACCACAGTCGATAAAACACAACATATAAAACTAAACTAAGCTACTCAAAACCCGCTAAAAATAGAGGGTGATCTCAGATGTTCTATTTTTTTCTTTATAATGACTTTTTTAAAACTTTCTGTGTGAAGACACTTTCATATCCAAACAGCAATGATACAAAAATATGGGAAAACATTTGGATACGTTCTAGCCAAAATCTGATATTTTAGTCTACTTAATATCTTCATATAATATTGTCCTATTAAAGTTTTATAAAGAAACTAACAACTAAATGAATGAGTTATGTGAAATAAAGCATTTGATTTCTATGTAAAATTGTTTAAAACTAGGGGTCTCCCTTGACTGTATTGAAAATAATGATAAAAAAATTCAATTTGTTTATAATCGTAAATAGTGAGCAAGACCATGCAACTTTAGCTGTATTTATTCATGCTTTTTTCTGTTCATTGTGAACAATTTTGACATATATTCAGAACCTTTCTAATCATAAACGAAGATCAAATTATTGTCATCAAATCTAAGCGTCATTGCATTCGACTCTTCACGTTTCTAACCAAATGTAAATCTTAGCCGTTTAAGTATAAAATAAAGGTGGTGAAAGCCACTTCCTTTATATGTGGATCTTTAATGTCAGCCGTTAAAAATGGACCAAAATGCCAAACTTACTATTCCTGCATAAAATACAGGTCAAGGTCACATAATTTAATAGTGCATATCTGTCGTTTCATGATACCTCAACTATCACAGACCATTAATGGTAACTCTTCATAATAATTTTGTAGTTATGTAATAACTGTGACAGATTAACAGATAAAACATCATCTCCCCTAAAACTCATTCTACAGCAAGGGGATTATTAAATTGTGAGTGGTTCAATTCAACAAACAGAACACGGACTGTACTTTTATCAGCCATCAATTCTAAATAAGGAATTATTTGATCTCTAGAAAATTTATAAGAATTGTCTTGAAACAAACCTAACTTGAAATAGAGTTAGCCAATTGCATAGCATCAGGCTAAGGTTAATTTTACTTTCACTGATTTTCCATATGAACAAACTTACCCCCCCCCCCCTTAGATTATGCATGCATGGATTACAAAACTCTCCTAAATTGGGTTTATCTTATCAATTTTTCCAGAATTCAAAATTATTCCAGTTTAAATAATTCCATGTTTCTAATACCTTTGGCAAGTCTTTTGTCACCCTAAATCATGGATTCTGTTCATACAGAGAGCTTGACAGATACCAACCCTAGATAACCCTAGATAACCTAGAGAAACCTAAAAATACCAACCTATAACCTAGAGAAACCTACAAATACCAACCTATAACCCAGAGAAACCTACAAATACCAACCTATAACCTAGAGAAACCTACAAATACCAACCTATAACCTAGAGAAACATACAAATACCAACCTATAACCTAGAGAAACCTAAAAATACCAACCTATAACCTAGAGAAACCTACAAATACCAACCTATAACCTAGAGAAACCTACAAATACCAACCTATAACCCAGAGAAACCTACAAATACCAACCTATAACCTAGAGAAACCTACAAATACCAACCTATAACCTAGAGAAACCTAAAAATACCAACCTATAACCTAGAGAAACCTACAAATACCAACCTATAACCTAGAGAAACCTACAAATACCAACCCTAGATAACCTAGAGAAACCTACAAATATCAACCTATAACCTAGAGAAACCTACAAATACCAACCTATAACCTAGAGAAACATACAAATACCAACCCTAGATAACCTAGAGAAACCTACAAATACCAACCTATAACCTAGAGAAACCTACAAATACCAACCCTAGATAACCTAGAGAAACCTACAAATACCAACCTATAACCTAGAGAAACCTACAAATACCAACCTATAACCTAGAGAAACCTACAAATACCAACCTATAACCTAGAGAAACCTACAAATACCAACCTATAACCTAGAGAAACCTACAAATACCAACCCTAGATAACCTAGATAAACCTTCAAATACCAACCCTAGATAACCTAGAGAAACCTACAAATACCAATAATAACCTAGAGAAACATACAAATACCAACCTATAACCTAGAGAAACCTACAAATACCAACCCTAGATAACCTAGAGAAACCTACAAATACCAACCTATAACCTAGAGAAACCTACAAATACCAACCCTGGATAACCTAGAGAAACCTACAAATACCAACCTATAACCTAGAGAAACCTACAAATACCAACCTATAACCTAGAGAAACCTACAAATACCAACCCTAGATAACCTAGAGAAACCTACAAATACCAAACTATAACCTAGAGAAACCTACAAATACCAACCTATAACCTAGAGAAACCTACAAATACCAACCCTAGATAACCTAGAGAAACCTACAAATACCAACCTATAACCTAGAGAAACCTACAAATACCAACCCTAGATAACCTAGAGAAACCTACAAATACCAACCTATAACCTAGAGAAACCTACAAATACCAACCTATAACCTAGAGAAACCTAAAAATACCAACCTATAACCTAGAGAAACCTACAAATACCAACCCTAGATAACCTAGATAAACCTTCAAATACCAACCCTAGATAACCTAGAGAAACCTACAAATATCAACCTATAACCTAGAGAAACCTACAAATACCAACCTATAACCTAGAGAAACCTACAAATACCAACCTATAACCTAGAGAAACATACAAATACCAACCTATAACCTAGAGAAACATACAAATACCAACCCTAGATAACCTAGAGAAAACTACAAATACCAACCCTTTATAACCTAGAGAAACATACAAATACCAACCCTAGATAACCTAGAGAAACCTACAAATACCAACCTATAACCTAGAGAAACCTACAAATACCAACCCTAGATAACCTAGAGAAACCTACAAATACCAACCTATAACCTAGAGAAACCTACAAATACCAACCCTAGATAACCTAGAGAAACCTACAAATACCAACCTATAACCTAGAGAAACCTACTCAATCACCTCTCTAATGATTTAATTCCAATTATCATTTAACCTTATAGAAAAAGTTCATCACAAATGTGAAAAGCCACATCTTGCCTGAAGAGGTACTAAAATATTCTCAAAAAACATATATAAAATTCTACTACGACTTTACTAAAACTTGTTATTTATCAAAAAAGCCAATTAAGTTCCAGCACAATAAAGCCAGTAATTGCTTTGCCACAGGGAATTACTTTCTAACACTTAAGCAAAGGTTAATCATTTCACTGCTGAAACACTTTGTGAAATCAAATGTTTGTTAACTTTGCAGATAGGCAGATTTTTATGTACACAGAAACCCAAAGGCTCTCTTGTCAACAGTTTTTGTCAACTTGGAACATAAAAATGCAATTATAATCCCATATTCTAGGGAAAAATGCATATCTGATATAGATTTTCAATTTTTAGCATAATAGATAAGAATGCTGTTCACTTTGTTGTATCTGAATGTTTAATGGAGGCAGCGATAACTGGTCTGAAACTTAATTTCTTACACAACATACTACAATATGTAAGTCCAATAACTAAGAACTTGAATATCTTGGGGAAAATTTATTCCAAACTTGTTATGAGAGATTCAGTCTAAGATACATGTACAACCAGCTCCCTCATTATTGTATAAAATAAAATAGCATAACCATAGTCCATGTACCCAAGTCTTAAATTGCAGCAAGGTTCTTTATGGTTACTTAAAAAATAACCTAACTACACCTATAAACCAAATACTAAGTTAAAAATTGGTCTCCCATTGCTGCTTCAAAAAAATCAAAATCCACTTTACTTACAAACTTCATTATCAAATATTAAAAACAAATTATACAAAAACTGTATAAAATACTGTTGTTCAGATATCCCTGAATATTCAGTCAACTGTGCAGTCAGGAATGGAAATAGAAGAGGAAGATACCTGAATGGGACAATGGGTGCTACATGTGGAGCAGGATCTGCTTACCCTTCCGGAGCACCTACGATCACCCCTTTAGTGTTTGGTGGGGTTCGTGTTGTTTATTCTTTAGTTTTCTTTGTTGTGTCATGTGTACTATTGTTTGTCTGTTTGTCTTTTTCATTTTTAGCCATGGCAACTTAATTTGTCAGTTTATTTTAGATTTATGAGTTTGACTGTCCCTTTGGTATCTTTCGTCCCTCTTTCAAAGCTCACAGGTCAAGATAAACTGACTAATATGGCAAAAAACAAAATATAACAAAGAGACCACTATACAAAACACTTCAAAGAAAACTATAACCTGAAGTAACAATATAACCCTATCAAAATTGGAATTTATGATCAAATAATGAAAACATTATATCCTTTACGGCTTTAGAACTGCATAAAGATTCAAGTTCATGTAACCTGTGCTTTAGGTGCCTAATCAATTATATTTAGTTAACTATTACCCAATTATAATTCATTAAAGAAATTCATTTAACCCTGAAACTTTTAAAACAACATTTGAGCAAAAGCACATGTTACACGAAACTGTAAATATATTCTCATCAAAATAGATTTCAGGTAATTAAGGCTACGAAATTGAAGCCAAATCCATTTTTATCATTTTACAATCAATCAATACAACAAGATTTGAGAAATAAGCTAAAATTATCTCCCCTTTTTATTATTGGATGACACTAATGTTTCAAACAAGTCTAGGAGTGGATATGAAGAACAATATATACTTAATCTGAAAGAAATCCTATCAAAGTCTAATGAAAGATCTAAGGTAGGTTCAATTTATTTCATTGTTTGTTATGAAAGGTCTACTATTAATTACGTTTTATATTGGAAAAGCATAGCAATTTTGTATTTTCCTAGAAAATGCTCGGAAAGATAGCGAAAAGTAAAGTGTTTCTGAGAAAAGCATTAATAACAAGGTCCTTAATGTTGTAAACATCTTCTTGAAGAATTGTAAATGTATATAACATGCTAAAAATATTATATTTATTAGAAATTAGCTCTAACTACTATATATTAAGAAAGCTTCCTAGCATTTTTTATTTTTTTGAGTGTTTTAACGCCACATTTAAGAGCAGCATTTAGGCTATTTCCGGGCAGCCATATTTTATTGGTGGAGAAAGCCAAAGTGCCTGGAGTTCAAGCATTTTTTAAACATGCTTAAGCAATGTTTGTCATAGAAACTAAATCAAAAGACTGCATCCTGTATTTCTATAAAAAAATAGTTTACAAATAAGTATTTTAAGCTGAAGAAATGTTTATCATGAATGAGTGCATGTGTTCTTGTTAAATAAAATGTATAAATAAGCAAAGGTAACTAATGTGATGTTATTTTGACTGAGCTATTCAATTATAATTATCTATCTTTACAATGTCAAGAGCTTGTCTACCATGTGTAAACCATATGCCTTTGGATTTTTCTTTGTCTAAACAATGTCTGGATTCAAAACATTTCAGAGAACATAGTTCAAGGAGAAAGGATCAGCTGACAAACTAAATTCAACTTAGGAAGAACTTGATGCAAATGTATTGTTCTTTAAATTGACACATACTGTGGATTCATTTATTTTCTTGGGCATCAATTTTTCGTGGAGTATGGAAAACTTGCATTTTCGTGGGTATTTGATTTTGTGGTTTTGCAAATCTCGATCTGCACACAAAACCGAAATAAATTTTGTTATTCGTTGAACATTTGAATTTGAGGTTCACATGCACCGATGAAACCCACGAAAATTACGTAGTATCCCATGATTTTAATGAATCCGCAGTATTACTTATAATTATACTTATTGTTTTATTGGATTATAAATGCTGTCTTATTGAAAATATGTACAATAACAGCCAACATCTTCTTTTATCCACATTAAGATACATGACCGGGAGCAATTTGCAATGAATTCTAAACATATACAGTATGCAACGCTTTGATTCAACAATAATGTTTTCGTAGAAAATACCATGAGTTTATTTAAATGTCTGGGAACACGATCTGAGAAATTAAGTCGATATTACTTCTAACACTATGTTTATATTTCAGCAAATCCTTTTGAAATCTGATTTATTATTCTTTTGCCAGTAATGTTACACTGTCTAGCCTTTTAACAGGGTATATAAATATGTCTAGTTAAATCATGTATTTCCATGAATTCTCCTTGACCTATTAAAAGAAGCAATCTTAAAAGATAAATTATGGGTGTCCATAGAAAAAATCCAGGGGAAAAAACAGTCATCATACAGTTATATTTTAAAGAATATAAAGTTAAAAATGTTTTCAAAGATTTTGAAGGTTTTGAATTAAAGGCAGACAGATTTTCAAATCTCATCATTCCGTGAAGATTAGTTCAAATCAATGTAAAACACATCAACTAAGCTTAGGGAATCACACGAACTCCAAAAGAAGTGATACTTATTCAGAGTTGACGATTATTTTAAACAATTATTTAACATGTGTATACATAAAATACAACATAAGCTTAGGGTCCGGGTGTGGGAATTTCTCGCTACATTGAAGACCTGTTGGTGACCTTCTGCTGTTGTTTTTTATTTGGTCGGGTTGTTGTCTCTTTGACCCATTCCCCATTTCCATTCTCAATTTCATAGTATGATTTTAATTTTGTAAAGGTGACAATCACTGAAATATAACTACATTTAGCATTTTTAAAGGATTGCAATTATGGAAAATTATGCATTGCTTCACTTTTGTTTCTTTTCTAATCATGGGTTGCTTTTGTGCTTATAAATAACTCAAATCGTAAAGTTACATAACTTTATCATTTGTTTCGTAACAAAAAAAAATACTTATTATAATTGATTATGCCAATTATGGATTACAGAATGGTTTACAGATCGCTATCACTTATTTGGTGATTGTTCCGCAACCTAGATTAGAAAATCCATTTCTATTACAATATCAGACAAAAGATACATTTCTTTGCAAGCAGTATATATGGTATATAATCCATGAAAAGCATTATGTTGCTCCATGAAGATTGATTTAGTATCAATAAATACACAAAATCTACATATTAAGTACACCCAGTCTGCAATGTGTTATCTCTTCTAGATTTGGGGTAATTGCATTTTTTTTCATTTTTGGGTCATGATATAGATATAGGAAGATGTGGTGTGAGTGCCAATGAGACAACTCTCGATCCAAATAACAATTTAAAAAGTAAACCATTATAGGTTAAAGTACGGCCTTGTTTTCTATTTTTATTGAAATAAGACAATTTTTTTTCTGTTTTGAGAATGTGAGAATATCCAAAAATTCTCAGGTCCCTAATCCAGTAAATAGTAAATATGATTAGATGATTTTTAAAACGATCAATTCTTGTCATTAAGAAAAACATAAAAACAATAATAACCTATTCAAAGAGAGATAACTCTGTTGTCCCTAATTAATAGTCAGCAATTCTAGTTATATTGGAATTATAACAATAGCCTTTTGTAATACTAGATTTCTATTAATAGAAAGTCATTAGGAACTTCCTACACAAACCTTTTAATAGATCTACTTCATGCATGTTAACAATGTATTCTGTAATGTAACTGTATACTGGTACATGCACTATAAAGTTTCCCATTATAAAGACTTGAGATATATTAAAAAAAAATAATGGTCCAATGTTACACACATCATGATGTTACAAGAGTACATGGACTGATTTTCAATAAACATTTCCCATCAAGAGAAGTTTTGCTAATTTGAGTTGCTTTAAAAAGTCATTTTTCAATTTTTTCAGTCTTGTTTGTTTTACTTTAGAATTTTGATATCGTTTTTAAGGATAAGCAGCAGTAACAATCTGATTGAAATTATAAATTTCCCAAAACTTTGGTTCTTAGTAACCCTGACAGGTATTGAGCCCCAACCTTTCTGCTCTCCAGGGGTTTTCCATTGGAAAATTAAGTACAAAACTCTCCTAAATTATTTTTTATGGTGCATTTAAATAAATCATTTAATCTACAAATAGCAAAAGTGGATTACTCAAATCATTCTCAAGTTATTTTATGACATGTAAAATATAAAATAGTTTTATTTTAACAAATCTGTACAAAATTATCTGATTTTACCTACTGTTTGAGTACTTAAAGGTTATTGAAGGTTATTGACTTATGCTAAAACAGAATTTTAATTACCTTAATTCAGGAAACAATTAAGAAGAAAAAAAATAAGCTTCCGACTTTTAGCTGATAGCATAAGGAAGAAGAAAATTTTAAACGAAAATACTTTTGTTGTTAAAATGTTGGGTTTACTTACTATATATACTTTCATGTATTGGGTTGACTACGGGTTTGTAACTCTATGCATTTAAACTAATGTTCCCCAATGTTAAATCCCCCCTATCAATTAAGAAAATTGACTCAAAAATTGAAATCATTAAAGAAACAGATTCTACAACTGTATTCTGTCCATTTGTTACTGAATTATGGCAATCATGTTTTGGAAAGGCCAAAAGCTCTTTGAATTTCCATTGACAAATAATGGCTCTTCTAAATCTTCCTCCATTGTCCAGAAAGCTATCCACAAACTATACAAGTATCAATGAATAAAATAAAGGCAACAGTAGTATACCGCTGTTCAAAACTCATAAATCCATGGACAAAAAACAAATTCGGGGTAACAAAAGCCATTGAGTGATGCCAGAATATATTTAAGGGTAAACTGACAGTACACAGTGCCTCTGGCGGTACCTCTGTGAGTAGAGAGAAAATTTCTCCATAGTGACTATTTGTGCCAACCATATAAACAAAGTGCTGATCGTTTTTTTTCTCTGATGTAACCCTTTTTATAATTGATCGACTCAATAATAACAAAACATTATAACAATCCAAAAAGTCATTCTTTTTTGTCAAGTTTTTTTATGCATCAGTGGCTTCTTAGGAAAATGTTCCACGAAACTGACCCATAGGTCAAGGTTTCAGTATTTGACAGGGTTGAGGTCTCATCTCTTACCTTTTAATGGCATAGGATCTTCTCATTCCTTTACTCATTTTATATTGTTTTGTTCAATGCCAACATGTTCACTTACCTGAAAAATATAAAATAACAAAAAATTGATAAAAACATCTAATAACAATACACATAGTTCCTAGAATCTATGGAGCAGATGTTAAAGTTAAAGACATAATATAATCATTTGTCTGTTTCTTAGAATTTTGGGATTATGTATATATGTAATTAAAGTTTGAAGGTCATTTTGTTCAGTCTTCAGTGTTTTTTTTTAAATCCCATTTTCATAGAATTTTTTTGGTTTTGTTTATCTTGCTTTTGACCTCACACTTAAACTGTAGCAAAAAATGAAGCGTTTATAATTATTTAAGTATAATATGATATATATATAATACTGTATATTTTTAAACCAATGATGGCTCATTGATCTTCTTGCATAAGATCATTGCATAGACCTCATTGTCGTGGATTTTTTTTTAAAATGTTCATTATATTTTGACCTTTGATTTATAATCAATTAAATTAAATCACCTTAATGTTTGGGGAAACCAACAATATTCTATTTATTCTATTTATAGCATCAGTATCCTCTGAAAAATCATTTTGTTTAAGATGGTGAGAACAATGAATTCTTTCGATGTCAAACCAATTTCTTGATTGATTTTGTATAAGCTATGTATTATAATGTATACTGTGAATTCATTATAATTCGTTGGATACTAATTTTCATGGATTTTGTAGGTATAGATGAACCACAAAATTTAATGTGCAACGAATGACAAATTTTCTACAGGCTTGTATGAAGACTTCAGCAAAACCACGAAATTAAATGTCCAAGAACATGCAAGTTTTCCTTCATCCACGAAAATTAGTACAATGTACCAGAAACATATATATTAACGTTAGAAATACTGTTCCCAGAATGAACCCAAGAAAATAAATTAATCCACAATATACTAAGTACTTTCCTTATGTATATCAGAAAATGACAAAAATCAATGCTAAGTTTGTCTGATAATATAATGTTTTAAAAAATCAGATATTTTTATTACAGGAAATAACAGCTCTCAAGCAAATCTGAATATAATCTTAAATGGTATAAAATCAACAAGAAAAAGTTTCTGATCAAAAATCAAATCTTATGTAAGAAAAATAACATGCTACAGTAAGTTGATATTCTTACGATTCAAATTTCTGTCAAACAGGAAGTGACTGCTGTCAGATGCAGCCTGATAAAACAGAAAATGGCTTTCACATTATACATGTAAAGTAACATTGTTAGGTTTAAGACAAAATATCTGTGGCAGATCCAGGGGGACAGTTCTTGGAGTAAGGATCCCCATTTTTTTTTGGACGATTAATAATGCATTTGAATGGGGACATATAGTTGGAAAACCACCTTTCTTCTGGGATGAAAACCCTCCTTTGAAAAATAGCTGGATCTGCCCCTAAATATCATATCGTTCCTTAAATACATACGTTGCATATTATACAACAGAAATACACAAATGAACACTGAACAGTTATGGTCAGAAATGGTCAACTATGGTTTTCCAGCTTTGTGACCATGGTTTGATATGCTTTACACCATGGTCAACTTTGGTTTTCTAGCTTTGTGATCATGGTTGGATATGCTTTACACTATGGTCAACTATGGTTTTCTAGCTTTGTGACCATGGTTGGATATGCTTTACACCATGATCAACTATTGATTTACAGCGTTGTGGTCGAATATGCTTTACACCATGGTCAACTTTGGGTTTCCAGCTTTGTGATCATGGTTGGATATGCTTTACACCATGGTCAACTTCGGGTTTCCAGCTTTGTGATCATGGTTGGATATGCTTTACACCATGGTCAACTTCGGGTTTCCAGCTTTGTGATCATGGTTGGATATGCTTTACACCATGGTCAACTTTGGGTTTCCAGCTTTGTGATCATGGTTGGATATGCTTTACACCATGGTCAACTATGGTTTTCTAGCTTTGTGACCATGGTTGGATATGCTTTACACCATGGTCAACTATTGTTTCCAGCTTTGTGACCATGGTTTGATATGCTTTACACCATGGCCAACTATTGTTTTCTAGCTTTGTGACCATGGTTGGATATGCTTTACACCATGGTCAACTATGGTTTTCTAGCTTTGTGACCATGGTTGGATATGCTTTACACCATGGTCAACTATGGTTTTCTAGCTTTGTGACCATGGTTGGATATGCTTTACACCATGGTCAACTATTGTTTCCAGCTTTGTGACCATGGTTGGATATGCTTTACACCATGGTCAACTATGGTTTCCCAGCTTTGTGACATGGTTGGATATGCTTTACACCATGGTCAACTATGGTTTTCCAGCTTTGTGACCATGGTTGGATATGCTTTACACCATGGTCAACTATGGTTTTCCAGTTTTGTGACCATGGTTGGATATGCTTTACACAATGGTCAACTATTGTTTCCAGCTTTGTGACCATGGTTGGATATGCTTTACACCATGGTCAACTATTGTTTCCAGCATTGTGACCATGGTCGGATATGCTTTACACCATGGTCAACTATGGTTTTCCAGCTTTGTAACCATGGTTGGATATGCTTTACACCATGGTCAACTTTGGTTTTCCAGCTTTGTGACCATGGTTGGATATGCTTTCCACCATGGTCAACTATGGTTTTCCAGCTTTGTGACCATGGTTGGATATGCTTTACACCCTGGTCAACTATGGTTTTCCAGCTTTGTGACATGGTTAGATATGCTTTACACCATGGTCAACTTTGGTTTTCCAGCTTTGTGACCATGGTTGGATATGCTTTACACCATGGTCAACTTTGGTTTTCCAGCTTTGTGACATGGTTAGATATGCTTTACACCATGGTCAACTTTGGTTTTCCAGCTTTGTGACAACGGTTGGATATGCTTTACACCATGGTCAACTATGGTTTTCCAGGTTTGTGACATGGTTGGATATGCTTTACACCATGGTCAACTATGGTTTTCCAGCTTTGTGACCATGGTTGGATATGCTTTATATCATAGTCAACTTTGGTTTTCCAGCTTTGTGACATGGTTGGATATGCTTCACACCATGGTCAACTATGGTTTTCCAACTCACTGTTTGTAACCATTGTTGGATATGCTTTAAATGTACACCATGGTCAACTTTGGTTTTCCAAGAGACTTAGTAACCTTTCAAAATTTAATTTGTTTTGGTCTCAAGTGCAAAATAATGTCTCTTGTCATCAGACTCACCCTTCACCTTGTGGTGCTGACACCTTTGTATTCATGAGAGTTATATTCTTATAAAATGCCACAAGGTTCAAAAGGAAGACTAAACCCAATTTCTACCCAACTTTAAACGGAAATTATATATTTGGTAGATTTTATACACTTTTTTTTTTTGACACACCTTAAAAGATTAATTTATATATTATGCACATTTTGATAATAACTGAAATTAAAAAAAATATTTTGATTAAAAAAATCCCTTCAAATCAATCATATTTTCAAATTACTTACATTATATCTAAATTCATATATAAATCCAAGTTATCTTTTGCCTTTAAAGTAAACATAGATTCTGAATAAGTTTTAAAAAATTCGACACACGGCACTTAAGAATTTGAAGTATAAACTGTACTCATGCATTCATCCTGATCAAGCATCATGATAAAGTTTTAATAACATGATATTAAATTTCATATGAATGAATTCCAATTTCTTAATTTACCATTTAAAATTTAAGTACATGTTAAATTACACCTACATGTACTTATGTCAAGGTTAGAAACTAGCTTCAATTTATACAAAACATTAGTCTGAACCTCAAGATGTCTACAATCAGGTCTGAGGACATTAGAATTAATAGAAATAATTTTTAGAAAAAAAATTTTACATTTCAGAAGTCAGATAAATAAAATAGCAAACACAGAGATTCTCAATCCTCCTACCCCAAACATCACTCACTTTCAAACTCCCCATCCCCCTCCTCTTTCCCCAAAGAAAAAGAAAATGAAGTAAGATGGAGCTTCTATCTATGCTCACACATCTTATACTGTTTAATTATGTCAATATAAAAAAGAAGATGTGGTATCATATTGCCAATGAGACAACTATCCACAAAAGACCAAAATGACACAGACATTAACAACTATAGGTCACTGTACGGCCTTCAACAATGAGCAAAGCCCATACTGCATAGTCAGCTATTTTCAAGTACAGTTTTGTAATAAAAATATATTCTACTTTTACAGTGCATAGCTATCATAGGGTAACTGTGTGGTAATATTTTGGACAAATTGTTATGCCTCAAGCTTACAGAACTTCACATGTCTTAAAATTTAATGTACATGTATAAATAGAGGTTTTGATTTTATAATTTACAATAGACCATCATGGCATGCACAATTTTTTTTTAAACATATCAATTTTAATGTGAATCAAACTTAACCATAATGTTTGACAAACTTTCTATTGTTGAAAACTTGATGTGATCTTGATATCCAAATTATTTTTACAATTAGGTGCATTGGTGGATCCAGGGGGGGAGAGGGGATCCGGGTTGGAACCCACCCTTTTGTTTGGCCGATCAATGCATTTGAATGGGAGCATATAGTTGGATCCCCCCCTTTTTAAAATGGCTGGATCCACCCCTGAGGTGAGTTTTTGTTTTTACTCTGTGTTGAGGTCTCACTGTGACTTTCAGATGAAAGACAGCAATGAAAGTGCTGTGCCTTTGCTTTTGTATGTTTTCTTGTTGTGCATTTACTGATTTTGTGTCATGGATGGATACCACATATCCTTGTTTTTTCTATTCAATCAGTGGCGGATCCAGAACTTTTCCTAAGGGGGGCCCCTCTGACTGACCTAAGGGGGGCCCAGTCCAGTCATGCTTCAGTGATTCCCTATATAATCAACCAATTTTTTCCAACAAAAAGGGGGGCTCAGGCCCCCCCCTGGATCTGCCTATGTCAATTATGGTTTTAGGTTGATGTTTTGTTAATGTATACCAAACATCTCCTCGTATACACATGCAGTGTCATGTGTAATCAAAATACATTTATTAAGTATTGAATTAAAAAAATCGAGTAATTTGTCATGTTTGTAATTCATAATTTTCTTTGGAAGACTTTTTCTAAATTATTGTGTGGGTGAAATGTGGAAAACCTGTTATTTTGATCAGTTTTAATGTAACATCAAATAAATTCATTAAAGGGGGGTCTCATTCAGGGGTTCTGATCACGAATCCCGTTTACTGTTTTGTCAGATTCCTGTATCCCACTTACACTATGTATGTAAGCAATTAATTCTCATTTTTTTGTAATTTCTTGTGTCCCGCTAGACTTCAGTTCCCATTTTCATGGCACAATAATTTGACTTTCACCTGTCACGCTTAGACCCCAATGAGACCAACATGAAAGATTGAACACTTGAATGTCTTTTGATTATTTGTGTGGTTTGGTTGCTGTTACATTGACGTAATTTCCCACATCTCATTTTTCCTTCTTATATCATTAATTATACATGTTACTAAACATGTATGTCATCATATTAACTGTATTTGTTACCTCAACTAGGGTGTCTGTATTTATATTGTATGTTTCTCTGTAAACTTGTATCTAGTTTTTAGAGAATAAAGTATCTATCTATCATTCTATTTCTTAGTGTGACGTACATAGAGCAATATCTAAAGGATTGAGTATTTTTTGTTGGTTTTTTTCTTTTTTCATGAATATTATAAAATATTTTTTAAAACTTTATAATCTGACTAAATAAATGTCTAAAATCATCAAACTTATCTCTCTTGATTTAAAAATAAATTTCTAATGTAAACAAAAATATTTAAAGTGTTATTTGCTTTCATTGTTCATTTAAAGTTTACGTTTCATTCAATGAACTTACAGTTATGCTTTTATATCTGGAAGTTTAAAAACTACCCACCCACGATAAGAATTTCATAAACTGTTTACTTATAATGAAATCTTATTTAAATGTCTTATGGCAATTTTTAAAAATTTTCATTTTGATTTTCATCTCATGAGCCAATTATACATCATTTTTAGAATCAAACCTGTTGACTGTTATGTTTTCTGAATGTTCAGAGGCATTTGCCATCAAAACTCAACCCCTACCTTTCCTTTGTGATATGGAAACTTGTAATAAAATTTCATAGAGATCCATGCACGTACACACAACTTATTGTCCAGAAACTACATAAATGCTTCTTTTTGGCCCCTTAATATTCTTAACTGTTGGTACACGTACAATATACCATAACCCCCAAAATCAATCCCATCCCTCCTTTTGTGGTATTGAACCTAAGTATTGCAAAATTTCATAGAGATGCATTAACTTAAACTAAAGTAATTGTCATGAAACCAAATGTGTTTTCGGAACAGGACGCCAACAACAACATCATTAGGCATTATACGAACCACAAAATGTTTTTGCAGTCGTATATAAAGTCATTCAGGAATCAGAACAAGCTGATGTTCCAGGAACACTCAATCCAGAAAAGCACTTGGGACGAATGAATCTAATAACATGTTATTTTCATTTTTTAAAGTAAGATCATTCAAAGCTAGGTTTATCAAATGCAAAATGCTATTTGAAATTTGAGAATTTTTGGGGGTACCCTACAATTGCATTATTAACAAATCAAAGAATAAATTTGCAGTAATAAAGAGGCCATTGATTAGCTACCATTATAATACCTGGACAAATTTGGTGCAATAAAACAGAAGAATTGGCATAGACATCCAATTTTCCAAATATGCCATTTCATTTTTCTTTGCTTTATAATTATAATCAAAAGAACATGTTATCAGGAAAAACCTGTAATGAACTAAACAATCCCCCCTCTGACCAATTAAAGCATTACCTAAAACAACCAAATGGCATACAGCAGCCTCTTTGTGGTGGTGAAATATCGAGTG
Organism: Mytilus trossulus; assembly: GCF_036588685.1. Taxonomy (NCBI): domain Eukaryota; kingdom Metazoa; phylum Mollusca; class Bivalvia; order Mytilida; family Mytilidae; genus Mytilus; species Mytilus trossulus. Next base: position 29,202,132 of record NC_086382.1, read on the forward strand.
GATCTTGTGACAATGTATAAATATCAATCACTGTGTCATCCATTTATAATCCAAGAACATTTATCCAAAATCGAACAGGCTCTCCATTTCCTCAAGAAACCAGGGTTCACAAATAATCCATATTTTTCAACTTTATTTTGTTGATCACACTGAAGATTTTGATAACCAACAGTTCAGAATCTATCCACTGATATGTAAGTAAATTTGTTCAGGCCAAACAAGAGTTAAAACCTTTTCAATACATGGTTGAATTAATCTTCTTTTTCACTTACAATGTAGACGCAATTTAATCTCTTAATAAATTTTTAAAACTGAACGAGAACACCTTCCTCAAGTTTAAACTTCCGCTAATTCCTCAAATTAATAACAAAATATTTGTTAAATTTCCTTGTATTAAACCATTCTTAAAAATTTGCACACCTTGCGTCTTTAATTATCTATTATCATGAACCACATATTTTCGTTTACACTTGCACCCCTTTCTTTTTTACTTCCTTGTTTGAAATTTATGCAAATTGATAGTTGTATTCACTCACCCACATGTATGAAAATCATATTTCATTCCAATTTAAATATTTTCATAGAAGTTTAAAGAAAATAACAATGGCATGTTACTAGTAATATCAATACCTAGAAACAACACCCCCAATAAAACTATCTTATTATAAGGTTGGTTAATCTATATACAGCTTAGCTAAAGAAAGAAGACGTGTATTTTCATACACTCTTTTTATATACCTGTACAAAGATAATAACATTACAATATCAAACTTAAAAGTTTAAAAGGACAGACAACTTTTATCAATTTTTGGACAATTGTATTACAAATTATTATTTGGACCAGAAAAACCCATAAATCATATGGTACAAAACTTAAAATTCAGATTTCAGTGAAACATTAGTACCCATTTCCATTCTCAATTTTATAAATAATGTCAAAGTTGTCAGTCAAAAACAGCAGAGTTTGTTTCTTTTAAAATCAATTTGACACAAAAAAAATGATTAGATCTGATTATAAATGATTGTTTTTATAACAGAATAAGACATATCTTAAAAATAGAAGATGTGGTATCGAGACAACTCACTCACTCAACCCAAAACAAATTGAAAAAGATGTGAACATGGTCAATTTTTTAAAGACATTAGGCAAAACCCAAACCTTATAGTCAGTAAGAGAGAGACTTTCAATGGATTACAAAAAAAAACATTTATGAAAAAATTCAAAAGAAAAACCACTGACCTGATTCATTCTAATTAAAGTTATTAACAAACAAAAAAATTATGGTATCCAGCAAACAAACACTACCATTGGTTTAAAACCAGACTCACGACATGGTACAGGCACTAGGTGACTGGCACATAAATAATATTGAAGGGATAAATGTGACAAGTGGTGTAAACCCTTTACAAAAACTTTAGACAGTCAAAAACAGAATTAAATAAAGGAACAAACTGTAAAAATCAAAAAGAAAAACCACAGGGCTAGACACTTTAAATTGGTAGAAGCACAACAAACTGTATAATTCACATAAATTTAGTCCTGCTTTTATTTGAGAATATGATCAAGACACTTTTTGCTTTACAAGTAGATATATCAATGCATTTTTAAACAAGAATGTGTCCCCTGTACATGGATGCCCCATCCAGACTATATTTTTTTGTGTTCAGAGGACCGTAAAAATGGGATTAAATCTCTAATTTGGTATTAAAATTAGAAAGATCATATCATAGGGAACATGATTAAGTTTCAAGTTGATTGGATTTCAACTTCATAAAAAAACTACCTCAACCAAAATCTTTAACCGGAAAGGGGACGAACGGATGAACTGAGGGATGGACGCACAAACCAGAAAACATAATGCCAATAAATGGGGCATAATCATCTCAACCAAAAAGATTAATTGAATAGTTATTATTTTCCAGTGATTCTTTTTTTCTTTGGAGAGGTAGGAGGGGGGAATGGGGAGGAATTCAATATTCATAAAAGGTAAAAATAAATGCTCAAATATTGGTCATAAATACATCCTAGCGTACATCAGTCATTGTCCCTTTAAAAAGTTTACTACATGAACCAGAGCATAAGTCACCTCTTACTTTAAATCAGTCTAAATTACATTGTTTAAATTTATTTTTATTATTCTACATTATAATTATATTCACTTTTTGCACACGTCAAGAAATTTGATGTATTTGTGAGTATATTAATTTTTACCCTGGCCTTACATTGAAGAGGACTATCTATGCACTATCCACATGCAGAGAATGATAATACCTATAGGATGTTCTTATTAACCATCTCTGATAAATATAGTATTAATATAAACATGGCTATATAAATTAATAGTATTATATTTCCAATGTTATCTTTAGTAAACTGATAAAAGGGAGATAACTCAATCCATATTTTTTTTTTTAAAGCTTTCACATTATACCAGTAGAGTTATGTCCCTTCACTTAAAGCTTTTCATATTGCATAATCTTATTGAACATGGGTCTCTGGAATTTTTATAAGCTGATATAGTAAAGGGAAAATGTTTGGTCTCATAAAAAGACATCGTCTTTCAAATTTTCAAAGCACTAACAGGGAAATGGACAATGCTCTGTTTTTCCATGGTATAATTGAAATTTTAGCATAAACTGTTTCTTTACTAAACAACAGAAAAATCTTTAAAAATACTTATATACTGACAAATTTTAGAAGAAATGCTTAAAGCACAGAAAGGGATGAAAATGCAGTCCCATATGCTATCAATGGGTTATATTTTTCTTGTATGGAACACAATTTACTCAAATAAAAGAGTTCTAAGTTTGTTCTAAAAATAATCACATTTAACTCGATGTTAGGAGTGATTAAACTTAGTTTTCCTTATAGAGAGAAGTAGTTTATAATTCCAGATTAACAGTAGAATTTAAAGCTATGGGGGTCTGGATGGGGGGTCTGTTATTCTGTAAACATTTAATTTACATTATATAGTAATGGGGAAATGTTTGGTCTCATAAAAAGACATCGTCTTTCAAATTTTCAAAGCACTAACAGGGAAATGGACAATGCTCTGTTTTTCCATGGTATAATTGAAATTTTAGCATAAACTGTTTCTTTACTAAACATCAGAAAAATCTTTAAAAATACTAATATACTGACAAATTTTAGAAGAAATGCTCAAAGCGCAGAAAGGGATAAAAATGCAGTCCCATATGCTATCAATGGGTTATATTTTTCTTGCAGGGAACACAATTTACTCAAATAAAACCGTCATAGTTCTGAGTTTGTTCTAAAAATAATCACATTTAACTCGATGTTTAGAGTGATTAAACTTAGTTTTCCTTATAGAGAGAAGTAGTTTATAATTCCAGATTAACAGTAGAATTTAAAGCTATGGGGGTCTGAATGGGGGGTCTGTTATTCTGTAAACATTTAATTTTTACCCCTTTTTTCTCTAATCTTCAAAAAATTAACCCCTTTTTTCTCTATTCTTCAAAATAAAATTCTCTAATCTTCATTTTGTTTTTGCCCGTTATTCTCTAAACTTCATTTTTTAAGGGCATTATTCTTTAATCATTTAACCCCATCCAAACCCTCAGCTATGGGGATCCCATTTGAACTTGTCCTAGTTTAAATATGATAGGTAATTGACCTACCATCTTATAATGCTTAAAGCCCAATTGTGTAAATCATGAATCAGTAGTTTAAAATTTCCCCTGTTTTCTACATATAAATCTATTATGACGATCATGATGTGTCTAAAATTAATTATAATCAGTATAGAAATTCTTACAAATTTATTGTCAATAAATATTTACTAGAACATAACAAATATGTTATAGCCTGCAGGCTTTATGTAAATAGTGTATTTGATAGTAAACTATATTGTAACTATATTTTAAAAATAAAGGTTGGAATTTCAAATGTCATTCCTTTCAGTCAATGAAAATCTTAATGATCTACTATTATGTTTTTGTTATACTATTCAAAATGAATTTAGATAGATATAGGAAGATGTGGTGTGAGTGCCAATGAGACAACTCTCCATCCAAATAACAATTTAAAAAGTAAACCATTATAGGTTAAAGTACGGCCTTCAACACGGAGCCTTGGCTCACACCGAACAACAAGCTATAAAGGGCCCCAAAATTACTAGTGTAAAACCATTCAAACGGGAAAACCAACGGTCTAATCTATATAAACAAAACGAGAAACGAGAAACACGTATATATTACATAAACAAACGACAACTACTGTACATCAGATTCCTGACTTAGGACAATTAGAGAATGGAAACCAATTTTGGGACGTATTGACGGACAAGGGTAAAACTTGATGCCCCCTCCGCTACGGCACCTTGTAAATTGATCTGGTGTTATATCTGTATATTATGTAATGTTTACTCTTCTCTCCACAGGAGCTGGAGTTATTATCAACCATGTAAAACTTGGTTGATAATATAATACTAAATTCATTGTCATTGATGGGGTACTAACTTTCATAGTTTTTGTTGGTAGGGGTGGCAATCATGAATAGAAATTTTCAACAAAATGCAATTTTCTATAGGCTTAATGTTAACTGCAGACTTTGGCAAAACCACAAAATTAAAATATTCATGAAAATTCAACTTCCTCTAATTCACAAAAATTTGGTACCTTTAACAAATAAATAAATCTGCAGTATATTTGTTCTATTGGCATTTTTAAATATCTGACCAAAAAAAGTAAATGTCCAGTGTGGTTCTTGTTGAAAAAAAACAATGATAAATCATCGACATTTTAACCTATCTCATAAAGAAATGAATGTAACAAACAAATCTACATACATTTGTACATTGTATATTTAACATGTATATGTACATGTATGTAGAACTTTATGTTATATGTACCTGACCAAGTGTTGTTCTTTGCTGTTAGAAATGTACATCTATTTTCTCAAAGAAGTGGAATTAGTTTTTGGTATCCTTTCTATGTAGTACAGGAGCAGGTCCGAGTACACAGTTATTTCGTAGTGCATTTCTTTTAGACAATAAATGTAAATAAAAAAAATCCCACCTGCGCTTTCTCAATAATATTTTTACAGTGTGTTGTACTACTTTTGGGACAAATTATATCAAAATTATAGAAAACTTCATCAGCTCTAACTCAAAATATGGACAATTTTGTGTTAAGGGGGTCTTGAAATCTTTTGACAGCTTCCGAAGTGCTAATTTTTTACCTTTTTCAGCTGGACCTAATCACTACTTTACCTAAATATTTATGACCCAAATTTTTTTACAGTGTCATTTCATCCCCCAACTTGCTATATGAGGCATAAAACATGGAGAATTAAATTTGGAAGGGGTATAACAAAAATTGGCAAGTAACACACTGTCCTCACTAAGGACTATATTCATGGACAATGAAAATCAAAGGACGATAACTGTGTACTCGGACCAGCAATCAGAAATAAGGTGTATACAATGTTCACATAATCAGAAAGTTGCGATCAAGTTTGAAAGACAATTAATGAACAAATATTGATCAATCTTAAGATTTTGTTTAATAAATTATGAACTTACCACTTGCTATAAGAAAATCAGCTGATATTAATACAATCATGCGATTTTCACATTGTATAATCATAAAAAGCTTGTAAGTAGATGAAAAATCAAAATAATGAGTAAATTTGATCATAATTTACATCGGTCATGACATATTTTTATCTACATTTAATATATATTTGGACATAAAATATAATAAAGATTCTCTGACTAAATAAATGAAGATAAAGCTCGTATTTCAATAACAGCTCCAACTTTTACGAATGTCAAGTGTTTACGTCTATAGAAATTGGTTGTGTGGGTAGGAAATCATCTAAGTTTTAATCTCTTACAAAAGTTTCCACCTAACTGAAACTTTCTTTTTATCTTGTACATCTATATATACATGTAGGTGATATTAATCTAAAGAACTTTGAATAGAACTGAACATCTTAACTTAAATAAACGTACATAAAAAGTGACCTTCCTATCAATTAGCTTTAAGAAAGGATCTGGCAGTGGTGGATTCAATAATTTTCATAAGAGGGGGGCCCACTGACTGCCTAAGAAGGGGGCCATCCAGTTATGCTTCAATGATTCTCTAAATAATCAAACAAATTTTTCCCACAAAGGGGGGGGGGGGGGCTGTGCCCCTTAAATCCGCCTCTCTCTGTCCTAAAAAATTATGGTCTGTTTAAGAAAGTGAAAAATCCATGACAAACATTCTTTGGGTAAAACACTGGTAATCTTGATAGAATGATTTTATTCAAACCTTGGTAATCCACTTGGCAAAAACAGTTTCAACTTAACATTGGACATGTATGACACTTATGTGAAAGTTATTCTATAAAGTCAACGGCTGATCCAGCCTTTTCCAAAACGGGGATTCCCAACCAAAGATAATTAAAGGGAGTTCAAACCCGATTAAAAAAATTGATTGTCCCAAAAAGGGTAGTTCAAACTCATAGACCCCAGTGATATTGTTTGCCTTAAATTCATAGAGAATGAAGACTTTTTCCCCTGGAGAAAAATCCCAATTTGAAAAAAAATGGCTTAAAATTATTCCCAAAAAGACATCTTTTTTCCCAAACAGTGCAGTCTTAGGAGTAATTGTGCATAAATACAAACTGAAAAACACTCATTTAAACATTGTTCATGCCTGAAATCAGAAATGACTACATGTGCAGATTTGAGGGTCTGTTTAATGAATAATCACTGACAAAAAGGGGTCTGATTTCAAAGCAAGTGAAGACTCTTGAATGGGGGTCTGTAAATTGAAGTTTCAGTCAAATTTTTGGTTTATTTTAAATTTCCCAATTTGATGAAAATGACGCATATTTTCCCAATAAAAAAGGGTAGAGGTGCATGTAGTTTTGAAAATCACAACAATATCACTGGACCCCCTCCCCACCCCTGGATATGCCACTGAAAAGGCATGATATAACCTTAAATTTCCCCAAATTCTACATGGTGTGATCTGTCATAGTAATGGGACACGTCAACAGTCTTTTTACTTCTTCATAATCTATTGGTGGTTTAATTCTGGGGTCTGGACCAGAGTATGAGTGGTTCTTGATTTTAGCACCCTGACAGGGACAAAATGACAACCATTGTAATAATTACATGTAGGAGTTTAGGGGGCTCTCCTCAAGTTAGCTAAATTTATAAGTAAATGCAAAGATATAAGATCCCATATACATGTAGCATGTATAGAATAACATAACAGAGTAGGATTCCATATATAGTGGCATGTGAGTGTGAAGCCCAGAATGTCAATGAAGAACAAACAATTTATAAACCTGGCAAGGCTAATATTCATAAAACAATAACATGCTCTTGTCCAGCTGACATATAGAAAGGTTACTGACTGGACATTAAACATCCTTAAAATGTCAATACCACATCCTTTAAATCTCATTATAAAGTTGCATCAATAATAGTTACTTTGCATTGTAAAGAAAGTGGTCAAATATGTCATTATATGAATTCACAGTTGCGGATGTAGAGGGGGTTGGAAGTTGGAAAAATGGAAACCCCCCTTTTTTTAGACAATCAATGCATTGGAATAGGGACATATTGATGGATCGCTCCCCCTTTGTCTTAGGTTATGACCCTCTGTTAAAAATGACATGATTCTCCCTGATTTATATCTTACTCCTCCTCCTCTCCTCCTCAGTGTATACAAAACCATTTTAGATTAATACATGTACATGTATCATGAAAAAAATAATACATCACGATAAAAGAACAAAGGTATTCCTATAAAACTCTTGACTACTAAATAGTTTGTTTCCCTGTTTATACAGAGAAAAAAACATAATGATACATTGTATCAGTCTAATATTAGATTCCAATATTAAATAAGCTGGTACTAAAAAGTTTGTACTTATAACATTATTCCCCAGTCATTAAATAGACATCAGGCTACCAGATAGAGAATAGATCGTGACAATATCCAGGAAACGTGATACCAGAATTATGAACATAATTATCAAAGTAAACAATTCAAGTAACACTGATTGAATTTTTGGACAATCCTATACATCAGTTTCTCCCCCTTAGAGTTCTATAAAATTCACCTAACAAAAGCTTAGCATGACTTCATGGCTTCTATTTCCAGAGATTATTATACTTGTGGTTTTCTACTTTAAAATGATTTTATAATGATCTATCATTAGTACAGGCTTTTTGTAGTAGGATTATTCTTTTAGAAAGAACTATCTTTTATTATAATTAAAACAATTTGATTCAATAAGTTTATTGTATATAATGGTCACACCCATCATGTCCACTGTAAAATTTACAATGGATCAAAAGGTCATACCCTAACATCTTTGAGGACAACTAGTTAGAAAATAATCACACAACACTATTTATGCAACAGACAAATAAAGAAAAGAAAAAAACATCACATTAGATCGACCACAGTCTAATAATAATTCATATCCAATTACACACTACAACATAAAAAAAGAAGATGTGGTATGATTGCCAATGAGACAATTCTCCACAAGAGACCAAAATAACACAGAAATTAACAACTATAGGTACAGCCTTCAACAATGAGCAAAGCCCATACCACATAGTCAGATATAAAAGCCCCAAAATGACAATGTAAAACAATTAAAATGAGCAAATTAACAGTTGAACAGAAAGGAAAGTTGAAAGGAACTATTTTTTTTCATTTACATGTGATTTTAGAAAACTTGAATAGTCAGAGAAAAAAACTTTTAGATTCCAAACCTTGCCCGTCTAAATCTGTAACAGATAGCTGCAGACCATGGCATCATCCACAAACTATAACTTATTGTTTACATTAAGTTTAAGTGAGTAGTATTGAGGACATTTCAGGCATACCCCAAATAATCCTAAAGGTCAATGAGTTGTGATCCCCTTTGTTTTATGATCTATATGTGTATTATAGTTAAACAAATGCTCTAGAACATTAACTTGATTACCTTTTTATTTCACCCGACAATAATCAGCCTTCAGGCTATTTTTTTTTATTTTCTGATTATTTCAAAGATGGAAGAGGCTTAATCTTTTCATTTTAATGTAAAATGTATTTCCATTGCTTAATTTTGTATACATTTACTTCTATTTTCATTTAATATAAAATACAAATATTTGGTATGATTTCTAATAAGACAACTATCCAAAAGTAAACCGGTTTTTAATTCAATTCAATACTAGACTACTTTCAAGTTCATCCGTCACAGGCAAAATTTCATCAATTATGCACACCTTTATGAAGTCATTTACCAGGGGGGGTCGCCTGTATCCCTGCACTATTTAAGTTCATCAAGCGTCTTAGTGATCGTCATTGTGCAGGATAAACTAGAAATAATGGTTGCTCTGTAGGTACTAACTGAAAATTCTCTAATGACAGCAGTGTTGATTGTCAATTTTGAGAATTGAATTTGCCGAATAATTTGTACAATATAGAAATATAGTTTTCCAACCACTGGCTCAACATTGGAATGGAAGTGACGACGCCCCTAAACCCACAAATGACGTTTTCTAAAACCAGAGTTTTTGACGGAAATGCATTGAACTTGAAAGTTGTCTATTGGACCTTACATCACAGTTAAGCATTGAGTGTATGCATGTTGTCTGTTTTCCAAAATATTCTATTTTCATTTGTAAAACAAGAAATAAAATCTAGAGACAACACCGTGCATTGTAATGTTGATGCTATGTGTCTTTTGGCCATTTACTTTGGGTTGCTGTCTGACCCAGTGGTGGATCTACAAATTGTCATAAGTGGGGGCCAACTGACTGCCTTAGAGGGGGCACGCTCTGGTCATGCTTCTATGATTCCCTATATAATCAATCAGATAAGGAGGGCACCTCTTACTCCCCCTCTGTGGCTGGCATATATATTTGTATATCAATTCAAAATAACTACATTTTAGTATTAGAGAATGCTGTCTTAGTATCAATTACTTAAATGTTTAATCAACTCAAGCATACCAGACTTAGTAAAACATGTTTAACCCCGCCGCATTTTTGCGCCTGTCCCAAGTCAGGAGCCTCTGGCCTTTGTTAGTCTTGTATTATTTTAATTTTAGTTTCTTGTGTACAATTTGGAAATTAGTATGGCGTTCATTATCACTGAACTAGTATATATTTGTTTAGGGGCCAGCTGAAGGACGCCTCCAGGTGCGGGAATTTCTCGTTACATTGAAGACCTGTTGGTGACCTTCTGCTGTTGTTTTTTCTATGGTCAGGTTGTTGTCTCTTTGATACATTCCCCATTTCCATTCTCAATTTTATTAGTAAATTTAGCAGTCTTCTCAGACTTTTTAGCAGTTGATAGAGATGTTGCTCTGAATATATACAAATTAAAAGAAGCTACAAATCAAATTTGAGACTGGTTGTCCCTAATTGATTTTTTATTATGTTTCTTGGACACATGAAAATATCAATAAATCTGTATTTTTCTGCTTTTGTTATGGATACAGATTTTGTCTTTGGTATATTGTTACTAATTAGATATAAGAAGATGTGGTTTGAATGTCAATGAGACAACTCTCCATCCAAGTCAAAATTAGTAAAAGTAAACCATTATAGGTCAAAGGACGGTCTTCAAAACTGAGCCTTGGCTCACACTGAACAGTAAGCTATAAGGTCCCCCAAAAATTACTTATGTAAAACATGCACATTGCACAGATAGAAAAAAAAAATAGGAAAGGAGCATGTATTGCTTGCTGTGCTTCATCTTAAAAGTAAAAAGTTACATAAATAAGCCTTCAACATGAGGCAAAAACTCTGACCTATTAACTGCAAGTTTATAAAACAAAAATGAAGAGCTGCACACACTTACATTGTAGTTGCACTTAGTAAAAATATTTTCCTTGTGTATTATAGTTAATATATAAGAGGTTGAAGATATTTTCAGTTTCATTCTTGTTGGTAATTTAAATTATTCAAATTACACCCTTTAACACTAAAAAATTACATAACTATAATATTAAATGTTCTCCAAGCCCAAACCAGCAATTCTCTCTGGATGTTTGTTACTTTAAATTTACTTGTTTGTTGTTATCAACAGACCATAAAAATCAAGAAAATAGAAATTGAGTGCCAATTAAACAACTACTCCCCCCCTTGAAAATTCCTGGCTATAGACAGATTTTGTCATTGAGGGAATTTTACCATTGTATTTATTTTTAAAAAGCAAAAGCATTGATTGAATATTTTTCCTAAGAGAGAAATTTATCTGGTATATATATCAAAGGACCATGTAAATGTGCTGTTAAATCTATGATTCTTTTTCTGCATTTTATTTTCCTTTAATTATCACAAAATTTCTCATAGTTACAGTATCCACTGTTATAAATAAATACTGTAAATTAATATAATGCTATATTACAACTTTAAATTTGCCATAGGCACATATTAAAATAAAATGGTTTAAATATTAAAATCTACCTAGGTCACAAATTATGACAAATTTCATGAGTGTGATCAATAAAGTCTCCACACAACACACTCCCTGTCTATTTAAAATTCAAATGTAAACAACAGGATGTACAGCGACATGGCCTGTCAATAACAACATTTCACCTGTTCATTAATTTTTCTTTCAAATTTTGCAATTAACTCATTAAAATAACCTAAATATCCCAACCAAGTCGCTAGGAAATTATGAAATTTAAATAGCTTTTTTTCTGCATTAACAGCTGATATTTAAATATAACTTACAATAACCATCAAGGTAAAATCATCAGGGTATGATGTTCACTTCCTATTTTTATCCTTCCTTGTTTACATTGGAGTCAATTAAGGGGAAGTAATTCTAATTTCCTTCCCTACGTAATGGGAGATAACTGATAATTTTATAAAAGAAGTTTGATGACTGATATGATGACAATTTTTTTTTCATTTCCAAGTTAAACTATATATCAATTACAAAATAAGAAAATAATTTTCAATTAAAAATTTTAATTTGGCATGTTTATATCCAGAGTCAATTAAATGTTTCAAGAGTATTTTACTAGAGTACAACTTAAAAATATTATTATTTCTTTACAACCATTGGGTCTATAATACTGACTTAGTAATAATTTTTCTCATTCTGCATGTTGACAAATATTACATGTTCATTTAGAAAATTAATGTCAATGCATTAGACCGTTGGTTTCCTCGTTTGAATGGTTTTACACTACTGACTAGTAATTTTGGGGCCCTTTATAGCTTGTTGTTCGGTGTGAGCCAAGGCTCCGTGTTGAAGGCCGTACTTTAACCTATAATGGTTTACTTTTTAAATTGTTATTTGGATGGAGAGTTGTCCATTGGCACTCACACCACATCTTCTTAATATATTATGAATCTGTTACACTGTTTAAACTAGACCAACACACTTCATGAGTGTAAGGCACACATTATAAATTATAGTTTGAAGGAAATACATGTTACCCTTAACTCTGTCACATTATTCTGATTTTGAGTCAACCAGTTTTGTCCTTACACCTACATACCAAGTCCTTCACAGAGAACAACATATATAAATTTGAAAAAAAGGTTTGACCATGCAGATATCCTCACTCTGAAGTGTCACCAAAGAGGAGGTAAACTTGTCAATACAATTTAAAATTTGAAATGAACAAAGGAAATTAAAAGTGAACTAATTTAAATTTGAAATATAATTGAATAATTTCACCTCAATTTTTAAAGTCTGTCAAAATTAGTTTAAATATTTACTAAAATAGTATGCATGCAATAAAATGCTTATAAATGTAAAGAATATGCAATATTAAACACAGTTTAAATTCTTATCTTTGTTTGTCTGCATAGTAAGGGATTTAATATAATAATATTTCTACTAACAGGTTAAACAGGCAGTGATAACATTTGGCAGAGACATTTTGGTTTCTAAAAAAATAACCTCTGGCTTAATTAAAACTATTAATGGAATTAATAGTTTCAAAAAAACTGGTTAGGGCATGCATGGTTTCAGTCGTAATAAACCTGATTAAGATAATACTGTACATTTTAAATTATTTTTTTTCTTTAATAGTGTTTCCTTTTATTAGTCCATCAGCTAGTTCTCAAAAGCGCGCTAGTTAAGGAGTTTGTGTTACACCCCAGGGTACAGCAATTTTTTTTGATAGAATTCAACTTCATTATCTTATTGATAGAATACAAGGTGTTAGACTATAAAAAAAAGTGTCCAAAAGAGGATTAAAAACGTCCCTTCCAATGGACCCCTCATTTAGCAATCACGACTAAATAATGTTTAATTATTTTTTTTTAATATCAAGCGATTAAAAAAAAATAAAGTATAGGTTTAAACTACTAAAAAAGATACAAAACTATCATACTAAATGTAACTCGGAAGATTTTTTGTTTAAAAAAGAACGTTTTTTTACATTACAAACAATCCGATTTTTTGGGTTCAAATTAAGGCATATTTTCTCCTTTCATAAAGAAATTCGTTATACAATTACCTGTTTTAGTTAATTAAACTTGAGAATTAATCATTATGCAATGTTTAACTCATTTGTAGTATTTATATATCGTCTAAAATATGAAATATTTGATAAAATATATGTCCGTGCAAATACTCGTGAAATACCGGAAATCATCAAATTACCGTCTTTGATTCAGTATACAACATGTACAATGTATTCACACATAAGCATTACCAATTTGCAACTGAAAACAAACATTTAATTGTCGATTTATGATGTTTTTGTGAGACAAATTATTTTATAAAGTGAATGTGTAACGAAATATTTATGAAAAAAATACAAATTAAGGTGATTTTTTTTGCGTTCAGAAAAGGTGCACTCTATCGAACTCAATAACGGTGTGCTTTATAACATTTTATTTATTTTTATCTTTGTAGAGATTGACTAAGGATTGTTCAGTCATTCAATCGACAAACATCGCTTTGAACGAACGTCATATAGTCAGTTGTGGGATAAGGCGATACTTTTTACTTTCTTAGGTTTCATAGAGATACAAAAAGATAGCTTTGTTGATTTCAGTTTAAATAAAGATTCGGATAAACGTTAGTTGCTAAATGCACATGAAAGAGCTCCAATATGCTTATAAAAATGTCGAGATTTGGTAGGAATGGTTAACCCTGAAACATCCACCTAAAAAGATCTAAAAAAAACTCGAATGAAGCGAGACGAAACTGATGTTTTGAAATTGTTTCAGACACTGTAAAGCTGGCCAATTCCATTATAACATCTGAGCAGTTACATGGCTTGTTCTCGGGTTCTGTTGCTTCTTCGGAATTAATGTGCAACATTCTAAACGCATATGAAAAGGGAAACTTTGCTTCAGGAAGTTGCATTACGGAACGGTTTATTCAAAAGTCAACCGATATCTTAAAAACATCTCAAATGAAAATCATTGCTTACATTTTTAAAAAATAAAATAAAAGGCAAGCAGCTAATGGCTGATAAGAACAACAAAACATTGAGAGCAGAAGAAAAAAATGTCGCCTGCTTGTCATAGCCCAGACAAGATAGTTGGTTATGCGATAGGTTCTCCAGTTTGAAATAGGTTCTCTTCCAATGTCTCATGCAAACTTTGATGAATATCATTTTGTGTTGATTTGTCCTGCATATAGATCACTAAGATGTGATTTTTTGCCAAAGTGTTATTGTTCATGGCCAGATACACGAAAGCTAATTTTTCTGTTAAAAGCTGGGTCAAAAAGCTTAACAAAAAATCTTTGTAATTATCTTAAAGCTGCATGGAAACTAAGATTGCAAATTATCAGTTAATATATGATTATTCATATTATTATAAGTTATCTCTGCATTATTTATTTTATTCTCTGTATTCTGTCATATTTGTCATATTTGTATATACCTTGTTTTATGCTAAAGCAATGTTGTTGCTAATGCAATAAAGATTCATTCAATTCAATTGGTGGTACACATGTAATGAAAAATTAAAATCTGTCCTGAGTGGTCTTTTAGAAAAGGCTCATTCCTTAGGTAAGCATGTGGATATTTGATGACATGGGAGTTATTCAAACCATTGCTAGGATACCAAGCACTTTTTTCGATTTGGCAATCATTCTAAAAACCATCCTTTTAGTTTCGAATAGTGGTCCAACATTGATTTTGTCACTGAGTAGTATCCAACAATATTCATAAAGAAATTAGAACGGCAGGTCCTTGGGAGGGTAAATCATTACGATAAGTTCTAATGCATCACAAACGTGATCTTGGGAATGGCAGAAATGCTTGTTAGTTGGGGGAAACAAAGTTGCTTTTGTTGAATTCTTTGGTTTTGAAAAGAGTTAACAATCCTATAGATTTACACTTGAATATATTGATTTATTTGTATCACATGGAAGTATATGCCACAAGATATATGTTGAAAATGAAATAGCGTAGAATTGTTTTAGCTTACATGTATAATCAAACAGGAAGAAGCCGATAAAAAAATGTTTCTTAATGCAAAAACATGCAGCTGACAAAGGTTACCACTCCATTGTTAAAAAAACTTCTAACACTGATGTGGAAGTATTGGCTTACTACCGGTATTTACACAGTTGCATATCAATTCTAACATTGTAAGTCTGACAGATACATCTTCCAAATGCAGATTATTAAAAGAGGGACGAAAGATACCAAAGGGACAGTCAAACTCATAAATCTTAAACAAACTGACAACGCCATGGCTAAAAAATTAAAATTTTTAAATGTGCAATCAATGTGTACAAAATTTGGTGAGAATGTTTGTAGAAAACTGCCAGCCTTCCACGCCAATACAGGTTGTGATTCGGTAAGTGTTTTGTCTGGTAAAGAAAAAAAGCAAAACATTCGGCTTTTTGACACGTTATGTGGAGTTTTCAGAAGGTCTATTTCATCTTGGTGAAACCTTTGAAGAGGTTGGCGAAGAGTAGAGAGGTTTTCGTGTTCTATTTATGGCTACGAAATTAAAAATATCGATGAATAAATTTCAGAACGTTTTGAAATGCAAAAGATGCAATGTTAAAGCACATTAAACAAGCCAACTTTCAGACGAAGATCTGGAAATCTACTCTTAAACATAACACTGGTCTGTTGCCAACTACTATGGTTGGATTGTATAGAGCGCTTTGATCAGTATCAATTTGCTAGACCAACCAGCAGCGTTAGATGCTTTGATAATTCTGATGTGCTGTTCATGTAAAGCTGGTTGTGCCAAAAAAGATGTTCATGTGTTCAACAAGGTTTATCCTGAACAGATAGCTGTATGTTAATGCTCGAAAACTTGTAGATATAGGCATTATCAAATCGTTCATATTGCTAACGATGATGAGGAAGATGATGGAAATGAGGATAATGATAATTCGGTAGATGCAGGTGACCAAACTGATGATGATTTCATGGATTGACCTTCTGCGTGACCTTAAAATGTGGTGATTCGGTTGTTAAAAATTTTAAAAAAAAAGAAATCTAGAAACTCTGACAGTTTTGTGTGTTTTAATATGTGAGTTATTTCATGATGTGTGATGTATAAATTTGTGACAGAATCGTGCATTTCTGGTTGCTTATGTTTGTGTTTGTCGTTGATTATATGTTACTTACCTCTAAAAAAAATTTCAACAGCTTTTATATACTTTATGCTGTATGTTTCAATGTGACAAAATATACCATTTTATCAGGAAAATTAGTACGTATGCTTCTTTTCATTCAAAATCATGACTTTTGGAAATTACCCTCCCCCTTTTTTTCTTGGTCCTCTACGATTTAAAATTAATTAAAAATTAGCCTGCAATTTAATATGATATGATGTGTTCCGTTTAATTAAGAGTATAGTACTGAATACTTGGTTATTTTTACATTTTTCTGTAAATATGTGCAAAACAAAATTTTTGATATACCCTTAAACAAGTCCCCTTTTAACCCCTTTTGGACACTTTTTCAAAAGTCTAACACCTCTTAAAATATTCTTCAGATATTACTCTTTAAATTTATAACAAAAAAATGCGGTACCCTGGGGTGTAACACAGAACTGAATTTTTGCCCTACCAGCTGATGGACTATATTGTTTAATTAAGTATGCTGAATCCTTTTCTTAATACCAGAAATATAATGTATTTTGTTAAGCTAATAGCTAGATGAAAATCTACATGAAAACATACTGAAAATCTGTTCAATGTTGCAATGTTCTCAAATCAAAATAAAAGTAACTGCTACCTGTCCCTGCCCAACCTTCTTTGATAAATTTTGACATTTTGAGAATCATCTTCAAGTAAGTTAGAGTTATCTCCCTTTGCATACATAACCGCACATTGCAAGTTTTCATATAATTGCAATTGCATCACTGTCATTATATATCTTTACAGCTTATATAAAACATATTCTAATTATTACTGTGGATTCATTATTATTCGTATGATACCATTTCGTGGGTAAAGGTGAACCACGGATTCAAATGTTCAACGCATAACATATATTCAATAGCTTTGTATACAGAGATTGGCAAAACCACGAAATAAAATATCCACGAAAATGCAGGTTTTCACCAATCCACGAAAATTGATACCCACAGTAGTCCTTGTATAATAAATGAACTCAGAAACTGAATTTGAGGGCAGGGGTGTTCCAGTTCTTTACAATCTTACTAAGGGTGTCTGTGTGATACCCTCACCAATTCACCTTATCGCTATTTGTCCGCCATTACTGGATATCACAAAGTCTCCCGTAAAATTTGACGTCATAAAACAAAATATCTGACGCCACAATGGAAAAGAGATTGTTGTAATGTATGAGTCAAAAGTTCAAGCGGCCGGGTCAGCCGGGATTAGCAATAAGGTGTATATTGACCAGATATTCATAATGGACCGGTGTTGATTTATAAATAATACAACTATATTTCACAGAATTACAAAGATAAATTCTCAAATCAAAATGACCACGAATATTACCAACATGATTTTTCAACACTCAGAAAATACCTAAATGCAATGATGATGAGCTACATGAAATGTTTTTAAATCGATTTTAATTTTGTTCTCAAATAGTGTAGAACTATTTATAGAATAATCTACATGCTGATCCAAGCTAGGTTAGATATAGAAAATTTAACACTCATTTTAAAATGCATTTTGACAAGCTATATGTATATGATCAATTTAAATTTTGTACTGAAATTGTGTTTTTGCAGAATTATTCATAGAATATTCTACATGCTGATCCAAGCTTGGTCAGATATAGATAAATCTGTAAGATTGTTAGAACAATTGATATTTATTTTCTATTATAATGATTAATTTCTGACAGATGGATTTTATGAATGAATAACATCTAGCAGAAATCTTTTCAATCATATTCAGGACAGGAACATGTTTTACAAGATATTAGATCATTAATCATACTTTGTACAAAGCTGACAAACTGAGCTTAATTTTCTATGTGATTGCTATAAGTACAAGGTTACAGGTTTCAAAAGACATGCCAGTCAACCCAGACACACTGACTCTTTAGTCAGGCCAAATAATAATACATGTGTGGTTCCAGTTACCCTACCTACCCTACTTTTCAGTCTCCATATAAGCCTACCTTAAAGATTTTTTTGTCATTTTTCATTAAGCACTGTTAGAGATAGAATATTGCTCCCATAGACTCAATGTAAAAAATAAACATAAAATAACAAAAAATCCCTACAGAATCTACCTACCCTAATATTTTATAGATGTAACTGGAACTATGCATACTTTTTTATTTGGCAATTTTATTTTTTATCTTTTCTATTAATACTAAATGCCAGATGCTTGTGAAAAAAGTCTTGGCCTAAAGCCTGACAAGGATCAAACCCTGAATCATTCATCTTGGATTGGTTAATTTGTGGGCTGCTAAAAGCCTGTTATCAGATATTTCATGCACATTCATGATGATATCATGTTAAAATGTGAAGATACATGTACCCTGCTTTGAATAAGACCAAAGTACCCAGGGGTGGATCCAGCCATTTTAAAAAGGGGATTCCCAACCCAGAGTAAAGGGAGGGTTCCAACTATATATGCTCCCATTCAAATGCATTGATCGTCAAAAAAAAAAGGAGGGATCCAACTCCCGTAACACCCCCCCCCCTCTGAATCTGCCAATGGTACAGAGTTTGATTTTCAATGTTCTAGCTTAACTTTATAGTGCTTAAGAACACATTGTAATTGTTGACCAACCAGACAAACCATCACACATCACAAACAATTCAGACTCTGACCCAATCAGTGTAAATCCTAAATATTTGCAGAAATAAAAGCAACAAATTATCAAATCTGTGATTTGACATTAGTCCTGACTCAATGGAGTCACCACAAATGCAATCAAAGCAATAATTATTGACTACCAGTCCACATGGGTGGTTACACTACCTTTAGATTTTAGTGTTTAAACTGATCAATGTTTTCCTTACTTTCAATGTTTTTTCTTTAATTTGGCTCATAAAAAAATCAGTGTAAAATATGCATGTCTTTGTACATTCAACCTCATGATTTTAATTACCCCAACAGGGTTAGATCCAGCCATTTAAAAAAAGGGGGGTTCCTAACCCAGGACTAAAAAAGGAGGTGGGGTGATCCAACTACATGTCCCCATTCAAATGCATTGATCGTTAAAAAAAAAAGGGAGGTTCCAACCCCTGGAACACCCCCCCTTTTGGATCCACCACAGCCCATCACCTTAAAATATAGTCCAAGACTATTCAAATTTCCACACCTTATGACCCTACTAACTCAGGTCAACCAGTTGACCAGGCCCTGGCCTCATAAATGATTGTTTTGAAATTTCAGCTGTTGTTTTTGGTCAATGGCAATAATAAAAGCTGATAGCTTCCCACCAATAATATATCCATATATATATAGTACCAGACCTGATTGTTAATTAGGAGAAGTTATTGATTTGAGGTATGTTCGTTACAAAGTACTAATTAGCTATCTTACTTTCTCCTTCATGGAAGATCACCTTATTCCAATATTTAATTATATCTCTATCCTATATCAAAATGATAGATGAATATGGCCTTTAGGAAATGAAGTTTAATAAGATCTTAGACTTGAGAAATTATGACAGTTTGATGAAATATGATATTCAATCTACTACCAGGATTACAGCCATATGGACTTTTCTGAGTTTTCGTGTGAGAGATTCCTTTTTTTCTAATGCTGAGTTCACAAGTAATTAAAATTTGATTTGCATTAACTAATTCGAATTAGTTTAATTCCCATAAGGAACATTTAACTGTCCAAACGACATTAGCCTTTAATTCGTATTAACAAAAACATATTTCTAATGCGAATTGACCAGTTTGAATTAGTTAATTTCGAATCAATTTGAATTAAAAAAGAAGAGTGTGTGAATGCGATCAGTGAATTCGATTCGCATTCGATTCAAATTAAATGTCCGTGTGAATGAGGCATTAGAGTTGCAACTTTCCCTATACTGATTGTTGACCAAAAAAAAAATTTTTTTTTATTGTTAGCAGTTTATTTTAGAGTATATGAAAGATTAATGATAATATTGCTAAATTAATATTATATGTAAGCTTAAAACAGTATTCATTAATGAAATAAATGGGGAATGTGTCCATGGGACAAGAATGATGCCCACGCTTGCATATCAGAATATAAAGGGACATAACTTAAGAACAGTAAAAATGACACTACCTGAATTTGTACTTAATCTGTGCTTAGTAAGTAATAAGCATTGTGTATATAAGTTTCATAACATTTACTTGAGGCAAAGTTGGAGAACAAAAATGAAAAAAATCGGTAAATTTTCTATTTGTAAAGAGGCATGAGCCCGCATAACTCTAGAACAGTAAAACTGATGCCACCAAAACTCAAACTTGATCTATGTTTATGGTAATATATAAGCATTGCATATAAGTTTTACAACATTTAGATGGAGAAAGGAAACCAATTTTTGGAGATACAGACATTACTGATTATGTACGTTTATTATGGCCGGATGACCTGATTGAGGGATCATCACAGTACAAACATACAAAGATAAAACTCAATGCCCCTTCTGCTACCATATTTTTAATGATAAAAAAATAACATACTCAATGTGCGCATCATTATAGCAGCTAGTTTATTTACATCTTATATAATTATTTTCAAATTCATCTTATTATAGTTTCCCCAAAATGAGTTTATCCAAAGTTCAAACTTTTATTTACATTTGAATTTTATATCTTTTAACTTTTAACGGTAGAACTCAAACCAAACAAAAACATGTACTCACATCTGAATAAACCATCCCAACAACTGCATACTTCCAGAACTAAATAAAAATGCTGATAACTTGCATGTAATAAAATGTAATTATAGTTACAAAAACATGCCTTCCACTTCCCTTGTGTATATTTTAATTCTTCTTTAGAGCTGACTTTTTGTTAAAAATGTTATTAATTACATTTTCATGTGAGAGATAAGTAAACTTGCTTGTGTAAAAATTATTAATTGATAGAATTGAAAATACAGGTGAAGTGTGATATTCCTGCGATAAATGATGTTTAGTAATAACTAAAGTGGAATATCAAATAATTTCTTGTGAATTTCTATGGAAACCAAATCAATACAGTTTTATTCTTACTAATATTCAGGTTGGTAAAAAATTAATTCAGAAAAAAAGTTTTGTTCTTCCTTTTATACAAGTTCTATAGAATTAAAAAATGATTTTGGGTTAAACTTCTTACTTTATTTGGCCTTTTTAACTTTTTTGGATTTGGGCGTCACTGATGAGTCTTTTGTAGACAAAATTAACAGGCGTCTGATGTATATACAAAATTTAGTCCTGGTATCTATGATGAGTTTATTTATTGAATGTGGGAAATTTTCTAATAACAGTTAGGATAAATCAGATGAATTATATTTAAAGCAGCATCCTAACAAAATCTGGCCTTGAACGCATAAAACTTTGCTCAGTGCTCGGAGCACAAAAATCATGCTCGAAACATGAAATCCGGCAATTCGATTGGTTGATTTTCAAGTCTGAGTACATAAATCATGCTCGAAAGTTTTATGACCGTGAAACCAGGCCTTGAAGGCATAAAACTTTGCTCGGAGCACAAAAATCATGCTGGAAACATGAAATCTAGCAATTTGATTGGTTGATTTTCAAGTCTGAGTACAAAAATCATGCTCGAAAGATTTATGACCGTGAGGCTCAGACTCAGAAATCAACCAATGCAATTTATTCTGCATTCGAAAAAGTGCATGACGTCATATACACCAATATTTTGAGTTTCTGTTTATGAATGGGGTTACACTATTTAACTGAGGTAAATTCACACAAATATGTTATTGAATAATGGAATATTACTGACAGCATATAGTGGTCGATCCATTCCTTTATAAAGGGGGGTTCTAACCATTATTATAATGTCCCCATTCAAATGTATTGATTGTAAAAAAAAAAGGGGGGGGGGATTTCTAACGAGTGGGAACCCCCCTCCTGGATCTGTTACTGGCATGAAATTTAAGCATAATGCTGCACATAGAATGGATAGGGGGGGGGGGGAGGGGTGAAGGTCGTCTATGAACAGATTATTATTGATGTTTATGATATGAGAAGAAACAATCAAATTCTATTTTATAATCAAGAAAAAAAATGAATGGTTCAAAAACAAAGAACATTTGGATGCATGTTATTTTGTTGAAGTCATATATAATGTGAATCTATTGTCCAATATGACATGATATCCGAAGCAGTTTTAATAATTCATCTAACATCGAAATTGAACATGAAGCCCTGTCTGGAATTTCCTATTACTTTCGATCCTTTTACCTGCAGCTAAAATATAACTAATAAAAACAGAATGCGTGGGTGTTAGAGTCATGTCGTCTCTACATGCATTTAATGATGTACACATAAATTCACTTTACCACAACATCCCTAACTATTCAATAAACTGTTGACACAGAGATATGTCTCGCCTTTTGTAATAGTAATAGAATAATAACGATATTGATTCTATAACAATGTCTTCAAAGACAATATTTACCATGAAAAAAGTTGCAGGGCCAATTAACCTGGTACTCCATGGAAATGAAAAATGCCAATGCCAATAAAACTGCACACCAAATACCATTGACCTATCATAAATGGGTTCCCTTTTTAAAACTAACCTCAACAACAAAAATAAGTTGTAAACAAAGTAAAAGGTTTCAACGTCAAAAGACAATGATGAGGAGGTGCCATAATAGTTTTAATGGAATTGAGACATAAAATTGAGAAT
The DNA here is from genome assembly GCF_036588685.1 of Mytilus trossulus. Taxonomy (NCBI): domain Eukaryota; kingdom Metazoa; phylum Mollusca; class Bivalvia; order Mytilida; family Mytilidae; genus Mytilus; species Mytilus trossulus. Next base: position 29,225,339 of record NC_086382.1, read on the forward strand.
GGAAATGGGGAATGTGTCAAAGAGACAACAACTTGACCATCATGAATCATAGTTCATACCCATTTACTCAGAAATACCGATTTACCCATCAAATATTCTGTCCCCTGGAACTATGTACCCTTATACACTACTTCAACAAAAGTTTTGTGCAAAAAACATATACAACAAATATAAAAAGATCTCTGCTGGACATTTTTCCGGGTCAAAGCAAAATTTCAAGGTTCTAAAGCGTACCTTTCTTTAGAAAAATTCTGGCTGTGAGCAAATTTTTGGTATTGTAATTTACTCATAAAGATCTTACTTTTAAGTACCAAATATACTAGAACTTTCAACTTTCAACTTTATTTGATCACTCAGACACAATAGATACGTGTAACAAGAGGAATACAATATCTACATATATACAAACAATACAAAACAATAATGGGTATAACACAGGAAAAAACATAAAAAAAAAACATTTCTAAACAATTGATTTTACAAAATGTTCTTAAGTTCACTTATAAGGAGAATTAATAATGTTCGTCATGTTAACATCATCATAATATACTTTTAAAAGTTCTGTTTCATTTTCCTCTTTTCAGATATATATTGAAGCTGTCATATAACTTAATTACATGACATTAACTGAAATATACAGCAGAATTATCAGGTAAGGTGATTAATTACTGCCCTGAATAAGACATGATAACTCAAACTCAGAATCACTTTTTTTTTTCTTTTTTTCTTGGGTTCCAACATATAATATTCACATATCAACATGGCAGTGAAAAGATTTTAACTACCCTGAACTATACTAAATAAAAAATTTATCCAAATTTAAAAGCATTTTAAATATTTTAGGTGCATTTGCATAATGTTTACACACTGCTAGACTAACTTCCGGCGCGGATCCAGAGGGGGGTTCCGGGGTTAGAACGCCCCTTTTTTATGGACGATCAATGCATTTGAATGGGGACATGCAGTTGGAACCCCCCCCCCCCCCCTTTGTCATGGGTTAGGGAGCCCCCCTTTTTAAAATGGCTGGATCTGCTCCAGAACTTACTAGTAGCAGAACAGTTTGAATTCAGAATCTTTATAACACTCACATGAAAATGCTATGTTTGAGGTTCTCACTTAACAATTAGTAATGATTTGATTTATATCTTTATTGATTCAAACTCAATCCTATATCAAATATGGTAACTTGGCAGTACTAAGCCCTGATAAATGAAATCTATATATATATTCCAGTCATATGTTATTCCCAACCTGTATTATTTTTACCTTATCAACCAAACCAAATAATTTAAAAAAGTTATCTATAAACAATTCGTTGTCATCTGAATTTCAGCCAATATTTCACATGCACATTAGAGCATTCTGTGAGTATTGCATGGCAATGCATAGTCCCCTACCTGATAAAGATTCATTGTAATTTGGAAAGAAATTCCAACTTGATCTATAACTAATATTCCTGGTGTAAACTATATAACAAATATCAAGTAAATATCTTCAATGATGGCGAAAAAATGTTAAACACTAATTATTTACCGTAATTAAATTTATTAAGTTCAAGGAACACAAACCTATGTTTTTTAACATAAAGCCTCTAGGCTGATATGGGAGTTTCTGGATGATACCAGGGCCAATGTGGAAAAGGGCATGTTATAATCTTTTTATCACATATTTAAGTTCTGCAGAAAATAGAAAAAAGGTCAATTACAACATTTTAATGAACGATAAAAGGTAAAATCTTTTTATCACAAACGTGTTGTTAAGGACACAATGACGTCATGTCATTTAGAATCAGGGCACAATATCAATATGCCCTGTGCAATTTTGAGGTTATTGCATATGCAAAACCCAACGTATTCGTAACAAATATATGTGATAAAGGGTAATATTCCAAGTTTGGACAAAAACCAAATAACTCAAATAAAAACAACCAAAAGACATCTTAAAAGTTAAGCAAGCGACAATTAACTCTTTTGAGGGGAGCCTTAAAAGTCTTCAGAAATACTGTAGGCAACACAACGTTATAGGGACAAACAAAAATTAAGGGCTAAGTTAAACTAGGCATATATTTTTATTCTAGTTAGACAATATGAATTTAATTTCAAGCCAAAGAATGCATGAATTCAGTTGTTTTTATCTTAAAGTTGAATTATTTGTTCACATTTCAATGTCTGCATCCCAAAAAAATGGAGTTTTTTAAAATACACTAGTTGTTTAGCAATTTACATGGAACACCAGAATGATGTTCACAATTAATCAGAATTCCAAATGGAATTACAATGTATCAATTAAGCCATCAGTTTCCAATGATTCCTGTAACCTTCGACAGAATAAATATTAATTTTACTTGATCTTCATTTCAAATCTGTTTTGTAAATTCTAATTAAATCTAACGGGCTTTTTATTACATACTTTAGCAATCTTATAATTATTCTATAAATGGGTTTGCTAATAGCAAATCAATAACTGGTTAATGCTAGAAATGAAATTCAGTCATTTTTGCATTAAAATCAAATATCAATTAGTTCATTTACCTGAGTTGACCTTTAAGTTACATGTAGAATAGGACATCGTTTTCTAATACAATAATTTTGCTCAAACTGAATATTTTACCCTTTCTTCAAAAAGGTTTTCAGTCAAGTCATTTCAAAGCAGAGTTTTACAAATCATTCAACCAGATTTATGCATACTTAAGTTGTGGTACCTAAGCTTATTCTGCATTAAAATCACTGTTCTAGTTGGGAGTATAATTCATGATGAAAATCCCATTGAGAGGGTGGACAGGGGGTCCCTAATGATTTCCACTGCCCAATTTCCAACTACAACCTCCCTCCTCTTTATACTCCCAGAAGAAAATCAGAAGTATATATTGTGGATTCATTAATATTCGTTGGGTACCAATTTTCGTGGAATTCGTTGGTACATGGAAACCACAAATTTAAATATTCAAGGAATTGCAAATTTTCTAAAGGAATGTATGTATGCAGACTTAATTGCCAAAACCACAAAATTAAATATCCACGAATATGCAAGTTTTTCTCAAACCACGAAAATTGGTATCCACAAAAAATAAATGAATCCACAGTAGTAGATCTTGCAGCAATTGGTTTGTCTTATCTGAATTAAAACAAAGAGGAATTGCAAAATAAACTTACCAAAATTTTGATCACGATTATCCTTTTCAGGTCAATAACCTAGATATAGGAAGATGTCGTGTAAGTGCCAATGAGACAATTCTCCATCCAAATAACAATTTATAAAAGTATAAAAGTAAACCATTATAGGTCAATGTACAGCCTTCAACACGGAGCCTTGGCTCACACCGAAAAAAAAGCTAGTATATTTAGTGATGAGGAAAATACTTTAGTTTACCGATAGGCTTTAATGAATGGGGACATATCAGGCATCGGACACCATGCAGACATTCATTCTACCACCAACAAAAATATTCCAATTAATTGAGTCTGCTATTATCATCATTCCTATATTTGGCATTATACTTTCAGAAAGAAAATTGACCTATCAGAATCAAAATCTGCTTTTTGTATTATGTTTGTCATTCTTTTTAAGTTGGCAAATGTGCAATTCGGTATTGAGAACTTATTAAACAGGGGTGGATTCAGCCATTTCTGAAAGGAGAGGTTCCAACCATGTGTCCCCATTCAAATGCATTGATTGGTAAAAATGGAGGTGTTTCAACCTCGGAACACTCCCGGGGATCCTCCATAGACTTATTAACCTTTACCATCATTCTTTTGAATTTCTAATATTTGGTTTCAAGGACGACAGACAAGATATTAATCTACAAACTGTGTATCTGGTGCATAAAATTGAATTCAATATCTTGTAATTTTTCATTAACTTAAGAAATTTCATTAATTAAGAATAGTCTCCTGTTGTACGTAATGAAAGTCATAGTTATTTTCTTCCTGCTGGATTTATTATAAGGAAGCGTCCTTATTATTGGACAAAAACTTGGCTCAACTTAAAAACTTGGATAATTATATCTATTGTAAAGCGGGTTATTTTCGCGGGCAAAAAAATTTCCCGATTTCCATTGAATAAGGTATACGAAATATTTTGTAGGTTATTATTTTGCTGAATCCAAAAATTTTATCAATACCTTTGATGCATGACCGAACTCTTTTAATTTGATGGAATTTATTTTGGCAATTTTGTTTTATCAGCAAAATAAGCGAAAATTTACACCCATCAAAAAATAACCCGCTATACGGTATCACTTATTTTACTTTCATAAAGTGAAATAAGTGATTGATAATTATCAAATGAGTTTTTCAAAAGACATGATCAGTGAATTTAAATGTAGATGTTCTGATATGTTCCTATTGTTTTCGATTCATTGCAAATTTTAAATGGTAAGAGTTAAGAAGTATTCTTCTTGGACTTCTCGCCGCGATATAGCCTTTTTGTACTAATGCGGCGTAAAGCAACCAACAATCAATCAAATCTTGAACAAATTTTTAGTTTGATCTTATATGTACTTTCTGTTATAACTGATCAGGAACAATGTAAATGGTTAAAGGTTTTTAGTCATATCAGAATCTATTATTTTTGTCATTAGGGTTAAATTGGATTGTAGATCTTTGAACAGCTTATTGAAATTATTTTGTTCTCTGTGCAAAGGTTTGAAATTTAGACAAGACACTTTTTGTCATCAAGGAGGCTTGAGGATACAAAAAATTCAGCAAAGAATGAAACATTTTTGTTTTCATTACAAATTATATTTATTAAACTACTATAATAGTTGTTACTTTATGATATGGTACAAAATCAACCAAAAGAATCATTTCGTTTTGGCCCCGGATGACTTTTAAAATGTTTATATCATTGAAAAAGCTCAAAATTATCTCCCTTTGGTGAAAAAATCATTTATTTTGCATTAAAAATTAAATAACTTTTTTAACTCATCAGTGACCTATACTTTTTATTATTTTTTTCAAGTAAACTGTACTTAATAAACTAAACTATTGTAAAATCTAAGCAATTTCTGTAATTTAGTTCTTTTTTTATTTTGATATTACTTTTTATTCTCCTATATTAGTTCAACTGAAAATATGCATGCTTCTTTCAAGGGTAGATTGTGAGCTAAATAGCGAAATCTTACATTTAAAAAAAAAGAAGATTTAGACCCATGAGCCCCCTTTAAAAGATTGTATGTTGAACCTAAGATATCTCTAAAACCTAAGGTATTTTGTTCAATTAAGCTGCTGTTTCGTTGACATGTTTTACAGTTATTCACCCCATGCATCCCTCCTTTTACTCATAAGAATGATTTAAAATTCCCAATACTAAACACAAAAAATAGTAAATAAATATACTCTGCAATACTATACAAATTCATCTGAATACTCCGCAGTTTATTTTCAATAAGGAAGTCGCAACCTGTGAATGACCGTATAATTCCCATGATGCCATATACCATTCATCACTATCATCTGACTATTATCCGACTTTAATTTGACTCTTTAATATTTCATGATATTCTAGTCGTCGTGGGTGTACTTATATGAAAGATGGATATGAATAACATGCAAATCATATCAAAACTCAGCAATTACTGCTGATTTAATCCTTTGTATACATTTATTATTTTGAAGTAATAGTTTCTATAAGTAGTCTGGTCAAGATATCCCTAAGGTACTGTCAGTAGAATATCGGTACAATATCAGTGGGTGGGTAAAATTATCTCGTAGATCTCTTTCTTTCTGTCTACGGAGTGTTCAAGCTCTATAAATCTTATAATTATTCTCAAATTGGTCTGTCTTTTTTTTTATTCTGACTGAATCTGAGGTTAATTGTGAAAAGTGTCTTCCTGTTTTTACCTGTTTCCTGTTATTTGCTATGTTAAATCCTTTTATCTGGACAGTGTCAATTTTGAAGGGTTTATTAGTGACCTTTTAAAAGTACCTACATGTCCTGAAACAATTGACACATCTGCACTCAGAGAAAAACAAGGAATTATTTGAATCTGGAATAATTTTGGTTTCTGGAAAATTTATGATGAAATAAAATAATCCAACTAAATAAGGTTAGCCATATGTACATGGCTAAAAGGGAGGGGTGTTTTAACTTAAGGTCGTACCTAACACTTTCACTAAAATTAATTTGGCTCGTTAAATTTAAATAAAATTTTGACAAAGTATTTACTTTGACCCTTAAACAAAAATATAAAAATATAAAAAAATTTGAACCAACCGTTTTGTCAGAAAAAATACACTGCTTATATAGGAGTTTGACAAGCAACAATTTTGTTCCTTAAGAATATTCCCTTTCCAACACAACGTAAATAAATCGTTTGGCTAACTTTACAGAGTTATCTCCCTGTAGTGTTAGGTACCACCTGAAGCAATATCCATTCAATTTACATGTACTACTGTAATTATTGTATCAACTATCTATCATCATCAAGTCTAATGGTACTTAGTAACTTTAGTGGTTCTTAGTAGGTCCAATCTGAGAAGTGAACAGGACTACTTCAGAGGCACTTTTGAAATCCTCTAGCTGCATTACTGTAAATTCAAAAATTATTGCTTGCATTTAATACTATTTCAATTTTGTCATTTTAGACTTAGATGCGATTTTAAATTTTGCGATTTTAAATTTTACGATTTTAAGAAAAACCCTGTTTGATTCTAATAAAATATTTCAAAATGCGAGTTTAAATTATTGTGTTTATAATTCTGTTGCATTTTTCGCAATGACAAAAACCTCGCAATAATTTCTAATTTACAGTACTTATAAATCAGAAAATCCAGAATATATCCAAAGATGTAATCAAAGATCAAGGCACCACAAACATACCATCTTACTAAACAATATTGGTTTTAGGCTAATTTGAGGTTTTAAAAAACAAATCAAAGACTCAAAATATCTGTTAGAAATATAATACCCTTTAACAGAGTTAATACTGACGACTTTTGAAGATATTCATTGGAAAGATTTTATTTCTTATGAAATTGGACAACCAACTACATTTTCTGATTTTCTGATGTGAGTGTTTGAAGGTAATATGATATATATATTCAACAGCAACTAAAAGATAACAACTGTTACTTCTTTTAATGCCCATTGTGCATCATCCACTAATGAGAATCATTTTAATTCCTGATGCTCACTTGAAAATCTTTAGTGCTAGACTTTTTACAACACTAAAACGCAATGAAATGATCACTTTCCTTGATTGCATATAACGTGACTCGTCAAAATCAACAGATACCTGTTGTTCAAAACGAGATTGAAATCCATTGGTTTTACAGCTAATTTCCTAATGCATGTAGAGCAAGACTTTGGTTAACTTGCTTGCTTTGTTTGTATATTGTACTTATAATTATATTAGGATAACATACTATTGAATTTAAATATAAATATATACAGGTTTAACTATGCCTACAGGTATATATATTTTTTCCAGATGTCAATCCTAATCAAAAAGATTGAATAAACATTTATACATACAAAGCAAGCAAGCCAACCAAAGTTTTACTCTACAAGCATTAGGAACTGAGCTGTAAATTTTTATTCAATCATCATATTGCAAAGCTTTCATCTCAGTATATGTTTTCAAAATGAGTTATTGTCTAATTTGACATATTGTCAATGATGTTCTTTTCACTTAATCTAATCAGCACATGGTATTCTCCCACAAATGCTAAAAATAAATGTTGCAGTCAAAAATCGAAAACGCAAGTCAATTTTCACTAATTGCATGCAAAAAACGTCTAGATTGTGATTTATTACATAATCTTAATGCCATGCATTTAAACATAGTAATTTTGTTATTAGTTGCTTTCTGAGTTTGTTTGCCTCTTGAAGCTATTTCAGATATAAGTGTTCATAGACTTGATCATATTTTGTACAATATTACCCCTGCTGTTGGGCACACTAGTTTTCTAGAGAGTGCTAATATATTTAAAAAATATAATTGTATCAGAACAATTTGCCCAATTTTTTAAACGATCTGTAAAATAAAATTGCCGGTTAGACTGTTGACAGAAAAAAATAGTCCCATAAAATGATTAAATCTTGGGGTTTGTTTTATGCTTAATATAGTCATATTGATAAGTAATGGATTGCCAATGACTAGGAAATAAACACAGGTCAAGTTCCTTTTGTTGTTGCAATGCATTGACAATCTGTACAGGTTTGCACAAGATCATTAGCTTCCTGTACTATTTATAACATTGTTGTATGAAACCTTATCTGAAGTACAGGGAATGATATAAAGCATGTAGGACTGCATGATTTTATATCAGAAGGTTCACTGGTTAAATACTTGCTGGTCATGCGGCCATCAGAAGCTGTCAGCAAGTCTTTGATAAAGTATTACTTGTTATTGTATTGTTTGAACTCATGGTTTTGTTATCTATAAATGCATTAACAAAATAAGGAACTTTAAGGTAATCCAAGGAAATTCCAAAAAGGGGGATATTTATAAAAGTTTAAAAACCTGACAAAAACAAAAATCATGACTATATTTACTAAAAGAATGACTGAAAAACAAATTTCATAATCTTGACTTGTCGATACCTCAGCTTGATGCAGTTATTTTCAGACGAAACTAGTGGGAAAAACCTGATAAACTAGCTAGCCTATCTTTCAGTTTGTATAACAGTACTGGTCTTAGAGATAGTTATTATAGAATTCAGTGCTGTTTCTGTACTGATTTCTAATGAAAGATCTTTTATGTAACTGTTTCTACTAGTTCACTTATTATCATCAAAAGTGTACTGAAATGGGATTTTTAAAAAACCTAGTAGATCCGACAACAATGCATAGTTAGGTGTTGAACAAAACTAGATAGTATCTCATTGATTATCTTATTGTTGTTATCACTGAACTAGTATACATATTGGCCAGCTGAAGGACGCCTCTGGGTGCGGAAGTTTCTTGCTACATTGAAGACTCATTGTTGGCCTCCAGCTGTTGTCTTCTCTATGGTTGGGTTGTTGTCGCTTTGACACATTCCCCATTTCCTTTCTCAATTTTATTGTTTTATGTCAGATATCAGTGGCAAAACAAGGAGGAGGGTTCCAGTGGTTGAAACACCTTTTTTTTACAATCAATGCATTTGAATGGGGACATATACCGGTACTTTGAACACCCCTTTCTCTTGGGTTGAGAACACACACACACACACCCTTTTATAAAATAGCTGGATGGGCCCCTGAATAATATCTTGAAAAATGAAACAATTTGATCCCATATGGACATTTGATGCTCAGAAGAGACTAAAAGTTCCAAACTCAAGGCGAATACAAATGTAACTTCCTGTGTCAATGATATATACAAGTTTTAAAAAAAAACAATTTAAAATGAAGAAAATGTCTTTCCATTTTACAGAACTAATTATACTCACAAATTTATAGAATTATAGATCCCAACGTTCATCTTTGAAATAAACATAAATAGAAATGTGACTTCAATGACACATTCTACCAATTGCTACCACAAAAGAATACTAACAACAGATCCTTAAGCATGTGGAGGAAGTATTGTCATATTGAAGCTTCTATTTTATCAGGAAATTAATTGGATGAGATAATCAGACTCAGATAGCGCAGGGCTATTGTTCAAGTCATACAGATAAACGCAAAATGAAATAAACAAGTTTTAATGCAAGTTTAGTGTTACCATCAAACAGGAAAAACAGGAAATTAAAATATTAAGTAATATATTCCATTACTTGCCATTCCAATTGGCGAATATATTAAGTAATATATTCCATTACGTTAACTCTTCTAGAATTTCATGGATAACCTAATAGTTTCTATTGGACTAATTTGTCTTGTCTTTTGTGCATGACCCTCATGCAATTACCACATGAAACCACTTTATTCAGAGCTTGCAAATACAAAATAATGTGCTCGAAACCACAAATCCAAATTTCAATTGGCATTGTTTATCATACTTCAAATCTTTATGATCCTATTTAAGGGGTTAATATACAGTTTCAGTTTTAGTTTGAGCAGAAAAGGAAGGCTCCAATCATTAACTGCCCTTTGAGCTGCTGCTGGATCTTTTATTATTCATTTGACAAAGTGGTCTGTGTTCAACTGCTTCCTGAGTGTTTGTATGTGTGCTCTCTTTGTTTCACTGCTGTTGTTTTGTTTTGGTATTTCTATGTTTGTGGCTTTGAAACCACATACTTTCATTCACAAGGTTATTTTTCCCTAAATGCAATAAATAATGGATATCTGCACAATGATTCTTATATTAGCTCTGTTTGTAGAGATTGACAGATGCATTTAGATCTCTTGCACGTTAAAAGTAGCAGATACAGCAACTTGTATTGGTTGATATGTATTAGCATGGACATTTGTAAATTGATTCCATTAATTACCACTCCATACCTACATTAAACTGTAATATCACACTATCCCATATAGATCCTTGTACATTATTTCTGTCCTAATTGGAATTTCCTTTTGGAGCCAGGAAAGCTTGATTCAATTCAAATCCAACATTACCAATTTAACCTAATTAGACTACTTTGCTTCAACAGGAGTGTGACTTATTAGGTAATATTAGGTATATTATTCCCTGGTATATTGACCTCTAGGCTACTATACTTTGCTGCATTGGAAACCACTTATTTCTCACATATTTTTTTCTCCTTTAATACTATATATATTGAATGAAAATTGTATCTTAATAGGATATTTAAAATTAGGTTTTGAAAATTCTTTTCGAAGGGGAGGGGAGTAGAAGGGGTCCTTTTCCCGACATACCGAAATTCAAAAAAAAGTATCCGCAGATCCTTTTGGGTCAATCCCAAAATCCCGAGCTTAAAAACACCTGATCCTGAAGTCCAGATAAAGTTCCTATCCCCCTTATTTTAGGCTCATCCTTAAGCTCAACTCCTCTTACTTTACCAATGATCTGATATTGTTTAAACAAACGGGGCTACAAAATGTTAAATTTAATTCAACACTAAAAATCAAACATTTAGCAAAAAGACATTGTTGGAAAAACCTCCTTCATTCAACAAAATGTCCATCATGACTTGACCTAATAAGTATAGATTATCTGGTTTAATCCTTATCATTTAATGTGATGAAAATCTGGTAATTGATTTATCAGGTTGCATTAGAGTGTTGTTTTTACAATAGAAACAACAGTTTTTCTTTGTTTGACCAGCAAATCTAGAGAGGACTTGCTAACTCTGGGTCAAACTTGTGTCACCATTGATTAATGTCATGTCAAACATTATGGCATTGATGATCATTCTGAGTCTAAAGTTATAAAGGCCTTGAAGGCATAAAACTTTGCTCAGTACTCGGAGCACACAAATCATGCTTGAAACATGAAATCCAGCAATATGATTGGTTGATTCTAGAGTCTGAGTACAAAAATCATACTCAAAAGTTTTATGACCGTGAGGCCAGGTCAGGTATGTTTGTGGTCACAAAGCCATGATTTGTAATAAGAGAGTCACACCGGCAAATGAATGTCCAAAACAAATTTCTATATCACAAATCAATCTATAGTTGTAATTTGCAAATAAAAATTCATTTTATTGCTTATGTACACTCTCCGATAATGTTATAAAAGTCATCTAAAACCATAAGGATATGGGACTTATCCAAAAACAAAATGAAAAGAGTATTCAATTTTAAGGTAGAATATCAATGAATCCTGTTGCAAGGTTCACCTGACTTCTAATATTTAACCATGAGGATGCCAATCAAAGATGTTCTGTACTGAATTTTAAGGAGTAAACAGTCTAGCGAAGAATTATAATAAATGCTTTTAAAAATGTTTGAAAGAATATATCGCTAATCAAATTTGAATTTTTCCTCTTCATTGTAGGTTATGTCCCTTTAAATGCACTTCTTCAACTTTATATCACTTCCATGTTTTTTTACGCATAAACACATATCTTTTAAAAAGATTAACTAAAACTGAAGATTAAGATGTACTTCCTTATGCATGATTTGATGTGCACTGATAATTTCTAACCGTAATTTTATGTTACTTCAAATTTTTTATATACTCAATGACTTTGTAGCTTAAGAATGCTAACAACAGTATCAAATTCCAACCTATTAACAATGAATTGAACAATAGCCTTTTTTTATTGAGTGGAACTGAAAGTTCTATTTTTATTTTAATGTTTCCACTCAATATCTAGATCTCCTGCAATTAAGTCAAGATTCCAATCCCCTCATGCAAATAAGTATACTTTTTTTTTCATCAAGCTTGACATTATAACTGAATGGTTTTCCATGCTATTTTATTTGTGATATTTATATGAACTTTCAGAATGTTAAAAATAGGATTGATACTTAAGAGTCATGAAAGCATTAATTATTCAGTTTTATAAACAACAAATATCTGACATTTTATAACAACTAAAATAACATGGTTGTGTAACAGATTTTACAGAAAAAAATTATAATTTCCAATATTATCAAAGCACTGTATTCTGGGCAATATATAGGTCATATGTCATACCTAAGCAAAAAATATCACCCCCTGCTGTCTGTCATTAAAGAAGCAGCACATATGTTCTTTTAAAAGTTTAATCTAAAATAAGCATCTGTTAATGACGTCTTTACACTAAATACATTGGATGTTTGATGTGTCAGTATTGATATTTTACCTAGTTTAAAAAACAAAATTTTTTACTAGATGTTATTGGCCTTTAACTATAGCTTTCAGTAACTGTAGAGTTTAGTGGCGGATCCAGCCTTTTTAAAAATGGGGGGTTCCCAACCCAGAACAAAGAGGGGGTTCCAAATATATGTCCCCATTCAAATGCATTAAACAGCAAAAAAAGGGGGGTCCAACCCTCGGACCCCCCTGGATCCACCAATGGAGTTCTCTCAGGTCTGTATTTTGTGTCTTTTGTGTTTTTGTTAGCGTGGTTATAACCTTTGTATCACTCTTTCAGTTTTGCCCTTTCAAACGATTTTAATAGTGTGTTTATATTGTACTGTTACACAAATACTTCTAGATTAGGAGAGGATTTGGCACCAGCATTGCCCGGCAAGCATGATAACATGTGTACATGTCTGTACGAATTCAGGAACCAGGCTGTAATTCAGTGGTTGTTGTTTGTTTCTGTATATCAAAGTTGTGTTTCATATGTACAATTTTTTGAAGAAGGAAAAATATATGTTACCTTTGTATCGTAAATAATTAATTTATACATATCATTTAAGTTCAAATGATGGTTTGTCTTCAGACCAGTAGCTAATGTAAGGCTCACAATTAATATAGTATTCAGTTTTTACTGACACTAGGTTTGTCTAGGTAATAGACCAAAGATGTAGAAAAGTTATTTCTATAATTTTGAAAGTCCTTTCCTAAATACTACCACAGCGTGTTCTTTTACAGTCTTTAAAATTTAAAATATATTAAAGTATTTAATACAGTTCTTAATATAAACCAAAAGCTATAAATAAGAGGTCAAAACAAATACGGGTTATAAAACTTTAGGTCCACTCGAATACTCAAATTTATCTTGAAATGTAAGTAATTGTTATACTACTCAGAATATTATTTTACTATTGTTAAACTTATAAACTGTTGAATTTAATTTACCTTTTAGACAATTTTACATTTGTTGATATTGTATACTGTTTTTGTTGATTTACTTCATGTTTATTTAATACAAATATAAACATCTTTATTATCTTTTTATCCTATTGCCATAGCTCAGTTCCCTGAGAAGAACTATAAGAACTGAGATAGTCTAATGATCTCACTTGGCATCCATCGTCAACACATTATATAGATATCAGTATATTTGGTTTATAGAGTCAGATGTCTCAGTTATTAACACGACATAAACAACTAACTAGAGGGGACGGAAGAATCTAAGCCCGACCCTCCTGTTACACATATATTGTTTTGTACCTAAATCAGGCTATTTAGATTTCTCGTTTGAATAATTGTACATTTGTCAATTCAGGGTCTTTCTTAACTTATTATTCAGTATCCATATTACTCATTGTTGATGGCTGTTTAGTGATCTATAGTTGTTCACTTCTACATCCTCGTGTCAATTTTCAGGGACTAAATTTTTGGCTCTCCCTTGACACCATTTGCAATTATGGTCTTCAGAAAACAATAATAGTCCGTCGGAAAGGGACAATAAATGGCTGACCCATATCTCTTGTATGTAAAAGAAACCCTTTTAGATTTAGAAAAAAAACAGGCTAATGCCGCTATTAGGCAGCACTGGCATCCGCAAAGTGGAAAGGGATTAATATAAGTTGCAAAACTTGTTTCCCAATCCATTATAAATAAATATGTTTAAATTTTACGTCATCGTGTCTCTGGGAAAGTCTGGGTGCGAGTTGTTTAATTCAATAGTGATGTCACAACATCTTATTCTTTTAATATCAATACTCAGTATATAACAGCTGTGATAAACAAATATTCTGACCAAAACATTTTTCCTGCGAACTTTTTTTTTGTAATTTTCTATGACGTATTCTAAATGTTAAAAGTTCATGTGTTTCTTTCTTTTTACTTTTTTTCAATTTGTTTCTGAGAAATGAGTTTGAAGGAGACCCTAAGTTTAAACAAATTTATTTATAGCCGATTGTGAAACAAGTTATTGCAACTTATAATAATCCCTTTCCACTTTGCGGGTGCAATGCTGCGAGTGCTGCCTTGAAGCGGCATTAACCTGCTCTTTTTTTTCAAAATCTATAAGGGTGTCTGTAAGAGATGTGGCTCTCTCTTTAAAAGGCTGAGTCTTTTATCGTACCCTTCCAAAGGAGAATCATCATTTCTAAAGACCATACTCTCAAAATGGTGTCAGTCTCTGAAATTTTCTCCTCAGAATGGGGATCAAACCAGAAACCTTTGTTATAGTATTCTGATGTCGCAGTTAACCACTTCCTCACAACCATTCTGTCATCATCAATATAAGGTGCATATTAAAAATTACCTGTAAGATGTCTGTTTTTTTATGGAGAAGTTGGATAACTTGTCGAGTAAGTCTTCCTCATTGTCAGAATCTGAAGGAATGCTAGCGCATTCCGCCATTTTTCTTACATCTTCAAAAATAATTCACACACTTTAAATCCCTATATTCATAGTGAAGTTGTAATGATTTTTACTTCTCTTTTAATCCTGAAAAGATAAAAAATAAAATGGTTAAAAAAAAAAGTTTCTAAGGTCATGTAAAAATTGAGAAAATTTTTTATAAGTGAACTTTTTGGACACCTACGGGTGCAGAAATTCTCGCTACATTGAAGACCCATTGGTGGCCTTCGGCTGTTGTCTGCTTTATGGTCGGGTGGTTGTCGCTTTGACACATTCGCCATTTCCTTTCTCAATTTTATTTTTCACCCAATTTTAAGAAAGATAGACACAGTCAAAAAATCATTACAAGGATATTGCACAGTATAAATTAAAGAAAAGTATTGGCATTTCAGAATAGATCTATTGTCAGAAGTTCGAGACGTTTTAATTCTAATTTGTGATATAATTTCTAGAAAACTGTGACATATTGTACTATAAACCTTAAACTTTATTTTTGGTGACTTTATATATAGGCAATCCCAATTTCTCATGGGAAACAGACTTAAAGTTATCCTATATATATGAATGTCGCTGAGTGGAAATTGAAATAACAATATTTTTGAGATATCTGTATATAACACAGCGTATATGACAAATGTGATCGCCATATCTTGACATATAAGAATGCAATATTGCTTTCTCAAAGGCCAAGTTCAAAATCAACTAATTCCCAATATATCATGATTTAAACTTAATAGAAGGATTTCGATACTCTTGTTATGAATTAATTTGGTTGATTTTTCGGAATCCTCTAGTTTTATCCATACGTACAGTGGTAATTTAAATCATTTACCCACTAACCCCTACTCTTTTTTCCATAATTTTATAACATGAAAATTGTACAATTATAGTTTATATGATTATAAATATATGAAAAGTCTAGAGAATAATTTTCCGCCAAATTTTCAATTGATTAGATCTCAAAAACAAGAATAAGGACCTTTCATTTTTTTTTCTGCTTTTAAGTTTCCTTGTCTTTAATATATCAATTTATACCCGTCTTTTACAAAAAGTTTCTTAATTTAAATCTAAGGAGCAAAAATCCTTAAAGGAACTTTTGTCAATGAATAATATTTCTTGTAAAACTTCAAAATGTTCAAACCAACATTATTTTTTCCTTTTTCAAAATTCTTACACTCACCAAGTTGCATAACATTTCTCCAACTTGTATTAAAGCAGTGTCCAAAATTTTGAACTAACTCTTATAATTCTGTACCAAAAATCCAAGAATATATATTTTCACTTTCATATTCATCAATTCAAATATTGCCTCCTCCCCCTGACAACAGCACTGAAAGAATGATGCTTCCAGACTGAAATCAACTTTAAGAACTCTCTAAAGAATTGTAATGATTTAGGGATACTGTCTGTCCTACTTATGCCAAATTGTAGTATTATTAGTAACATTAGTTACATAAAATATGGATATTGAAGGTAAACTATCACCAAGATTCCTACACAGAATATTGCATCTTACATGTCATTACCTTCTCAACACTGCATGCAATATATAGGAAAATGTGGTAAAAAAAATTCTTAATTCTTTTGACAACTTCAAATTGTGTTATCATCATCATTCACTTCCCATTTTAAAAAAAATTGAAATAAACTTTTTTTTTTCAGAATTTTTACACTCACCAAGTTGCATAACATTTCTCCAACTTGTATTAAAGCAGTGTCTAAAATTTTAAACTAACTCTAATAATTCTGTACCAAAAATCCAAGAATATATATTTTCACGTTCATATTCCTCAATTCAAATGCCTCCTCCCCCTGACAACAGCACTAAAAAAGCATGCTTTCAGACTGAAATTAACTTTGAGAACTCTCTAAAGAATTGTTATGATTTAGGGATACTGTCTGTCCAACTCATGCCAAACTGTAGTATTATTAGTAACATTAGTTACATAAAATATAGATTTTGGAGGTTAACTATCACTAAGATGCCTACATGGAATATTGCATCTTAAAGGTCATTTAATACCTTCTCAACACTGCATGCAATATATAGGAAAATGTGGTAAAAAAAAATCTTAATTTTATCGAGTCTGTTAATGTCAAACAGATCCATATGGAGAATTAATCTACTATAGGACAATATTCTTCCTTTGCAAAAAGATAAATCTTTTTTCCAGATAAGGGATATCAACCTGACAGAGTTTGAGACATGAACAAAACCATAACAGATATTTATACTCAAATCTATTTCAAAATCTTTTTTCCAGATAAGGGATATCAACCTGACAGAGTTTGAGACGTGAACAAAACCATAACAGATATTTATACACCAATCTATTTCAATAAGTTTCCGAAGTCAGAATAATAAATGGACTAAAAGTTTGTTGTGATAGCTGGTCAGATTGTCCAATAAAAAAAAGGTAAAACTTGATTGATTTTCTTGTTTTATCTCTAACTTAATGTATATGTAATGAATTGGATTCTTTGGTGAAAAGAAATCTGTATAAAAAATTTCATGATTTATGACTTCGGAACATATAATGATATCAATATAGTCTCAGGAGCCTGAGTGGCCTTTGTTAGTCTTGTATGATTTTTAATTTTAGTTTCTTGTGTATAATTTGGAGTTTAGTATGATGTCCATTATCACTGTACTAGTATAGATATTTGTTTAGGGGCCAACTGAAGGACGCCTCCTGGTACGGGAGTTTCTCGCTGCATTGAAGACCTATTGGTGACCTTCTGCTGTTGT
Organism: Mytilus trossulus; assembly: GCF_036588685.1. Lineage (NCBI taxonomy): Eukaryota > Metazoa > Mollusca > Bivalvia > Mytilida > Mytilidae > Mytilus > Mytilus trossulus. The sequence continues at coordinate 29,243,106 of NC_086382.1, forward strand.
CTACTCTATGGTCAGGTTGTTGTCTCTTTGACAAATTCCCCATTTCCATTCTCAATTTACCAAAAGTGTTCCTGGTACAAAATGTAGAGCTCTATATTGTATACATGGAAACTTAATTTTTAAATCAACTAACTATAGAATATTCATGTTGTTGAGCTATTAATTCGCTTATACCCAACTTAGGTAAGAAGTTCATTTAATTCAATAACCAACGAATATTATAATAATGAATACACAGTTATTAATTAACGGCATGTTCCTCATCTTATTTATCCCAGGCCCGCCTGTAAACCAGCATTCCCAACGGTTTAGAATTTTTTTAATCAATTGATCAAATAAGCAAATCAGATCTTTTCAATTCATTATAAAATGAATTTTTCAATCGTTATTCAATAAAATTGAGAATGGAAATGGGGAATTGATGAATATTATAAAATGTCTAGGAATTTTAATCATTCTGAATATTCTCGTTATCTTAATAATTCGGAAATTCCAGAAATCTTAATAATTCCGAAATTCTAGAAATCTTAATAATTCGGAAATTCTAGAAATCTTAATAATTCCGAAATTCTAGAAATCTTAATAATTCTGAATATTCCAAAGAAGTCAGCTGACTTGCTTTATAATCACAGATTTATTAATTCTAACGCAGCATAATTACTCCTCCTTTCTCCATGAAGAATTGAGATCTGTACTTTACATTGAATCAGTGCAGTATTTCAATATCTAATTAGTTCCTTTTTTGCATTTGTAGTAAATTACTAGTCTAGTGACAACAATTGACGTCATATACTCCTCTTAAAAAACACACAGACTGCGTTAACATTTGGTCTAATCGGAGAAAATTAGCATCATGTCTGCACCATTATAACGCCAGTGTTTGATGAAACTAATCAACCCCTTTTAACCTGCAAGCTATATAGAACACCAAACCCATATAAAAATCGATCATTTAATCATTAGCGATGCAAAATATACTTGTCGTGTTGACTGAGCCGCCACTAAATTAGAACATCTCCAGGGACCAGAATAGATTGTCCCCAATTTATTGCAACAAAAGAGCATAATTGTTATCCGTTAAGCTTTCTTGGAAACAACTTAAACTGGCTAATGAACTAAGATATGAAAAATATTGTTATTTACGCTTGCATACATTCTGAAACAAATCTACAATCTAATAAATTGACTAACCAAATAATTTCTATTATGCTTTGACATAAGACAATTAACTTGTCAACACTCTGGTCACCTATACTGATTTAATTTACATCTGCACAAAAGGCATACAAATGCAAATAGATTCTATGATAAACTAATTGGTGCTGCTTTTTGCTTTTGTTCTTGTAACATTTCAAACTTTTGTTTAAATTCAGAAATGTATGTATTGCAGGTACATGTACTTACAATTCTGGCCAGCATATTTTTTTTTTTCTAAATACTACTGTGGATTCATTTATTTTCGTGGGTACCAATTTTCGTGGTTTGAGGAAAACTTGCATATTCGTGGATATTTAAATTCGTGGTTTTTGTAAAGTCTGCATACATTCCTTAACAAAATTTGTAATTCGTTGAATATTTAAATTAGTGGTTCTTCGGTATCCACGAAATCCAAGAAAATTGGTATCCCACGAATATTAATGAATCCACAGTAGTCTTTTTTTTTGCAAAGTAAAGTCTGTAACTGTAAGTTCTATTATTAATGATCGAAGCAACTGCAAAGTTTGACATATGTACCATTATTTCAAATCCTATTTCAAGTCAGAATTTTAATATGTCACTGCATGGTTTCTTTTATGGTATGCATGTTCCCCATTTCAGAGGCTGATTAAGATGGGTTTTTTTTGGGGGGGGGGACTTGGACCCCCCCTTTTTCTGGAAAAAAAATGGTTGATTATATAAGGAATCACTTAAGCATGACTGCAGCGTGCCCCCTCTTAGACAGAAAGCGGGCCCCTACTATTTCTGGATCCGGGCACTGCATTTCAATTCTCAATTTTATTAGTCATTTGAGTCAATAGCCTTAGAGAGATTAAATCAAAACTTATTTCAGGGACAGGTTAACATTGAGATTGATTGATAGATTGATTGTTGGTGTTTTAACACAACTTTTGAACGCCACGTTTGGGTTATTTTGTGGCGGCCAGTTTTTATTGCTCTAGGCTGCAAGAGTCCCAGGAGAAAACCATGACCTTCGATAGGAAAACTGGCAACCCCTAAGCTAGTTAATAAATATTGGAGTCAAGTGCACCTGATTGCTCGGTGTTTTGAACTCACAATCTCAGTGTTGAGTCGGACTCACTGTTGACCAGCTAGTGATTACAGTAGTAGAACTTTTTAGATCACTAAGCCATCAAGCCCTCTACAATAAGATTGATATATCATGTAGATACCTGTGACTCATTTCACAAAAACACATTTGAGAAAAAATGTTCTTCAGTCAAGAACATATTTCAGCATAAAGAAACTAACAAAAAAATGTTTTCATTAGTTGTCTTTTTATGTGGTTGGTTTGCACTACTATTGAAATATAATATACCCTATATCTGACCAACCTTTCATTTATATCCCACAATGCTTATTTTAATAGATTTGATTTTTAGATTTTTCTGAATTATTATTGTACCAAAATAAATGGAAACTGAATTTCCGATTCTGTGTATTTACATTGTTCATCAGAGTAGCCATTGGGGGAGTTCAAATTTAAAATAATAAGATTGATTTAGAGAAACCAATTAAATTTTTATCTAGTCACAAAATCTGTATGCCAAAAGGTTGACAATATCTAAATATCAATCTTTTTTTATAGTACAATTAATCTTTTGCTACTGAAATCTGTCATTTTTTTTTATTTATTTTGATAGGGGGAAAACAATTATTAGTAGCAACTTTAAATTATTCAATGCCAGTTTGCAATTCCCAAGGGAGGCTTATTAATTGCCTTTTCAAACAAGATGGAGAAAAATCTGGTAAAATATAATGTATTGAATTAATACAAGTTCCATGTAAGTTTTAAATTATTTATAAAGTCTGTATTGATTTAATGACTATCCTACTGGTACCCTGATGAAATATATATATATAAATATATAAATTTATTTTCATAGAAATAGAATCCCTAAATAGGTCATGAAAGTACCCTACTTCATTTTCAATTAAAATCTGTGTCTTGCAACACAATATATATATTTTGCTACAACACAGAATCAGTATTCAATACCGTATAGCGGGTTATTTTCCTGTGGTGTAAATTTTCGCTTATTTTCCCAGATAGAACAAAATCACCAAAAATAAATTCTGCCAAATTAAAAGTGTACATGCAAACAGTATTGATAAAAGTTTTGAATCTGCGAAAATAATAACTGCCAAAATGTTGTATACCTTATTCAATAAAAATCGTGAAATTTTACATCTGCAAAAATAACCTGCTTACACAGTGCTATATAAGATATTGGTTTTGGTCATTGTTGAAAATCATATGGTGACCTAATTAGTTGCTTTCCTTTTGTGGGAAAATTTTGGTTGATTATTTAGGTAAGCAGGACTATTTCAGATCCCCTATTGCTGCAGTCAGTGGTTCCCCCTAATGAAAATTGCTGGATCCACCTCCGTCTTCCACTGCAGGGTAGAAACTCATCAATGCATACCTGAGGGTTATAAATTTAAATTCCAGAATCAGACAGACAGATTTCGTTTAAATCAGGATTATCAGTGATGCTCAAATCAAAATATTCTGACATGTCACAGGGGAAAATCTACCAAGTATTAAAAAAATGGGGAAATTCTGCAAACAATTCCATAAAAGCAGGTGTATACAACTTCATAAAATTGAGAATGGAAAGGGGGAATGTGACAAAAAGACAAATCCTGACCAAAGAGCGGAAAACAGACGAAGGCCACCAATGGGTCTTCAATACAGCAAGAAAATCTCACACTTTTGCAATCTTCCCATGTTACGATGTAGTGTAATATCGGAGTTGAAACTGTAGGAATTGATTATATATACAAATAAGGTACAGCAGAATCACAATAAACATATTCAATAAGCTTGAGTTTTGATCTTCGTCCAATCCAGGCCAAAATTTCTTGTCTAAAATAATGAAGTTATGTCCAATTATGATATTCCAACTGTCTGGTTTAGAATAGAGTAATTTAGTATCTCCTTGTATATAACTGACCAGTAATCACTAATCTGTAGAAACAAGACCGTGAGCCATCATAATACACAAAATGGTAAATTACACTTTTCCGCGATGAAACGTGATAGGTAGTGTTTGTTCACTAGGACAGAAATAATCTTTTCCATCAAGAAAACATGGGTCATTTTTCCTGGACATTCACTAGTTTTAATTAAAAACCTCAAAAGAAAAAAAGGCTGATAACGATTTATTCTAAAACTTGAGAAGTCTGAACTGGTTTCCATCATCCTAATGGCTTCCTAGGTAGAGATATCACTGTCACCGTAATACACCTTAATCTTTCAATTTCCAACATAATCCCACAATTCATTTCTTTTTCTACCAAAATGCACAATAGAATCATTATTCCTTAAACCTAGACATTATTTTTCACTTATAATGACGGCATTAGGACCGGAATCAGTTGCAAAATAATAGGATTTTCCTTACATTTGAAACTCTTTGTAATCTGTCTAACAAATTAATCAACATAGTGAACCCTATACTTTATATCTTTTCATTTACCTAAGTGAAAACAAAGAGTTCAGACTATATAAACTCTTTTCAATGGCATATACGTATACTTTTTTATTTGTAGAATAAGAAACAGGTATTGGAATCTGATACTATTTTTTTTATTTTGGTTATGAAAACTGTTGAGTCTGATAATACAATTGAGAATGTCATAGAGACAACAATTAGTCCAAAGAGCAGAAAACAGACTTAAAGGCCACCAATCAGTCTTCAACATGGAGAGAAAATCCCTCATCCTGACATTAATAAGCTTGCCCTCAAACAAAAATGCATGTAATATATTTGAATTTACAGAATCTACATATGGCTTTTAATTTTATCCTTATAAGGCATACTTTAAAGATATATTTCTGAGATCATAAAATAACCTGGAGTCCTTATACCGTAGCCAAAGCACGAATCCCTTACACTCATACAGTAAACAAAATCAAAACAAACCAACTATCTTTAAAGATTCTATGCATACTTACATGTTAAAGTTTGGAAATTTTTCTCCACAAATCTAAATCTATTAACCTTCCTGGAAACTAATTATAACTTCTCATGCATCTGCATCCTACATGCAAATTAAATCTTGCCATTCATTTCTAATGCAAACATTTATACAGAATGATGACTGAAGATTGATACAAATCACATCTCCACGATGCGTTTACAAATTTGAATTGCGTAAACTGCGATTTTTTTTGTAAATCCTTTGCTAATTGGAAATTAGCTGAGTCAATACGTTTCAGGCAAGCTGAAAGTATAATTCTTCACAAAAATACAAAATGGGGAGTGTTTGCTGGCAGATTAATAGACAGTCCCAACAGACTGGTGACGACTCTAGACCAAAACAATCATATAGCCATTAATCATAATATATAACCTTAGATTTTTACTGTAAAGCCTTTTGTCCGTCACATTTGTTTCCTTGCATATAAAATAGGGTATGTTTTACCATTATCATGACATTTTACATGAAAAACCACAATATACAAAAAGAAAAATTCTGTAATATTACCATATAAGTTCAGATTTCCAATTTACAGTTTTTATCATTAACATTTTACTTACAGACGGATATAAAAATAAGGAGCAGGGTTCTCTATAAGGATTTTTTAATGCGAGTCCAGGGACACGTCCTTTTTGGTCATGCATTTTGATGAGTCCAACACCAAGAAGAAAGTATTTTATTGCAATATAATGAAATATTTTATTCTCCATGGCCTAACAGAGCAATGGAATGACATTAAATTCATATCACTTTTACACTTTTGCTATATAATGATGATATATGTGTTTAACTGTGTTCAGTTTATACAAAATATTTCAATCTTGATGCATCTGTGGACTCATCAGTTTTGAAAATGGTGAGTCCAGACAAATTTTGATTAGTCCAGGACTCATGGACTCGCCTTAGTGAGAACCCTGTAAGGAGATGCATGATAGTGTGATTTTCAATAAGAAACCAGAGAATTATAAAAGGATGCAGATGAAGACAACTATAGGGCACTGTACAACCTTCAACAACTAGCAAAACGAATAGTATGACGTCCATTATCACTGTACTATTATGCATATTTTTAGGGGCCAGCTGAAGGACACCTACGGGTGCGGGAATTCTCGCTACATTGAAGACCCATTGGTTGCTCTATGGTCGGGTGGTTGTCGCTTTGACATATTCACCATTTCCTTTCTCAATTTTAATATATCAAGGATGTACTAAGGTGTCAGGCTTGGTTTTTATTTTTACAGGGTAAAATATGTTGTCCCATTAACACCCATTAATCTTTTCATATAAGACTTCAATAGCTCATAAATGGTACATTACCAAAATTTCAGCAGATTCTTGATTTCTTTTCTTTTGATTTTAGACCCAAATATTATCAATGCAAATATGAGGTATAAGTCTATGAGGTATTTAGTTAGCCTTTTCCCCCTGTTTTTTAAAACTCAAATATCTAGGAAAGCCCGCTCCATAACCATAATCAATATTTTTTGCTTTATAATTTTGTTTCTTAGCTAATGCAATTAATAGGACTTATAGTATAAATTTTAATCTCTTGTTTTTTTAATTTCACCTAAGTACATCCTTAAACTATAACAGCTCAGCTAGCCCTTTATGGCTAAATGTGAAATAATTCAATACTACCTATGACAGTGTTTAACAACCTGGCAGACCAGTGGCGGATCCAGAACCTTTCCTAAGGGGGGCCCGCTGACTGACCTAAGAGGGGGCCCGCTCCAGTCATGCTTCAATGATTCCCCATATAAGCAACCAAATTTTTCCACAAAAGGGGGGGGACCCGCTCCAGTCGTGCTTCAATCATTCCCTATATAAGCAATCAAATTTTTCCCACAAAAGGGGGGGCCTGGGGCCCCCCCAGGGCCCCCCTGGATCCGCCTATGCAGACTACCAAGAGGACTTCATACAGTCAATTCAAAAGAGAAAATCAGCAGCTTCTCTTATGATCAGTCTATAGCTGAGATTATAAATCACTCACATAGGCAAATCTTAATCCTGAATTGCAATTAAATCTTAAACCTTTGATTTAAATGAGGATATGTATATGATTTTATCTTTTGGTATTATTTTTTAAATAATTATACAGATATCTTTTGATTGATGCTAAAAAATCAAAATAACTCGTTAAGGGGAAATAACTATGATAATTCAGATTTATGAAAAAAATTCTAATTTTTTTATGTAGCAAGAAAACAAGTCATTTACCCCATGAAATCCTTCTATAAGAGATTAAGAGCTATCTTTAAATATCATTTTCATAAATTCTGATATCTAGTTTTTTTCTAGTCACATGACAATGCTTTTCCATGATATAAAGCCAACTTTTTTGTTGCATAAATTGAATATGATTTCTTTCTTTTAAATATGGGTTGTTATTATTTTTTATTGACAATATCAGTTTCATAGTTTGAGAGTAACAGAATACTACAGTTGTATAATGTAACTCACTAAGATGACATCTACAGTGATTAAAGCAAAATTACTTAAACAATCTATCAAAATGCACATTTTTTTTGCAATTTTCAATATATATATCTACATAATATATTTTCTAGTATGTGTTGTCAAGTTTTAAAACACTTTTCTTCTTTTAAAAAAAAAACAAGTTGCGGAAAAACTTTTTTTAAAGTGACAGATTTATATAGGGCAAAATAGATGTCAACTTCATTATATTCCAGGATTATATAAGATACCTCAAAGAAACAGAAAAAAAAAAATTTGAACAAGTGAAAGAGAAATCCCAAAGCAGATATAACTAAGACAAATAAATAAGCAAGATATAAATAAAACAAAATAACAATTTACCTGAAATCAAAATTTATATCCACAATATCCAAACACTTCCATAACAAAAATGATTTAGATCCTTTTCTTAATCAATATAAGTTAATATTAACACTAATATTTCACAGAAACGATGAAAACAACCTGCAGGCCATGCAGAAATCATTATATAAGTATAGAACTAGATAGACGTTTGTGTGTAAGGATTAAACCTTGATCAATATTACTTCACAGTCTTTATTGAAAATTTTAAACTTTCTAGACAATAAAACAGATATATATATAAGAGCTCTGCAAATCAGACCAATCCAGTGCAAGTGAATTGATTCTAGGCACATTTTTATTTTTTTTTTTCTTTTGACTGTCTAATTCCAATATGCCAAATCTTATATTGATTAATTATAATTTCTGCTTATTAATTTAAAGTTCAGTGGCAAATATCTTGCACATATTCAAATTAAGAACAATTAATTAACAATATTAGTATATAAGTTGGAAGTTGGAAGGTACTGTAAATTTGAGAAATATATTGTGATTTTATCATTTTAGACTTATAATTAATTAAATGCGATTTTTATTTTTACAAAATTCAGAAAAATTCGGTTTTATTTCATATAAAAAAAATCCAAAATGCGAGTTTAAATTATTGCGATTATAACCCTGTCATATTTTTGTTATAATAAAAAGACCACATTAATTTCTGAATTTACAATATAGTATCTGAGTACAAATCTAATACGGTTTTAATTACTTTACAAGGACTTAACACTGCAGCAGGTGAAAATGATGTCACACAATGACGTCAAAAGAACAACATGATGACATTATAATTTGTTTCTACCAACACTATTGCTTTACTAGCTATAACTCAAGATCAAATAAATTAGTCAAGAAAAAAAACTTTATATTTTGTATGTTGGTTTATGAGCGTTTGGATGGGGTTAAATGGTTAAAAAATAATGCCCTTAAAAAATGAATATTAGAGAATAACGGGCCAAAAAAATGAAAATGAGAGAAAAAATGGTTATTTTTTTTAAAGATTATAGAAGAAAAAACTAGAGGCTCTAAAGAGCCTGTGTCGCTCACCTTGGTCTATGTGCATATTAAACAAAGGACACAAATGGATTCATGACAAAATTGTATTTTGGTGATGGTGATGTGTTTGAAGTTCTTACTTTACTGAACGATTTTGCTTCTTACAATTATATCTATCATGAACTTTGCCCATTAGTAACAGAGAACTATATTTGGTAAAAATTTACATAAATTTACCAAATTAATGAAAATTGTTAAAAATTGACTATAAAGGGCAATAACTCCTTAAGGGGTCAATTGACCATTTAGGTCATGTTGACTTATTTGTAGATCTTACTTTGCTGAACATTATTGCTGTTTACAGTTTATCGCTATCTATAATAGTATTCAAGATAACCAAAAACGGCAAAATTTCTTTAAAAATTACCAATTGGAGGGCAGCAACCCAACAACCAGTTGTCCAATTCATCTGAAAAATTCAGGGCAGATAGATATTGACTTGATTAAAAATTTAACTTCTTGTCAGATTTGCTCTAGATGCTTTGGTTTTATAGTTATAAGCAAAAAACTGCATTTTACCCCTATGTTCTATTTTTAGCCGTGGCGGCCATCTTGGTTGAATGGCCAGGTCATCGGACACATTTTTCAAACTAGATACCCCAAAGATGATTGTGGCCTAGTAGTTTCAGTGGAGATTTTGTAAAAGATTACTTAGATTTACGAAAAATGGTTAAAGATTGACTATAAAGGGCAATAACTCCTAAAGGGGTCAACTGACCATTTTGGTCATGTTGACTTATTTGTAGATCTTACTTTGCTGAACATTATTGCTGTTTACAATTTATCTCTATCTATAATAATATTCAAGATAATAACCAAAAACAGCAAAATTTCCTCAAAATTACCAATTCAGGGGCAGCAACCCAACAACCGATTGACCGATTCATTTGAAAATTTCAGGGCAGATAGTTCTTGACCTGATAAACATTTTTATCCCATGTCAGATTTCCTCAAAATGCTTTGGTTTTTGAGTTATAAGCCAAAAACTGCATTTTACCCCTATGTTCTATTTTTAGCGGTGGCGGCCATCTTGGTTGGTTGACCAGGTCACGCCACACATTTTTTAAACTAGATACCCCAAAGATGATTGTGGCCAAGTTTGGATTAATTTGGCCAAGTAGTTTCAGAGGAGAAGATTTTTGTAAAAGATTACTTTAATTTACGAAAAATGGTTAAAAATTGACTATAAAGGGCAATAACTCCTAAACGGGTCAACTGACCATTTTGGTCATGTTGACTTATTTGTAGATCTTACTTTGCTGATCATTATTGCTGTTTACAGTTTATCTCTATCTATAATAATATTCAAGATAATAACCAAAAACAGCAAATTTCCTCAAAATTACCAATTCAGGGGCAGCAACCCAACAACCGATTGACCGATTCATCTGAAAATTTTAAGGCAGATAGATCTTGACCTGATAAACATTTTTATTCCTTGTCAGATTTCCTCAAAATGCTTTGGTTTTTGAGTTATAAGCCAAAAACTGCATTTTACCCCTTTGTTCTATTTTTAGCCGTGGCGGCCATCTTGGTTGGTTGACCAGGTCACGCCACACATTTTTTAAACTAGATACCCCAAAGATGATTGTGGCCAAGTTTGGATTAATTTGGCCAAGTAGTTTCAGAGGAGAAGATTTTTGTAAAAGATTACTTAAATTAACGAAAAATGGTTAAAAATTGACTATAAAGGGCAATAACTCCTAAACGGGTCAACTGACCATTTTGGTCATGTTGACTTATTTGTAGATCTTACTTTGCTGAACATTATTGCTGTTTACAGTTTATCTCTAACTATAATAATATTCAAGATAATAACCAAAAACAGCAAAATTTCTTCAAAATTACCAATTCAGGGGCAGCAACCCAACAACCGATTGACCGATTCATCTGAAAATTTCAGGGCAGATAGATCTTGACCTGATAAACATTTTTACCCCATGTCAGATTTGCTCTAAATGCTTTGGTTTTTGAGTTATAAGCCAAAAACTGCATTTTACCCCTATGTTCTATTTTTAGCCGTGGCGGCCATCTTGGTTGGTTGACCGGGTCACGCCACACATTTTTTAAACTAGATACCCCAATGATGATTGTGGCCAAGTTTGGTTTGATTTGGCCCAGTAGTTTCAGAGGAGAAGATTTTTGTAAAAGTTAACGACGACGGACGACGACGACGACGGACGACGGACGACGACGGACGACGACGGACGACGGACGCCGGACGCCAAGTGATGAGAAAAGCTCACTTGGCCCTTCGGGCCAGGTGAGCTAAAAAGGCGTGAAAATTTAATGTTTACAGAATAACAGACACCCTCCCCCCCCCCCCCCAATCCAGACCCTCGTTTATAGTAACTGGTACAGGAATTTTGGCCTTTTATAATTCCACAGTAAGAATAGAGTTTATACTCTCCTAACTTTACTGGTTTATTTGGTGTCTAATAGAATTCTGTTAAAAAAACATAAGGTTTATGATCCATCAATTCCAATGTCCAACAAATGACAATTTTCTATAGGAGATAAAGCAGACTATGACAAAACCTTGAATTCAAATTTCAGCAAAAACCAAGAATGTGTCCTAAGTACACGGATGCCCCACTCTAACTATCATTTTCCATGTTCAATGGACTGTGAAATTGGGTAAAAAATCTAATTTGGCATTAAAATTAGAAAGATCATACTATATAGGGAACATGTGTAATAAGTTTCAAGTTGTTTGGTCTTCAACTTCATCAAAAACTACCTTGACCAAAAACTTTAACCTGAAACTCCCACTTTCATTTTCTATGTTCAGTGGACCATGAAATTGGGTCCAAAAGTCTAATTTGGCTTTAAAATAAGAAAGATCATATCATTAGCAACAAGTGTACTCAGTTTAAAGTTGATTGGACTTCAGCTTCATCAAAAACTACCTTGACCAAGATTTTTAACCTGAAGTGGGGCAAACAGACGCACGGACCAACGAACGGAGCAACGAACGGACCACAAAACATAATGCCCCTCTAGGCCTCTACTATCGTAGTTTGGGCTTAAAAATACAGGTTCCTTACAGGACATATATTGGTACACACAAAAATAAGTGAATCCACAGTAATACAACACATGAACATAAAAATCTGATTTATTCTGATTTACTTTTTCTGGCTTGACAAGTTCAGAAATATGAGACGAACCAACAAATCTGTTAATGTGTTTGATAATTGGGGACATTTTTTTCTATTCATGGTATTACATCTTACACATTGTGTATTTAAACCACCTAGGCTATAAGCTAGATATAACATTTCTGTTAGAACTTACAATAATAGAATAAGGACATAAAGGATAATAGTAGATTATGTCACATGATGCTATAATAGTAGATTATGTCACATGATAATATCACATGACGCAGTAATTGTCCTGCTTAAGGTTACAATAGATCATATTATAGAGTGGGAGTAATATAATTTGATTTCAAGATACTAATTACTACACTGAGAACAATAGTAATCAATATCTATTGTTATAATAGAGATAGATTCCATCTTTCTTCGGTGCATAAACCTGAACAATCTGTTCTCAGAGGCGGATTTAGAGGGGGGGCAAGGGGGCCCAGGCCCCCTTTTTTGGTTGCTTATATAGGGAATCACTGAAACGTGAAGAGAACAGGCCCCCTCTTATGAAAAATTCTGGATCCACAACTGGTTCTTAAAGCTTCAAATATTAGGATTTATATTTACTGTGGATTCATTATTTTTCTAGGAACACAAATTTTTATGGATTGGGTTGGTACAGGTATTGAACGAAGTACATATTTGCTATAGGGTTGTATGCAGATTTATACAAAACCGAGACATCAAATATTCAAGAAGATGCAAGATTTACTCAATCCACAAAAATTGGTACCCACGAAAATAAATGAATCCATAGTATAACGCATTTGAAATCAAGAAATTGAAATCAGAAGCTTTGTTGAGGGGAGATAAGACCTTTATCAGGACAACAAATGGAATGTTTTAACTACCTTGACTGGATAATACAGCCCTTGCAGTGGGTCTCATTTGGGTCTAAGCCTGACGCGGAATTGCCAATTTATTGTAAGCGTGACATATGAAAGTAAAATTATTGTGCCCTGAAAACGGGAAATGAAGTCTAGTGGGACACAGGAATTTACATAAAAATGAGAATTGCTTACGTACATAGTGTAAAATGGGATACTGGAATATGACCAAACAGTAAGCGGGATCCAGGGTCAGAACCCCCCAATGAGACCCCCTTGCACATCGGTTCATCAAAACTTCCGGATTTGGTATTTTTAAGCTCGGGATTTTGGGATTGATCCTTTCAGATCCAGGAATTCTTTTTTTCGAAATTCGGGATGTCAGGATTTAAATTTCTTAACATTCAATACCTCAGAATTTCATGTTTTTAAGCCCAGGATTTCAGGATCAGAATTCAATTTGTGCTACATAACAAGATATGGCTTAGAAACAGTACTAAAACCATGTCATAATAGAGTTTTTATTGAACCTTATCATTTGTAAAAATTTAGCAATTAATTGGGTAAAAATATATGGAATTGTACATGATCATGATGATAATAAATCATTGTCAATGCCAAATAAATACCTTTAATTAGATAAAGTTTTTCGCACTCATTTGGAAATTCAAATATTCAACAAAACAGGTAGTAATGGTTATTTGTAAAATAATACAATTTCCAGGAAAATTCTAGATAAAATCTAAATTTATACAGAAAAATTAAACAAATACTAACACGATGAGGAATGAATATGCGGCAAATCAACAAAAGCATATTTGTCTTGTGATAAACATTCCTGATATAACTACAAGAATCTAAAGTCTGATTTGTGTAATGGATTGCCTGCATAATACATGTATCTCGATAAAACAAAGCTAATTCTTACAACAGTGAAACCTGTCTGAATCAAACCTTAAATATAAATCTACAGTGAAACACGGAATCTACAGTGAAACACGGTTAACATAAACTTGGGAGTAAGACATGTCTTTCGAGTATAAATATTTTACCTCACCAAAATTTTAAGTTATCCATTTTCTAAGAAATAACAGTGTACATTTTCAAAAAAACAATTCTAAATAATATATCAACAAAAGTCAATAAATTATGAACTAGAAAACATGATAGAGTCTTTAATTCTTAGGTTTGATGTTTTTTGTGCTCAATGTGCCAATCTGATGAGTCAATCTTTGTCCAAAAGAGTTTTAAAGTTTGTTCTAATGTTGTGCTGTTGTCACATTAGCAGAGAGGTTACAATGAGCACTCACAAAAATATGAAAAACCACCATATTCAATGTGTTCACAAGCCAGGAGTCAGGCAGTTATTCAGTGGTTGTCATTAGCAGTTTTTTGTCATATTTGTGATTCATTTGTTTTGTCCTAAGTCAGGCCGTTAAAGTTTTAATTTGATTTGTGATTCATTTGTTTTGTCCTAAATCGGGCCGTTAAAATTTTAATTTGATTTGAATTGTTTGTCATTTTGTCATGTTTGGGCCTTTTGTTGCTGACTTTACAGAATGTACCTTTTTTTTTAATAAATAAATGTATCAGATTTTGAAAAAAATAAAAGGAGTAGGTCCGGTGAGACCCCTTTTTGGCCCAAAAAATTAACAGTTTTACAAAATTGTTAAAATGTAAACTTTTAGTTATTTATTGGACAGTTAAATGGTTCTGCTACATAAATATGGGCAGTTTTTGACAATACAATGCAAATATATCGGGTCGTAGCACTATTAAGTCATGCTAAATTACGGAAATCTTCAAAATTCTATCATTTTAGTTAAAGTTTAGACGGTTTCCGTGTAAAACGAAAGTGGCCGCATTCGTGTTCATCCTTAATATTGAAATGTGAGTTGTATTTCATGATAATACATAACATATATGAAGGTTGTGGATGAACACGGATGCGGCCACTTTCGTTTTTGACAAAAACCATCTGAAAAGTGTCATTTTGGCATATTTAAGAGATTTTTCATATTTGGGCTTGAATCGGATCCTTTTAATGACTAAATCAGTTAAAATCTTTCACATAAATTAATTGAATCAAGTGAAATAGACACTTTAGTGTTTAAAAAGTGGTCAAAATTTTCCGTCAGATGAAACTGAAATTTGAGGCCAAAATGAGTCCTTACCGGACCTACTCCTTTGACCAGTTTTGTTATCACGACCATGCAACTACAAGAAAATTACTGTAGATTTAGAAATTATTGCGAGCATTTATAATGTCATTTTAGACTAAAATGCGATTTTAATTTTTGCGATATTGAAAAAAAATAATGTTTAATTCATCAGCAAAATTTCAAATTGTGAGTTTAAATTTTTGTGATTATTACCCTGTGGCATTTATCGCAATAATTAAAACATCGCAATAATTTCTGAATTTACCGTACTTCAATGTTGCAATATGCTTGTTCCCATCAACTAGTATAGAAAATAGAAAAATAGGATCAATAAATGACTTTATTTTTTTAACATAATTGACTGAGTAATTTCCAATCACAGTATATAATGGATTTGTACAATAAATCCCTTTGATCAACCCATTACTAAATGGAAAATGTTTTTTTTAACAAACCTAGCTCTTCTATAAATGATACAAGAATTGTTACTACATTAAACTTCAAAGAAATGTCATCATTTTAATCCTAATTAAATGTTAAGGAAGTCCTAACCATTAAAGACTACAATTTGATAGGCTTCCTGGAATCAAGAATAGCATTGATAATCTCTATATTCACTTGTAAATGTAATGTAATTGATTTTTTGTGTTTTAACGCCACTTTTAAGCAAGGTTTTTGGGGCTTTGTCATGGCAGTCAGTTTTTATTGGTGGAGGTAGCCAGAGAAAACCACAGACTTTCGATAGGAAAACTATCCTTAGGTCAATTAATATTGGAGTCGAGTGCATCTGCACAAGCTTGGTTCTAACTCACAACCTTACTGAGTGTTGACTGGCCAGTGATTACAGTATACAGAATTCACGAATAAAGTAAAAACCTGTCACTGAACATTGAAAATGAGGTCAACAGACGAATGCCAGAGGGAATCTTTAGAACATAAAGAATTTGTATACAAGATATAAAGTGTTCATCTTCTACCTTCTATACGATACAGCTTCTTATAAATCGCTTACCCGGTCACTGAACATTGAAAATGAGGTCAAGGACAATAGACGAATGCCAGAGGGAAATTTAAGAACTTAAAGCAGTGGGGGATCCAGAATTTTTCATAAGGGGGGACTCGCTCCAGTCATGCTTCAGTGATTCCCTATTTGATCAACAAATTTTTTCCCTACAAAGGGGCCAACACTGGATCTGCCTATGTAAAGCATCTGTATACAAGATATAAAGTGTCCATCTTTTACCTTCAATAAGAGACAGCTTCTTATAAATAGCTAACCTTACCCTGTCACTATCAAACTAAATTAGTATCTCTTGGTGTCATAATGTCCCTGTCTCACAGTCTGTCTCACACTGTGAGACAGGGGACACAAGTAAAGAAGGCTGATGATTCAAATCTTTTATTGATCAATTAACTTTCTGTGACAATGTTTGCTGAATGTTTGTTGTACTGTCTATGAAACTTCAAATATGCTAAATAATATAGAAAATGGAAATTGGGAATGTGACCTCAGCACAATGAGAAAATTCTGCACACCTAAACAAATATGTGTACTAGTTCAGTGATGATGAACGTCATACTGAACTTCCGTGATTGATAAAATAGACAAAAAATAGTTTTAAAAAATCATTTGAAACTTGTAACGGTACAATTTCTCTCAAACCAACATTTGCAATCTTTCTTTTTGAAGTTTCAATATACATGCACTTTAAATCAATAGTTTAGCCATGATAAAAAAGGTGAAAAGAATAAAGTTACTCTGCATGCATAGATAATAGAATCAAATGACAACAAAACAAATTCTATTTATCTATTATTTAGAAATAAAATGTTTACCTGCTTGAAATTTCATTGTAAAATTTCCAAGAATATTGGAAAACTTTTTCCGGCTTTTATAATCCACAGACAATAAAATACAGGTAAAATCTTTACTGTCTTTTTAAAATATTGATACTTTTAATGCTCTTAAATCAATACAAAAATCAAATGTTCTTATCATCATATTATCACCTTAGAATATGAGATAACCAATATGAATGAATCTCAATGTGTCAATGTTTTCAATGAATGAATCGTGATCCATCTTCTCCGTAAAAAGATCAGTGTGATATTCTCTCAATAACTTATAGATTTTATCCAACACTATAAATCATAGAGATATCGCACAAGCTGGCAAAGCTGCTAATTAATTTTGTCAATTTTCTTACAAACCATATATTTATACATATAAATAAATAGTTTACAAATCAATGTCTAATATATTTATGTCAAAGGCAAAAACCTTTTTATACATGTATGTGCTCATTTTTTTATATTTTTTTTTAAATAAGTGATCTTATACCTGAAACAGAGGTGAATTTAGGGGGGGCCCAGGTCCCCCTTTTAGAGAATATATATAGGGAATCACTGAACCCCCTTAGGCAGCCAGTGGGCCCCCACTTATGAAAATATCTGGATCCGCCACTGTGAAATAGTTACTGAACAACTTAAAATATCGGGATTTATCCAGGACTATTTTTTTTAGATTCAAAAAATCTGATGGCATTTGATTATTTGATTTTTTTATTTTTGGTGTTTTAACTCCACCACAATTAGGCTATTTTGAAGCAGAAGCCAGAGTGTCTGGAGAAAACCAACAATCTTCGACAAGGAAAACTGACAATCCTAGTCAATTTAGATTGAAGTTGAGTGCATCTGCACGAATGGGATTCGAACACACAACCTCCATTTTGGCTGGCTAGTGATTACAGTCGTTACTACTAAGAGTCTTAGACCACTCGGCAAATTTAACATATTAATACACCAAATAACAACATTAGCATTATTTCAAAAACAAAGTTATCAAATAAGACCAAACCAGATGCTCCGCAGGGCGTAGCTTTATACGACCGCAGAGGTTGAACCCTGAACAGTTGGGGCAAGTATGGACACAACATTCAAGCTGGATTCCGCTCTAAATTTGGATTGTGATTAAATAGTTGACACAGCATAGGTTTCTGACACAGAATGAATGTATTCAAATGAACTTAAAATTTTTGTTTTCTCTTAGAGCAATTCACTATGCTGTTGAATATTAATCCTCTCAAAATAATGTTTGAAGAAATTTTCTTTTTATTTATGAAATTTCAAATGAGAAAAATTGAACCCAATTTTTTAATCACATCCCCCTTTCCCTTATTCCAAAACTAATTTCAATTAAAATATTCTAATGGAGTTTGCAACAATTACTACTCATTTAAATACATCATAAAATATTAAGATGTAAAAAAACTGCTTGTTATCACTGAATGGTAAAGATTATTTAAATTTATCAGTTGGTAGTAAAAAGTGAATATACATTGTATATTGTATATAACAAAGATTTAAGTTGATTCTGGACAAAGAAAGATAACTCCAATTAAAAAAATTCTTGCAGATATTTCTTGCTTACTTTACTGGACAAAGAAAGATAACTCTTAATTAAAAAAAAATTTGCTATTTCACAATATTGTGAAATTAGATATTTCTTGCCATTGCACAATACTGTGCAATTGAAAAGACTTGCTATTGAACAATACTTAATATAATAATTTTAGATCCTGATTTAGACCAACTTGAAAACTGGGCCCATAATCAAAAATCTAAGTACATGTTTAGATTCAGCATATCAAAGAGGCCCAAGAATTTGATTTTTGTTAAAATCAAACTTAGTTTAATTTTGGACCCTTTGCACTTTAATTTAGACCAATTTTAAAACTGGACCAAAAATTAAGAATCTACATACACAGTTAGATTTGGCATATCAAAGAACCCCAATTATTCAATTTTTGATGAAATCAAACAATGTTTAATTTTGGACCTCGAATTGGGCCAACTTGAAAACTGGGCCAATAATCAAAAATCTAAGTACATTTTTAGATTCAGCATATCAAAAAACCCCAAGGTTTCAATTTTTGTTAAAATCAAACTAAGTTTAATTTTGGACCCTTTGGACCTTAATGTAGACCAATTTGAAAACGGGACCAAAAATTAAGAATCTACATACACAGTTAGATTCGGCATATTAAAGAACCCCAATTATTCAATTTTGATGAAATCAAACAAAGTTTAATTTTGGACCCTTTGGGCCCCTTTTTCCTTAACTGTTGGGGCCAAAACTCCCAAAATCAATACCAACCTTCCTTTTATAGTCATAAACCTTGTGTTTAAATTTCATAGATTTCTATTCACTTATACTAATGCTATGGTGGGAAAACCAAGAAAAATGCTTATTTGGGTCCCTTTTTGGCCCCTAATTCCTAAACTGTTGGGACCACAACTCCCAAAATCAATACCAACCTTCCTTTTGTGGTCATAAACATTGTGTTTAAATTTCATTGATTTCCATTTACTTTAACTAAAGTTATTGTGCGAAAACCAAGAATAATGCTTATTTGGGCCCTTTTTTGGCCCCTAATTCCTAAACTGTTGAAACCAAAACTCCCAAAATCAATCCCAACCTTTCTTTTGTGGTCATAAACCTTGTGTGAAAATTTCATAGATTTCTATTAACTTAAACTAAAGTTATAGTGCGAAAATCAAGAAAATGCTTATTTGGGCCCTTTTTGGCCCCTAATTCCTAAAATATTGGGACCAAAACTCCCAAAATCAATACCAGCCTTCCTTTTATGGTCATAAACCTTGTGTTAAAATTTCATAGATTTCTATTCACTTTTACTAAAGTTAGAGTGCGAAAACTAAAAGTATTCGGACGACGACGACGACGACGACGACGACGACGACGACGACGACGACGACGACGACGACGACGCCAACGTGATAGCAATATACGACGAAAATTTTTTCAAAATTTGCGGTCGTATACGTATAAAAACATTAGTGTAAGTATTTGAGTTAGAAACAGGACTTTTTTAGCAAGCAAAAGAAGAACGTCATTAAGGATTGCTATAAGAATAGAGAACAAATTTCATTAAACAGTACTAGTACTTTTGTTATATACTAGTGTATAGAAAGGAATGAAAATATATTTGTTAGGGTTGAACATTGAAAAGAAATATCAATTCTTGCCAAAACTATTTTAAATTTCATTAGTTATTTCCTTATTTTTTTCAATTAAAGCCTCACCAGTCTACTGATTAAAAAAACAAATGTCAGAGATGTAATATTGAAAAAGATTTAATGAACTGAACAAATAATTTTACAAATTGATTTGGTTTCATTCGAGAATGGTTTTATCAGCATAGTAAATCATAAGTAATCAACTTAAATAAAAGCTAATGATTTCTATAATCAATACCAGATTAATTGGTTCCCTCACAATTGAATAATCTGCAAGTATTATGCCATAAAAAGGCTCAATTTAGTCTAAACATGATACAACAATATCTCCTCTATCAAGATATTGAACGAAGCTGTTCTATTCACATGTCTGTCCATTGATTCACAGAGTCAGAGCCACTTAATTCCAGGAAAATCCAAATCTTTACACTTCCTTGCCATGTATATGGATGAAAAAACACTTTGCTCATGCAGAAAAAAAATGACTGACAGAATCTATATACTCCAGCAGTCCAGCTGCCATGGCAACAAAACCAAAACTTTATGTTATTCACAATTTTCAATCTTTATCAAATAATTTTTTTTTTTAGCAAAATTGTTAAGTAAATTTTTATGGAGTTTCTTTCACTGAGACTTTATTCTCAGGACAATGTTAGAAAAAATTGATTTAACAAGCCCTTTTTTCATTCCCTATCCATATAAAAACTCATGGCCAAAATAAGACCAGAATTATATTCTTAAAAATTTCTACAAAGTTCAATCAATCAACTTCAAAATTTACTTCCTTCTTGATAATTCTGGTAACATTCACATTAGGAGCATATGAGAGTGAAAAAGTTTTGGTATGAACTATAGGGTATAAAGAGCACTAGCCTCTCGCCTAGGCTTATGTGCATCTTCAAAAATGGACACTTTCCAACCTTGTATATTAGTTAGGATAGAATTATTGATAAAAAGTTGTTTTTCTAATCTCTTGTTGATGATCATATTTTCTGTTTACAGTTTCTCTTTCCTTCTTGAGTTTTTTCACATAAACAATGAGACACACAAGCACCTGTTTCAGAAAAAAAAATCTCAAGAATATAGGAATTTTTTTTATTGCTGAGACAATGGCCTGTGGTTGGACATGATGACTTAAATAAAATTGACCATGGGGTCATACATGTTTCAAGAACAATTATTGTACTCAAATAAAATGATGTTTCTAGCAAAACTGTTGTACCCTGATCGAGTTCTGAGTAAAGTTTAATGACAAAGGTCCTTGATCTGTGATACATTACATAAAGAACTGTGGAACTGGAATAGAATATCAACAATAATGTCTAGTACCGGTAGTTAAAAAATTAAATGCAAATAGATGCAATTAAGCCATGAGCTCAATAGATCAGTTGTGTTTGTCTTCTGTTAACCTTAAGTTGACATCTAGATTTCTTATAGGGTTTTTATGTGGGTTTTCAGTCTTATTGAACTATAGCTCATATATCTTTTTATGTATTTAAAAATAGATGACAATGAATGAACAGGCAAGAGACGCCGAGTGATTGAAATAGCTCACAGTGTGTCTTTGGAAGCTTGATGTGGTGATGGTTTATAATTAGTTACCCAGACATCAAGATTTCTTATTATTAGATTGGCTAGACTGCCTTAAGAGTAGGTAATAAACTGTGTACATCTATATATATCAGAAACATTAGATCTCTCGTTTTTCAGTTTGTTAATTATTTATTTTCAGTTTGTTAACCTCTCATTTTTCACTCATTAATTACTCTTATTTCAGTTTGTTAACCTCTCATTTTTCACTCATTAACCACTCTTATTTCAGTTTGTTAACCTCTCATTTTTCACTCATTAACCACTCTTATTTCAGTTTGTTAACCACTCATTTTTCACTCATTAACCTCTCTAATTTCAGTTTGTTTAACCACTAATTTTTCACTCATTAACCACTGATATTTCAGTTTGTTAACCACTCATTTTTCACTCATTAACCACTGATATTTCAGTTTATTAAACTCTGATTTTTCACTCATTAACCACTCCCTTATTTCAGTTTGTTAACCACTAATTTTTCACTCATTAACCACTGATATTTCAGTTTGTTAACCTCTGATTTTTCACATATTAACCACTCTTATTTTAGTTTGTTAAACCACTCATTTTTCACTCATTAACCACTGATATTTCAGTTTGTTAACCACTCTTTTTTCACTCATTAACCAATCATATTTCAGTTTGTTACCCTCTCATTTTTCACTCATTAAGAAGACATAAAAGGTATGCACAGACATACAATACAGTTGGACAAGGGTAAAACTTAATTCCCCATCCACTATGACAGGGGCATTTAAATAAAGCATTTGTATTTATTTTTGTTGTATGCATTTCAAGCTAGGATCAAAATAATGGGTTCCAATCATATATTTTGTCATACATGTCATAACTCATTCTTTATACCTATTACGATGGATGACATAAAGGCCTTCAATAGAGAGCATACCTATGATGAATAGTAATAAAATTATACATATGTTATAACTAACAATTTTACATATATACAAAATACACTTTTTGATTGTATCTTTATAATGTGCCTTTAAAATTGAAAGACAACGAAAAAAATAATTTCAAAGGAATTTTGGGTTTTAATTAACTTGTTCGATTCCAACATCCTTTTTCAATCTTTGACCATTTTGAATATATATATGTATGGTAAAAAAATGTTCAATTACAGCTATAAAATTTTTGGTCGTTCATATTTATATTTAAAAGCTTTACACCTTTAGACTAAATCAATTGTAGTCAATACCCCAAAGCAATTGAAAAATCAAATTTGATCAAAATTTACTCTTGATCTGAGTTAAAGATGTGCTTTTACCTTAAGCTTCCTTTACAATCTGCTAATGTACAACTTCTTATAAAGAAACAGATTTAACATCCTTTCAACCATGAAACATATATCCAACACAACCATACCAGTATATTAACAACATTCTTGCACAAAATACTGTATAAAATGTAACATTTCAGGTGAAAACTATCTACAAAGTAACGGAGAAATCAATATCCGATATGCTTTGATCTTTTCCTATTTATTTCAGGAAACTTACTTCATTTTGAAGACTTAATGTTTGTAACATTTTAAGGCAATCATTCAAATACCAAATATCGCAATAGAACATTAAAACCGATCTCATTTCTACCTGTTTCAAATCTGATGTTAGATCTGCAATTCAATTATCATTAAAAGCAATAATGTTATGTTTAAAATTCTGTCAAACTGCATTAATTTTCTGATGTTTTAAACATGACATTATTGGTTTTGATTTCTGATACTGTACAAATTTCTAACTAAGAAACTCAGAAAATTTTGGCAGAACTTCTTGCATGCTGAAGTCAATGGTGTAACATTTAAAGAATTTGTCACAATTAAAATAATCATTGGTTAGTTTTTTCTATTGAACATAATAATTCCTGCGGAGTCAGTATTGCCTCAATAAGCAATATAAAAACAATAGAGTTATCAAATATTGGTCACTGTACAGCCTTTACAATGAGCAAAACCCATACTGCATAGCAAGCAATAAAACTCTGAAATGGCAAATGCAAAGCTATTCAAACAAGAAAAATAACTAATTTTAATATATAAAACTCAGTAAACTACAAACAAATAGGAAATACAGCAACAAACAACCCATGAAAATACGGATTTTTTGTGTTATTAAAATTTGCTGTTACAAAATGATAGAAATTATTATAAATTAAGGAATGTATCTCCCTCATGCAAAGCTCTGATTCCTTTCACAGATTTGGCTATACTTTTTGGATCTTTTGGATTATAGCTCTTCATCTTTTATATATATAAGCTTTGGATTTCAAAAATTTTGGCCACTAGCATCACTGAAGAGACATGTATTGTCGAAATGCGCATCTGGTGCAAGACAATTGGTACCGTTAATTTTATTACAGGCTCTGGACTTTGGTGGAAAGGCACAAAGAGAATGTTTCAGTGTTAAATATGGAGGGAACTAAAATTTTAAAAGATAATGGTCAAACTATGTATCAAATCACACAACACATTTCGATTTGATTATCATGATTCCATAAATTATGTTTAAACGAATACCTGAATACCAATACCCCCAACCAAGTACTGGTTACAGAAAAACTTGGAAGAGCTCCCTATAATTATTCTGCATGTAGCTCAGCATTACCTAGAATTATATATACTGCTATATGATTTCCAATAGCTCTATCTATAAAATGTTGATTACATAATTCTACAAAACTTAATCTACCACCCCAGCCTTATTTGTTATTACCAATAGTGATTCTTCTGTTCTATACTTGGAAAAAAGTCTCCGTTATCTTAAGCCAGTCATCAGGAAAATAAGTTTACCCCATATTGATTTGAATTCATTATTAAAGACTTTAAAACATCACAAGATTGAATCAACGATTAATAGAGAAAAGTTGAATTTATTATTCCAAGTCACTTCCTTCATGTTTCAAAGAAATTCTAACATCCCATAAGAATCAATTTATAATTTCAATATCCTTTATACTTCCTAATGGACGGCTAAATACGGAACTTTAGACAAATATTTAAATACAACTCAATAGAATTTCGAGCATGGATTAACAATTAAAGTCTTATCAAAGAGACATGAAAAAAGAATGAATGTCTTCATACCAAGTTATAAAAAACAAGAATGTGTCCGTAGTACACGGATGCCCCACTCGCACTATCATTTTCTATGTTCATTGGACCGTGAAATTGGGGTCAAAACTTTAATTTGGAATTATAATTAGAAAGATCATATCATAGGGAACATGTGTACTAAGTTTCAAGTTGTTGTAATCTTAACTTCATCAAAAACTACCTTGACCAAAAACTTTAACCTGAACTTCGCTTTCATTTTCTATGTTCAGTGGACCATGAAATTGGGGTCAAAACTATAATTTGGCATTAAAATTAGAAAGATCATATCATTGGGAACATGTGTACTAAGTTTGAAGTCGATTGGACTTCAACTTCATCAAAAACTAACTTGACCAAAAACTTCAACCTGGAGCGGGACAGACTGACGAACGGACGCACAGACCAGAAAACATAATGCCCCTCTACTATAGTAGGTGGGACATAAAAAAAGTATGAATAAAAGAACATGAAGTGATAACATTAATCTGACACTGTCCAAATAACACAACTAGAAATTCCCCCCAAACTAATTAAAACAAAACATGACCGTGATGACCCAAGTATTGACAATAATTAGGTCTGTTTTGCTTCAAACAAACTTCTAATTCGTCTAATTATCTAATTACCCATCTTATTGTCGTATTAAAGATTCCTCTACAGAGCCCACATAAAGTTTTCCCCATGATAGAGGGGCCTGATGGGGGAGAGGGGGCCTCGTCACGATTCATGAGTTGATTTTTTTGTCAATCACGATTCACAGTAAATAAATTTCCATGATCATGGATCACGAAATATAAAAAAAATCTGTAGTAAAACGGATCACATAGGCAAAAACCGATCATGAAAAATGAAAATAACCCATCAGGCCCCTCATGATAAATGCTAAATATGGAATTAATTAAATCTTGAAATGACTCCGGAGAGAACATTTCTAAATAATGGGACGTTTTGACTACTTGCTGAATCCACCTACAGATACTTATTTCCATGCTATAAATAAATTTAACAAATAAATATGGAATATTTTTTTAATATTTAATGAGCTGATGGTGCTGCAGAGAATTGGTATTATATTTTGTGATTAGTTGTGTTGACATCATTACACAATTATGTATACAAACATTTATATAACTAAATGTCATTTCAATAAAATATATATATATGGCAACCTGCGTCAGATATAATTTTTCACAGTAAATGCCAAATCCAAAATTTCAATTTAAATGTAAAAATATTGTGTCAAACAGTACATCAAGTATCAACTCGCAAGAATGAAAAATAGGAATTTCATGGTAAATGAGGGTAATAACATTTAATGTCAAAATCAAAATGAAATGATTTTAAGTGTTTGTTGGTGTGTTTTGTAAACCCCATAACATGGCAGACATTTTTATATTTGGAAGAAGCTATTGGGCCTGGAAAGAACAACTGACCTTGAAGGGAAAGATAGCATTTCTAGTATTAAGAATGAAATAAAACACAAATTAAAACCATGTGAAGGGTTTGGAACTCACAACATCACAGTATGCTGTACTGCAAAACATTTGGTCAAGCAGTCTGCACCTAAAAGTTTTTCAGCTACTAGTCTAAAGACAAATATTCTGTTATATTTCTTATTGGGTCAAATAAAGATTTGCAAAAACTTACTAGTTTGAATGAAATTTTACTAGTCTGGGGCATGGGACTTATGGCTAACCGTGAAGACTGGTCAAGTGGTATTTAATAACACAAGGCTCAAATTAAGGAGCCTTAATTATTTATCGTGTTTTCAATATTAAACTTTAATCAAAGTGCTCGAAATCATACTACCAGATAGATTAAAAGAGTTTCAAACCATATTTTAGTCTTCAACAGCTATTGGGTTATTGTGGTTCAATAATAATCATAATACAGAATTTTGAATTTAATATTTATTTGTTTGCATCTGTGAGCATTACTGCAATTGTTGTGTACAGCTTTTTTGCATATAATTGCACATTATTGTGACAGTTAAGTTTCGAAAAATTTTACAGTAGATACAATGACCTAAATGTGTGTCAATATCATTAGTTCAATAAAATTTTCCATTATTATTTCATTTAAATTCAATTAAATTGCATAGAAATATTTTTTTCAAATCATGTTCAATGTTTTATGTTTTATGTTAACATTTTCTCAACCAGTTAAATTTACCAACTGACATTAATCCCTGTAGTTCCTGTATAAAACATAACGTATATCCTTCTAGGTCATAACGATCAATTGAATTCTTCATATATTTCATAAATAAATTTTTTTTAAATCTGCAATAAAACTTTCATTATAATGCAATTATTTTGTATCAATGAACGTGATAACCTGCACAAAATTCCATGAGGTATTAAAACGCTTGTGAAACTATTTTAATGAACATTATTACAATGTAATTTGATGTGAAAAGTAGTCTTTATAAAAAAGAAGATGTGGTATGATTGCCAATGAGACAACTATCCACAAAAGACCTTTTTGCTTATTATAAATTTTGATATACTAGTATATAGTGGTAAGTCACAATATCATCCTTTACAACAGACAAAACAGCTGATTTGACAGGTACACAATTCCTAAGAGGGGGCCTGGTTCATTCATGATTCAGTAATTCTGGAAATCACTATAATTAACCTAATTTTTCCCAGCTGCCAAAGCCCCCTTGGCCCTTCCCCTATATCCGCCTCGAGCCACTATACATCATTTACTGTGTTACAAACCTATATAAAAGCCAAAGAGGAAAGTATAAAAAAGAAGATGTGGTATGATTGCCAATGAAACAACTATCCACAAAAGACCAAAATGACACAGACATTAACAACTATAGGTCACCGTACGGCCTTCAACAATGCCTTCAAAGCCTGAAAGGCATTGTTTGACCAACAAAAAAATAATTATATAGCCTAGCTTGCAGCATGGCATTGGAAACAGCTGCATGTGGGGTTAACGTTGCAAGTATGTCTCAGAAGCAAGGGTTAAATTTATGTTCAGGGAAAAACAAAAAATTTAGTATAATTATATCTTACACAGTAATTGGCTTAAATTTGAGAGGAAAAATTGGAATTAACCAGAATAGGTCAATTCAAAGAAGATACCTTGACAATATCAAACATCGAACATACTTTTGAGGTCCAGACTTGTGCATTGAATTGTGCCTAAAAATTTCATAAAATGCACTGTTTTAGAGCTACCTCCCCGTAAATTGCCAATTTAAAAATATTCAAAATAACCAAAAATAATCTGCACTAGTAAAAATATTAATATTTCTAAGTTATATTCTTATAAATTGGTTCTTTTTAATGAAAATTTTCATTAAATATCTGCATTCCTGCATCAAATTTTGCTAGTTTGATAGAAAATATGGACCTTAGATTCTCTGTTTTTTACAATCCAAGATGGCGAAAGACACCAATACCACCAATACCACCTTAAGATCAATTTTCTAAGTCATTTGAACAGTTATTGTGCATCTATAAAATTGAAATAAATTTTCAGGCAATTTCGTTATCAATTCAAAATTAAGGTATTTTGAGTCAAGTGATATGGACATGAAAGGGGAGGGGGGTTCAAAATAAATTGGCATGTAAAATATCCAATATTTCTGAAAGAACATCATTGCTTTGCAGCAAAAATCATACACAATTTAAATGTCGCAAACATGATTATTTCAGCGACAAGTATCTGAAAATACCTTAAGCCAGTTCAGACAGAACACATAAGGGAGTTAACTCTCTAAGAACTGGGCTAAGCGTTTTAATCACATACTATAAGTAAAGAGAAGTCAAGCTTTTCAACAATTAAAATTAGTGTTTGTCAAATTGCTATATATCCAACCAAATTATTTCTGTAAACTGTAATTTAAATCCTAGAAATTTTCATATCTTTATAAAAAAACTCCAAGTAAATATTTTGTCAAAACTTTATGAAAATCAAACAAGCTAAGTCTATTTTAGTCAAAGTGTTAGGTACCCCCTTAAGTTATAATCTTTCTGAAAACATACAAATGTACTCAGGTCTCTATCATATCCTTATATCCTTCCTCTCTCAATCTATAAGCTGATGTTAGTTGCATCCAAGAGTAGGAACCTGACCAGCATGAAGCGTGTTGTATGATAAACTTTAAAAGCTTTAAAATCAATTGTGTATCTAGTTGATAACAAAAAAACAATGTTCAATTTCCGAGGTTCGCCAATAGTCGATATTTGCCTTTAACATGTAAGTGATTTTCAAAATGTACATCATTTAAATGTTCTATTTCAAGTGAAATTACACTAATTGTCTGTCAACAAATTATTTGTTTAACATGAGCAATTTCATGTTTGTTCAATGTCCTACCTCATCAATAATTGCCCTGTATAACAAAACTGAATTATTGTATCTTAAAAAGAACATGGTTCTTAAATTCTTTGTAATTGGACATTACAATTGAATGCTGTGGACTCGAATTATGTTTTTAGGAATAACATATATTGTGTCTCTTTAAAATACAAACTCCCCACCTGTGTAAGATGACATACATGTACATATCTAAACATGTATAAGATGACATACATGTAATCTTCCCACCTGTGTAAGCTGACATGCATGTACATCTCCCCACCTGTGTAAGATGACATAAATATACATCTCCTCACCTGGTGTAAGATGACATAAATGTAAATCTCCCCACCTGTGTAAGATGACATACATGTAAATCTCCCCACCTGTGAGAGATGACATACCATTACATCTCCCCACCTGTGTAAGATGAGTATGACATACATGTATATCTCCCCACATGTGTAAGATGACATACATGTACATGTCTCCACATGTGCAAGATGACATACATTTACATATATCCAAACATGTGTAAGATGAAATACCTTTACAACTCCTCACCTGTGTAGGCTGACATACATGTACATCTTCCCACCTGTGTAAGATAAAATACATGTAACATCTCCCCACCTGTGTAAGATGACATAAATTTACATCTCCCCACCTGTGTAAGCTGACATAAATGTACATCTTCCCACCTGTGTAAGATGACACAAAATGTACATCTCCCCACCTGTGTAAGATGACATGTACATTTCTCCACCTGTGTAAGTTTACTTGATTGTAAATCTCCAAACCTGTGTAAGATGACATAAATGTACATCTCCCCACATGTGAAAGATGACATGCCTGAACATCTCCCCACCTGTGAAAGATGACATAAATGTACATATTCCCACCTGTGTAAGATGACATAAATGTACATTTCCCCACCTGTGTAAGTTGACTTATAATTGCAAATCTCCAAACCTGTGTAAGATGACATAAATGTACATCTTCCCACATGTGTAAGATGACATGCATGAACATCTCCCCACCTGTGAAATCTGACATAAATGTACATCTCTCCACCTGTGAAAGATGACATAAATGTACATGCACATCTCCCCACATGTGCAAGGTGACATGCATGAACATCTACCCATATGTGTAGGATGGCATACATGTACATCTCCAAACATATGTAAGATGACATACATGTACATCTCCCCACATTGTAGAATGGCATACATGTACATCTCCCCACATTGTAGAATGGCATACATGTACATCTCCCCACACCATATATGAAAGATGGCATACATTTCCCTTGTCTTATCAAAAGCATGCTAAAAGATATACATGTACATCTCCAAACATGTGTAATTAATATTGAAAACTGTAATTTTGAAAAACCTTCCTAAATTTACTTTCATCATATTCATAATACTATCACATATGACATAAGTAAACAAATTGAAATATTGTAATCAGAAAATGAATTAAAGTTATCTTTAAAGTGAAACCCTGAACAACCCCTTGGGTAGTATTTCAATCTTCTCCATCCAAGCTTGTCAGAGTGAAATCTTTCCCATGAGCTCTTAAGATTGTAATTGATAGTCCTATTCTTTGCATCACATTACTTTCCTTCTTATTTAAGATTGATGAAATCTGGGTTTTATTATGAACTTTTATCAATAGTATACTTCTATACATCAATATTTAACATGTCATGCAAGAAGACATTTAGACATTTGTGAAATAAATTCTAAAATCAGTCATAATACTTTTTTTTTAAATTTTCATGAACTTTTACAATTTTTTTTTAAATTCAGAGATTGCAATTTATCTTTTAACATCAGTGACAACCTTTCAGATACCTGAGTGTTCAGTATCAGCTTAAATATGATACTAAACGAAAACAGTTTATTGTTAAAATTTTCAGGTACTTGATATAGGTTTATTTAGGATTAATACACCATAAGTATTCTATTCTTATAAGGGTATCTTCTTAGGAAAATGTAGGTCGTTGATACAATAGAAACTATAAAGATAGTTAGACCTTATTATTATATCAGAACAGGGACAGGACATTGGTCAGTTTGTCAAAACAAGTAAAATAAGAATCTTACTAGACCAATTATATGAAAAAATATTTGGATATATGTTCAGGCTGTGAACAGTATATCTTAAGTCAATGTATAAGTTCCTGGTTTAGACCAGTAGATAATTTGTGTATAGTGCAAATATCTAGTTCTTTTGCTATACAATTTGTATCTTGAAATTTTCTCATACAAATAAAATTTTAAAATAATATTGAAAAAAGTAAAATTATTAAAGGGGAATGTATCCATGGGACAGATGACGCCCTTGCTTAACTCACGAAAGGTAAAAGTGACACCACCCAAATTCAAACTTGATCTGCGTTTTGTGGTATAACACATTGAGCTTCATAACATTTGGTTGAGATAAATTTAAGCTAGAGAACAGAAAACTAATTTTGGATCTATACTAATATATATATACAGACTGAGGGACCCATTTACACGCAGACAAGGTTGAAACTTTTTTTTCGGATATCACATATTTCATCAATGTTTTAGATGTAGAATTATCCACTTGTTATATATTCTTACCAAAATCTAAAGGAAAGTAAGGAATAACTGATAATTGTCAATGAAAGCCTATGACTATAATTTCTAGTAACATTAAACAATTAGCACCTATTTCTGTACTTGAATCAATAATAGGCAGCTGATGTCAAAATGTTCTTTTCCACACCTCGTTATCTCACCTGCAAGGCTATTACCTAAGCTTATAGTAAGAGGGTGTAATTATTTATAATAGGGGATGGGAAATCTATAAGTGGCAATAGATATAGGAAGATGTGGTGTGAGTGCCAGTGAGACAACTCTCCATCCAAATAACAATTTAAAAATTAAACCATTATAGGTTAAAGTACGGCCTTCAACACGGAGCCTTGGCTCACACCGAACAACAAGCTATAAAGGGCCCCAAAATTACTAGTGTAAAACCATTCAAACGGGAAAACCAACGGTCTAATCTATATAAACAAAACGAGAAACGAGAAACATGTATATATTACATAAACAAACGACAACTACTGTACATCAGATTCCTGACTTAGGACAGGTGCAAACATTTGCAGCGGGATTAAAAGCAAGACAATTTCAGAAAATAGTTATAGTTGGGTTTTTTATGCTAAAAGTATATGATTATATCAGCATCCCAAACAAATATATTATGCTGTACATTTTCAAACCTGCAAAAACCTTGAAAATTGAGAAAGAAAATAGGAAATGTGATAAAGCATCTTCGCTAGCCAATGGTTACGATCCACTCTCGCTGGAGAGAGGGGGAGTGGATCGTAACCCTTGGCTAGCGAAGATGGTGATAAAGAGACAACAATCTGACGGAGCTAAAATAAAACCACAGCCATAGGCCACTAATATAAATGGGTCTTCAACATAGCTAGAAAATCCCTCACCCAAAGGCAGGCTTCAGATAGCCCTAAGACAAAATGTCTGTCTGCCAAGTCAAATTTTGTTGAGAATCTCTAATACCTTTTTATGTTTATATTTTATAAGCAATGGTTTAAAACCAAAATCTGCTCTCAAATTTCAGATCAGGACTTCGACATTGAAAAACACAGGTATACACTCAATTTTAAACACTAATTGGGATTTCACCTACAAATTCAGACCTTTAAATAATGTTTCAGAAGGTCAGACGTGGGAGGAATTTAAAAAAGTTTCAAGTATTAAACAAAACAACAAAACTTTAATTTTACACCATTATGTATTTTTAGAAAAAAAAGACAATGCCAACAAAAAACTTCACAGGTAAAAAAATTAAGGGGAGTTTTAAAATTTCTAAAAATATACATATTGTAAAACGACTTACCAGATATGATAAACTTGTAAAACTTAGATAATAGCAGAACAATATCCAGATAAATACATAATAAAACTACTTCAAGTTTATCTTAACAGGTATTTAATCTATTTTAAAAAATATAAAGCTTCCTTACCAGTTTAAAATAAACAAGTCCAGGCTGACACAGCAGTGAATGTAAAGGTCGTTTAACGACACCTCTCTAAGTACCTAAACACAAATCGGCTTTGAAATCCCCCACCTACAAACATAGGAAATGTACACCTTTAAGAGATCAATAAGAACAGTTAGTTGTTACAACAGATCATCATGTCAATATCATCTTCTGATTGACAGAAATGTATATTACATTACTTGTAATTGTTTTCTATTCACTGGTCAATATAACTAGTGGTTCCAGGGCAATAATCTGTGTTATTACCTTCATATGTAGTTAGATGATCACCTATGTCAAGATTTACTATAGGGTATTTATCACTTCACACATAGTTAAAATAGGATCTTAAAATATGTATAAAGACGTGGAAAGGAAGGGTGTTTTGAATAGATACCCACAATACATTATCTTAGTATTCCTTGAGTTTTAACGTGTTTTTCAGTCAGCTATTTTTTTGTACCTTGACATTCATCTGTTTAATACTTTCTGTGCCTTTTCAAAATATTTTCTCTCTTTTCCTCAAATATCCATAAAATTTAATTTCTCTTCTTAAATTTTCTTATCTAGGAAACATGCATGGCATATTAGTCGTAAAAAAGTGAAGATGACCTTTCTCCATAAAATCAAAGGAAATAACAATTTTTTAGAAATCAATGTTTTCCTTTCAAGAAGGTGAAAACACAAACACATTATAAAAACTTCACTCCTAGGCTAGATTCACTGTTACAAAAGTTTTTATTCCAATATTTTCAAACAACAAACCCAAAGGCAAGGTTAAACAGTACACTTTATACAAGTGAGTCTTGCAGAGCTTTGTTCCAGATCTGAAGAAATTATCGATTATAACATACTAAACAATTCTACCTGAAACACCTGTGCCAATCTCATCAATATCTTTTTTGTATTTTTGGCAACAAATAACATGAAATTGTTATCTTATCCAAAAACGTATCATTCTGGCAAACTATCAAATTAAGAAGTTCAACATCACAAATTCACATCTTAAATCAGTGAAAAAAGAGATCAAAGCATTTGCAAACATTCACGTTTTTTGCTATTATTCATCCTTGGGAAATCGGTACATAATCATGATTATGAAATCTTCTTTAAGACAAAAGAATGATTAATACACACTTATCTTTTAAATGCTTACCACAATATAAATGATACAAGCACTACAAAATGTTTGAAGGTTTTGAGTATTTGAATTATGAATCTAATCATCCTATCCTTTTACTTTTTTAATTAAGGAGTCATTTTTTTATTATTCTCAAAATTATTATATTTTTTTTATAAACAGTTTGTTAGTTTTCTACATTCCACAATATCATGAATATGGCTATTTTGTCAGATAATCAAGGAAAACTATCCTAACTATTTAAAGCTTACACATTATATGGACAGTACTGTCAGTAGCCAAATAAAACTTGTATGTGTTATGACTGATTTTATGAGACATTTAATGTACAGCAGTTTACTGTTACATGTACCTGTGTACTGTTTATTGACCTTTATGAGGAAGGAAAGAGGATGGCTCTGAGGAGGGGGTGTATTTAGGGTCATGATGCCACGATTGTAACAGTAAAATTTCAATCTAAATCTCAACTAATTAATGGAAGTTTTTTTTTCTTTCACTAAAAAACAGCTAATGTAAATTTGTACAAATTATAAGCTCTGTTTTTTTATCAATGCTTTCATATGACCTTATAAACATTGAACTATGAATTAAACATTTATAAGGACATTCTGGACTCATCCAACCTCATATGGAAAGTTTGTAAAAGTCCAATGGTGGAAGCAGACTCTTTTATAAATCTTTTAAAATAATCCACCCTTAAAAGTCAACCCTTCTCCTGAATTTACAGAATTCATCAGGGACTCAGGGTCATGTAACAGAACAGCTTTTCAGTGAGAAATCTGTCATAATCATGCAGAATTCCAAAGATTATTAAATCATCCCACTTTGAAATGACCTTGAAACAGCAGACCAAGAATAGTTGGTATGTGAAGTCAAACATACTTTTTGGAATGTACATCCATGTACGTTACATGTTTTTACAGTAATTGATTCTAAGTTAAATCTAGTAACATCAAAATTGTGATTCAGTTTTCAGGAAATGTATTGATGTCTACTGTTGTAATTCAATTTGCTGGAAAATTATCACAGAAATGCACCGAATTACAAGTTAATTCTGACAATTTACAATAGGTGTATCTATTGGTTTTTACCGAATCGTGTTTCATGCAAACAATCATAAAACAAGAGGCTCCAAGGAGTGGTTTACTATAATATAGCTACCAAGGTTAAATCTAATTTTCCTAAAGACCATAAGAACTGTTTTCCTAGACTTCTAAAGAAAGTATCATTTTTTCAGTGAGGGGTGATAGGACCTTTATCGGGACTCTAGAATCAGGTGTTTTTAAGCTCAGGATTTTGGGATTAACACTTTTGGGATCTGGGAATTCTTTTTTTTAATTTCGGGATTTGGGACCTCAGGTGATCGTATTTTTAAGCCCCAGAATTTCGGGATCAGGACACCCCCCCCCCCTTTTATCAGTAAGAAAAGAATAAGAATACACATAAGAGGGTCAAACTGTCCTATGTCTACACACAAGTAATGAAACAAAATTAACAAATCCGAATCAGGATTCACACTAACACTGGGGCAATTTTATGTTAAATAATACTGAACAATACTACATATAAAACAATGGTCCAGGACACAGATAGCAAGGTCAGAGATGATATCACAACATAGTTTTATAATAGGATTATAAAATTAATTCACATTCCTTTATCATATGCACATGTATATAAAATTGAGAATGGAAATTTTTAATATATGTCAAAGAGACAACAACACGACCAATGAGCAGACAACAGCCAAAGGCCACTAATGGGTCTACAACGCAACGATAAATTCCAGCACCCAGCTGGTCCCTTAATGTCACTATTATCAGTGTGGATTCTGCATTTTCTAGAAACTCGCTGTGTGCATGAGCAATGTCTTTTTTTGTTATTAAATTAATTTATCGTTTAAAAAAATATGTACCAGATTGAGCTTCAGTCTAAAAGTCTGAAATTATTGTAC
This sequence comes from Mytilus trossulus, assembly GCF_036588685.1. Lineage (NCBI taxonomy): Eukaryota > Metazoa > Mollusca > Bivalvia > Mytilida > Mytilidae > Mytilus > Mytilus trossulus. The sequence goes on from NC_086382.1 coordinate 29,279,548, forward strand.
TCTCCCTTGGAATGAAAATGATGAAATCCACAATAACTGTAATGCTTGTTGATATTATAATTGATTTACTGTCATTCAAAATAACAATTCAAAAGCTTTTGAACATGATAGATTGTTTGCAATAAAAAAAAAATTCAACTATCTTGGCTTCATAACTGTCTTAGTATCACACTCTTTTTACCCCCCCCCCCCCCCCCCAAACCATGTGAATCACATGTTTTTTTCCTAACATCAGTTGGTTCCTTAATCACTGTTAATTATTAATCTGTTGACAAAAACATCCATTCTAACACTTTAACATAGAATCTGAACTTTCAATACAGTTTGAGACAACAATGAAGAAAACAATTGCCAATAGCATTCAACCTTCAAGAGTACATGTGGTATGTTGACAGAAATAACATAATGTCACCATGTCTTTGTACAAGAAATCTATTCTCTAAATGCAAGCCAACACAATTTTATTAAACCTATTATTATGATGATAATTGCTAGCAATAACAGAATGAAGAGATTACAACAATTGCAAGTATGCTTAGAACATGCAATATTAATATTGTACATAAATATATATATTACGTTTTTGGATTTGTACGTTCGGTGTGAGCCAAGGCTCCGTGTTGAAGGCCGTACTTTAACCTATAATGGTTTACTTTTTAAATTGTTATTTGGATGGAGAGTTGTCTCATTGGCACTCACACCACATCTTCCTATATCTATGTATATATATATATATATAAATCATTTGACTTGTAATCACATTCCGTTAATAAGTGGTAGTTATATTGTCAATCAACCATATCAATACACAACCCTAATACACATAATTGAATATACTTAAGCTGGGTCATGGTTATTTCCTGTTACTAAATACCCTTAAATAAGAAAATGTATTTCCGGATTATGAAATAATAAAGCAAATTCAAAAGATCATTGATTTAATTACTTCTGGTATTTACTGTACATGCACGTTAGATGAAAATATATCCTTCCTATATGAAGGTATTTACATGTTTACTCTTAGCTACCATCTATTGAACATCAATAAGTCCATTTATCATATACCTGGACAGGTACAATGACCCAAAAATATTTTGCATTGTAATGAATATTGTCAGAAACATTATTTAACATATATATATGTTTGGGTTTTTTTTTACATTTTCTCTAGACACTATTCAATAATATTGGAATTTAAAAATAAAGCAAAATGTGACTTTTTAACTTATTATTAAGGCCAAAATAAATAATAGGTTTGTTTGCCCAAACGCTACCTACCCAGAAAAAAGCTGCCTACTCAAATTCTTTTATTGTCCTGATTTGAAGATTTTTTTTTTTATTCTAGGCATGAAGACCAATCAACATCTGATACTTCAATTTCTTTTTTTTTTTTTTTTAAAAGAAAATGCCTACCTACCTACCCACTGTCTCAACCTTTGGGTAGGGTTTGGGCAAACCAAAATATTTTTAGGTATGGCCTAATGAATAAGAGACATCTCTGTATTTATATAAGTACAAATCTGAATGTCTATATTTATGTCTAAGGGATATAACTCTACATTAAAAATAATTTATCTGAACAAGTCACTTATATTGCTTTTGACTGACTGGGTAGAAAAGGTCGTTTTATGACTCAATATATATATATAAGATTCTAAATTGAAAACTACATTCAAACCTATGATTGCGTTGGATAAAACTGCAATTTTTAGATATATATACCGGTATATATATATATAAGAAAGAGTGTAATGGTTGGGAATAGTCTAGACCTTAAAATATCTACTAGACCTATAGTTAGTAATAAGTACAGTGTATTACCACTAGGCTATTTTCCAAGTTTTTCAAAATTATAAATCATCCTTGCATATTTGAGTGTTTTATCAAAAATGCGACATGGTATACTTTTTTTTCATCCCTGCACTATTGATTCATTATTTTGTTAACATATAATCATAAGATATATCTTCAAAAGTAATCATTAGATATATCTTCAAAAGTAGCTTCCAATTCATTAACAGGTTAAGGTTTTTCGTCATAAAGTAAAACTTATTTCCATAGAACTCAAGAAAATCATGAATGTCATTTGAGGAACCTTTTTCTTCTGATCTTCATATATAAATAGATATTAATCAAGGTAAATATGATACATGACTACTGAGTGAAGCATCATCAAGGTTTATAAGAAGTTCAATGTCATCAGCAATTGAGAAAACAAGGCAAAAAATAATACCTCAAGAAAGTAATGCCCTCTTATCATGCTTCATAAAATGACTTGATATGTATAATTTATATAACATTTATATTTCAATTAAAGGTAAACACAATAAACAATTATCGCAAAAACAGCAGTGATATTTGATGAAGTTTTAGGTGCCTGTTCATGGAATATACATGTACATTGTAGAATAAGGCTACATGGGTTTGACCACATCATATACAGGATTTTAAACATGACACGACATTAAAATCAATTTGTATAACCTAACCTTACATTTTTCGAAAGCATCTTCCATACCCCCCCCCCTTTTTGTGGAAAAAATGTGGTTAATTATATAGGGATCATTGATGCACAACTGGAGAGAGCCCCCTCTCAGGCAGCCAGTTCAAGACCCCAGTACATTTATAAAGGATATACATGTACACACATGACCCTTGTTGATATAATTTGACATGTTTGATGTAAATGTTTCTTTCATGATAGTATATATAAAGTTATATATATGATTTTCACTGTCCTATATAATCTATTATTTACTCCCAGGGTAAAAGGGGGAGAGGAGAGGTCCTTATCAATAGACAACACCTCTGCACTGTAACAAACATGGGTTTAGAAAACTTTTTCCAAAAATAGGCCTTTCAGTTAACTTCACATTTGCTGGAAATTTACCTGCTAAACACGTGTATCTGTTTTGATGTGTGTCTGAATGCCTAAAGTGATTTTTATAGAATTATGTACACTAGCAGTTCATACGAGAAAGTTTATATATATTTGTCAACTAGCAGACGGAAGTCAACACAGATGTCATTTTAGCTAATAAACCGAGACACTTTGTTGATTCAATGAAAGTTGCATGAAAGTTAATTAACAAATTTCTTTTAAAATTAATTGAAATTCCCTATTAATCACTTGCATTGTTATTTAAAATTGAATTGAACAACATACACATACAGTCGTCGTGTTCCGTTTACCTTTCAATTTTTCGCCATGTTTACCAACAGCATGCTGGGAATTATAAGATATTTTGCGGGGGTGTGGACCGCTGTCAAGACGTTTGATATTCCCTAATTGTTTTGTCGTGACATACCTTAATGAATTAGCTGTATATTCAAACTTAAAGCTGTCACCTGGTCACTATTTCCCGAATGAGTCCTGATTATTTTGCGATGCAATCATTCGATTTGATAGCGTGCTTTCTGCGACGTCCGCGTTAAAAAAAAACCTATACAAAATTACTGATGCATTATTTTTATTTTTATTTATTGTTTCGGCAAAATTTATATGTTATCCTACACAATCTTAGTAAACTGGCATATAATCTGACTGAGACATATAATACAATTATTATATGTCTCGGATCAAGGAATTTTAAAATGACTAAGTACACAAATCCTTGCTCAGATCAGATAGCATGACTAGAACACACCCGCGAAATCGCGTGCATTCAGAGCGTAGTTTAAAGTATGTAAGGACGAATTTTGTGAAATATTGAATGACTGGAGAATTTCAGCAAAAGTATCATAAGTCATAGGTTATTGGGGACAGGAAAATGCTTTCTTTTTTTTTTATCCCTCCTCCTTTATTTCCAATATGAACATACATTTAGTATGTTATGAACATTTAAGTAAGGAGCCTGTACTTGTACTATTCAGTGGTTGTTGTTTGTTTATGTGTTACATATTTGTTTTTCGTTCATTTTTTTGTACATAAATAAGGCCGCTAGTTTTCTGTTTTGAATTGTTTTACATTGTCAGTTCGGGGCCTTTTAAAGCTGAGTATGCGGTATTGGCGTTGCTCGTTGTTGAAGGTCGTACGGTAACCTATAGTTGTTAATATCTGTGTCATATTGGTCTCTTGTGGAGAGTTGTCTCAACATGGCAATCATACCACATCTTCTTTTTTTTTTGTAATCAATGAATTTTGTAAACGATTTAATGACTGGAGAATTTCAGAAAAGGTAGCAAAAGTTCACATGAATATTTTTAGCGCTTATCTGTATATTATGAACATTCATTACTATATAAATATAGTGTATTTACTTTCAATTCGAAGTTTACTAATCGATCCATAGTTGTCATTGATACCCTCTCTATTTAATAAACTCTGAGACTGCCGTGGATAGTAAACTTGAAAATGATAGCAGATAGAATTCTGAAAATACACTTTATTCTTTGTATATAGATATAGGAAGATGTGGTGTGAGTGCCAATGAGACAACTCTCCATCCATATGTATGTTTAAAGTATACAGAAAAACGCAAACTTCCATTTGTTGAGAAGCCAAAAATTTCTAGAATCAAACTTTTTTTTCTAAACCTGTTTTATGGGTTTATATGACTGAAAAAAATAATTGGTGGAGAAAAAATCATATGGGAGTGCACTTCATTTTTTTGCTACTGGGCACTTTTAAAGTACCCAATTTTGATGATGATTTTCCCATTTTTCATCAATTTTTACCTATTTTGGGGCTTATATATAATCATGAAAAAGTCACATTCCCACATTTAAAATTTTTGTCATACTTTCAATGAACAATTTTTTACATGAAGGGGACCAATACTGAATAAACTTGAATTAAAAAAAATATAGATAGGTGTTTTAAATATAAGCCAGATTTATCATATTTTGATGCTTTTTTTGTGTCAAATTAGCCATGTCGTAAATTTTGTAAATTAGCTATTTTTCTCCATTTTAAGTACAAATTGCATATTTTTTCAACTTCTTTGTTTTAAATGATTGAAAAAATACATGTCTAAAAAAATTGAAAATAAAAAAGGGATGCGAGATGTACATGTTTCCGGTAAAATCTTTTTTTTTTTTTGTATCCCTCACCCATTTTCTCAAAATTTTGGCTAAAAAGACTGACTTAATTAGTGATAAAATTTGAAAAAAATGATTTCTCAAAAACTACTCATTGGAAATAACAGAGACATATATACACATATGTGTATATATGTCTGTGGAAATGCCCAATTTTTTCACAAAGTTATGTTTCATTATAAAAAAAAAAAAACATTACATGCTATGTTCCACTTGTATCACATGTTTTATAAATAATTCTAGAACTAGATTTCAACGAGACTGAAACGTCAGAAGAATACATGTAAATCCTTACTGTGATTCTTCACAACCTAACAACTAACAATAGTTTTACATATCATATGATATAAAGTCTTGATAATAAGCCGTTTCTCATGAGTGTTGGAAATTCTCTCTTTATTTAGGAACATATATTTGTTAGGAATGTAGGACAGAAAATCACATGACAAAAAGTCACGGACAAAAAGTCAGGCACAATTCAGTTTTGAGATTGTTTTTATTTGAACAGAAAAACTTTGATTTTGAAAAAAAAAAATTTGTATTTTTCTTGAAGTTTTATATCAGTTGAACGATGTTGAAGTAACTTTGTAATTAAAATTTATTCAATAAATATCAATAATGATCCAATAATTGTTATGAAAACAAAATGTCAAAGTAGCTTGGTACCTAAATGGCTTCATTTTGCCTATAAATATATCATTTGCATGATTAAATTTTAATACATTTTCATCTATCAAGGTTTATGAGCAATTTCTTTAACTTTAAATGAATATATGTTATAAAAAAAATATATCAAAATATATTTAAACAATAATTAAAAAAGTATTTTTGACTTTTTGTCCTACCAAATTGGTGACTTTATGTCCTGTGACTTTTTGTCCTGTGACTTTCTGTCCGTTTACCATTTGTTTGATATATACAATACTGTATAATATCTTCTTCACAGAGGTGTGAAGCACTTGATGACAAGAAGTGTGTTCCTAAAGTCACTGGTCACTGAGTGACGTATTATAGTGGCGGATCCAGTATGACCCACGGTTTTTGCAATCAATGCATTCGAATGGGGACAAATGGTTAGAACCACCCTTTATCATGGGTTGAGAAAATAACTCGACCCGCCCCTGACTTACTTACTGATTCAAAGTTTCGGCTGCTTGTCTGACAAAATTTCATTACGGTCAAATTGTCAGAGTATTATATATGGAGTTTCTTAAACTACGTTGATCTTCTCAGAAAATCGTGTTTGACAAACAGAGACAACATGATAAAGTTGACACCATAATTCTGAACAGTTATAAGCTGCCATCAATAAAAAAAAAAGTAATACATGGCTCAGGGCCATACCTTAGTTTTACAATGCTATCACCAATTACATATTTTTGTTTGTAATAGCACCTTGTTCATGCTACATGCATAATTATGCAGACGATAATACCTCGTCTTTTTGTAGCTTAATCAAGTGCACTCATCACGAATTTACAATTTTTGCAGTTAGAAAAGAAACTGAATATATATGTTAGAATACATGAGAACTAACATGATGCACGTTATACTATACGTTGACATTTGTAGGAATCGACATGGATTATGCTTTTGGGTTGTCATTGACTCGAAGCCATGGAATTCTGATCATGCATTTACGGATTTAGTTAGCGTAGAGGTAGACCGAATTATTCAGTCCCTATTATGCATATATATTTTAATTTCCATTTGCTTTTTATTTATTTTGCTATTTTTGCTATTCAAAAAAGGAGATTCGCATACTCTTTGTTTGCGCTCGATTTTCGCTAATTTTATACATTTTCAATTTTTCAGCCATCCATACCTGTATATTAACTATTAGATAAACGGTTTTTTTTCTATATTTGCATGTGCCTCACTCACTATGAACAATGATCTTTCTGAGTCTAGAAAAATAACTTTTTTTAGTTTGACGAGAATGAAAGTAGAAGGTAATAAATGTTAAAAGGTGGATTATCTAGATACAGAAAGGTCGTTGATCATTGTAAGCTCAATGAAAATATAGAAAACCCGTTTATCTACGGTGCCGAAAAATTCTCAAAAATTGGAAAAGTGCAAAAAATGTACACCGAATATATAGTGTGTGTGACGGTTTAACAAGTTCATATGAGGTTTCAATAGATATAGGAAGATGTGGTGTGAGTGCCAATGAGACAACTCTCCATCCAAATAACAATTTAAAAAGTAAACCATTATAGGTTAAAGTACGGCCTTCAAGTCTATATATTGAATACAGCTATACAGTTTATTTCCTTGCAGATAAGAAGAATAAGAAACATTCATGATGCTAAAAAACTTTGAAGACGGTAAATAAAATAGCCCTTGTTTATATGAATGATTTGGTACATATCGACAAAGATTATAAATGTTCTTACATGACTTACATGTATTAAGAGAATGGACGTGTCTCACGTAAAAACCTCACGATATGGTAAAAGATGTATTCCGACGTGGAAGTTACGCAGAACAGTTAACCAGTTTTCGTTGTCATTTGAGGAGAACGTTTTGTAGACTTGTTTGTTAGCTCACCTGGCCCGAAGAGCCAAATGAGCTTTTCTCATCACTTGGAGTCCGTCGTCCGTCGTCCGTCGTCCGTCGTCGTCGTCGTCGTCGTTAACTTTTACAAAAATCTTCTCCTCAAAAACTACTGGGCCAAATTAAATTAAACTTGGACACAATCATCATTGGGGTATCTAGTTTAAAGAATGTGTGGCGTGACCCGTCAAACCAACCAAGATGGCCGCCATGGCTAAAAATAGAACATAGGGGTAAAATGCAGTTTTTGGCTTATAACTCAAAAACCAAAGTATTTCGAGCAAATCTGACGTGGGTAAAATTGTTAATTAGGTCAAGATCTATCTGCCCTGAAATTTTCAGATGAATCGGACAACCCATTGTTGGGTTTCTGCCCCTGAATTGGTAATTTTAGGGAAATTTTGTCCGTTTTTGCTTATTATCTTCAATATTATTATAGATAGAGATAAACTGTTTACAGCAATAATGTACAGCAAAGTAAGATCTACAAATAAGTCAACATAACCAAAATGGTCAGTTGACCCCTTTAGGAGTTATTGCCCTTTATAGTCAATTTTTAACCATTTTTCGTTAATCTTAGTAATCTTTTACAAAAATCTTCTCCTCTGAAACTACCAGGCCAAATTAAACCAAACATGGCCACAATCATCATTGGGGTATATTGTTTAAAAAATGTGTGGCGTGACCCGGCCAACCAACCAAGATGGCGGCCATGGCTAAAAATAGAACATAAGGGTAAAATGCAGTTTTTGGCTTTTAACTCAAAAACCAAAGCATTTAGAGCAAATTTGATGGAGTTAAATTGTTTATCAGGTCAAGATCTATTTGCCCTGAAATTTTCAGATGAATCGGACAACCCGTTGTTGGGTTGCTGCCCCTGAAATGGGTAATTATAGGTAAATTTTGCTGTTTTTGGTTATTATCTTGAATATTATTATAGATAGAGATAAACTGTAACCAGCAATAATGTTCAGCAAAGTAAGATTTACAAATAAGTCAACATAACCAAAATGGTCAGTTGACCCCTTTAGGAGTTATTGCCCGTTATAGTCAATTTTTAACCATTTTTCGTTAATCTTAGTATTCTTTTACAAAAATCTTCTCCTCTGAAACTACCAGGTCAAATTAATCCAAACTTGACCACAATCATCTTTGGGGTATCCAGTTTAGAAAAAGTGTGTGGCATGACCCGGCCAACCAACCTAGATGGCTGCCATGGCTAAAAATAGAACATATGGGGTAAAATACAGTTTTCGGCTTTTAACTCAAAACCAAAGCATTTAGAGCAAATCTGACATATGTTTAACTGTTTATCAGATCAAGATCTATCTGCCCTGAAATTTTCAGATGAATCTGACAACCCGTTGTTGGGTTGCTGCCCCTGAATTGGTAATTTTAGGGAAATTTTGATGTTTTTGGTTATTATCTTGAATATTATTATAGATAGAGATAAACTCTAAACAGCAATAATGTTCAGCAAAGTAAGATCTACAAATAAGTTTGCATGACCAAAATGGTCAGTTGACCCCTTTCGGAGTTAATGCCATTTATAGTCATTTTTTAACAATTTTCATGAAATTTGTAAATTTTAACTAACATTTTCCACTGAAACTACTGGGCCAAGTTCAATATAGATAGAAATAATTGTAAGCAGCAAGAATGTTCAGTAAAATAAGATGTACAAACAATTTACCATCACAAAAACACAATTTTGTCTTGAATTCATCTGCGTCCTTTGTTTAATATTCACATAGACCAAGGTGAGCGACACAGGCTCTTTAGAGCCTCTAGTTGTTGTTACTTTTGTTTTGTTTTTTAGTTATTAAGATGATAACACAATGTTGACTGTTGTGTCCCTATTTTTGGCATAGTTAACTATTGTGTCTGTTTGTTTTGTTGTCGATATAATGGAATTTGATGCGACTGTCATACAAGTGAGAGGTTAAGCTAGCTATAATCCAGGTTCAATCCACCATTGTCTACAGAAGAAAAAGCCTCTCCCAAATCAGGAATATGACAGTTGTTAAACATTCTAATGTGTTTGAGGTTTTGATTTTGCCATTTTCAAAATTAGGGACTTTCGGTAATAAAGGTCTTTTCGTGTTTGAATTTTCCTCGGAGTTCAGTATTTTTGTGATTTTACTTTTGTTTAATTGATTTTTTCGGTTAAATTCTTTTTCCATTGCGTTGTGTTTGTTTTCGACTTATGAGTTTGAATTTCTATGTGCTATTTTCGGCCTCTGTTGGGAAACACATGGCCTGGTAATTTCGTAGGCTTTTAGTGACTCTCTTCAAGTTGAAACAATTAGTTGAAAGTTAGAAGAAACTGGGAAAGACCAATGTTCAAATCATGTTCATGTTCACTTTATAGGTTTTTTTTGTAGTATTGTAATGGAAAAAGTTAAGGAAAGATCCGTTACTCCTTTGTTTCAGTTTTCGTGTTTTCCAATAAAAGCACGGAAATATTCAATTCCTTGGGCATTTGTCGAAAATTACTTTTGTCTATAATAACATAAACGCATTAATGTTCGTTCATACGAGTCTTTCCCATGACTAGGAAATGAGAAAAAAATCGAACTTTATTCAAATTTACTTTTATGACATATAGTCAAAGACAAGCATATTTTTTTTTTAAGAATAGACGGACGATAACACAGGGACATTAATGTTCAACTCATTAGTCGAAGTAAATTTGACAGGATCATGAAAAAAATAATAGACGACAAAAAGGCAAAGAAGTCCACAAAGCAATACACAGAAACCGCTAAGGTATGTAGGCCCGTAGCCAGGAATTTCAAAAGGGGGGTTCGTTGGCCTAAAAAAATCGACTTTAAGAGTCACAATTTGAACAGAACGTTGACTTTAACAGTCATTATTTGTTTTCAAGGGGGGTTCGTCCGAGTCCGAACCACCCCTGGCTACGGGTATGGTATGAGTAACGCAAACCCTGAAAAACTAAAGGCTCTAAAGAGCCTGTGTCGCTCACCTTGGTCTATGTTCATATTAAACAAAGGACACAGATGGATGCATGACAAAATTGTGTGTTGGTGATGGTGATGAATTTGTTGATCTTACTTTACTGAACATTCTTGCTACTTACAATTTTCTCTATCTATAATAAAAATGGCCCTTTAGATACAAAGGAAAATATTTTGTGAAAATTTACAAAAATTTACCAAATTAATGAAAATTGTTAAAAAGGGCAAGAACTCCTTAAGGGGTCAACTGATCATTTTGGTCATGTTGACTTAAAATTAGATCTTACTTTGCTGAACATTATTGCTGTTACAGTTTATCTCTATCTATAATAGTATTCAAGATAATAACCCAAAACGGCAAAAATTCTTTGAAAAATATCAATTTGGAGGGGGCAGCAACCCAACAACCAGTTGTCCAATTCATCTAAACCTGTCAGGGCGAATAGATATTGACTTGATTTACAATTCAACCCCTTGTCAGATTTGCTCTAAATGCTTTGGTTTCAGAGTTATAAGCCAAAATCTACATTTCACACCTATGTTCTATTTTTAGCCATGGCGGCCATCTTGCATGGTTGGTCGGGTCACCGGACTCATTTTTAAAACTAAATACCCTAATAATGATTGTGGCTAAGTTTGGTAAAATTTGACCCAGTAGTTTCAGAGGAGAAGATTTTTGTAAAAGATAACAAAATTTACGAAAAATTGGTAAAAAATGACTATAAAGAGTTATAACTCCTGAAGGGGTCAACTGCCCATTTTGGTCATGTTGATTTATTTGTAGATCTAACTTTGCTGAACATTATTGCTGTTTATAGTTTATATCTATCTATAATAATATTCAAGATAAAAACCAAAAACAGCAAAATTTCCTTTAAATTACCAATTCAGGGGCAGCAACCCAACAAGCAGTCAAGGAAGATAGATTTTTGATCTGTTGAACAATTTTACCTCTGTCAAATTTGCTCTAAAGGCCTCGGTTTCAGAGTTATAAGCCAAAATCTACATTTTACCCTTATGTTCTATTTTAGCCATGGCGGCCACCTTGCCGGGTTGGTTGGCCGGGTCACCGGACACATTTTTTAAACAAGATACCCCAATGATTATTGTGGCCAAGTTTGGTTAAATTTAGCCTAAAAGTTTCAGAGAACTTCGGAAGATTTTTATAAAAGTTAACGATGATGGACGACGACGACGACGATGGACGACGACGAAGGACGACGACGACGGACGCCAAGTGATGGGAAAAGCTCACTTGGCCCTTAAAAATTTCGTCCAGGTGCTCTTAAAATGGAATGATCGCAGATGCGTAGGAAAATCGAGCACAACAAGTCCTACTCGTTGCACCTATCCTGTTACTCAGGTGAGTAAGTCTCATCTCCGAATTCGGTGATGTCACAATCTAGTAAAAAAGGGAGGAAGATTGTAGTAACGACCATTTACGTATAGTCATTTATGACACAGACATTATGGTCAACCAAATATTTACGGCTGGAAATATTTCGAAAGGATGAATTTTACTTTACCGGGGCCTTGGAACTGTGGGTTCAATAGTTTCCTAAACTAACCCAAATCAAGGAATAGTGCTTATATACGTCAACAAAACTCTTTGAACGTCACTCCATTGCGCGTGCTAAACAAACGATTTGTTTAGGGGCCAAATAAAGGACGACTCCGGGTGTAGGAGTTTCTCGCTGCATTGAAGACCTATTGGTGAACTTCTGCTGTTGTCTGTTCTATGGTCGGGTTGTTGTCCCTGCCTGACACATTCCCCATTTCCATTTTCAATTTTAATTTCTATCACGATTTGTCATGCATACTTGTGCGTCTCTACTTTTTAGTTTAGATCTACATGATTTATCTCTTGTGCACAATAATCCACTATTATATAGTAAACGTAAATTTCAGCTTCTTTATGACAATTGCTAGCAAAAATCGTAAAAAAAACCCTGGACATTCTTCCGGACGAGAAAAGATACCATACATGCTATTGATGTAAGATAATAAGTAGAATGTAACCAATCTAATTATCTTTCATAGTTTGTGATCTGCATTTTAAGTCTTTTTAACCTTCCTTCGAAGTATATTAAATATGCAACTCTCTAAAACCGGCAGTGTTACTTCGAGCAGAAACTAGGTGCAAGGCATTTGAAAATAAAACGCTCATAAAATATAAAATTGAGAATGGAAATGTGGAAGGTGTCAAAGAGACAACAACCCGACCATAGAGCAGACAACATCTCTTCATGCATATAAACTTTGACAAAAAGTCCAATTTGTGTCATGACTCAATCTGACCTTTTTTTAGTTTTCTGAAAACATTCTGGTTTCATGAGCAATCAACTATTTCATGGAAAAGTTTAAGAGCAAAACTAGATTTGGATCCAGTTTTAATAGTTTAGTTTTAAATATGTTATCCATTCGGCGTTTGATGCGTTTGAGCTTTTGATTTTGCCATTTGATTACGGACTTTCCGTTTTGAACTTTCCTCGGAGTTCAGTATTTTTGTGATTTTACTTACATGTATAACTATATTAACAAGGCATCTTAGTTTTATAACGCATTCATTTGCTATTTTAACAAAAGCTAGATAAATAGAAACACGATATAACCAGAGACATATAATACATTTATACTTAGTATACATATATACCTTAGATTGCCCGCTCTGTTAGAACTAAATAATCATAAGTTGCAAATTAAACAAAATCAGTAAATATATTTAATGATTATAACGCAATAAAGTTACTGCATTTTGATATATAAAATACTCAATGAAATCAACAATTTATAAACCATTTGTAAACAGTATGTCAAATGAATTTGACATACGGCAAGAGCTATGCAGTGTATTTCAGTCTTCAGTAGATGATATTTGTTTTTTAATTGTTATTACACATGTTACATATCTATTGATTTGTCTGTGTATTGCATATGTTATTGTTTATAAGAATATTGTTTGTATGCCATATGCCCTCCTGGTGCCCTAATTTGGTAAATAAAAGTATTCTATTCTATTCATATATGCCTCTGGAAGGATAATTATAAAATCATCGAAAAGTTATTGGATAGGTCTCCAGTTTATATCGGAGTTATTCCCCGTTGATCACTATCAGTCTCAGCAGCATATATCACGTGACATATTTATTTATTATGTACAGATGAAGTAATGTAAACAGTTCTGCAGAATTAAGCTCTAAATTGTCTCTCAATCACTATTAGGTTTGTATTTTTAACAGAAAATTGTATATTAACAAATTTACAACGATCACTGCAATATTATCACGGAGGAAATCGTTCAAAGGTTTGTAGATAAAAAAAGGGGGAGCGATGTATTATATTACCATGTAAGGAAACCGTAGCGTAAGCACGAATAGCTACTGTGGTTGATAGGGAAAGTTGAGTTGCTTTTAAAATAATTCAACATGATATGTATAAAAACAGGTTCAGTAAACATGGTAAACATGGTAAATGGTCAAATCAGGAGCATAATTTTGACTGTTCCCAGATCAAATAAATTATAATTTAGCTTGATGGAGCTATGTACTGATAATTATCAGGTTATCTGCATGTTGATATTGTAAAATATCAGCTGCGAGACATAATTTGAAGCTTTTTTTCGAGTGATCAACGAGATAAAAAAGCCTTCATATAATGTCAAGCAGCTGATATTTTACAATATCAATATGCAGATAATCAGATAATCGATTTATCGGGCTATATTTGCTTGTTTCAGAAGTGTTTTCTTTGTTTCACCAGGACTCAAAAGATGACTTGATAAGTTCGGGTCAAAGTTATTAACATCGGTTCAAACATTATGACATCGCTGATATGTCCGGGTCAAAGTTATTAAGGCCAGGTCAACGTATTTGACGCCACAAAGACATGATACATACCAATTATCAGGTTATCTGCATGTTGATATCGTAAAATATCAGCTGCGAGACATAATATGAAGCTTTTTTGTCGAGTGAGAGAAGCGAACGAGATCAAAAAGCCTTCATATAATGTCAAGCAGCTGATATTTTATAATATCAATATGCAGATAATCTGATAATCGATTTATCGGGCTATATTTGCGTGTTTTGGAAGTGTTTTCTTTGTTTGGCCAGCACATGCAATCTGGGTAATATTTCTAAAAGCTAACACCAAAATTTTGTGACATATTTTAGAACGTTCAAAACAATAAAAATTGAACCAATGACGTAACTTTATTTTCATTTTGGTGTACATACAATGAGACTACCCATGCATTCGCCATAGTCCTTTAGATTCTGAAAAAGCGAATTATTTCATTAGGGAGCTACCATTTGATTTTTATGGGGGGGCTAGGATGAAAAATTTTGTCCTGCCTTTTTTTTTATAGCTGAAATCTCTGTCCTGCCATTTTATTTTTCACTCTATTCGGTCCTGCCTCTTTTTTTTTAGTTTATCCCGACTTTTTTTACCTAAATTGTCGTCCTGACTTTTTTTTTTTGCAAGTGTCTCATCCTGCCTTTTTTTTTAATCAAAACTCCTGTCCGGCCTATTTTTTTCAAATTTCATCCTAGCCCCCCCCTAAAAATCAAGTGGTACCGTAGCTCCCTTACAGTTGAAATGGGGGTAACTTCATGACAAATAACGGCAAACATTCTTGCCAAATGATGTAAACGGTAATTTTTGTTGCATCATCGGAAGATAAAATGTACAAGTACTCCAATCTTTCATGTCTTTTAGACAATATTATAAAAAAAAAAAAAAATGACTGATTAATCATTTGAACTATCATGTTTATTTATTTTAAAAATATGACTGTAATTTAAGATTTCAGACATGTCTAATGAAACATGACAAGGAAGAATCACATTAAAATTTCAATCAATTTGATGCTAACGGTAGCCAAAGTTTCAGTAGTTAGACCCCCTTTAATTTTGGTCAATCAATGCATTTGAATGGAGACATGTCTTTGGAACCCCTCCTTTGTCCTGGTTTAGGAACCCCCTTTTAAAAATGGCTGGATCCGCCCCTGGTGATGGTAGACAAATAGAGATAAGATGTTTTGTATTTACCTATATATATGTATTACAGTAACCATAAATCTGTCAATAAAGGCTTTCCTACTATTAGTATTTTAATGTATGTAAAGGAGCAAATCCTCAATACTAAGATGAATACACTGCCAAATCCAAATTATTTTTCATAGAATTTTTCCCCTTTTTACATGCTTTAGAACTTGAAAAATTACAATGTTAAAACTTTTTGTTTCTGCACTGTTACATAAGTTTACCTCCTACAAATGTTATGAAACTCATACACAATGCTACATACATATTTATAAGAACCAAACTTACAGACAGAGTATGAATTTGGGCAGTGAGTCATTTACCATTTTAGAGTTATGCCCCTTTATAACTTGGAAAATTGCAAATTTTCAGTTTTCACAGGCTAACATTAGTTTGCAATATGCAAACATTATGAAATTCTTATATATAATTACACAAACAAATGGAAGTTTTTAACGACCTTGACTGGCTATACAGCCCTTGCACGGTCGGTATAATTACACAATTCTAAGAGCAACCACATGCAGATGGAGTTGGAATTTGGGAAGTGAGTCATTTACCGTTTTTCAACTTGATAAAATGCAAAGTTTGAGAAGGTTATTCATGACAGCCTTCTGACACATTCTTCTTGTATTCTTTCAGGGCTCACACTATTGTCATATCATTGGGTAACTTCATAGCAAAGAAAGGGCTGTCCCTTTCCTTCAATCAATTCCCTAGGTTTTTTTTTCAATCAACTAAGTCTCCATTGTTGAGGGGGTTAGACGGGTCCTGAACCCCGAAATCCAAGGCTTAAAAACATGAAATCCTGAGGTCCCAAATTTAAAAAAAATCTTTTATCCTGACATTTCGAATAAAGAAATCGTAAATCCTGAAATCCTGTGCATAAAAACATCTGATCTCAACGTCCCGTAAAAGGCCATGAACATCATTCTTGGATTTAAAGCATTGTCACTTCCTTTCCCATGTTGAACAGGTATTTGATGCTGCACATGCATATTGCACAAATTATTTGGCTTGCAAATTAAATTGTAACAATTGATTATCAGCACTGCTGTCATTAGGGAATTGTGATTAAGTACATATGTATGGAACAAACATTTCCTCTCTTTCTGGTTTATTATTGTTGAACTCTTCTGTTGAAGGATATAACTTCAAATTGGTCTATTATGTTTTATCATATGTTTCTCTTATGTTTCAGATTTAGGCGTAGCTTGTAGATGTTAGCGATGCCTCACAAAAATATACTACCGCTGATAATTATATTACATAATTTTCTGCTATCACTCAGTCAAAACATTGGTAGTCCACCAGAAATAATCACAATTGGAGGAGTACTAAGTTCTAAAATAGCACAGAACGAATTTGAAAAGTCTGTTAACAATTTGAATTTGTTAAACGGACGAATAAATCTGCATTTTAATTCTACTTCCATTATCATGGACCCGAATCCTATTCAATCTGCTATAAAATTGTGTGATAATGTTGTGTCACAAGGGGTCCAGGTCATGGTCGTGAGCCATCCACCAGGAGGTGACAGCCAGCCACCTATTTCAGTATCGTATACCTGTGGATTTTATCAGATACCTGTAATTGGAATATCTGCTAGAGACAGTGCATTCTCTGACAAGGTAATCATGCTTAGTAGAAAATTTACAAAAAAAACCCATTTATTTTAAAAGGTTTTCAAAAATATAAAAGTTGAAAAATTGGTAAAATACTGTTTTATGTCTATATTTGATGTTATTATTAAAGTATAAATTAAAAGCATCTAAATACAAATGTACTACCAGGATTCTTATGGTTCATTATATATTATTTTGTCTACTTACATTTTAAATGCAGCTAGGTAAGAATAATGCAATTTTTTAACCAATAAATTTTGTTTATTTAGACTTTTTTTTTTTTGGGGGGGGGGGGGAATATCCTTTGTTATGTATATAATCATGATTTTCAATGTTTTTGACAAACATGTAGATGCAGTGATTTCACATTATCTTTCATTTTAGAATGTACATCCAACATTTCTTAGAACAGTTCCACCATATTTCCACCAAGCGGATGTGTGGTTAGAATTGTTGAAGCATTACGGATGGAAGAAGGTCATCTTTATCCACAGTATGGACGAAGAAGGAAGGATGATACTCAGTAGGTTCCAAGCTCTGGCAGAAAAAGAAGATATTTCAGTAAGTAATTGGACTATCCCTTATATGAGGGTGTTAATGGGGGTACCTTCATGACTAATAAAGGTAAAAAATCTTGCCAAATGACATTAACAGTAATTTTTGGTGCATGACAATAAAATATGCACTTTCTTTTAGACTATGAAAAAATCAAATGAATTAAAAATAATGGTATTGATAATTATTTGAGACCTCTGATGAATCACGACAAGGATATTTTGACAAAAACGGTAAGAATTTTAATCAATTTGACGCTAACGGTAGCCCTAAATGGACATTTGACTCCTGGCCGTAAAGGGTATTTCTAGCCTCTTATACACAAATCATTATTGAGGAGCACACACCAGTATCCAGGGGGTTTAAGGGGTTTGCACCCCCTCCTCCTCCCCCTTCTGTGAAAACAAATATACACTTAAAGTTGATGTTCTGTATGAATTGTAACTGTTGAGTTGAGTTCACAAGTACATGTAAATAAACCACCAGAATTTAGAATTAAATTCAATAACAAACAAATGAGACATTAACTAACATGGCTATAGCTTTCAAAATAAGAATAAGAAATATTTTGGTTAGGATTTTATGCCATTAGATGAAAAAACATTAATAACAATAATTGAACCTTCAAAACAACTGTGGATAAAAATCTTTTAGAATATTATTCAGACAATTTACCATAACGATTTAAACATTGCCGATTTTTTTTTTTTAGGTTGAAGAAACTATAAAATATGAAGCAGGTGATAATAGCTTTGAATCACTCCTTACAGCCATACCATCATTTGAGTCCAGAGTTATACTTCTATCAGCTACGTGAGTTATCAGAAAGTCTCTAATTTTTGTGCTTTTTTCGCATTTCATGACCAGTATGAGAAAAACATTTCTTCTCACTAGTGAAGAATCTGTTCTCGGCAAATAATTGATTGAAATTTAATTAAGACATTGAATTTTGTTGTTTTCTTCAGAATTTTCTTATTGTGACGTCATGAAAAAAGGCAACCATTCCTGATGACGTCACATCAAAAGTACACAACTTTCCTCAAATCTTTGAAAAGGAAGGATAAAAATCATTAGAGAAACTGATTCCACCATTGTTACTCGTGTACTACGATATTTCTCCACTCTCAACAGTTAAATTTTAATTATTTAAAAAGCTTGGCAAGCCTCAAGCTTTAAATATTAAGATTTAACTGTCTCTAGTGGAGAATTTATTTTGTTGAGTCAGGAATAGCTTTGTTTTATTAGGTGCTCTAATGGCCAGATAAAACACTTCAACTGATCAGCTGATTTTGGGTTTGACAATACATGTGTTTCAACTTTTGTAATAACCTTCAAGAGGCCTAGTTATGTTCAAGACCAATGTTTGGAAACCAAATACAAAAAAGTTTTTGTACATAGCAATACCATAACACTCAAAACTGTCTAATATAAAAAAAGAAGATGTGGTATGATTGCCATTGAGACAACTCTCCACAAGAGACCAAAATATCAGAATTTAACAATTATAGGTCACTGTACTGTCTTCAACAATGAGCAAAGCCCATACTGCCTAGTCAACTATAAAAGCCCCCGAAATGACAATGTAAAACAATTTTTAAGTCAATTGTATGCCCCATTTATGGGCATTATGTTTTCTGGTCTGTGTGTTTGACCGTCAGTCCAACCTGCTTCAGGTTAAAGTTTTTGGTCCAGGTAGTTTTTGATGAAGTTGAAGTCCATCAAAATCAACTTGAAACTTAGTACACATGTTCCCTATGATATGATCTTTCTAGTTTTAATGTCAAACTAGCGATTTTCCATCATTTTCACAGTCCACTGAACATAGACAATGAAAGTGCAGATGGGGCATCCATGTACTGGGGACACATTTTTGTTGTCATCTGTGTTTGGAAACCTTAGTTTGAATACTATTACATTGTTCATAAAGTGAAGATTTACAATTCTTATAATAATAATAATAATAATAATAATAAATATCATGAAGGTACCAACATCATGTACATTGCATTGATTGATTGATTGTTGGTGTTTAATGTCACTTCTAGCACACTTCATTTCATCACATTTTCTCAGGAGCTATGTACAATACAAGGATTTCTGAAATTTGGCTTCAGGATTTATACAAGCCAGCTTTACCGTGTCAGATTCATCACTCAACAACTTCCAGTTTACTGAACACTTACATATTTTTACACTATTAAAATTATCCACCTGTGGCCGGGGTATCATCAGTGAGTAGTAGCTCACAGTTTCACTTGTTATATATCTGTTTATCTTACAGAAAAGAAGATGCTGAAAACATTTTTGATGAAGCTTCAAAAAGGAGTTTGTTGGGTGAAGGTTATGTATGGATAGTTAGCGAACAGGCAATGAAGGCAACAAATGTTCCTGTAGGTAAGTGAACAGAGAGTAAAGGTTCTACAGAACAGGCAATGAAGGCAACAAATGTTCCTGTAGGTAAGTGAACAGAGAGTAAAGGTTCTACAGAACAGGCAATGAAGGCAACAAATGTTCCTGTAGGTAAGTGAACAGAGAGTAAAGGTTCTACAGAACAGGCAATGAAGGCAACAAATGTTCCTGTAGGTAAGTGAACAGAGAGTAAAGGTTCTACAGAACAGGCAATGAAGGCAACAAATGTTCCTGTAGGTAAGTGAACAGAGAGTAAAGGTTCTACAGAACAGGCAATGAAGGCAACAAATGTTCCTGTAGGTAAGTGAACAGAGAGTAAAGGTTCTACAGAACAGGCAATGAAGGCAACAAATGTTCCTGTAGGTAAGTGAACAGAGAGTAAAGGTTCTACAGAACAGGCAATGAAGGCAACAAATGTTCCTGTAGGTAAGTGAACAGAGAGTAAAGGTTCTACAGAACAGGCAATGAAGGCAACAAATGTTCCTGTAGGTACAATGTAAGTGAACAGACAGTAAACAATGGTAAAGGTACAAATATCTCCAAGGTAATATAAAAAAGACAATAAACATATTATTAGCCAATGGGCCAGTTCAAGGAGGGAAACTCCATTCTTGTCCTTTTTTAATTTGAAATCTCCCTATATTTATAGTTGTTAATTTGTGTGTCATTTTGGTCTCTTGTGTAGAGTTGTCTCATTTGCAATCATACCACATCTTCCTTTTTTATATTATCTCTTGAGCGGGGTTTAAAACCTTCCTCTGTGACACAACTTACTTGGATGCAACTTTGAGCAGAAGAACAGTAATAATAGCACTGCTCCTTTAAATCTGCTATTGGTTTCATGCATTTATATGCTATCACTTTTCTTTCCATTTCATTAGATTTTTTTATTGCCTTTGTAATCAATTTGAACTGCCCCTTAATAGCAATTGTGTCTCTCTACACATTCAGGCTTATAATTATTTTTGCTCCATTTTGAGTAAAAATTTTATAGCTGTGTATGTCATAAATCAGATTTTTAAATCAGATGATATAATTGCGTCAGATGTAAGGCTTTTGGGTTCCTTTAGAAATTCAATGAGAACAAGAAATCATTTACCAGTATGCCATCAGTGTATATATATATATCCCGTAAATAGTTGAAAGGAAAGTTTAGACAGTTACACAAATGTACACATATACTTTCTTTTTAGTCACAGTAATGACAGTAGTTTGTCTATATACCAAGATTAATTTGAACAAATCAATTTCATCTGCAGATATAGGCATTGATTTTTCTCTTTTCTGCATTAAAATTAGATATTGTGATTATGGTTGATATATGAGAGAAGGATAAAACTAATGAATTAGGTCAAATATCTCATATTTCATAATAAAATATGCGCTTTGAAATTAAGGTATGCATTTATAGTGATGTATATGTTTGGTACGTTTTAAAAAGATAGAATTATTCGATTTATTTACCAACAACTATATAATTTCATTTCCAAATTATGTTGATCCGTAAAATTTGTTTGAACTTTTTCAAAAAGATAAGGTCAATGTACTTCTATTTGATTCATTCAAATGCTCAAAATCTGAAAACTATTTCAAACTTCAGATAACTCTAAAGACAAGTTATTCTCTAAACATGGCTTTAAAAACAATACTGCAATTTTTACCTCTTTAAAATTTTGCACCGCAGGAAGTCTTTAACCAAATTCAACTGTATAATGTACGAAATACAATTTAAAGCGCTACTTCCCACAACACTTAAGTTTTAGCTAAGGTGTTTTCTTTGTACATTTTTTTAGATAAACAAAAAATAAATAGCCACCATCTGCCTAATATTGCAGTATTGAACCAGCTTTAGACGTATATAATAGTTTCTTCTTCAAGAATACACCAACATTGTTGTTAAAATTTTGAAGCACAAGATACTGGGAATTTTAGAACAGATTGAAAGTTTTATGGAAACTGTCCTCAGTGTGAAATAGATCAAGGTAAAATTGACCCCATCTTCTTACACTAGCCTTGCGATAGCTTAGAGTTCTTAAACTCTTGATATCACCAGATTTATTCATCTAAATCTACGAAAGAAATAATTTATTTATATTAATAGAAAAGCAAGTTACTTGAATAACTATAGCTGTGATAATTTGTACATTATGGCTGTAATCACATACATTTTCAAGACGACGACCATCTTCAATGGTCACATTAACAAAATGTACGACATCACGCTTCGGGTGATTGCAACAGAAGACTCTATTATCAAATAAATTGTTTGAAATTATGACTAGTACCATTTTGATTTGCACATTGTTGTCCGGAGTGGCTTGTTTTTGGTTTCCATTTACCACAATATTGTAGTTTAATTGGTATTTGACGTGGGTCACCTGTTTGCCGGTGTCAATTTGTCAACAAGAAATCATTTACCAGTATGCCATCAGTGTATATATATATATCCCGTAAATAGTTGAAAGGAAAGTTTAGACAGTTACACAAATGTACACATATACTTTCTTTTTAGTCACAGTAATGACAGTAGTTTGTCTATATACCAAGATTAATTTGAACAAATCAATTTCATCTGCAGATATAGGCATTGATTTTTCTCTTTTCTGCATTAAAATTAGATATTGTGATTATGGTTGATATATGAGAGAAGGATAAAACTAATGAATTAGGTCAAATATCTCATATTTCATAATAAAATATGCGCTTTGAAATTAAGGTGGATTCATTTATTTTCATGGGTACATTTTATGTGTTTTTAGGAAATTTTAATTTTTGGGATATTTGATTTCTTGGTGATGACTATAAGTATGCATACAAGCCTATTAAAAATAAGATTTTGTTAAAAACATTTAAATTTGTTTTTCACCTTTACCCTTGAAATCTACAAACCTAAGAATAATAATGGATCAACAGTATCATAACTGAGGGGGATAGGACCTTTATCAGGACTCCGGGATTGGGTGTTTTTAAACTGGATTTTGGGATTGACCCTTACAGGCTAGGGGAAGTCTTTTTTCGGATTTCCGGAAGCCGGGATTTAATTAATTTATATTCAGGACCTTGGGAAATTGTGTTTTTAAGCCCGGGATTTCGGGATCAGGACTCCTCCCCTTATAACTGTTTTAATGCATGCCCACTGCATTACACAAGGTGCTATTATTACTTGTCTTAAAAAATCAGTCTTTTATACTAGCTATGTTACTCCAATACAAGCTTAACCAGTAAGTGCCTTGATTGAGAATTATAAGTGGTTCTTAATATAAATGAAGGAAAGGGGATATAGAAACTATTTTTAGGGATATTAGGATGAAAATCTAGGGATAAAAGGTATTGACTCCCATTGAAATAAGGCTCTTAGGTTTACATCAAAGGAGTGTAGAAGGGAAATAGGACCTTTATCGGGACTCTGGGATTGAGTGTTTTAAAGCTCAGGATTTTGTGATCCTGGAATTTTTTTTTTTAATTTGGGATGTGGAGATTTCAGGATCTCAGGATTTTATGTTTTTAAGCCTGGGATTTAAGGATCAGGACCCCGCCTACGCCCCCCCCCCCCCCCTTCAGTGTATAATCTTATATTGGTTTTCTACTATAAATGTACCTCATACATTATCTTGGTAGTGAAAGCATATTGTTGAATTGTTGAATAAGTTTATAATGACCCATCACTAATATATAGTGCAGTGATGTTATTACTAACTTTATGTTTGCAGTAATTTAGGATTTGGCCTTTATTTTTTTAGGGAAAATTAGATTTTTTCACTTATAGAGACTTAAGGATTAGGGATTTATTTTCAGGATCCATGAGAGACACCCTCATTTCACCCCTCTTCAATGTATATATGTTATCTAGTATTTCCACACACAAATATATTTTGAACAAGTCAATTGTTGATGTTTTTATGGTTCTAAATTCAAGTACAAAAAATGCATTTTTTTTTATATAATATCTTTTTTAGGTGCACTTGGTTTAGAACTATTCAATGCAACAGCAGAAAATGTTCACATCAAAGATGCTGTGACTATAATTGGCAAAACAATAAGAAGTTTGTTTAAAAACGACAACCTAACCACAGTCAGTGACGTCAGTAATAGTTGTAAAAATAGGAAGAGCAGTGGTGAAACCAGCGGCAAAATCATATACAGGTTTGTAATATGAAATAATTTTTTAATTGATACTTGTCTTAAGAAATCAACAGTTTTTTCCACTTTACTGTTGTGATGAAAGGCAATAGACAACTTTCGAGTCTATGCATTTCCATCAAAAATTTTGGTTGTAGTGTCATGCCACTCTTGCGTTTAGGGTCGTTGTGATTTCCATTCTAATATTGAGCGAGTGATTGGAAAACTATAAAGCTGTATTGCATGATTTTTTTCCAGTGATGGATGAACAGGAAAGTGGTCTATCTGTATTGACCTCATACAAAGGCTATATTATTATATTATTAATTTCAGACCATTATGCATATTTGTATCAAAATCGTCATTTGATTTTGTATGTATTTTATAAATATCTTATTGTGTCCTTGACAATAACAACATATTAATTTTTTTTAATTTCTATTTTTTTTGAGATCTTATGTACTGTAAATTCAGAAATTATCGCGTGCATTTATTATTGCGACTTTGTCAATTTCAACTTAAATGCGATTTTAATTTTAACGATTTGGGGAAAAGTCATGCTTTATTTAGTTAAAATATTACAAAATGCGAGTTTTAATTATTGCGTTTACAACTTTGTCGCATTATTCGCAATAATAAAAACCTTGCAATAATTTCTGAATTTACAGTATTTGAAGATTTTTTTCGTCAAATAATGGATCACAGATATATCAGTTGTTTCAAAACTTTTAATGATATCCTGAAATTCATTACATGACATCACAAAGTAAATCGGTTTTAAGATATTCTAAAAATACCCTTGCAATATGCACTGTGCAATATGCTTTTTGCTATTGGCTGTTTTCTCTATACATTTGTACTTTCGAAAATACATTGTAACATGTGACTATCCCTAAACGAATACAAATTAATATTAGTAGAGAAACACGGTTAAAATATCTTCAATGGTTAACGTAATAATGTTACATAGCCTAAAAATGCCTCTCAACGTTACCTTTGCCTACTTGGGGTCAAAATATCAATAACATGTTTAAGAGAAAAACATGATAAAAATAAATACTTTATTTTCTTACATGTTTAACATTGAGAATGGAAATGGGGAATGTGTCAAAGAGACAACAACCGGATCATGGAACAGACAACAGCAGAAGGTCACCAACAGGTCTTCTATGCAGTGAAAAATTCCTGCACCTGGTGGCATCCTTCAGCTGGCCCATAAACAAATATATATTTTTATATGCATTCACATAAAGATCTTTTTATTTTGATATAATCATTGATAATGTAATTCATATTGTCATGATTGTGGCCAAAATTGGTCACATTTTTAATTTTGAAAATATTCTTATGGGACTAGAATTATATTTACTATTCATTTATTGAACAACTGTTCAAGCTTATAAATTTTCTAAAAGTTTTGAATTATTTTTTTTAAATTTTGTTTCAGAGGCCTTTTAAAGGAAAGACTAGATAATGCCATAACTGGACAGATCACCTTCAACAATGATGGTGACCGTCTCAATCCTATCTACTACTTTAAAAACAGACAGCCAATGGGAATTGTTCCTGTAGGATATTTTGGAAATAAGGAGGTAAGTGTTCTACGTAACCATACTGTTCAGTGTTTTCCCTAGAAATTTTTTGAAGGATGGTGGGATTGGCTGAATGGATGGTGGGCATTAATTTTGAAGGATGGGGACTTGTATAGAGTAATAAAGAATTTCAAGATTTGAAGGATGGGGGCCTAAATTAATGCATGGGGGTACCACCATGCATAAACCCTCTAGGGAAAACACTGCAGTTCAAATGTCTATTATTCTTTAACTTTTACTTACTTATATTTTAGACAGGTGACGGTATTCTGAGCCATACTTAATTTAAATTTATGCATTATATATCCATCCTTCCAAAAAACAAAATACTAGATTGATTGATTGGTGTTTTAACACCACTCTTAAGTGCCTATATTATGGCCATTTCGTGGCCCCCGGTTTTTATTGGTTTAGTCGGCCTGGGTGCCCAGAGAAAACCACTGACCTTTGATAGGAAAACTGACAAACCTAGTCAATTAAGATTGGAGTCAAGTGCACTGCACTTTGCTGTTTTTGAACTCCCAACCTTGGTGTTGACTGGCTAGTGATTAAATTAGTAGAACTATTTAGACCACTTGGCCAATGAGGCCTCCATGATACTTGAGTTTGCATTATTTTAAAGTGCTTCCAAAAAGGAATGTATTGATTTCTTTGATGGAAATTAAATGTTATTTTCGAAAACTTACCATTTGGTATTTTGGTCAAAAATTAAAGATGATGCAGAGAAACAGTATATAACAGAAAAAAATAGCCAGCTTTGCAAGATCAACAAAAAAATGAGATCAGTCATGAATTCCAGAGGCGGATGCAGAGGGGGGGGGTCAAGGTGTTGAAACCCCCCTTTATTTTGGACGATCAATGCATTTGAATGGGAGCATGTAGTTGGAACCTCCTCTTTACTCTGGGTTGCAAACCCCCCTTTTTAAAATGTCTGGATCCACCCCCAAATTGTATTCTAGTCTATAGTGCACTAAGACCTAGGTGAGTGGTGCAACACAGGGTTTTTTCAGCTTCTTGTTTTATTCAATTCAGATGATATATAGATTATAATTTGACATTGGTTTGCATCTTTACTGATTGTTTACTTATTTCATTTCAGGCTATGGTCCCAGCCTTGGATATATCAGACAATATTACCTGGCCAGGAAATATAAATACAAAACCTAAAGGGCTAAATATTGTTACTCATCTAGAGGTAAATGCTCACATTACTGTGGTTTCATTTATATTCGTTGGATATATATATTTCATGAGAACAGGGGAACCAATTTAAATGTTAAAAATATTACAATTTTCTTAAAGGATTGTATGCAGACTTTGCCAAAACTATGAAATAAGATATCCACAAATATGCAAGTTTTCATCAAACCACAAAAATTGATACCCTCGAAAATAAATGAATCATCAGTAATTCAATTGTATAAAATGTTGCCTGTCTTAACATTATTTCTGCACTTTTCATAATCTAGTTATATATTAAGGATGATTAGTGATGCAAAAAGTGGAAATTGATAGAACTTGAACCTGTGACTGTCAGAGAAAAGAAAAAACTGCTTAATTTCACCATTAATTTTTTATAAAAATTATTTTATACTATATTTTTCCATAACCTCTGTCCATCTATTTTTACAGATACTATATTTAATGTAAGCCATTTTCACCCAACTTCCCAGTGATTTATCTTGCTAATTTCTTATTTGTTTGTTGTATTTGTATGAAGTAGATCTCATGTTTCACATGTTCTAGTCACTTAATTGGTTTACAGTATCCCTTTTATAGATATAGGAAGATGTGGTATTAGTGCCAATGAGACAACTCTCCATCCAAATAATAATTTATAAAAGTAAATCATTATAGGTAAAAGTATGGTCTTCAACAGGGAGCATTAGCTCACACCGAACAACAAGCCATAAAGGGCCCAAAAATAACTAGTGTAAAACCATTGAAACAGGAAAACCAAAGGTATAATCTATATAAAAGAAAACGAGAAACGAGAAACACGTATAAATTACACAAGCAAACAACAACTACTGTACGTCAGATTCCTGACTTAGGACAGGTACAAAATTTTTCAGCGGGATTAAATGTTTTAATGGTACCAAACCTTCTCCCTATTATGTGTTATTGCAAAATCAGAAATTAATGCATGCAATTATTTTTGCATTTGGATGAATGGACAAAATGGGAGTTCTAATTATTGGGATACTCACTCAGGCACATTATTGGCAATAACAAAAACTTTGAAATAATTTCATTTTAGTATTTGAGCTATGTCAGATAAATATCAAGCTTGAGGCTACCCCAGGGTCAAACACGACCTGCGACCTCTGGGCTTTTTAGACGCGACTTCCAACCTGAGGGCCTTCTAAAAACGACCTGTAAAATTTGGAAAAAACCAACCTCCGACCGACTTCTGTCCTCTATGTTGGGAAAAAGGACCTGCGACTTGTACATTTTCCTTAAATACAACCTCTCGACAAATTTAAAAGCGACCTTGGGACCTGAGGGGGGTACCCTGTGGGAGCCTCAACCTTATGCAAATGAATATCAATACATGTATCAATTTAGTTGTAATTAAACCACCCTACAACATAGGCCCAAATTCATCTTTTATTTTGTATTTGAATGTTGCAAAATCCACCATAGTCTTATACATGTATAAGTGTACGTGAAATTGCATAAGGGTGATTTCTAAACGACGCAGATCATTTGTTAATTCTATTTTGTCTTATATATCAGGACACAAATTAAGAATTATATACTGTAAACCAACTTATTTTAGCAACTTTTGAATTCGCGAGTAGAAAAATAACGCGAATATTAATCGTCGTGAATATGTAAAATTTGAATCTTACCATATTAAACTTCATCAAGTAAATCCCAACATCGCAGAATGACATAGCTGTGTGTGGTCTAGAAAGGGTTAAACGGGAAATAAAGTATCCGCTAAAATAAGTTGGTTTACTGTAATTAGTTTGTTTGAATATGATTTGGATCTAGTTTGATTTTATATTGTAGGTAGTGACACTTGAAGCCAAGCCATTTGTTCACACACGACTACGCTCTGAAGGAGGGCCTTGCGGTACTGATGAGGACAAATTTGAACTCCCATGTAACCATGTAAATATGTCTACAAGTAAGTTTGAAGTACAAGAAAGACATAATGGGTAGTAGTTTTACTTAGGCGGATCCAGGGGGCCCTTCTGTGGGAACATTTTGGTTGGTTATATAGGGAATCAGGTGAAGCATGCACGGAGCTCCCCCTAAGGTCAGTCGGCCATTTGAATGAGGACATATAGTTGGAACCCACCCCCCGTTTGTCTTAGGTTGGGAACCCCCTTTTAAAATGGCTGGAACATATGCAACAAAACAAAGACTAGGCATGCTTGTATCTATCTACAGCTATACCTTAAAATGTTGTAATTATATTATTTGATTATGCACAATTTGCTTTATTTTATTTTATATTCAATGTATTTTTGGGTTTCCATGAAAAAGACATAAGCCAATTCTGTATTGATAGATTGATAGAATTCTGGTATTTTTGCCAATGAGACAATTAATTCTTAACTAACCAGAGACCTAACGATATAAAACTTAACAACTATAGGTCACTCAATAGCCTTCAACAATTACAAAACCAGGGTTCTCACTAAGGGGAGTCCATGAGTCCTGGACTCATCAAAATCTGTCTGGACTCATCATTTCCAAAACTGGTGAGTCCACAGATGCATCAAGATTGAAATATTTTGTATAAACTGAACACAGTAAAACACAAATATCTTCATTTTATAGCTTTAGTTAAAAGAAATCTGAATTTAATGTCTTTTCATTTCTGTGTTAGGCCATGGAAACTAAAATATTACATAACATTGCAATAAATTATCTTCTTCTTACCATGGCCAAATATGACGAGTCCCTGGACTCGCATTCAAAAATCTGTAGCGAGAACCCTGAAACCCAAACAGTATACTGTTGATTCATACTTATTTGTTGGATACCATTTCTTAGTGGGTTTTAGTGTTTTAAAGTGTTAAACAAAGTACACATTTCTTTAGGCTTGCATGCTGATTTTGGAAAATCCAGGAATTTGAATAACCACGTAACAATTTTTTTCTTTTCAATAAAGATTGGTAAAGAATCCACAGTGGTCACTGAAAAGGACAATGACATGACAAAATCATGTATTAACATTTCCAAAATAAGTGTATTGGTACAACTTCTTCTGAGTAAAGTTTCTTTCTTATCAATGACATCTCAAAAATTGAATTTCCCCCCCAAAAAATCTTTTTTAAATGGACTCATCATGTTTCTTAGGATACCAATTAATGTGGATTTCATGATTAAAGGTTTAACACAAATTTAGATGTTGAACACATTACACTTTTCTATGTGGCTAGTATGAAAACTTTGTAACATCAAGAACTCAAATACAAGTGAATCCTGAAATACAAAATTTAGCTCAATCCATGTAATTGATATCCACCTAAAGAACAAATCTACAGTAACTTAATTTTTATGACCCATTTATGGGCATTATGTCATACCTGTAGTCAGAGGGGTTAAGATGACCCCCCCCCCCCCCCCCCCTTGAAAAAAAAATAAGCACTGTTAAAGTCAACATTCTGTTTGAATTGTGACTGTTAAAGTTGAGTTCTTGAGTTTAAATAACCCCCCTTTGAAAATTCCTGGCTACGGGCCTGTAGTTTTCTGGTCTGTTCATCCATCTGTTCTTTCATTTGTCCTTTGGTCTGTTTTTCAGCTTCAGGTTTAAGTTTTTGGTCAAGGTAGTTTTTGATGTAGTTGAAGTCCAATCAACTTGAAACTTAGTAAAACATGTGCCCTATGATATGATCATCTTTCTAATTTTAAGTCAAATTAGAGATTTTCACCCATTTTTACGGTTCACTGAACATAGAAAATGATTGTGTGAATGGGTATTCGTGTACTTGGGACACATTTTTGTTTTTACTTGTTCCAATTTTGATATACATGCTATTTCTTTACAATCGAATATTATATATCAATAATTTCTCAAAACTTTAATGACCTCAAAGAGTGTTTATGGTCATAACAATTTTAATTTTTCATTGAGGTATGTAAAATATAATATTTCATTTCTCAAGAACTGATTTTTGATTTATCAAATATACCTTAAAATTGGAATTCCTTTACAAAATAATCGCAGAAATATGTTTTTACATTAAGTTATTTGAATGTATCCAATCCCTGATATTTACCTCTGTTAAGGGAGCTACCATTTGATTTTAATGGGGTGGGGATGGGGGTAGGATAATTTTTTTTTTTTTTTTTTTTTTTTAAATCAGATAGGAAAAAGGCAGGATGACAATTTATGTACAAAAAGTCAGGATAAACTGATTTAAAAAGAAGGCTGGACGGAATAGAGTGAAAAATAAAAAGGCAGGACAAATTTTTCATCTAGCCCCCCCCCCCCCCCCTAAATGGTAGCTCCCTAACTCCAAAATTATTTATCATTCCATTTCAGATGTAACAACAGAGTATTGCTGTTGGGGATATTGTATGGAAATGTTACGGGAAATTTCACAGATGGTCAATTTTACTTATGATGTCCATATTAGTCATGACAAGACTTTTGGTTCTTTTGAAAAGGTAACAAATATAGATTCTATAATTTTTGTGGTATTTTCACATTTTCTGACATTGTGAGAAAAATATTTCTCCTCACTAGTGAAAAATCTGTTCTCTGCAAATGATTGGTTGAAATTTCATCGTGACGTTAAATTTTCTTGTTTTCTTCTGAATTTTCTTATTGTGACATCACAAAAAAAGGCCACCGTGCCTGATTACATCACATCAAAAGTACACAACTTTCCTCAAATCTTTGAAAAGGAAGGATAAAAATCATAAGAGAAACTGATGACTACACTGCACCTCGTGTATTACAATGTTTTTCCACTCTCAACAATTAAATTTTTATTATTTAAAAAGCTCCACAAGCCTCATGCTTTAAATATTATAATATAACTGTCTCAAGGGGAAAAATGTTGTAATTCACTCATCGCAGTTGTGGAATCTATATTTTCACCACTGCAACTAATAAGTTACGATATCTCTACACTTGAGACAATTTTAAAGTTTTAAAATTTAAAGCGCAAGGCTTTCCTAGTTTTTATTTGAATAGTAAAATTAAACTGTTGAGAGTGGAAAAATATCGTATAACACAAATTATAGTGTTGGAATCTCTGTCTCTAATGATTTTTATCCTTCCTTTTCAAAGATTTAAAAAAAAGTTGTGCTCTTTATATGTGACATTAACAGGCTTTGTTGCATTTTCTATGATATCAAAATAGGAAATTCAGTTGAAATCAAAGAAATTTAAGTCATAATTAAAATTTCATCCAATCATATGCTGAGAACAGATTTATCACTAGTGACAAGAAATATTTTTCTCACACCGCTCAAGAAATGTGAAAATAGCACTAAAATTAGAGGAATATGTTTTATTGCATGTGCTATCATGATTTCTTCAAGCATGTTATAGCATTTCCATTTAGATAGTAAATTTAAGATTAAGTAACAGCCTTTTCAAAAGGAAATTTTCAAACCAGGAATTGAGGATAAAAATATTGGGAAAAAATATCAGGATATTAATATGTATCAGTATTTACAAGGGTTACCTACAAAAGCCTGAAAAGGATGTCGTTGTCAAAGATGAACTGGGGTGTTGAGAAAAACTGAATTACAAACTAAATGGCAAATCTTTATAAATGAATAAAGTTGTGATAGATAGTTAATTCATTTACGGATGTCAGTTTCAGTTAATTAGACTATAATTTTTTTGAAGGGACAGATTAAGATAGACTTATTTACAATAGGACTTTTATTTTTTCTTTAAAAAAAAGTAGCATTGAAAATCGCCCAAAAACAGTATTTTTTTGCATTGGGATTTACAAAAATCACAAAGTTCATCATTGGCAACTTATCATATTGACAATGTTAGGGGCCTTAGTGGCTGATTGGTCAACCTACTGTTGGCCAGTCAGCACTGAAGTTGCAAGTTCTAAACCAGCATGGGGCAGGTGCACTTGACTCCAATCTTACTTACCTAGGATTGTCAGTTTTTCTACTGAAGGTAACTCCAGCTTCCTCCACCAATAAAAACTGACTGCCTCAAAATAGTACAATAGTATTGAAAGTGGCGTTAAAGCCCAAACAGTCACTCAATCAATCAATATTGACAATGTTACTTTTTGTGATAACATATTTATACATGTTTTACAGAGGAGAGGATCAAAGACCAAGCAGTGGAATGGTATGGTTGGAGAACTAGTTAGTAAACAAGCAGATCTAATTGTAGCTCCACTGACCATTAACCCTGAGAGAGCTAATTATATTGACTTTTCTAAACCATTCAAATACCAAGGACTTATCATTTTGGTCAAAAAGGTAAAATTTATACACAATGATATAATTTGGTTGGAATTTTCTGCACTCTAACTTAAGTTTGCCTCACACAAATTTTATTGAAGACATACATAATGCTTATAACCACAACATGCATTTCAATCGTGGTTGTAGTCTACGTGTTGGTCATTTACCAATATAGATTTATGCCCCTTTTGAACTTGTACAATTGCAAAGCTTGAGCAGGGGTATTTTATTTTATTTTTTAAATTTAAAATGTTGACTGACTATCAAGATGAAAATACAACCAGTTGACCAGAGTATCAATGTGATTTGTTTATTGTTTTAAAAATCTTCTCTTTTTATAGGGCTATTTCTTAGCCTGTTGTTGATATGAGTCTAACTTTGTTTTGATTTTACATAAACTTGGCTGATAGAAGATATTATCAACTTTACATATCAAATGTGCTTTTAAAACTTGAAATAAAACAGCTTGCTTATTGAGTGTTTACTACACTTCTTATTTCAGTTCATTAGCTATGACAATTCAAAAGTTTGAAAAAGTTTAGTATAAGATAAATGAAATATGTATTGTACTTAGAAATGAGTCATGTATACACACAACAGAAGATATAATGTAAATTCAGAAATTATTTATTGCAATCATACATGATTTCAATTTTGAAGAAAGAGCAACAATGATGGATTTATGGATTTATTATTGCCATTTTATATGCAATTACATGGAACAAATATCAGATGCAAGTTCTAAAAATGGGGCAGGACCTCTTTTGGGACATCTGCATTGGATGTTTTCAAGCTTAGGATTTCAGGATTTCTTTAAATTTCGGGACTTCAGTATTTCATGTTTTTAAGCCCGGTTTCATATGGTATTTTGAACCCCCTAAAAAGTGAACCCAGGTCATTTTTCACATATGGTGTTTTGAACCCCCCCCCCCCCCCCCCCCCCTGTTTTTGATAAATAGTATTGCAGATAATCTAATTTACAATGTATTGGCTATGATATTTTTTAATTTGAGGTTTTAGGTAGGAGGGGGTTCAATATACTGCAGGGGGGGGGGTGTCAAAATACCATGGCTAAGTAAAATTTTCAAAATATCTTCTCCAGCATGTTTAGTACATACAAACTACTAATTGGAGCATTAATACAATGTTAAAAGTTAAAAAAGGTTGAATTTTTGAAATTCAAGGTCTATAGTAGGGGGTTCAATATACCAATAACAAAAACCTGCCAATAATTTCTGAATTTATATCTTACAAATGAAAATTAATTTATTTGAAAAACAATAAATTAAATTCTTGTATAAATTCTATGCATTTATTTATGAAAGTTTTTGTTATGAATTGTATTTTACAGACAGCCAAAAGTTCAAACCTTGCATCATTTCTACAACCTTTCCAAGACACACTGTGGATATTGGTAGGGTTATCTGTCCATGTGGTGGCACTAGTATTATACCTTCTTGACAGATTTAGTCCTTTTGGCAGATTCAAGCTGGCTAAGAGTGATGACACAGAGGAAGATGCCTTGAATTTATCCAGCGCCATGTGGTTTGCTTGGGGAGTACTGCTAAACAGTGGTATTGGAGAAGGTGGGTATTGGTTTGTGCAAAAGGGGAGCTAACCGAGGAGTACTGAACTCTTTAACTTTTAAAAAGTATCCTTATTGAGTTTTATGTTTAGCATTGTAAAGCTAAGTTAATGAGAGTATTCATATGAAACTTTGAAAAATTAAAAAAGAATTGAATATATATGACTTTTTCCTGAACTCAAAAGAACATGAATTTGTCAACTGTTGTAAGATATGGAAGGGGTATAAATTTAGTTATCTTGAAATACCTTTGCTGTTTAATTTAATTAAAATCATTAAGTCAATTTCTCTTTTGATCTTTTATTATCTGAAGAGATGAGGACATAAAAAAAAAGTAAAATCAATTATTCCTTTCACTCATAATGACGGCTTTTGACGCTTGTGTAGTGCCTCAGTTGAAACACCTTACCTTAGAAAAAGCTTTATCAGACTTTATAACATTGTATCTAATATAAAAAGGATATTCATGAGAAGATCTGACCAGAATTTCATTGATGAAGTATCAGTTTTCACAATGCATTAATACTTTAAACCTGATGATTTTTTTTATTGAAAAAATCCTATGCAAATCAAGTATGTAAAAAAATAAATCCATGGAAATAGCTGAAGTACTGATAACTTTATTTTTTTCAGGAACACCGAGAAGTTTCAGTGCTAGAGTATTAGGAATGGTGTGGGCAGGATTTGCTATGATCATAGTTGCCTCTTACACTGCCAACTTGGCTGCCTTTCTTGTGCTAGACAGACCAGAAGCCTCCATCACAGGCATTGATGATGCTAGGGTAATCAAACTTTTTCATTTACTTTTTCATTTATTTATTTATTTTTTTCCAAATTTTGGGAGATAAGTGGGGGTGCAGACTATACATTATTGCAGACTATACACTGCCAAATACGGTAAGATTGAAATAAAAAGAGATGTATTAACATATGAAAATGAGACAATAACCCAACAACACAAAAAAATTATAAGACATTTAGAGTTAAGTCATCAGCAATAGGCAGGGGCTTATTATCATAAGGCAGGGTTAACCTGGATAAACAATTTTCTAGGGAAAAGTTTTATTATCTCCTCTGTATATTTTTCCTCTCTTTTCTATTATTAAAGACTATATGCTGATGTAGTAAAAAAAATATAATCATATCTATTGTAGTTAAGAAATCCAAATGAGAATTTCAACTATTCAACTGTAAAAAATAGTGCTGTGGAGATGTACTTCAAACGACAAGTGGAGTTATCTACCATGTATCGTCAGATGGAGGAACGGAATTATCTAACAGCAGAAGATGCCATTGATGCTGTCAGAAATAAGTAAATACTATCTGTTTGTATGCAATTTTAATTGGTTGAAGACATTGTAAAAAAACAAATTCAAAGGTTGTGGTGTGTGCAAAATTACTGTGAATTCATTTATTTTCATGGGTACCAATTTTCGTGGTTTGAGTAAAACTTGCATATTCGTGGATATATTAAATTTCATGGTTTTAGCAAAGTCTGCATACATTCTCAATTTCATTCTCAATTTTATACATTCCATCAGAAAATTGGCAATTTGTTGAATATTTAAATTTGTGGTTCCCCTGTACCCATGAAATCCACAAAAATTGGTATCCAATAAATAATAATGAATTCACAGTATGATAAATTGAATCTTATTCATACCCTGAAAATTTAACCACACATGAGGTAATGTTTCAACTTCACATGTGTTGTCATACATATCCATAAAATTGAGAATGGAAATGGGGAATGTGTCAAAGAGCCAACAACCTGACCATAGGAAAAACAACAGCAGAAGGTCACCAACAGGTCTTCAATGGAGGAAGAAATTCCCTCACCAGGAGGCGTCCTTCAGCAGACCCCTAAACAAATATATACTAGTTCAGTGATAATGAACGCCATACTAATATCTAAATTGTACACAAGAAACTACAATTAAAAAAATACAAGACTTACAAAGGCTAGAGGCTCCTGACTTGGGACTGGCGCAAAAATGTGGTGGGGTTAAACTTGTTTACCTCATGGGCATAGGAATATAGGAAAAACCTATCAATACCACCTACCTGATATGAAATGTGCATCTTGACCAGGTTGTGATAAAGCTGTCAAGGAATAGAAGTTCCATCATAACATAAGTTCCAAAAGGAAAGAATATTCTGGAATATTATTTCCACAGGAATAAATATTACAGTATATTTTCCTAATGGAATAAATAGTATAGAATATTTGTTCCAACAGGAATAGGTATTATGACATTGTTTATAACAAAGTTTTCAGTGGAACGTCTGTTAGGTGGAACAAATATACGTTGACAAAGCAATAGGAATTCTATGAACATTTTGTCTGTCCGTTAGTCCCATTATGATACCATTCAACTACTCTTAGTTTGAACATATTTATTTATAGTGCGGTTGGGAAACAAGTTATTACAACTTATATCAATCCCTTACCACTTTCCACTTGAACTAGTCTTGACCAAATCAATTAGAATTTATTTTGTTATTTATCACTCATAAGATCATGAATTATATTTTTTCTTCTGATCAGTAAACTTGATGCCTTTATATGGGACTCATCTAGATTGGAATATGAGGCAGCTATCATTGTTTAGATCAAGAATTATATTTATTTTCCAGTAAACTTGATGCCTTTATATGGGACTCCTCTAGATTGGAATACGAGGCAGCTATCATTGTTTAGATCATGAATTATATTTTTTTTCAGTAAACTTGATGCCTTTATATGGGACTCCTCTAGTATGGAATATGAGGCAGCTATCACTGTTTAGATCATGAATTATATTTTTTCTTCAGTAAACTTGATGCCTTTATATGGGACTCCTCTAGATTGGAATACGAGGCAGCTAAGGATTGTGACCTGATTGTTGCTGGTGAACTGTTTGGGAGATCAGGACTTGGTGTAGGTCTACAGAAGAGGAGTCCTTGGACACATGATATCTCTATGGCTATTCTTGGATTACATGAGAGTGAGTAGAATATATATGGTATATAAAAAAGAAGATGTGGTATGATTGCCAATGAGACAACTATCCACAAAAGACCAAAATGACACAAACATTAACAATTATAGGTCACTGTAAGGCCTTCAACAATGAGCAAGGCCCATACCGCATAGTTAGCTTTAAAAGGCCCCAATAAGACAATGTAAAACAAAATATATACTACTTTTGATATTGTAGTCTCCATTACACAAATTTCAATTAATATAATAAAAAATCAGATGTGGTATGATTGCCAATAAGACAACTCTCCACAAGAGACCAAAATGACACAGAAATTAACAACCCTAGGTCACCGTACTGCTTTCAACAATGAGCAAGGAAGGTCCATACCGCATAGTCAGCTATGAAAGGCCCCGAAATGACAATGTAAAACAATTCAAACGAGAAAACTAACGGCCTTATTTATGTAAAATTTAAATGTCACAAGGGAAACTATTTTAATATTACAATTTAAAAAGTTATCACACTAAAATCTAGTCCTCTGCACTTTTTAAAAATTATATAACAAGTGTTTGAATCACATGTGCTCTTGATATTGAATGTGTTTGTATGACCCAGCTGCGGTGGATGCACTCCATTCAATTTTGCCCAAGTTTGTCTGTTTGCTTTTCCATGTGTCTGTCTGTCTGTCCGTCCCAAAATTATTGTTTCCGTTCCCTAATTTTACTTTGCCTATTAAAACCAAATGTTATGAAACTTTAAAACAGTACTTATTACACCTGTACACAGACCAAATTTCGAATTTGGGCGATGTCAATTTTTCTTATCTTATCTAGAGTTATGGTCCTTCAGAAATGGATATTTGCTGAAACTGCTGTTTCTTTCCCTACTTTATTATTGATAACATATTTTTAACACATATATGTTCCCCATGGGGATCTTCAAAATTTGGCAGGTATGTATTTACATTGAAGGTGTTTTAACTAATCAATATAAGCTAACACTGCCATTCCTGTGATGCAACATCTTTTCTGAATTTGTTAATTTAGGATAGAAAAACTTTAAATAGGTGACATGCACAAATGGTTTGTCTATTGCTTATTGAGTGTAGACATGTTAATGTTATTGTTTAAAAAATAAATAGAATAATATTTTTATTTTAGAGGGTAAAATGGAGCAGCTGGATAATGATTGGATTTTAAAAGAGAGTTCGGAGTGTCCATTAGAGGGATCAGCACCAGCAACACTAGGACTTACCAATATGGCAGGTATGTATGTCTATTATTGGGGAAAATACCAGGTAAGGGCTTTTCCAGAATTAATTGTATAGGGGAAGAAGGCACTTATATATTTAAATTTGATGGGTGGTGGTTATTTGAGAAAGATTGCTTGAACATTTAAATGAAATATCCAATTTAAAATGTATGCATGGTGGGGTGAAATAAAAGTGGGGGTGAAATAAAAGTGCCTTCCTTTCCCCCCATACATTTATTTTTGGAACAGCCCTAATCAAGAGCTAACTATCATATCCAAGAATACCATGTATATTGAGGAAAGCTTCATTGTCATTAGATGTCAGTATCAATAACATATCTAGAGCTGAAAAAATTATAACGGTTATGTGTATGCGTAAGATTAATAAATAATTGATTGTTTTGAGTTCAACACCACTTTCAATAAACTTGACTATAATATAGCAGCCAGAGTACAAATAGAGAAGCATAGCCTTTGGCAGAAAAACTGGCAATACTAGTCTAGTCAATTGAACCTTGCCACAAGTTGGGGTTTGTTCTCATGATCTTAGTGTTGACAGGCTTGTGATCACTGTAGATGTACTGTATGCTGTAATATCTATCCATGTTTGAACTAATATTCATCACTCTATCTCTCAAGAACAAAAGTGCATTTTTTTCCCAATTGATAAAATGTTTTCCAGAATTATTCTTCCATTTGGAATTCAAATGAAAAAGAAACTTCTATATGATGACAAGCACTATTCATTGCATTTTTATGCAAAAATAGTAATAACTTTATTTTATTTTATCGCTATTTTGTGCATTTGTCCTTTGATATTTTTTTTGTGATAGTTTTTCATATCATGCTACTGGCTTGATATGGAAAATTATCGCCAGAAACTAAGCAGGCGTGGCTTTGCTTTTAAATGAAATTGACATGAAATTGACAACGTTGTCATAGGTAAAATAGCGATGAACAGATTATCATTGGTCATCTCAACTCCATTGCCTTTCTCGCTTTCGCTGTCCTGGCTTAAGCGAGAAAATCAATCTCGTTGAGATGATCAACAATAATCTATAATTATCAGTAGTTGTGAGTGACATTGACAATACATGTACAGTTAGTGTACTTTTTTGTTTGTAGGTGTATTTATGATGGTGGCAGGAGGTATCGTGGCTGGTGTATTCCTCATTTTTGTAGAGATAACCTACAAAAGATATCGTGGTCTAAAGGAGAAGGAGTTAGAACTGGCTCGTAATGCTGCTGATAGATGGAGAGGAAACATAGAGGTAAGTAAAACAGAATCATTTAATAAACTTCTTAAACGATCCTGGATTTCTACTATAATCTACTATCTACTCTTTTACATGTTATCTCATCCGTATTTTTGAATTTTATGCATTTTTAATGCATTTTTATTTTTAAGTATATTATTTTTTAACTTATCTGTAACCTTTGTATTTGCATGGTTTTATGAGAATA
Organism: Mytilus trossulus; assembly: GCF_036588685.1. NCBI lineage: Eukaryota > Metazoa > Mollusca > Bivalvia > Mytilida > Mytilidae > Mytilus > Mytilus trossulus. The sequence continues at coordinate 29,320,143 of NC_086382.1, forward strand.
AACTATCTATCTATCTAACTAAACTTGGACAGAAGCTTGTTTATGATCATAATCTATAGTATCCACAAGTAAATTTTGTAAAAAAAAAACCTGTTTATTCAAATCTTTCTTATAAATAAACTTTTTTTCTGCCAGTAAACAATATAACATTCAATTTGTGTTTTAAGTATTATAAAATTTAATAACTTTCTTAAACTATCCCGGATTTGTAGAAAACTTGGACAGAAGCTTGTTCATGATCAAAAGCTAGTATCTACAAGAAAATATTGTAAAAGAAATTCCTTTTTTTCTCCGTCTTTTACTTATAAATGGACTTAGTTTTCTTTCAGTTAACATAACATACAGTCTCTGTTAACGTTTTTAAAACATTTATTAGATTCATAAACAGCCATGGATTTTTACCAAACTTGGACAGAAGCTTCTTTCAAGTAAAAGATAGTCTCTAGGGGAAGATTTTTAATAATAGTTTCCACATTTTTGATGAGCCTGTGACTAACACCAAAAGTAGGAAAGACACTGGGTTCCGCTTAACATTTTCAACATTTTTTCTAAGATAACTTGTATTGTCAATCATATATTTTATATATTTCTCTGTATATTTGATAATGATTATCAAATGGTATTTACTACTACCATCCATGATGGTATTTAAATTTTTGTAGAATATCCTAGGCTTTCAGATGCTTACATGTGAGGAGGGGGGGCGGGGTCTCATCAAGATTCACGAGATGATATTTTTTTCAATCCTGATTCACATAAAATAAATTTCCATGATCATGGATCACGAAAATATGTATGTAGAAAAAATCTGTAGAAAAACGGATCATGATAGCGAAAATGCGCCAATCATGAAGAACGAAAATAACCCATCAGGCTCGTCCTATATCAGTAAAAGTTACAGTTTGTTAATACCTTATTTCTCATTCTTACCAAATGTATACTTTTCCTGACTAGTTGACTATATTTTTTTTTTTTAATAAATGTAACTACGGTACATATTTTGGTAAATATGTCAAAATTACCTAATAAATTGATCAAAAGATCATGAAAATAAACCTGCGTGAAGTTGACTTGAAAGGGCCACTGTAAATTCAGAATTTATTGCATGCATTTATTATTGCGTCCATGTCAGTTTAGACTTAAATGCAAATTTAATTTTTGTGATATAGAAAAAAATCATGTTAAATTCATAAAAAAAAAATGCCAAATGCGAGTTTAAATTATTGCAATTACAACCCTTTCACATTTTTTGCAATAATAAAAACTTCCCAATAATTTCTGAATATACAGTATTAAGAGGTGGGTAAAGTTGAAGAGGAGGCTGGGTAGTTGATGTACAGCAAACGTAAACACCTCGGCCAGCTTGAAAAATCATCCTTTTCTCTAACAAAGGCATATAGTGTATTGAGTTTACAGCAATAACAATGTACACATCTCAATTAAAATAACAGCAGGATTCTATATTTAGCATGTAGTTCTTGTGTACTTATACATCTGCTTTTTGTGTATTTGTAATGATATAATGTTACTAACAATACATAGTAAACTGAAGATGTTGATGTATGTAAAAAAAAAAATAAGATGAAATTCAAGTTACATGACAGTTGATATATTAAATTATCACAGAAAATGTTTGCATATGGTTTACAACATTTTCTGTCACTACCAAAACGTGCATTTTGCCATAAATGATTATGCATTCTTTGGAAGATGATGTGCATTATTTGTCTTGGGCTATCCTACCTTATTTAACAACTAACTTTCTGCCTGTGTGTTGCCTGTACATTGCCTGTTCCTGATATGGAATAACTAATAGCTTGCAGATAAGAAGAGTTTTTGAGTGTGGACTGAAAAGTTTCAGAACAAATGTAAGTAATGCATTATAGTCTTATTTATTTTTTAGATGCCTTTTTATACGCCCGTCGTCTTTTAGACGGGACGTATTATGGTATACCGTTGTCCGTCGTCGCCCACACTTCGGACAATAACTCAAAAACACTTTCACCAATTTCCATGAAACTTAAGTGAATTGTTTATATCTATTGACGTAAGTTCCCTTTCGTTTTTTTTAATTTCAGATTTTAAGTTTTGGATTTATGGGGCTTAATTCATAAAAAAGGGGGGATTTTCAACACTTCGGACAATAACTCAAAAAGGCTTTCACCAATGTCCATGAAACTTTGGTGAATTGTTTATATCTATTGATGTAAGCTCCCTTTCAATTTTTATAAATTTCAGATTTTACATTTCCGTGTTATGAATTTTTATGCTTGAAAAAGGGGGGATTTTCCAATTTTGGGACACTAACTAACACTTCCACAAAATTTTATGCAACTTTGATAAATTTTTTATATCTATTGACCTTAATAGTGCCAGTTTTTTTGTGCATTTTTATTTATTATTTGGGGAGGGGTATTTGACAGGGCTCACACTATTTCTAGTTGATCATATAAATTCATTTAAAGCATAAAAGACAAGTTAAAAGAGCAACGGGCGTATCATACGCTAAAGCGCAGCCCTTTATTCATGGTGTAATGGAAATATCATTGTGTTATGAAATTTTGTTTCTCAAATTTCTGTCTTGATGAGGTTTGAAATCCATGAAAACTGGTTGTCTAAATAGAAAAGTACTCACATATATACTTACTAGTATTATTGCAAATGTGATTTATATTTTATGAAGAGAAATATAATTTAAAAGTCAAATGCTTCTTTTGGTTATATTATTTGGGTGCTAAAGTATTGAAGGTTTGAAGAAGGTATATTCTGTATGAAGTGTGGAACATAATCAACACTTTTACACCTGCGGACATTTGATACAAAATGTGCACATGAATAACACTTTTACATCCCTATTAATTACAAGAGAAGCATTTAAGTCTTATAAGTACATTAAAATGTTATTACCATGAACTAAGGAGTAAAGTTTGTCTTCCTGTTCAATGATGTAACATTGTCAAGAAGAGCATGGCAGTCATAGATGTATTTTTTATAATTTTTGTTGGCAAATCAAAATAACTAATATTATTTAATGCAATTTTTATAAGCCCAACAGCATGAAAACCTGAACCATGAAACATTTCTTGTTTAACCCTAAAATCATGCAATTAATCTAACATTGATTTATTTATGGCATGATTAATAAAAGCCAATTTTCATGTATTTATCTTGTTTCAAGATTGATGAATCAGCATAAAAAATTAAGAGTTTAAAATTCACAGCTTTACTTTGTTATTTTTCAGAAAAGGAAGAAATTGAGGGAGACCTGGGACTACATCAGAGCAATGAAAGACCAACCTTCCACCTCTGTGAGGGAAGTCAATGAAGAGAAATAAAGAATAAAAAAAGAAAAAGATACCTACCTTGGATTTTTGTCTGACCAGTGATCTTCCTAATTACTATTGTAAATTCATGATTTTTTTTTAAATGTTTATTATTTTAAAAATTGTGAAAAAAAAATTTAATAGAAAATACGCACTATGCACTTTGCAAATAATTAAATGTAAAAAATCTGAATTTATTGTATTGCCTTGTGTTTATAAAAGTTTGGTGATTGCCAATAGATTTGATGCCATGCAATGAATCAGAAATGTCTTTCTTAGTTGTTGTAGACTTGTATAAAAGAAAAGTTTAATTTTGTTGTATTTTCAGATATGCATCTCCAATGCTTATTTGTTTTCAAAGGGGGTTTGTCTGAACCCCCCAAACCCCCCTGGCTACGGGTATGTAATGGGTTTATATTAGGAGGTTTGTGTCTGTTGGCAATTCAGGTAAATATTATTGCAAAATGGTCATTTTAAAGATAAAATATACTTTGTTAATTCTTTTGGAGGATGCATCTCTTCTTAACCCATAACTGATCTAAAATACGTAAAGATGTCAAAAGTGTAAATGAATTATCAGTTTTTGACTGCTGTTTTTATTATAGCCTATTAACCTTAAAGGACATTGGAATACTTTGATAGCCTATGAAAATACTTAAAAAATATAATCTACCATAATCAGTCATGGTAACTCTATTTGGCTTTAGGAATTCCTCTTATTTTAAGTCAGCTTGGAAGAAAACAGGACACCTTTGTAATACCCAACACTAGTTGATTTCAACAAATCCTTGGTTTCAAGATGCAATAAGATATTTTTATAAAATTTGACTAATTACTGTTTAATGAAAATGTTAAGATCTAATAGGTTCAGAGAGTGTTTATTGTTGTTACTAGACATTTATTTTTAGTGAAAATTTTGCTGGGCAATGTGCAATATTGATATTTTTTTATGTGTTGTGGTAGACATTAGGCATTAAAGCAAGTAAAAACTTGTTTCCCCATTGTTTAGTAACTTTTTTATGCCCAATTGATTGGCATTATGATTTCTGATCTGTGCCTCCGTCTGTTCATTTGTTCGTTCGTCTGTCGTACTGTTCGTCCCATTTCAGGTTAAAGTTTTTAGTCGAGGTAGTTTTTGATGAAGTTGAATTCCAATCAACTTGAAACTTAGAGATTTTACCCATTTTCACGGTTCATTGAACATAGAAAATGATAGTGCGCATGGGGCATTCGTGTACTTAGGACACATTCTTGTTTGAAAGTGATTTTCTTATACATAATTGTAAACTCCTGTTGTTATATTGTTTTTCATATTCCTGCTGTGTTCATCCTACTTTATTGTTGTTGTTGATTTAATATATATTTATATAAATTTACAATGTACACTTTATGCTATATATTTGAATTGTGTTCTATTATGGACTTAACAAGTTTGCCTGCATATTGTTTGAAAATCATGAGAGAAATAGATTCCACCACCAAATCTTGTGTAATATTATATTTATCCTCTCGTGACAGTTTAAGTTAAACATTTGAAATGATCGGCAAGCCTCATGTTTTAAATTTGAAAATTTGGATTGTCTCAAGTGGATAAATATTTTATCACACTCAATGCAGTGGTAGATTCTATATATATCCACTTTATGGACAATCTTAGATCTGTTGTAGTTAAAACCTTGTATTAATTTTTTACCAGTGTTAAATGGTTTTGTTTTAAATGTGTTTTATTTATTTAGCTGTACTTTGTTTAATGTGCATTATTTGCTTAATATTTATTATTCTGTAGGATTATTAAGAGAAATATATAGATAGAACATGTACTATTATAGTTTTATTTGAAGGTTGTTTATTGTTATTTTCCTTTTTCATGCATTTGTGTTTTTATTGTATAACTTTTTTTTCCGAGTAATGTCTAAATCCGGTATTAATCGGTACTGACAAAAGCTTCAATTGATAAATTACATTCTATTTTTCCAACAAGGTGAGAAAAAAAATTGATTGTTTTATTTTAATTTTTTGGAAGTGCACCTTTTCCAGTCACTTATAAAAAAAAAGATTAAAAATAAACAAATGCCTCAGAAACCATATGAAAACCCACTGTAATAGATATCTAAGACTCCTGGACCGGATATTATAAAGCTTGAACTGTAACAATTGACTCGGTCAAGTTTCAGATTAAAGTACTTGGTCAAGGTAGTTTTTGATGAAGTTCAAGTCCAATCATCTTGAAACTTTTACACATGTTACCTATGATATGATCTTTCGAATTTTAAATGCCAAATTAGATTTTTACCCCAATTTCACGGTCCACTGAATATAAAAAATTATAGTGTGAATGGGTAATCTGTGTACTGTGGACACATTCTTGTTTTCCTTCTTTAATTTATGTAGGGTTTTAAAACTAAGTATATATAGACTTTTCTTGTTCAGTATTAAGAAAACTTAAGCATTTCTTAAATAGATGCATATCAACCAAAATTTATTAAAATGCATTGTTTACATTTGACTTTTATGTTTATGTTTTAAATGTCAACACTTCATACAAATAAAGTTTTGCTATTATTGATTTTGTCATTTTATCATGCAATATAAAAAAATGTTTATTGCTTTCCATCTATTATTGTCACAATTTACATGATGTATGTGCATAGAGGCAACATTGTCAAAGATCCAATTTTTAACATAACAATTATAAAAAGTCACCATTTTAAAATATAATGTATGCTGGGTAAAATTGTCAAAAGCATACACCAAAGCATTTGTGACTGAAGAACAACTATGAAGAAAAAAAAAAGAAAATTAAAAGACCCGTGAAATGTTAATTTTCATTTTGGGAAAATCAACAACGGAATTACCCTTTGATTCTGTGTAGTGGAAATAGTTTCAAGTGGGTCTCATTGGGGACTAAGTGTAACGCAGGATTGCTGATTTTTTGTAAGCGTGACACGTGAAAGTCGAATTATTGTGATGTGAAAACCGGAAAAGGAGTCCTGTGGGACCCCGGAAATAACAAATAAATGAATTTCTTAAGTACATAGTGTAAGCAGGATATGGGAATCTGTCAAAACTGTAAGCGGGATCCGGGATCAGAACCCCCAATGAGACCCCGTTTCAAGGTCGTTAGCTGAGAGTATTATTTTGATGTTTTAACTTTATTTTCTCAATTTTCTCTAAACGTAATTTCCAAGCAGAGAGCTTAATTTTAAAATATGGTTTGAATTGTACGGGAACATCACAGAATAATTTTTCTATGTCATGACATGGATAAAGTAAATTAAAATATTGGTTTGTTTTTGAGTTCCCTTTGTTTTAAGTGCTTCATTACATATTTTATCACTGTTGAGACTTCCTTCATTTAAGGTGTGTTGGTAAATGTCAACATTTTCATACAAATAAAACTTTCCCTTTTATTGCTTTTGGACCGTATTGGTACCTTCATTATTCTATCATAATTTTTTCCAAAAGAGTATGGGTCATATACCTTGTTTTTGAGATACATGAAGTAAAAAAAAAAATTATGCCCTTACAATCACTTGCGAAGGTATTGAATGTTAGTCCCTGCATATAATTTGCCTCAAACAAATGTTATAAAACTTATACACCATGCTAGTTACCACAAAACACAGATCAAGTTTGAATTTGGATGGTGTTACTTTTACTGTTCATGAGTTAAGTTATGTTCCCTATTACATTATGTATGGAAGAAGGGGCATTATCTGTGTCCTATGGACACATTCTCCCATTTATTTAAAATGTTTTGACAAAAAACCCATTTATTGAATATTATTTAGAAGTGATTAGAACCAAATTATGTATATATTATACAGACTGAATATGGAAAATTATATTAAAAATATGTTTTCCATATCAAATTGTATTTCTTTCCAAAGACTTCTAATGCTAAGTTGAAGTGACAAGATCATATTAAACACCATATGTCATTTACATATTTACAGTGGGAATTTCTTAATTTTATATATTTTGCAACAAAAGATTAAGAAAAAAATATGATAGAGTTTGTCTTCTTGAAAAAAATATAGGATGTGTATGTAATGAAATTAAGGTATTTCTTTTTGGATCCCTTGGAAAATCATAATGTCACAACTGAGTGTGTCATTCCAAAATGATTGTTCCTTCACTGAATCATAGACATATTTTATTATTATACACAAGTAAACAATGATTAATTTTATTGAACAGTGGAAAGTAGACAATGGTAGAGGAATGGTAAAAATTAATTATTTCCAAAAAATACTCTATGAACATACAGATTTGATTTAAAATGAAAAAAATTGTATGTGATGAAATGGAGCTAAAAAAAACTTCCCTTAACAAAGGATTATTAAGGTTTATTATTATCATTTATAATATTTAATATAAAAAAGAAGATGTGGTATGATTGCCAATGTGACAACTCTCCTCAAGAGATCAGATTTTAACAAGGATAAACAGGTGAGGATTTTGTGCACATTTGGCATCTAGAATACACCAGATTATTAAGACCACAAAACAATTGATAATAATTATTCATGTTTTTCCTTATTTTTACAGAAAAGAAGAACTTTAAGGCAGACACTTCAGAGACAGAGGGATGAGCAGTTTGCCGCAATTCCTATCAACATGAAGGGAATCCCCCTTAATACAAATGGTGGCAGTAACAGCTCAATGCATGGGGAAACCCAGGGGGAAACCCATAATCCAGGAAAACGTCTGTCTTATACAGAGGCCACTGGAAGTAAACTCTACAGTCCACCAACACAACCAAGCTTACCATCAGCATCAAGTCAGTCTGAGAGTCGGTCTGTTACTATAAATAACCCTGCCTATGGAGATATTATGAACCAGGATGATAATTTTGTGTAGGTCTGTTACTATAAATAACCCTGCTTATGGAGATATTATGAACCAGGATAATAATTTTGTGTAGGTCTGTTACTATAAATAACCCTGCTTATGGAGATATTATGAACCAGGATGGTGATTTTTTGTAAGTCTGTTACTATGAATAACACTGCTTATGGAGATATTCATGAACCAGGATGAAAATTTTGTGTAAAAAAATCCAGCAAAGTTTCAAGGAATTGTCAGATTATTATGACAGTTTAATATTTTTATACTTTGAAGTGCAATAATAATTCTAGATAAGTGCAATAACTAAAGTATATTTTAAAGCTTTTCTATGTATAAAGACTGAGAATTTTGTTAGAAATTTCAATACAATTATGTGATGGGTTGATATTTCAGATACTAAATATGTATTTACTTGATTTTTATTTAAAACCTTTTTCTATATAGAATTCCTGCTCTTTCTAAGATTAAATACTCATTTATGTTTGTACATTAAACAGCATTATTAAGATATAAAATGTGTTAGTAAAGCTTTAAATGATTCTTAAATTGTTTAGATACTGCTGTTTTAAATCTCAAAATGTAGTGTTTAATAACCAACCATACAGTATGGTTTTTTTTCTCATTTACAAAAGCCTTAGAGTGGGGTGCTCATTTCGCCATATCTTTCCATGTTTTCTACAGTTAATGTTCAGGTCTATATGTTTTTGAAGTAAACTGATATTTGTATATGAAGATAACTTCAAATGCAAACCATTCCTAAGCTTGAAAACATGTTTGTTTGAAAATAATCATCTGTAAAGTTAGATTAAAGGGTGTTTGAAATTTCCCAAAGTTTTGTCAATGGGGGACACATATTCGCCGTTTTTACACATCTATTTAAAACCAAAAAACTGCAGCTTTATATAATATTGATGAAATAAATGTCATTCTAGATGAACAGCAGACATTTCAAAGGTGTGAAACACAGAAATTTAGGCCAATCAGTAAAAAAATTACTAAGAAAAATATCTTTGAAAAATCTCGTTTTTCATTCAGGAAATTGACCGAAAATCATTGTCCGTTTTTGGTCTTTTCCAGTAAGTGCCGTAGTTTTGTTTAAGTAAAGGAAATAATCATATTTGTTATAAAATTATGATTTATCGGCATATTTCTTCCATTTTAGCCATCATTTGAAGTGTTTACACCTCAAAATCATACAACGGCGAAATTGTGTCCCTGGCGAATATGGGCCCCCCACTCTACAGACTGTTGACTTATAATAATAACCTATATCCACTTCATCTAAAACAAAAATAATTGCTTTTAATTCAAAAAAGATGTTTTTTAAGTAAAATTTGCACAAGACTGCAGTGGACAACCATAAAAATATCATTAAAATGTTGGAAAAAAAAGTAAAATCACAAAAAAAAAATAATTCCAAGGATAGTTCAAAAAGGAAAGCCCCTAATCAAATGGCCAAAATCAAAAGCTCAAACACATCAAAGGAATGGATAACAACTGTCATAACTATTCATGACTTGGTACAGGCAATTTTTTATGTAGAAAATGGTTGATTAAACCTGGATTTATGGCTAGGTAAACCTCTTACTTGTTTTACAGTCTCATACAATTCTACTATATTGACAATGATGTGTGAACAAAAAACCCAGACCTAATACATTTTTAATAGGTATAGATGTCAAAAATAGGGGTACAGCAGTGAACATTGTGTTTTTGTCTGAGATACAGTGCTTCCAAAGCTGCTCAGTCTTTTTTAATTGACATGCCATTAGTTTTAATCTTTATATTTCTGTTAGCTGCATAATATACTTGTTTTAAATGTTATTGTTATACTACTTTTTTATATTGTTTTTATTTTTTATTTTTTTATTTTATCTTCATTTTGATTGTCTCTATGTAGCCATTGCTTAGTTACTGTAAAATTCAGAAATTATTGTGATGTTTTTATTATTGCGAAAAATGAGACACGAGATTAATCCCTATTATTTAATCTTACATTTTGAATTTTTTAAATGAATTAAAAAGATTTTTCTCAATATCACATAAAAAGAACATTGCATTTTAGTCTAAAATTACAAAATTGCTACCTTTATGCACACAATAATTTCTGAAATTACAGTATGCCATTGTCATATTGTGTATGTCCCTTTATTACTATTTGTCTGCCAGTACAAAATCTCACAGAAATTTTTATTCATCAAATTTGACATTACATTAAAAATATGGATGTCACAATCACAAATTAAAAACTGATTTTTCTATAAAAATCAAATTTTACAAGATTTAGGTCTATTTGAGCATCAGTGATGAGTATTTTGTAGACGAAACACATGTCTGGCACAAGTGTTAAATTTTTGATCTAGACACAGGTATCTATGATGAGTTTATTAGTAATATGTCTGATAATTGTCTGTGCATTCTCTCAGATATCACAGAGCAATGAGAGGCTAAATTAAAGTAATTTAATTTTTCGAAAGGTATTATATCAATTTTGTTTTGTTTCAAGTGGTCAGATTCATGTAGTTCTATATCTGGTTTAACATTTTGTCTGATTTTGAGGCATTTTTTTACATTGTAAACACAATGGGTGTTGTACTAAATTAAAATCATGAATTCAGATAATTGTTTTATTCATTTGATAGTACAGATTCCACAAAAACATACCATATATGGGAGAATGTACATTTAAAAGATTGTCTTCCTGGTATCTACATATATTTTTTTATTATTTCTTTTATTTTTAAGTGTGTTGAATAAAGGCAACAGTAGTATACAGCTGTTCGAAACTCATAAATTGATTGAGAGAAAAACAAATCTGGGTTAAACTTTATTCATCTAAGCATGTTTAATTTTCAATTAATTCAATAAGACCAAATTCAAAACTAAGTCTTATATTATTGAGCACTGCCATCTTCACTTTATTCTACAATCTTCTACATTTAAAAAAAATCGTTTTAGATCTTTTAAATTGCAAAAAATAATAAATTTCTATATAAATGTTTAAAGTTTATGTTTATTTCTATTTTGATACTTGATGTAGGTGTTGCATTTCTAATGACAACCAATTTATAGTGCAATGCCTGGTTTGTAATATTATAAGAATGATACAAACTGTATTGCTATGAATTTTGTTATATACATTTATGTTTATTGTAAATTGGGAAAATATTGCATGCATTTATTATTGTGATTACAGTTATTTTAGACTAAAATGTGATTTTAATTTCTGCAAATATTGAGGAAAATCTGTTTTAGTCATATAAAAAAAATCAAAATGCGAGTTTGAATTATTGCAATCATATTCCTGTCACAGTTTTTGCAATAATAAAAACATCGCAATATTTCTGAATTTACAGTGGTATATACTTATTTATTTTGGTCAGTATTAATTATTTTAATATATATGTTCATGACTTTTATATTGTGTTCAACAAATTTTACCTTTATATAGTTATAGATTTTATAAATAAAACTTGAATGACAAATTTACTTTAGCACATACAAGCACAATCATTTGTTTTAATACTTGAGAGTTATTATAAAAAAGAAGATGTGGTATGATTACTTATGAGACAATTGTCCACAAGAGACCAAAATAACACAGAAATTAACAACTATAGGTCACTGTATGGCCTTCAGCAATGAGCAAAGCCCATACCCCATAGTCAGCTATAAAAGGCTTCGAAATGACAATGTCAAACAATTCTAACGAGAAAACTAATGGCCTTATTTATGAAAAAAACAAATGAACAAGAAACAAATATGTAACAAATCAACAAACGACAATCACTGAATTACAGGCTGCTGACTTGGGACAGGCACATACATAAAAAAAAATGTGTTATCATAGTTATATTTAGTATAAGCAATATTTTTATGAGAAAATCGGCACATACATACATAATGTGTTATCATGGTAAACCGTTATATTTAGTATGACCAATATTTTTATGAGAAAATCATAATATAAACATCACAAATAAGACAGATAAATTATGTTTGGAAAGCAAGTGAACTATTGCTTTAACAAATTCTTTTCCAAGTATTTCACTCACTGTAGTCAATATATTAGATTAATGCATCAATGGTTAAATAAATGGCTTAATTTTGCACATAGATCACTGACTTCTGATGTTATATTAACCAAATTTGATTTAATAATTCATTTATAATAATTTAAATTGAAAGTATGATACATAGAAAGACACTTATTAATCCTGATACCTTTGATAACTATTGACACCACTGGGTCGTTGCAACTGCTGGTGGACCTTTCGTCCCCGATGATATCACCAGCCAAGTAGTCAGCACTTCGTAGTTGACATGAATTTCAATTATGTGGTAATTCTTTTATAAATTGACTGTTTACAAAACTTTGAATTTTGGAAAAACTTAGGATTTTCATATCCCAGGAATAGATTACCTAGCTGTATTTGGCACCTTTTGAAATATTAGATCCTCAATGCTCTTTAGCTTTGTACTTGTTGGCTTTATAACTATTTTCAAATGAGCGTCACTTATGAGTCTTATGTATACGAAACCACGTCTGGCGTACTAAATTATAACCCTGGTACCTTTGATAACTATTAACTGATATGTAAATGTTATCATTACCCATGGATTTCATATTCCACTATAAAGATAAAGTCCATGACAATGTTGATCGCTTCTATTCTATTGAACTTGGATTAGAAGATGCCACATTTAGGTCTGCTTCATTTCATAACATTACATATAGACAAATCTACAGTGGGCTTCATTTGAGAACTGGAGTTGACTATAAGAGAGATTGATTCATAGATATAGGAAGATGTGGTGTGAGTGCCAATGAGACAACTCTCCATCCAAATAACAATTTAAAAAAGGTAAACCATTATAGGTCAATGTACGGCCTTCAACACAGAGCCTTGACTCACACCGATCAACAAGCTATAAAGGGCCCCAAATTTTGTTAATTCTAAACTTTTGGATATGCATTCAAGCAACAACAGAATATGGATTGTATGTATCAGTTGATTCATTAATCCTTAGCTTACATTTTCTACACGAATTTCATGGGTGGTAGATGAATATTGATTACAGATAAGCTTTTATACAAGGATTTTTAAATATAAAGTTGAAAGTCATCTTTTTCAAGGTTAAATGTGCACCGTCCTGATTTGGATGAGAATGGTGAAATTTCTATGACAAATATAATAGTGACTTCTTTGGTCAAAGTTACAATTCAAACCCCAATTAAATGTATAAGTCATTACGAATTTTAACATGCCATTAGCAACTTAAAGACTTGCTTTTATTAGATCATGGAACTGCTTACCTTTTTAGAGCTCCTGGTTTCTAGAAAGCTGTTGTTGGCATGGGTTTGATTTAACTTATAATCCATAATGACTATTTTGCATGTTTTGGTGAACTGTTTGTGTTTGATTGCCTCGATGTGGAAAAAAGTACAATCACAAAAAATACTTAACTCCGAGGAAAATTCAAAATGGAAAGTCCCTAATCAAATGGCAAAATCAAAGGATAAAAAACATCAAACAAATATATTCCTGACTTGGTACAGGCATTTTCAAATGTAGAACATGGTGGATTGAACTTGGTTTTATAACGCTAAATCTCTCAATAATTATGATTCATGGATTTCCTTTTAATTGTCTGTCCACAAAGGCAATGTGAGTGCCTCTGTTGTGTGTGTGGTGTTTTTTTTTTATCGCACTTGGTGTGTAAGGTAGTGAAAGGTATTGACATCACTTGGTATTGGTTGTCATATGCTTTTGTTCTTGTTGTTTAACAAAATAAATATCTTCATCTCTAAAACTTCCGGACAAATATCAACCATATTAAGGGTACACGATCCTTTTATAGGGTAAACAAAGTACGTTTCGTGTTACCCCATGGGTAAAATAAAACATTAGAATAAACAATATATGTATTTTATTGTGTTTTATTTAGAAAATAGTAATAGATTGAGAAAATCTGATTAAGCAAACATACTGAGGACAAACACTGCATTACACTTCGTACCTTATTTGGCATTTTAAACTTTTTTGATTCGAGCGTCACTGATGAGTCTTTCGTAGACGAAAAGCGAGTCTGGCGTATATACTAAATTTAGTCCTGGTATCTATGATGAGTTTATTTACAGTGGCATTACAAGATCTAAGAACTTTTTTCATCAAAATGTTCGGATTACTGCTTGAGAAATTATTGCCATTAAAAAGAAAATGTTTGGAGAGATTTATTTTCCCGAGGGTACCACAAGCTCAGTAGTCATCACTTTTTGTGCTGACATGAAATGTCATTGATATGGTTATATTAATAAATTTACTGTTTACAAATTTTTGAATTTTTTAAAATACTGAGGCTTTTCTACCTCATGCATAGATTACCTTAATAGCTGTATTTGGCAAAACTTTAAGGAATTTGGGTTTTCAATGCTCTTCAACTTCGTAGTTTATTTGGATTTGTTTTTTAACTTTTTTGGATTCGAGCGTCACTGATAGTCTTTTGTAGACGAAACGGGCGTCTGGCGTATATATTAAATTTAGTCCTGGTATCTATGATGAGTTTATTTACAACCACTGGGTCGATGCCACAACAGCTTGTGGAAATTTATTTCCCCGAGGGTAGTACAAGTCCAGTAGACAGCACTTTTTGTGCTGACATGAATTGTCATTGATATGGTTAAATTTATAAATTTACTGTTTACAAATTTGGGATTTTTTTGAAATACTTAGGCTTTTCTACCTCAGGCATAGATTACCTTAGCTGTATTTGGCAAATCTTTAGGAATTTTGGTTCTCAATGCTCTTCAACTTCGTAGTTTATTTGGCCTTTTTAACTTTTTTGGATTCGAGCGTCACTGATAAGTTTTTTGTAGACGAAACGCGCGTCTGGTGTATATACTAAATTTAGTCCTGATATCTATGATGAGTTTATTTGGTTAAATTTTCATTGTTTGCCTATTACCGAATGATCTCAAAAGTTATAATAAATATGCAATACATAATTATATATCAAAGTGTCAATATTATGACTGTAACCATTGTATGACTCCTTAAGGAGTTCCTTCACTTAAAGACGATTTTTGATTATAAAATATGTTTAAAAAAAAAACTTCAAATAAAACAGAATCAGCAGTACAAAATAAGCAAAAATGCCAAAAAGACCAGAACTATTGAATGACTCATTCTTCTAAGATTTTTCATGTTTTTATCACAAATCTCAGAACTAATGATAGATAATAAAAATTGAACAGCAAACCAAAATTATGATCTGCCATGTAATATCTTCAATTAGACCAACATGAAAAAGGATGTTGTATATCTATATAGGATTAATTGCCTTTGAAGACTAAACCAGATATAAGGAAAGTTCAAATAGCAAAAAATGTCAAAATCAATAGGTCAAACACATTAAACGAATGGATACCAACTATCATATTTCTGACTTGGTACAGGCATTTCCTTATGTAGAAAATGGTGAATTTAAACAGGTGTTATAGCTAGCTAAACCTCTCACTTGCATGACAGTCGTGTGAACTAAACAAACAAACATAATAGGTAAAAATGTCAAAAATAGGGGAACAACAGTCAACGTTTTATGATCTTAATCACTATAACAAGTAGATATATAAACAAACATTTACCATGACACCATATCACAAAGACGGGGTGTATAATTACAGGGTCACGTCACATGAAAGAAAGAAACATAAAAAGGCACAAAGACAAACCACATTGGCAAAAACGAAAGACAATAATTGAGAACTTATAGACAAATTCCATCATGCACTCAAAGCAAAGGCAAAGGCAAATCAGTTACGAAAAACAACCATCTAAAGATGATTGGAACACATACAAGAGTTGAAATTAACACACTCAAACACATTTGAAATCACTTTTTTACGTCGCTACAACTTCAAAACGGCATGTAAACATTAATCATTTGGAGAATTGCATTGTTTCTATGAATATCCTGTACAAAAATTCATCTTTGATTGCATTAAACTCGTTTTGCTCATATTATCTATGATAATCATGATATCATGTTTTTAATTTTATCGAATATTTAAACTTTATTGTTTCAACTAAGAAATTTGAATATCGAACCGACTGCTTGCATCTGGTTGGACAAACGATTAGGCCACTTACTTCACATACATTATATTAGATCTGATGATCCAAACCATTTAGTAAATAGTAAATATTTACTAAGACTAAAACAATAAGAAAAACAAAATGACAATAAAAACAAATACTACCCCCACCCCCTCCAAAAAAAACACAAAAACACCAATAACATCTTTAAAACAACAACACAAAACAACATTTAAAATAAAAATATAAATCTGCAAAGAAATGGAAACAAGCTTTCATTTTGACAGTACTTTATGAGCGAAAAATAAATAAACAAGGTTTCAAAACATTTTACGAACAAAAACACAAATAAACAAGCTTTTAAAATACGTTTCCTGCGTGAGAGGTTGGAATATTCGGAGGTTTCGAAGATTACAGCCCCTTTCACTGATATATAGATGAATACCCTAATTGTTAATTTTTTCCAAAACAAATCAACATTTTTTTCTCTCGATACAATTTGTTAAAATGTTTGTTATTAAGAGTGCCTTAATAATCCTGGAGCTTCCCTTGTTTGAGATAAATTTATGTATGACTTAATGTTATTTTCCGGTGCAGGTATTTGTTGACAACACATATATTGAAAAACCAAACCTGATATGTTCAGCATACGTGAAGGATTTTCTAATTTGCTGTAAACATAATTTTATCGTGTATGTAATAATTTATAATAACACTTTAAACATTAAATTTAAGAATTAAAAGTGTAAATTGTGTGATTTTGTATAAAAAATGTATTATTGACTGAAGCACGTCGTTATTTTCCCTCTGTGAGCCTCTGACAGTCTGATAGCTTTTGACTACGTCACATAGTAACCGGTGTTAAGATGACGTTTTTGAGGTTCCAATTGGGGATAAAAACGTCGTATATACCCCGGCAGTTTCCTGAATATATACTGACATCTCTGTGTTGTTATCCAATCACAAACCTCGACACATTTAAAATCCGTAAAATATATATATATATATATATTTAACAAATCGTGCAGCAAAACATGAAATTCTTCACAAGACGGCAATAAAGCACCTGGCCATTAATTGATAAAATGGTCTCGACTTCTTATGGCCAGACTATATACTAGCCTATTTGCGAATATATCAGTAATCTAGCTACAGATAATAAACAATGAAACATGACAACATGATATACAATCGTTTTAAAAATAAGCACCTGTCGAATTATCTTCTACATGTACACTTAAATAATAAATTCAAGACTATGCGAGGTTAGAGTCAAATTCATACTTTTACACTCACCACAGGATAATTCAAATAATGTGGATTTTATTCTGTTTTTGTTTTACTGTGACTGTATTTGGACAATTACTGGCCAATACCAACTACCAACAATGTGCCGCAAATTTAGCTTGTAGTATAAACTACGAGAAAACTTTTCAAGAAAAATTAAATAATCTGGGATACCATACGACGCTCCAGATACAATCACTTAAACAGTCTATAAATTCACAAGTAACACCGCTTACACAGGACATTGAAATTCTGAAAACAAACGCAACGGCGATCCAAGACGAGGTTACCCGAGAGTTACAGCTCGTTTTCCGTGGACTCGACCATGATAGAGCATTTCTTCATAACCTAAGTGTTGGAGTGTACAACTTAGCCAAAGAACTTCACCATGAACAGTACGTAAGGTTTCAAGATGTCCATAAAATTATTGAAGAAGTGAATTTAGTTAAACAAGCACTTGGTATGATGAACAATCATTCGGATCTTCTACAAGCGGCTTCATGCGAAGGTAAGATAATAAAAGCATTAGATGTATGTTTCATTATAATACGCGATTCTGACTGGCTACTCTGCAATCTCGCGTTATTCCTGAAGCAACTTCATAACACAATACAATTTATCATTCATGATGACACGAGGCCCCACAATAAAGTGCACAGGTAAATGGAATAAAAACTTGATAAAAATCGTGTTTTTATGATCCTAGCTTAAAAAAATGTAATTATGAGTATTGAATGCGTCTTTTTGTAAATTCATGGGGATGTAACGGCTTCCGTGCGTCATACAAAATGTACTTCGGTCAACGCTTTTACACTATGGCAAGCCGTTCTCGTCAAAACTATGTTTAAACCATTTTTCAAAAAATTTACACACTGAGAATTACAAATTACACACTGAGAATTAAAAATTACACACTGAGATTTCATAAAGACGCACTGAGATTACAAAAATGAAAAAACACACTGAGAATTGAAAATTACACACTGAGATTTCAAAAAGACACACTTAGAATAAATAAAATGAAAACACACACTGAGAATTTGAAATTACATACTGAGAATTTGAAATTACACACTGAGAATTTAAAATTAAAAACTGAGATTTGTGCGCACTTTTTGTGCGCACATATCTAATTAGCATAATTATTACTATATAATCTGAATCTATCACAAGCTTAAAACAACTAGGGGACAGAACTCGTTAGTCCTTTGATTTGGTTCCAAATTATTTATAAAAAAAAATTTAGAAATATAAGAACAAGAAAAATACACACTTACTCTTATTACAAAATATAACCAAATAGAAAAACTTTATTAGAATTATAAGAAAACATTGGAACAATCTGCAAAAAAAACCCACAAAGAATGTTAAATTTTTACTTGGCTCAAATACATAAAAAAAAAGAAGATGTGGTATTATTGCTAATGAGACAACTGTCCACAAGAGACCAACATGACACAGACATTTAACAACTATAGGTCACCGTACGGCCTTGTCTATTATAGCATATAAACGTAACAAAAATATAAAAGATTATCTTGCAAAATCAGGGTAACAGTTGGAAGACTTTTGAAAAGGGACCCAATGGCATGCTTAAACCGTTTTAGGTAAAAAAAAATCCCGATACACTGGTGGTTATGATCTGAATTATAGGCAACAAACTTATGAATAGGAGCGATGTTAAGTCTTGAAATTTATAACGAATGATGATTGAAGGAATCGCATTTCATTATAATGGGAGGGGGCTCTATAAAGTTAAGAGTTCTTGAGATCAGGATATTAATCTGTTGAATTATTCATCTCATGAATATTCATTAGTAGTTTGAATATTAATTCCAGTGTGTATTTTTAAAATCTCAGTGTGTTTTTCAATTTATTTCATCTCGGTGTGTCTTTTTAAAATCTCAGTGTGTAATTTTGAATTCTCAGTGTGTTTTTTATATTTTTAAATCTCAGTGTGTAATTTCGATTTCTCAGTGTGTTATTTTAGGTTTTTAAATCTCAGTGTGTATTTTTTTTTTTCGAAAAAAGGGTTTAAACATAGTTTTGACGAGAACGGCTTGCCATATTACACCCCAAATGAAGTTACAAAAGGAAGCATTCAATTCTTAATTGTATGGATCGGTAAACCGTCTCACAGAACACAATTTTTTATAGAACGGTAAACTGTACTAGTTACTATTTTATATTTCTTTATGTTTTGTTTTTTTATTATTTTTTTAATTGTTGTCGTTGCTGTCATTTATTACCACGTTTTTACCTTAAAAATTAGAATTCCTGAATGTATTTCTAATTAGCAGATTTCAGGATAAAACCAAAAAGTGTTTTAGGTTTATTGATTGCGAATGGTTTGTGTTGCTCGGGGGTTAAGTTTGTGTGTTGCGTACTGTTGTTTGTATATTTTTTTTTATCTATGGCGTTGTCAGTTTGTTTGCTGCTGACGATTTTGAATGTCCCATTTGCATTGTCTCTTTTTCCTCTCTTTTTGAGCTTTCTAGCAGTGTTCGATAATGAAAGGTCTTGGGTGCATGATTTTTGTATCAGTTAGTATTGGCTTTAACTAGGTGTTTGTATTTAAACTGCAAGTACTGTCATATCTTTTTTTGTGTAAGGAGGTATAAATACCCTGACCCGTTCTTCCGGTTGCTTGTTTTCTGCTTTGTATCAATCTGAAGGGTTTGCCCTTTCAACTGATATGGTACAGTTACAACACTGTCCCAAATTAGAGAGAGTGTTGTATGCCCGATAAAATGTTTCCCTCGCCATATTCTGTATGTAAATTTCCCAAGTTCGGACCAATCGGTATTTCCATGAATAAAATTCGTTTGTTGCTGTGTATCGTATTTGTATTTTGTTCATTGTATTCACAAAAATCTGTTAGTTATTTTTCTTTTGTATGGATTGTTTTTTATTTGTTATTTCGGGGCCTTGTATAGCTGACTCAGTGGAATGGGTTTTGATCATTATTTAAGGTCGTACGATACATGATCACCAGTTGGAAAGTTAAACGTTTATGTCATTTGTTCTCTAATTGAGAGTTATCTCATTGGAAATTATACCACATGTTCATATTTCAATTTGCAAAGAACTCGAAAAACATGTCTCTGATTACGCACATATATATCGATTAGCATTGTAATTTGTTCAATTATATTTTTTTTTATTAGTACAACTGAATGCTACCATACACAATGCAACGTTTTATGAAAGTCAATACAGAAAAGTTTTATCGATGTACCATAACCTGCAGACGACTATTAATGACGTCAGACAACAACAGCAGGTGCTCCTCGCTCAGCTACAAGAAAAAACGCGCGAAGCAATGCGTCTGCAGAAACAGTCCCCACTTACAAGTCCGCCTCCAGCTGCAAAACTTTCAAGGTGAATTTGATTATATTTACTTTTATTTTAATTCCCTGAGAGATTTTAATTATTTAGTATCATCCTTATGCAATCGTGTTTTAAAACAGGATACCAAACATCACTGGATAATGTTTAAAAATAAATGTCATTCATATGTCGAGAAGACTGTCCTGAAAAAAAAATGACTTTGCACAAGGGAAATTAAAACCACCTCATGAAATAACTAGGTCATCGTACAGCCTAAAACAATGAGTAAATTTATATCGTAGTAGTTATCAAAGGTACCAGGATTATAATTTAGTACGCCAGACGCGCGTTTTGTCTACATAAGACTCATCAGTGAGCTCAAATCAAAATATTTATAAAACCAAACAAGTACAAAGTTGAAGAGCATTGAGGATCCAAAATTCCAAAAAGTTGTGCCAAATACGGCTGAGGTAATCTATGCCTGGGATAAGAAAATCCTTAGTTTTTAGAAAAATCCAAAGTTTTGTAAACAGGAAATTTATAAAAAAAAAAAGACCACACTATTGATATTCATGTCAACACCGAAGTGTAAATCTGCTTTAAAAGACTGTAACATGATAACAGGCGAAACCATTCAAACAAAAACAAAAACAAACAAAAAAAATAAATAAACCCCGTCTGATCAAAGACAAAATGATAAACGAAATCATGACAAGCCTGATGCAATTGGCCTACAATCAATACCTTTTGAAATAAAAACTGGACCTTAAAAATGTCCTGGTTTGAGAAAATTTTCATATTACAACATAAGAGTTTATATGATAACCTGGTATTTTTTTTAATTAATATACACAAATTATGTAAAGTTTACTTTTGGTAGTAGAAGTGCCAATTGTGGTGCAGCACTGGGTATGGAAGACGGGACAATCCTAGACGCTTCTGTATCCTCCAGTCAAAGCTTTGGAGATTTCAGTGCAGGAAATGCTCGACTAAATCACGCACGTGGATGGTACACAGGGGCTAAGACAACATCAAAGGACTGGGTTCAAATTAATCTGAATTCTTCACACGTCATTACAGCTTTGGCAACTCAGGTAGTTTTAATTATCTATGGTCAATTTGTGCTTCAAATTAATCAAAAGAGTTGAACATATTTTATATTCGTGAAAAGATAATTTTTATTCATAAAACACATGTGCATAGATTTTTCGAAAAAAAGAAATGTACCCTTTATTTCATTTAAAAACTTGGTGCATTTCTTTCTAACACAAACGATGCAAACGATTAAGCTCGCACATGTTTTGATCATATGTTTCTAACATACGTTTGCAAAGTTTACATAAACTTTGACAAACTATATGTACTCGCTAAAAATGCGCCTACAGTCTTTCGTTCATCGTTTGATAGAACAAACGCTACATTTGTTTCTAACTTCACCCTGATTATACGATATATTTGTTTAACGTTTGTAAAATGTCTGTTTACAAAATGTGCATGCATTATTGTAAGTTCAAACAGGGTCAGTAAACACTGATTAAACGATGAAGTTGTTTCTACGAGTGTACCGTTTAGAAAACAACAAACGCCACACAACGTTTACACACTTTTTGTTAGAAAAAAATACACTCTATGAAGTGTAGCACAATACTCCGAAAACACACGGGAAGACATGAAGAATATGAAGGAAAGAACACAAACATTGATCTCTAACATTGTTTAACTTTCTTAAGTTACTTAAGGTGATACCTAACACTACAGGGAGATAACTCTGTAAAATCAGCCAAACGTTTTTTAAATGACGTTGTGTTGTTCAGGGAAAATTAAGCTTTTCAAAGATCAAAATAAGTTTTTGTCAAACTGCTTTATAACCAGTGTAATTTTTCTGATAAAACGGTTGGTTCAAATTTTTTGAATTTTTTATATTTTTATCAAAGGGTCAAAGTAAATACTTTGTCAAAATTTTAAGAAAATTAAACCAAATTAATTTTAGTTTAAGTGTTGGGTACCACCTTAAGTTAACGATCAACTCTCATCGAAAGAAAAGTTATTAGTTTATTGTTTATACAATTGATTCGTATTAAAGAGCTATATTCAATTTCAATTGTTGTTTTTGTACTTATAATTGATAACAGCAAAACACTTTCGACAAAGCATAAGCAAATTATCATGAAGAAGAAAAGAAAAGATACAAGACCTATTGAAAAGAAAAAATATACAAAATTGAAATAAGAACGAAACTAAATACTATCTTGAACTTTGAAAACCTGTTGTTGTGTGTTTTGTTTTATAAATAAAATCTTAAATAATATTGAGTTTGTTTCCTTCGTAATCATATGCAACAATAGAGTTTTGTATATTCATGATCATTAGGCTAATGAGTATTTATTCTTATAACTGTGTTTTTTGCATATAAAATATAAACAAAACGAATAAAACTAAATGTTTGGAGAAAAATTGAGGACAAACATAAAAACTTTAATTTTAATTGTTAGGGAGCGCCCTGTTGTGAAGTATGGGTTTCCAATTTTACCGTATACTACTCAAATGATGGAAATCATTGGCACCAACACAAGACTGGCTGTAATTCACAGGTTTGTATATAATATAGAAACATATGAAAACGATCATGAAGGAGAAGATTTGTTTAAATAAAGAGAAATACGGAACGGATACGTAAAAGAAACCTTGTAGATTTGGAAAAGAGGCTAAGACTTCAAGAAAGCACGCGAACCCTCAAAGTGGAAACAGATTAATATAAGTTGTAAAAACTTGTTTCCAAATCCACTATAAATAAATATGTTTAAACTAAAAGAAAAAACTGCAGGAAATACAGTGGTTTAAACTTTTTTTTAAATATCCTATTACAATAAGTAAATGGTTCTATATGTAGCAAGTCAAGCAAACCTCTCATACAAATTGTGCTGCTGTATGGTTGAGCTGCACGAAATTAATACAATGCATGAAAAATAACGTCAAACTAACGTTACCAAAACTAACACCAACACCGTACGCGACGTCATTGCATTTTATTGTGACTATTTATATATTACGGATTTTAATATAAGTTGTAATAACTTGTTTCCAAATCCAATTTAAATAAATATGTATAAACTAAAAGAAAAAAAAACTGCAGGAAAGACAGTGGTTTGGACTTTTTTTTTTAAATATCCTATTACAATAAGAAGAAAAAACAGAGAAACTATCTTTGCTCCAAGGGGATACTATATTATTTAAAAGAATATTATTTTTTCGTTTTAATTCAATTGTACTTAAAAAAATATGTGCCGCTTTTGCATTTCGGTTCTATATGTAGCAAGTCAAGCAAACCGCTCATACAAATTATGCTGCTGTATGGTTGAGCTGCACGAAATTAATACAATGCATGAAAAATAACGTCAAACTAACGTTACCAAAACTAAATGAAGGCAACAATAGTATACGGTAAGTATATACCGCTGTTCAAAACTCATAAATTCCATGGACACCAACACTGTACGCGACGTCATTACATTTCATAGTGACTATTTATATATTACGGATTTAAAAATTTGTAATAGAAATTGTTTCGCAAATCTACGGTGACATCGGAATATACGATGATAAAATTGAGAATGGAAATGGTGAATATGTCAAAGAGACAACAACCCGACAAGAGAAAAGAACAGTCGAAGGCAAAAATCGGGTCTTCTATACACAGCGAGAAAATCAGGTAACCAGAGGCCGGTTTCAGCTGGCCTCTAAACAAAATGAAAAGTTTTGTGTACGTTTGTATATGTTTTATCTTTTTGAATTTCCTTTAATCATTCAATGCTTAGTATGCAATTGGATGGCACACTGAAGACACATTCTTTCATATCGACAGTAAGTCCATAAGAATAACATCTTGTTTTAAAGTTTTCAAGCCGATCCTATTCTCTAATGCACCAAAATCCTACCTTAAAAGTTAAATGGAAATTATTGCAGTGAATTATGACCAAATTCTAGGTATCCCTATTTATTCTACAGAAACGTATAGAGTTGGAATAAAAATATTCTAAATACGCGGCGCTGTTTATCTGGCTTAATTGAACATCGATAATAGTAATGTTTCTATTTATAGAACTTGGATGGAAACACTGACCAGACAACGATAAAATATCAGACTCTAGATCCACCAATGGTAGCAAAGTACGTGAGAATAAACATCATAGACTTCCACAAGAAGAACAACAGCAATTCAAACTACATCGGAATGAGGACAGAGTTGTATGGGTGTCCCATATATGTCCCGAAGATAACACAACCTCACTAGTAATAAATTCATGGTTGCCAACTTTAGATTTTGTTAATTTGTTTGACTCCGCAATAAAGTCATCAGACTGTTCTTTTCTCCGATAGTCTCTTACAGAGCGCGTTACTTGCCTGACCAATACCGTACGAGGCAGTTTTTTTTTTTTACATTATGTAAATAGATAGTTGTACATATTACAAAAGAAGATGAGTTGTGATTGCCATGAGACAACACTTCACAACAGACCAAATGACACAGACATTATCAACTATAAGTCACCGTGGCCGTGCAGCCCTCAGTTAGCTATACATTTAAGGCCTCGAAATGACAAATGCAAAACACCGCAAACGAGAAAACTAACAGCCTTATTAGTGTACAAACAAAATGAAAGAAAAACAAATTTGTAACACAGCAAAAAAGGACAACCACTGAATTACAGGCTCCTCACACGGCCTTGGGACATGCACATACATACAGAATGTGACGGGGTTAAACATAGTAGCAGATCCCAATCCTCCCCTAACATGGGACAGTTGTGTAACAGTACAACATAAAAACAAACTATACATATCAGTTAAAATAGGCTTAACTCATCAGATGGATACAAATAGAAATACACTACCAAAAACACAGAGTGGAAGGGGCAGGGTACTTGTACATCCAAACAACAAAAAGTACAGATCTGATAGTACTCAAAGAACTGACAGCTAGAACAAAGCCAATGACAACTAATAAATAATAATTAATAACAAAGCACTAACATGCATGCTAATGCTTCTTCCAGTTTTTTAGCTAGAATTTCATATTTCGCATTTTTTTGGTACATTATTATATAACGAGCGTGAATGTTGAACTTTTATTTTTTTTTTATGAAATTGTGTACAGTGTTATTTTTCCACGTCTGACTTCTCCAAGATCCATTCCAATCTAATTAAAATATCCACACTGTTTCACATTTATTATCATTTTTTAATGATGCTATCGCGATAGTCAAACACTTTCATATATTTTAGTATATATATAGTATAATCCTGGTACTTTTGATAACTATTAGGTTACAGCTCAGACATTTTACATGTTTGGCAATAGGGTGTTTGTCAGTTTACGCTATCTAATCACAAAATATAGCGACAAGGAGTTTTGTTTATCACTTCGGTAACTTTTCCCCCGATTACTTGCCATCAAAGGCTTAAAAAAAAATAAGAACATAAACCAAGAATACTATATACAATTAGCATATGAGTTTGACAGATAAGGGAGCTCCATGATGATGTAGACCGTAGATCTGCGACTATTTAGAATATAGTAATGTCCTTTTGGTCAATGGTATAGAAGAAGACTTTATTTTCAGAATACTGAGGCAGATTGAATTTTAAACATGTTATTGGTAAGGGGTCATTCTATTGTTTACTAACAAACCAAAGCAAAGACTCGGCTATAAACATGAAAGAACTATTATAATGTATTGTTATGTAACGGCGATAACACCATTTATAAAAAAAATGGTTTTACTAAAACATACAATTCGACCACCAACTGTTTTACGCGGGTTGGATGCATGGGTGATAATTAATTTCTTCAAATCTTAGTTTTAACCTAATTTTATCTATTCTTTATTCATTTTGTGCATGTTTAATGTTCTTGATTATTTTGGTGCATATTCTTTAGCTATTCTTTAATTATTTTGTGCATATTTTCCATCCATTATTTATCTTGGCCACATTCTTTGTTCTTTATATTTCAGCATCATAATGTTCTGCATTCTTTTTTTTCTGGTCTATTTTTCTCTTTTCTTCATTTTTTTGGTCATATATCCTGAGCCATTTGTCTATTATACTCTATTCAGTTTATCCATCTAGACCCTCTAATACTTTATATGTAGTAACTTTACAAAAGACAGATAAAGGTTAGCCATTTCATATAATATCGAGACCACCAAGACATGTTTGACATACTACGAGTTACAGGGAGATAAACGAGAGGTCATGTCCCTACTTATTGTATATCTTGTTTTTACAACTGGGGTTCTCGGATTTCCATGGTTTAGAAATGATATCCCAAATGGATACAAAGTACCGGACCCTTGTACTGGACAGACTGGTCAGATATGGGAAGGAGTAGGACACAACCAGGAACCAGGAGGAGGACCAAGGAATCCATTTGGACTGGTAACCTTTTTTATCATCCTATGTGTATCATTGTTACACACCGTAGAACACATTTTACATGCTCGATCGTTTATTGCTCAATAATGGATAGTAACTGTTGCCGCGATCGTTCACCATATTGGCAATTTTATAGAATAAAACAAAAGATATGGGATATTCATCAATGACACAAAATCAGTTCGTGCACAAAAACAAAAAACTCGCCCATAGAAAGAAAAGTTTACACATATATCCTAATTCGTGAACACATAAGATAATGTTAATATATAGGTCCAATACACAGGTAAAATACATTATTTTTAAGGTATGTAATATACATAAAAGTGTACTCGGTATATATACAAACGTTCATAAAAAATACCATACGTTTTATACCTGAATATATATTATAATAAGCGGTTTGGCGGCTGTATCTCTAACTGACGAAATGTATCACTTGTTTTGAGCATCCTTATACGTTTTGAAAATTGTTTTTACAATTTTACCTTATCGAGCTCGCATTGTAGGTAATGAAGTTTTCAAACCATTCCACTTATGTAAAGTTTAACAAAGGTAGGAAAATGAGTTTCTATAATAAAAAAATGATAAAAAACCAAGAGTCCATACTTGTTCCTCTAAATGCATTTTTTTTTGACAAATAAGTTAATACTCCTTAATTTGGCCAAGTGGTCATTTATTTTGATACATATAACGTGTAGATCTACACGAAGTTGGTTAAATTTGCTTCTTTACTCCTTACAGGATTTTAAGACCGTAGGTTTTAAATGGACGAAAGAACTTTGTCAAAAAGATTCAGATAAAGATGGACGCACAAATGGTGAGGAACTTGGTGATCCGGGCTGCACGTGGACAAAAGGAGGAACTCCTAGTGCCGCTGCATCTGGACATCCGGGTAGGATTTCATACTTATTTAAAACAATATTCTTTTCGTTTACCTTTGTTACTAACTATAGAGTTTACTACCGAATATTGTTCAACAACGGTAACGGCGCGGAGTCAGACGTGGGCATACCCAATTCCCTCTTAAAACAAAATAAAATTGTAATATCGATGAAAAGTCATGCATAGCTAGTTATTTTTTGTCAATTAACTCCAAATTTCTGTGGCACCACATCCCCAAATATTAAATCCCGGATTCGCCACTGAAAAACCTCCCCTTTTCTTATGATATATCTAACAACTCGTTTTCAATCAACTGTTAATAATTAATGTTTAGAAAAAATCAAGAAAAAAGGAACAGTTTGCTTAAAATTGAAACAAGTAACCTTTGATGCTTCATATCCCTTTTATTTCCGATGTAGAACAATGTGTATGATGATCCAGTGAGTTACAATTTAAAGTTATGACAAATTGTTTGTTTTTGTTAATTTTAGGTATTTGTGAACCAATGGGTAACTCCAGTTGTGTAACAGCAAATAAAGATATAATGTGTCCATCTAACACACAATAATGATGCATGTTTGGTCACTGTGTGTAGCATTCGCTTCAATGTGGAAATTCTAGAGTATAAATCACTTATCAGCTATTGAAAATGCACAATATTAAGACCTATGAAATACCCATATTATTAAACTTTGATTTGCACTTACTAATTATATAATTGCATTCCTTCTATTTTTGTACTTTAAGTTTTATATTCTATCAAATCATCATGTAAAAAATAATTTGCACCACTGACGAGAAATGAATTAGAAAGATAACGTACGAACCATAAGCTCAAACAACAACTCCATTGCCAAAATAAAATAAAATTGATAAACCCAATTACATTCCACACATCACTACGCAAAACAATAGTTCGCAAAACCAACCAAACCAGAACCGTCCTATCTGTTCTACTAGTGGCGTTATTCGTTCTTATTTCATTATTTCATTTTTTCAAGTACACATTTTATAAATCTCATAAGATAATGTCACCACAGTTGAGGAAAAAGTTGAGGATACGTTCTTGGTTGTTCGAGACACATACCTCATAACTGTCAATATCATTTTCTTGATTGTAGTGACCTACATCTTATTAGTGATCTTGGAAATTTCGAAGTGATGTTTTAAGTTTTTACCATTATCTATAGGAACCCTTGTCTCAATATGACAACGGTTACGCAGTTTCCCTCAATTGTGATGTTATTGGTGTCCTTGAAAAATTCAAAGTGATGTTATAAGTGTTGCCATGATCTTTTGGAACCCTAGTCTCAATGACAACGGTTACGCCGTATAAATAACGTTATGATATAGCTGGATAAATGTGTATCACATACGCTGTACATTATCCATAAATCTAGTGAACTAGCTGAAGTGTCTCGCCTGTTTTCCTTATCATGGTTGAAAGTTTTTACTAATCTATATAAAGGCAATAGTATTATACTGCTGTTCAAACGTCACAAATCGATGGAGAGAAAACAAATCTGGGTTACAATCTAAGAGTATAACAAAAACTAAACAGAATCAATGATGTATGAAAATGAAGTCATGGTCAAATAAACCACGTCAAACAGATATGTACACCTTGCAGCAATTTCGTGGACCAAATATAGAAGTCATATTACTTTTACGTGTAGAACCCGAAAAACAGATCAAGAAAAAAAATCTTAACATTGACCAATGGACCATGAAAATTAGATCAATGCAATAAAAATTCTACCAGACATACATGAACACCTCACAGTCATTTCATACACCAAATATGATAGTCCTTCATCTTTATGTATCTGAACAAGAGACTAAGCACCAAAAAGTAAACATTTTCCAGTAAATGAATTTGAAAATGAGATCAAAGTAAGATGTACGATGCCAGAGACAGTGATCCTATCGCTAATAGAAATCGAATAAAACTAAACACTGTCCAATGAACCATGAAATTTAGGTCAAGGATTAATACAACCCGTCAGTCGGACATGTACCCTTACAATCTTTTCATACACCAAATAAAGTTGATTTCAGCTTTCCAATAGTGAACTTTCCATTTCTAAGTAGCAACATTCCAGCAGCCCCTGCATACCGTTTATAGATCTTCCAATTAATACAATATTCCCGTGCTTGCATTTCCTATCATTATTTTCTTGATAGAGGGCTGCTGCTCACAAGGAAGCTATTAAACCAAGAGTTCCAAATGGTGAAGTTGAAATCATCACTTCGTAAATTTTACGAACGCCATTACCAGTTGGTTGACCGTTATGGAATAATCGTTTCACAAATGATATCGGATATGTTCCTTACGTCGTAACTACAATCCCATTCCCTTTCATGCATGTGACCTACCTAACCAGACTTATTACCGGATTTGTAGTCACATAAGCAACACGACAGGTGTCACATGTGTAGCAGGATCTACTTACCCTTCCAGAGCACCTGCGATCACCCTAGGTTTTGGTGGGGTTCGTGTTGTTTATTCTTTACTTTTCTATGTTGTGTCATGTGTACTATTGTGTGTCTGTTTGTCTTTTTCATTTTTAGCCATGGCGAATTATGAGTTTGACTGTCCCTCTGACATCTTTCGTCCCTCTTTTCTTTGACATATTGCTTATAAATCTAGTGACCAATTTCTAATATGTCTATTTTCTGAAGTACAGACTTGACCACGTAACTTTAACCAACATCTCTGACCCATGGAAGAGGTTGAGGTTGGATACATACTATATGACGGACATGAAGTCGTTTCAAAGAACCCATACACCAACATATCGTTATCATAATCGCATAGGTGAGTATAGGTGAATATTATGTTCGGAAGGAATTCTTCGAAGGAGATATATATGCAAAATTATAAATAAAATAACAAAAATTACAGAACTCCGAACTCTTAGGAAAAATCATAACAGAAAGCTCGTAACCTGATGGCCATATTTAAAGCGCAAACACATTTAACGAATGGATAACAATTCATATCATTTACAACACCATCACACTGATAATATGAACTGAAAATCACCTTCTATAATAATTTCGCAATATGTAAAATACAGCACATCACACTGATAATATAAGTTGTAAATAACCTTTCATTTCAATTCTGAAGTATGTTATATACAGCACAATCACACTGCAAATATAATTTGTAAATAACTCTTATTTTATGATGATATGTGGATTTTTCAGTCCGGCTGTTCTGTCTGGATATTGCGGACTAAATGCTACCTATTGTATGGTTCTGCTTCATGTGACCGTTTGGCTTTAACTTTGTTTCGAGGAGTGTGGTTTGGTGTATCTGACCGTTCCAAGATCATACGTGCTGTTGTTACTGCCTCTGGAGATGGCATCACCAGTGGCGATGTGTGTGGTGGTGTCCGAATCAACTCGGGATCATCTAGGTCCAATCCCTCGTCGTAATCGACACGAAACAGCTTGCCTCTGTCGTTGTTGGGCTGAAGATATCATTGGCGATGGCATGCCTTCCTGGGGTTATACGTATCGATGACAATGCCCTCTGGTTCCCCTTGATATTTTGTGGGTACTATCTCCATGCTTTCCTCTTGTGTTGTTTTGGATTCTGTCTGTTGGTTCTGGTCTACCTTGGTGGTGTGTGGTGTATCCTCAGACGATGTTGCAGCAGAGCTTTTGGACTGCACCAACTGGTCGTAACGCTTGGCGTCCCTTCTCCTGGCGGATGGTGGTTTACTCTTATCTCAGGGTCGACGTGGATTACTAGAGGATGCCTCTTGTTACGTAGCCTTGGTCCATGTCAACTGTACTGTCACCTGGTCAGTACTTACCGAAAACTTACAGGCAGGTTCTTTACCAGATTATTTCATGGTTGCTATTCTTCAAATGTGTAATATATAGCACGATCACACTGATAATATAAGTTGTAAATCATTTTTCATTTTAAGTTTATGGTGTGTAATAAACAGAACAATTCATCTGATCATATGAGTTGTAAGTCACCTTTCATTATAAGTTTGAAATGAGTAATTTTCAGAACAATTCAACTGATAATATAATTTGTAAACCACCTTTCATTATAAGTTTGAAATGAGTAATATACAGAACAATTCCTCAGATATTATCAGTTGAAAATCACCTTTCATTCTAAGTTTGAAATGAGTAATACACAGCCTGAAACACACTGATAATATAAGTTGTAAATCACCTTTATACAGAACAATTCCACTGATAATATAAGTTGTAAATCACCTTTGATTTTAATTATGAAGTGTGATATATACAGCACCATTCCACTGATAATATGACTTGTAAATCACCTTTCATTATAAGTTTGGAGTGTGTAATATACATTACAATTCCACTGATATTATAAGTTGTAAATCACCTTTCATTATAAGTTTGAAATGAGTAATATACAGCCTGAATCACACTGATAATATAAGTTGTAAATCACCTTTCATATTCAGTTTGAAGAGTGTAATATACAGAACAATTCCACTGATTATATGAGTTGTAAATCACCTTTCATTATAAGTTTGAAATGAGTTATGTACAGCCCGAGTCACACTGATAATATAATTTAGTTTAAACATATGTTATTTGCTGAATAAAAGCAAAGGATTAGACACAAGTAAATCATACTTATGAAGTCTTCTCAATAATACAATATAAAATAACAATAGTAGTATAATAAAAAGGACATGCATATAAAGCAAACAGTTGATAGAATATAATACTAGCTTTCATAGGTAAAAAAAGAGGAGAGAGAGAAGAAAAAAAAAGAGAAAGAAAATTAAAAAAGGCACATATGAGTCTGTGACGATGACGTTTGTACTGGTGATCACAATGACATTCCGTGCCAGGAATAATAACGCTCTATCAAGGCATAAGAAATCTGTTTGACCTTTTTATGAAATTTTGAACATGTTGGAAAATTTGGATATTTGTTAATTCGAAAGTTCAAAGTGTCCGCAAATTAATACTTTTGTGTCTAAAACAAAGTGTTCGGATACTAGTAGCCAGTTAAAATTATTAAATAAGTTTCTTCTACATGATGTGTAGTTTGGACAAATAAAGAAGTAATGGTAGGCATCCTCAGTATCTGACCAACAATACAAGAAGGATCATTTATAATATTAGCTCTAAATAGGTCATTATTTAAGAATGAAGCGGAAAATCTTAATTGCGCTAAGATAATATTCAATTTCGTTGGGCCATACAAATAAAACGTTTCAATTTTACATAATGACCTATCGTTTTCTTAATTCTTTCTTAAATTAAAAAAATAGAGTCGACACTGCGAACTTTTGGAGCTGGAACAAACGATTCAGTAGTAAGGGAAAGTCTACAAAACGGAACAATACTATCAAGGCCATTTCGCAACGGATAGTCAGTTGTACTTTGTACACATGGAGGTACAAGATTACATAGATATTCTGGTGCATGCTTTTGGTTCATGTTATAAGAGCATCTGTAACTGATAATATAAGTTGTAAATCACCTTTTATTTTAAGTTTGGAGTGTGTAATATACCGAACAATTCCACTAATAATATATGAGTTGTAAACTACCTTTCATATTAAGTTTGAAGTGTGCAATACAGTAAAGCGGGATATTTTCGCGCCGTCTTTATTTCGCGATTTACTTACACGATCCAAATTCGCGTCGTTTTGAATTCGCGATTTCCCAGTGGCCTAGATAAATATTTTCATAAATGATTTGGAAAGTGAACAGCTTTACATATATCTTGAATCAAATGATCAAATCGATCAGAAATCTTTTGTTTTCGGTTCATTAATGTTAAAGTACATTAAAAGTTTGGCATGTTTCAATGCTCGTAAAGCACATTCACAATTATAATTGAAAAGTAAACCTAATTAGGAATGAATTAAAATAAAAAGCTGGCAGGATTAATGCTAATTAAACGATCTTTTGATGTGATCAATCTTTGTAGTACATTCAACGTGGGTTGACCGGTGTCATTAACATAATTGTAATGAGTGTTGTTTACATAACAATATCCGTAATGTTCGCTTCAGTAAAATAACTGATTTTAGTTAAAGACATGACATTGCTTTTCATTAAGAGATACAGTTATAATTTAAATTATATATTTGTCGTCTTTGAAATCAGTGTTATACCGTAGTCCTATATATATTCTATTCATATTCTTAGATATACGAAGATGTGGTATGGGTGCCAATGAGGCAACTCTCCTGCCAAGTAAAAATTTGTAAAAGTTAATGTAATTAAAGGAGTTTTTACTTGATATTTTCGCGTTTCACTTCCTACCGCGAAAAAAGCGAAAATAAAACTACCGCGAAAATTTCCCTGTTTACGGTATACAGAGCAATTCCAATGATAATATGAGATGTAAATCGCCTTTTATTCTAAGTTTGCAATGAGTAATATACAGAACAAGTCCACTGATAATATGAGTTGTAAATTCCCTTTCATATTTAGTTTAAAGTGTATAAGATATAGCAACTTCACACAGATAGTATGAGTTGTAAATCACGGCCTTTCATTAGAAGTTTGAAATGAGTAATATACAGAACAATTTCACTGATGATGTAAGTTGTAAATCACCTTTCATTTTAATTATGAAGTGTGTAATATACAGAACAATTCCACTGCTAATATAAGTTGTAAATCACCTTCCATTTTGATTTTGAAGTCTGTTATATACAGCACCATCACTCTAATAGTATGAGTTGTAAATCACTGTTCATTATAAGTTTAAAGTGTGTAACATACAGAACAATTCCAATTATAATATAAGTTGTAAATCACCTTTCATATTAAGTTTGAAGTGTTTAATATACAGATTTCACTGATGATACGAGTTGACATTAACCTTCTATATTCAAGTTTTCGAAAAAAATATATCAAAAATGCATCAGAGTTTACGTGAAACTTCAGTGACTGGTTTGTACCTCATTTAAACAACCTCATTTATTTGTTTGTGTAAAGGAGGAGGTCCAGTAAGACCTCTTTTTGACCCCAAAATATAGCAGTTTTACAAAATTGTTAAAATGAAAAAAATTTAGTTATTTATTAGAAAGTAGAATGCTTCTGCGACAAAAATTTATGCTGTTTTTGACAGTACAATTCATATATATATCGGGTACTAGCATCATTTAGTCAGGCTAAATTGCTGATATCTTCACAATTTTAGCATTCTTCATATTGAAATGTAAGTTGTATTTGATGATAATACATACCATATGGGTCATTATAAAAAAAATGCAAATTTCGACGAGGTAATATTTTGAAAAAAGATGACCTTGTTTAAAACATTTAAATGTGTCCCGTTAATATATAGTAAGGTATCAACGATACTAGTAATCAGAACTATGCAATGGGAAAAATGAAGAGTTCCTTCAATTTTAACAATGTTAGGTCATTATTTGATAGAATCGTATCGATGGTGTAACCAGTTTTAAGCATCCATTTAGGTACTTAATATTATTGTTTAACATCAAACTGTTCCAATTTGTTGTTTAGTTTAAATTACGACTTATTGAAACTATTCATATAGCTGTGCATTCTATTCAAACATAAATTTCAGAATACATTGTCGTAAAAAACTTGGCTGTCCTAATTATGGCCGTTGTAAAAAATACACTTAAACTGAATGTATGTGAATTGTATAAGATTAAATGATAATAATATACATAATCCTTCGTACACAACCTAAAAACACTTTCATGGATGAATAAAAATAAATAAATGTTGCATTTTATATAGGAACACCAATGACACAAAAGTATCACCATTGACATCACATTTCAAATTTTACCTTTATTAAGTACT
Organism: Mytilus trossulus; assembly: GCF_036588685.1. Taxonomy (NCBI): domain Eukaryota; kingdom Metazoa; phylum Mollusca; class Bivalvia; order Mytilida; family Mytilidae; genus Mytilus; species Mytilus trossulus. The sequence goes on from NC_086382.1 coordinate 29,356,165, forward strand.
GAACACAAAGCCAAGAACACCGAGCAAAAGAAAAAGATTATGTTAAATATCTCAAATTATATAACATAACATCAATCACTAAAAATGTCAAAAGTGTTACTAAATAGTGTAATTGGTGTTACCAGCATACATCAGTTTTTAAAAACTTTGTATATGTAATACATGATCTGATGATATTGTTAAAAACATTGTTTAACAAGAATAATTACACAGTACACGGATACCAAATTCGCACTATCATTTTACATGTTCAGTGGACCGTGAAATTGGCATACAAATTAGAAAGATCATATCATAGTTAAAATGTGTACTAAGTTTCAAGTTGATTGGACTTCAAATGCATCAAAAACTATCTTGACCAAAAACTTTAAGCTGAGCTTCGCACTATCTTTTTCTTTGTTCAGTGGACCGCGAAATTGGGGTCAATACATTAATTTGACATTAACATTAGAAAGATTATATCATAGTTAACATGTGTACTAAGTTTCAAGTTGATTGGACTTCAACTTCATCAAAAACTACCTTGACCAAATACTTTAACCTGAAGCGGGACGAACGGATGAACGAACGGAGGCACAGACCAGAAAACATAATGCCCTTCTACTATCGTAGGTGGGGCATAACCAGTATTGTTTTTCATAAATATTATGATGTTTCGCTTGTTAAGCACAAAACAATGCCGATTATTATGATATATTCAGTGGTGTAACTAAACTGGTCAATGGTGTTATTTTATGAAAATGGCAGTAGAACCAATTTAAGGTGCATTTTAAGATTTAGTTACGAAATAAGTGCCGCATTCCCCCTTTCTATATGTTGTTACCGGTGCATGTTTCTATAATCAATATATTTCATAATTCAAAGATCAGGAATTTTTTTTCATAAAACGATTTTTATGAGGATGCACATGGACACTATTTTCAATTATGATATAGCCTTTAATTACTTTTAAGATTTGTTCACTAAATTTTCAACATTAATGTTTTTTCTCTTTTGCATAACATGCTTACCTGCTTACAGGTAAAATTGCTAAGGGAGAAACTATTGCAACTGCTGAAATCTTGGTTAAAATAACTCTTACCCTACCAATTTGACTTTTGGTTACACCATTGACTTTCAAAATGAGCCTTTTCCTTTTGGTGATTTTCTTATTATAAAAACAACATACATCTCCCAAATCATTAACAAATATTTGTATGGATCAAAATGCAATAAAATTGATAAATCCTAATAAGGTTTGAAAGGATTTATAGTAAAAAATAACAGTTGATTCTGGCTATATCCATGGGTTTAAGAACAGTAAGGATGTTTTTAAAACATTTCATAATGTAAACTGTATATAGCGCATCAGAAAACATTCATATCTAACAAATGCAAGTGTTATTTTGATACATTTTGATATATTTTCACGTCTTTTGACTTAATCATACCAAATAACATAGTTTGGCATGTTTTTTTTTTTTTATAATGACCCTATATAAAGTTTGAGGATGAACACGGATGCAGTTTTATTTTTGACAAAAACCATCTGGAAAGTGACATTTTTGGGGTATATTTGATAGATTTTTCATGTTTAAGCTTGAATGCAAGCGTTTTTAATGAGTAAATTCGTTAATTGTTTTCACATAAACTACAATGTAATTGAATCAACTGAAATAGACACTTAAGTGTTAAAAAAGTGTTCAAAATCTCTCGTCAGATGAACCTGAAATTTGATACCAAAATCGGCCTGTACTCCTTTCTTAATAGACATTTAGTTATGAAACTTTATTTTTTCAAAATGCAACTGGCTTATTATGCCCTCATAGCGCAGCTTTAAATTAAGCATTGTTTCAGATTTTTTATGGCGAGTTCTTATAGCCGACTATACTGTATGGGTTTTGCTGATAATTTGAGTGCTTAAAACTACTTTATTTGGACTCTTTTGGGTAGTCCCATTGACCATCGTACAAAATTTTACATTAAATGTTCATCTCGTGACATACATGCTGGAAAAATTAACAATTAAGATTCTGATCACTGGCACAGACGTCATATTGGAACCGTCCATGATGAATGAAAAGAAGCTAGCATTCTCCTGTTATGTCAGGTTTCGTTAGACATGTTAGAAAGTTGTCCTCCCACTATTACAAAATACTTTAAAGTGGCTATGTTGGAATCATTTTTCCCTTGAACTTGAAATAGAAATTCATCTTTATAGAGTTAAGCCAGCCTCATAGCTTGTCTTGCATACTGTGAAAGTACTTTTATTCGTGGGGTACCAATTTTCGTGGTTTTCGTGGATGACTTTATCCACGAATTTAAGTGTCCAACGAAATAAAACAACCTTTGTCCAAATCAAGACATGCAAAGATAACCCTCGATAGTTTTGACTACTGATACGATCTAGAGAATATAGAATAACGCCAAAACTGAGAATACTTTGAGAATACTGAGAATAACAGCGACGGAACTACAACCTCATGCAGGATTATATCCATTTAACTTTTTATAACCTAAACTGTACAACTTTTGATCTTTTAATTCTCATAAAAATATTTTTGATGATGTAAGTCAAGATTTCCGGTGTTGATATGCTAGTATGATAAAGTGTTCATTTTATATCTTCATAGTTTTCGAACGTATGGGAAATAATATGTTCATGGGGGGCTTGATTTTAATAAGAATTATTTGACAACTCAAGATACATATTGCTCAAACCACAAAAATTGATACATTGTACCCACGAATTAAAGTACTTTCACAGTATACAAACTGACAACTTATAGGGTCAGTTGACAACAAAATGTATGACAATAGAAAGAATTTCTGCTTCCAATTGGAAGCTTTCCCATTTCCATGTAGTAATTTTCTAGCATGACCAGCATGTATTTATCTTATACAAGTTGATACAATGTTCCACAGCTTGTTTTTCCTATAATGATTTCCATCATAATGAGTGACTGCTTAGAAAGAAGCTATTGGAGTTTTAACTGGAACTATCATGATTTGAATATGGAATATCTATGGAACCAACTGTCTTAGCTTCTTTCCTGTTGTACATGTATGTTCCTGGACTCTTGCACCAAAAAGAAAGAATTAAAATTCAAATTGTAGTTGAAATAGCAACATTATGCATGCCATATGCGGAGCAGGGAACTGCTTACCTTTCCAAAGTAACCAAGGTCATCCATTGTCTTCTTTAAAAGGATTACTCTTGTTTCTGTGTTAACAGTAATTCTTTGCAATACTTGATTTTCTACTAATGTCTATGTCTGTAACAGTCTTTGTATATCCTTTGTCCCAAAATATGTGCTTTTTTTCTTCAAAATTTCACAACCAGTCAAATTTAGAACATTTCCATATCATAACTGAAATGTTCATGAATGACTATCTGAAATTCATCAACACTAGTAAAAACATAGAAATAGTAATATATTTTATCATTTATTGGTATAGCTGCTTTTAAATTCAAGTCATCTTTGGGGATTATTTCTGCCATTTGCATATAATTTAACAGGTTTTTTTAATACACAACTTGTTCCCTATACATTAATACACTTTTCTTACTAAAAATAGAAATACCCCTGAACAAACGTCTATTCAAATAATAAATAAGATAACATGGCAACAATAAAATTGCTTGTCTGAATCATTTTACAAGTTGATAATGGATTTCAGGAAATGGGATGCCATTTGATATTTGATTGTAGGGACAGACTTTATATTTGGCTGTTATAATTTGCTTGTCCTTGTAAATGACTGAACTCATTTTTATATTTGTCCTGCTTGTGAACTATTCACAGCACTTTTTTTTAGTCAGCAAATATAAAGCCAACCGACTTTCTGCTGGGTGAGTCAGTTATTAGTTTTCTAAATCCTCCTCTTCCCTTGCCCAATATGTCAAATGGTTGTTGACAATTGTATCCTGAATCTTTAAATTTTTATCCAAACTGGGTGAAAAGGGAGAATTGGAAATTTTTTAAAACTATAAAAAAAAATTGTTTAAAAAATAAACCCAATTTGTATCATAAAAGGACAACCCTTCCAAGATTAACTGTCAAAATTTAAAAATTGAAACAAACCTATATTTTATTTTCATTATGTTATCAAGATCTACACAGACATCAAACAGGCTTTTACTATTTGTTTAAGTAATTGCATAGAAAAAGCAAGACTTTTATGGTTTAGCACACTCTTACACAGTAATCAAGAAATGCTATCTTAGCTGCATGTATATAAAATGTAAAACAAACATAACAAAACAAAAATACTACATCGTATTTTGCCAAAAAATAAATAAAATGCATGTTTATTTACAAAAGTGACTATCGATGAACTCAATCATCTTTCTTCCAAAAAAATGGTTGTTAAGGTTAAATGAATGACTGTTTAATGAGGTTAAATAAATAGCAGTTGACTCAAGATTTAATATACATGAACTGACAGTTAATTTGATTCAACATACATTGATAGTTCAATCAGGTTTAACATATTGATTCAACATACATTGATAGTTCAATCAGGTTTAACATATTGATTCAACATACATTGATAGTTCAATCAGGTTTAACATATTGATTCAACATACATTGATAGTTCAATCAGGTTTAACATATGAATTAGTTTTAAAATACCCATGATAGCCAGACTGACATTTAAATCAGGTTTAACATACATTAACTGTCAGTTCAATCAGGGTTTATATAATTAACATACATTAACTGTCAGTTCAATCAGGTTTAACATATATTATTGGCATTTAAATGAAGTATAACATACAATTGGTGTCAGTTGGTTCTGAAAAACATATTATTGACAGTTTAGTCAGGGTTTAAATTTTCAGATTAATTTGATTAGTTTAAAAATAAACTGATTGACAGTTTTTATAACTGATTGTTAGTTTTTAGATACTGATTGACATTTTCAAACAGGTTTAACATTAACTAATTGATACCATGTCTAAAATATAACATTGATCAGGTTAACATAACCTGAGTGACCTTTGATCATGTTCAATGTTTTCATTTTTTGTAATTAACGAAATTGTAATGCCTTTTGAAAATGAATTTCACAACCAATAAAATTGATCTAAAAAATAACTTTTAGGGCCAAAAAAAAAAAAAAGAAAGAGGATGTACTTAAGCGAGGTTTTAGAATTTGTGTCAAATTTTCTGACTCCTTGGTGTTTTTCCGTACAATACAATGTAAAATATTTTCCCACATAATACCCATTTATTTTTTCATACACGACCAAATAGCTCATGAAAGGTCATTTACCAAAATTTTAGAAGATTGTTAATTTTCTTTTTGTTTTTGGACACAAACAATACCAATGCAAACATAAGGTAAAAGTCCTAGTCAGCCTTTTCCCACCATATTTAAATCTCAAATATCTCGAAAAGGAGGTCCATGACCTATCAATTTTGTTAGTTTATTTTAATCCTTAAAGAATGCTCTACCAGCTTATAGTGCCAATTTTAAATTCTTGATTTATAAATTTTCAGCTAACCTCACCCATGCCAAGTACATCCTTAAATGCTGTATCATTGGCAAGATTGCTTGTTTCAAATGATCAAGATTATTTAATGCATTCATTTGAGATCATCTGTGAAAGGTGATGGACATAAGTAGTGCATAATAAAGAACAATAAAAAATTAGACTAAAAAAAATAGTATTTAAACATTTGTTGATAGTCTAAAGGTTATTTTAACATATTTACATTAACATGGTTACAGAGAGTAAATTTCTTTCTGAAAAAGCATCTTCAGAAATAAACTTCGCTACATAATGTTATCATATCATAACATAAAATACATATATCATATTTTCATTAGCAGAGACAAATTCATAATTATACATAACTCTAAAAAAAAAAACCAGTTTAATAGTCATTGATAAACAAAGTCCTGCAGTTTACAGGGAGATAACTCTGTAATATCAGCTAAACGTTTTAATTACGTTGTGTTGTTAAGGGAATATTAAGCTTCTCAATGATCAAAATCAGTGTTTGTCAACTTGCTATATAACCAGTGCAATATTTATGACAAAATGGTTGGTTCAAATTTTTTAAATTTTTTACATTTTTGTCAAAGGGTCAAAGTAAATACGTCATCAAAATTTTATGAAAATTAAACGAGCCAAATTAATTTTAGTGAAAGTGTTGGGTACCACCTTAAATACTTAAATTGGCCATGATTGACATGAAAATAATAACATATACACAAGAGGAAGAAGGCGGTTTCCACCATACTCCATACTGATATTACGTATCATTGTGGTGTATTTACCAAACTAGCATGAAGTACTTTAAATTTTATTTAAAAAAAAAATACCAATGAAATGTTCAATGTTATAAGGACTAATAATTGACCTTAAATTTTGTTAAAAATAATTGTATTCTAGGCTTTGCATGACTAAATCCCTAAGGGAATTTATCTAAAAGGGTAAAATTGGCAAAATAAGACATCGCTTTGTTCTCTAGTTTAATGTTTTTCTGACATGTATTTTTACTAGTAATATTAATATTTCAGATATAAAATGTTGCATTCTTACAAAAGAGGGGAGTGAGTCTATTAGCAAAGGCCTGTTTTTTCAATTCATTTTTGGTTTAATTTTGAATTTGTACTGTTCATTACTCTAGGAAAATATTTGTTAAAATCATGAATGAGTTTGAAATATTGTCAGTCTCCTCCATAATGTTTAAGCATTCATGTGAAATAGAATTCAAAATCTCTGTCACTTACAGACTAAGAAAAATAATAATCAAAATGGTTGACACAAAATAGCTGTGATTTATGAATGAGTTATGTTCCTTTACGGAGTTCTATCCCTTTTAAATACACAAATCTATTTGATAAAATCAGCAGTTGAAGTTAACAATACTTGCATTAAACATAACTAATTAACAATTTCAATGATCAATACATGTAAAAACAAGAATGTGTCCCCAGTACATGTATGCCCCATCTGCACTATCATTTTCTATGTTCAATAGACCGTGAAAAAGGGGTAAAATTTCTAATTTGGCATTAAAATTAGAAAGATCATATCATAGGGAACATGTGAACCAAGTTTCAAGTTGATTGGACTTCAACTTCATCAAAAAAAAACATTGACCAAAAACTTTAACCTGAAGCGGGACAGATAGAGGGTGGAGCAGACCAGAAAAACATAATGCTCATAAATGTTTACAAACAACTTTTTGTAGGTACCAGGCATAGGTTTTGTTATCTATAATTTACAGGTTTACTTTTCAAACATGTTAAAAAAATGGTACAAATGGCTATGGAAAATTTTTGATGAATACAAAATATATTCAACACATTTCAAAGGAACCACAATTTTAGAAAGCTAATTTTATATCTACATTTTCCCACCAATATTAATCGTTTTCCCTGAAGTTCTCACGAAAAGAACAAAGTTGTACATATATTTATACATATGACGTAAATGTATATAAATTTGAACGTTATATATATACATTATTTACACACAATTAAAAATAAACATCATTAAAAAATATGAATCTCCAAGTAACTAACGTGACATAAAAACATTTACGTAAACATAGTTCATTAAAAAATAAAATAAAATTGTTCAGCACTGCATTGTGCAAAGTTTCTATAATATCAGTTGGAATTGTTTATTGGTTTGCATTTGAAATTCTCTTTTCCTCACAACATTTCATAATAGCAATGAAAAGCACTATGTTTCTATGCATATTAGTCAGGGTTTGTGTCTTTCATACCATATCAATGCTTCATCAGATTTCAATTCTAAATGGTTTAGAAATTGGGTTTGTTTTCTGCATGATAATGAACTTGTCCTCTTCTTCTCTTTCTTTCTTTTTTTCTTTCATTCTTCTTGGCAAAACCATCTTTATTCTATAGTCCATCGTACATCTGTACACATACATGGAACTCAACATTTTTTCCCCTTCATCAATACTTTTTTGAGGAACATTTTTCCATGATTTATATCTTTGGAAACTATTTGCTATACATCTTTGATATTCTACATACTGTAATAAATCCAATTGGAATACTGTCCTTTTTTATTTCGTTTTAATCTAACAAAAATAAACATCAACAAAAACATCTCCATCTTCCATTCAAATACAGTTATAGTACTCGGTACTCAATTCATATATCATTTGAACAGATATCATACCTTAATCGTTTTCTTAAGTTATTAAATACTTTTTTTTTATCCATACATGCTTAATAAGTTCATACCATAGTATCAATAATTCTTGTCTCACTAATACTAGGCTTTAAACATGGACATGGTTTTAAAGAATTTGATCATTTCTCAGATTGTTTCCTTCAGCTTACAAACAGTCGTCCCAGTCTAGCGGAGATATTCAAACAACCATTAAATACCATATCATATCTTCCCTGTGTAATTTTCCTGATAACATTTCTTCTCTCTGCATCCTCAATCAAGTTTCTCCATGCAAGGTCACCTCTCTGTAAAATAACCAACACTTTTATTATATTTTTTGCAACAATTAAGGAAAGACTATAATATTTTTTCGCTCTATGAAGAAATAACATAAAAAATAAATAGCATGTGTATTCAGATATTTAAAGGTGAGCACTATATTTTTAAGGATATTTTTAATAGACTGATATTCCTTTTTATAAATTCAAATTCTGTTTAAAAGGATTAAATTTGACATGAAAAACGTTGATAAAGTCTCCTTCACATGACCAAATTATGTCTATGAATTAACAGGCAAAAACTTCAGCCAATCAGAAGTTGTGTTACATCTTATATTCAAATATTTTCTGAAGATAGTATTGAGTTTATTCCTTTTTTCTAATTATGCAGCAAGCAGTTAGAACTTTTAAAAGTGAGGTAAGTTACATTTACTAAAAATTTTGTAGTCCTTGACACTAACCTTCAAAGAGCTAAGACATCCAACAACGTACAATGCTGTTTTTGCTCTCGTTAAAGCCACATTCATTCTCTTACTGTTAGCTAAAAACCTGCATAGAGATATAAAATATCAAATTAGAACAACTCTATTTGACATTTGAGTCTTAGGTCTTATGCCAACTTATATTTTAATGCACAAACCCCATGACAGACACATTTTCTTAATTACATGGTTGTTAATGGGAAAATACAATATAAGTACTGTGTGTTCATTATTAATTGTTAGATACTAATTATTGTGGGTTTTGTGGATATAGGTGAACCACAAAATTAAATGTTCAACAAATGACAAATATTCTGTATGTTGGTATATATACTTTGGCAAAACCCTGAGATTAAATAGCCATAAATATGTAAGTTTATATCTAAACAAGAGGCTGTCACAACAACAGCAAACTGGATTTATTAGCATTTATTTTTGTCCTGGCAATATCACAAGAACCATTACTGATGATTGGTGAAAGTGAAAATCGTCAATATCAAATTTGACCACTATTTTGTCATCAGTATCAACATATTAAAATTTGAAAAGCTTTGGTTGAATGGTTCATGAGAAAATGCACGGACACGACTTGAAACACCATTTTTCAATCTTTCAAAAACCGTAACTCGTGAACGGTAAAAGTCAAAATCGTCATTATTGAACTTGATCTCCATTTTGTCACCAGTAACAACATATTAAAATTTGGGAAGCTTTGGTAGAACAGTTCATGCGTAAATGCACGGACACGACTGGAAACGCCATTTTTCAATCTTTCAAGAACCATAACTCCTGAACGGTAAAAGTCAAAATCGTCATTATTGAACTTGACCTCCATTTTGTCAACAGTAACAACATATTAAAATTTGGGAAGCTTTGGTAGAACAGTTCATGCGTAAATGCATGGACATGACTGGAAACACCATTTTTCAATCTTTCAAGAACCATAACTCCTGAACGGTAAAAGTCAAAATCGTCATTATTGAACTTGACCTCTTTTTTGTCACCAGTAACAACATATTAAAATTTGGGAAGCTTTGGTACAACTGTTCATGCATAAATGCACGGACACGACTGGAAACGCCATTTTTCAATCTTTCAAGAACCATAACTCCTGAACGGTAAAAGTCAAAATGGCCATTATTGAACTTGACCTTCATTTAGTTGTCAGTAACAACATATTAAAATTTTAAAAGCTTTGGTTGAACGGTTCATGAGTTAATGCACGGACATCATTTGATTGCCGCCCGACAGCCCGCCCGCCGAGCATCCCCAATTTAATAACCGACATTTTTGTCACAAAAATCCGGTTAACAAAACGTGACTTGACATAAACTCACATTACACACAGTTTAGACACCTAAATGTCAACATATAGTCTACAATAAAAATAAAAGTGCTTGAAAGCACATAAGGATAAAAATTATGTTAATCTATCAGTAGGAAGTAAAATTAAATATTGCATTGTCAATAAAAAAAACATTGGTTTTTGTTGATTCAACTACAATTCTGGACAACAGGAGATAACTTCAATTTTAAAGATGCCTTTAACAATGACATCATTGATATATTTAGAACAGATACTAGATTCCTACACCTTGCAAAAGTTATGTTATTTTCTTGAAAGGTGTAACTTCATATTGTGATTTGAATATCTGAGCATATATTTACAATGATAAATTTCCGGAAATGTTCATGGATAGGATGTATAGATTGTTATGAAAAATGCATTATAATTTGTGTATCAAAAAGGTAGTGATAAGCCTTGGAAGACTTTATATCAAGTCAGTTACATATGGTTTTGATTGCATTTCATGCAATCTTTACCCAAAAAGTTATAACTTTGCTCATTTATGACTCACATTTGACCAGAGTTCTCGAAAAGTGGTGGTGGTCTAAAGGTTTTGACCACCACAACTTTGCAAAGGACCAACACAGGGTTTATATTTTGCAACATAAATTGTAGGGAGGACCAGTAGATTTTCTTTAAGGACCACCAGGGAAATAAAGCTTTATAGACAACTCCACATTTTACCCTCCTTTGTATAAACAAATACTTTTACCTACAATCTTAATCCCTTTCAAACAACGTTCTGAGCCTGTAACTTCAGGTATACTGTGGAGTAATTTATTTTCATGGGTACCAATTTTCGAGGATTGAATAAAGCTTGCATATTTGTTGATATTTAATTTCATGGTTCATTTTCTGTTAACAAAACTTTGAATTTTTCGAAACACTAAGGATTTTCTTATCCCAGGCATAGATTACCTTAGCCGTATTTGGCACAACTTTTTATAATTTTGGATCCTCAATGCTCTTTAACTTTTTACTTGTTTGGCTTTATAAATAATTTGATATGAGCGTCACTGATGAGTCTTATGAAGACGAAACGCGCGTCTGGCGTACTAAATTATCATCCTGGTACCTTTGATAACTTTGACAAGGTCTTCATGCATTCCTATATAAAATTTGTAATTCGTTGAACATTTTGATTTGATGGTTCATATGTATCCACTAAATCAATGAAAATTTGTAACCAATAAATATAAATGAATCCACAGTATCAACTTAGCACTCACCCTATTCCACCAGAAACATTCTTAGCTCTTGTACAACTCAGGATTATCACTTCTTTCTCGCGACCTTGAAAACTGTCTACTGTGTTGACTTCAATCGATATCAATTTCCTAAAATGACAAAATAATGTTATCACAACATTTTTGAAATAAATATTGCTAGGTGAAAAATACACCTAGTTTGATTTGGAAAGTTCTTAGAATGCAAAATTATAAATATTTTCCTCTTTTTAAAATGTTTATTCAGAAATTATAGCTATGTTTATATTAATGTAAATATTGTGCATTTTGATATCTGAGACATATATCAGTTTGAAGATTTTCCTAATATCGCAATATTTATAATCTCACATTTTTGTCTATTCTTTAACAATCATAAATGAACACAGTAATTTCTGAATTTACAGTATGTCAAATATCTCCTATAAATTCTATTCTTTTTTTCTATTCTTTTCAAATACATTTTGTTGACAATTTCACCTTAATTGTATGAATCATTCCTCCAAACTTTGACATGACACAGTTTAGCAAGAATATCATAAACATGTCTGACATATTTGTTTTTCTTTTATAAGTTTTTTTTTAATAAATTAGTTTTCTTAATTGAATTGTTTCATATATTTTGTGTCAACGCCTTTTAAAGACTACCATACGCTTACATCCACTTCATTTGAACTTTGATGAATAGTTGTTTCATTGGCATTCGTACCACAGCTCCATTATTATAATTATTTGAAAATAACTTAAAAAAAGTTTTAAAAACACAACTAAATGAGAAAACTTACATTGATTCTAGCCCTTCTTTGATGATTTTTTTCTGCTGTTGGTATGGTGCAATGATACCAATCTGGTGCTGCTGCAACTTTGTCCGACTCATTAGGAACTCACACAACTCTATCGTAAACTCAGCCTCCGTAGAGTTTATAATAGCCCTGGAAGAAAACGTAAATTTAACAAACATGTAGATTATATGCTTGATGGAATAGAAAATGAATCTGGTAGAACATGAAGGCAAGGAACAGTTAAGAATTTTATACCTTGATATTTATTGCATGATCACTATTGAATGCGTGAAATTTCAGTCTTGTTCAAATCGTAAACATTCAATGAATCAAAACGCTTATTCTGAAATATTTCAATAAACCAAAAGACAGTAGTTTTTAGTGATTTCAAATCTTTACAGATTTATCACACAACAATTGAAAATTCTGTTCTCTTCTTTATTTAGTAAATGCACAGCTAATAAACCACATCAAAATCAACAAGATCTCTGATTCTAATTTTGTTAATGTTTTTGATAAAAGTTAGTATATATAACAAATAGACAGTTATATTAATACAGTCGATTCCACTTAATTGCATACCGCTTAATAGCATAATTCGGTTAATTGCATAGATTTCTCCTGCACAAAACCATTTCCCATTCATCTAATGTTAAATTGTCCAGTTATATGCATAGCTCTACAAGTGGCCTTTCGGTTTATTGCATAGAAAATTATTGCCGTCTAGATATGCTTAGTTAAAACTGACGAGATATTTGACCGGAAACAGCAATTCGGTAAGTATAATTTTCTGGAATGCATTCTTATTTTCATTATTATTTCATATTTACTTTTGTGTTATTTAAATAAAGTTTTAAAACAGTTTCTTTCGTGTTTATATTATGGTATTTGATTTAAAAATAAACCTCGATGTCTACACAGGTAAAGTTTCCCATGTTCTATGTCATAAAAATGTCAAACAGATAATTGTTGTAAAACACTGACCATACTATTTCAAACTTGAAAGGGTGTTAAGTATTTGATTGGATTTAAACAATTGTCCATAGATTACATTTGGGGTTAATTTTACAAACAATAACTCCTGCTAATTATCGATCATGACATAACCAATGTGAACTCTAGTAATTGGGCTTGGGGTGATCTGTATAAAGTTAAATATTGTAGGGCATTTAAATATGGTTAAAGAATTTTAGACATCAATCATTTATTTTTGATATTTTATGAAAAGAGCATTGACTTTTAATTATTATATTTTCTCACTTTCAACACTTGTGTCCAGCAAATAACCTGTACAGGACCCCATTACTGCTTTGCATATACGAAACTAACGATATGTTACTTCAATGTCCAACTGCATATTAAAGGCAATCAATTACACATCTATTGTTAAAATAATTATAAACTGTGAAGAATTGTTTAAAAGTGATTTTTTTAATCAAAGAATAGCAATGTACATTGTACATATGGGTCAAAGAAACAAATCTATTTTTAGAACAGTTTATTTTCGTATCCCAGGTAAAGGAAAGTTGGAACGCAAATAAACTAAAACAAAATGTGTTTAATAATCTTTATTTAAGGTGGTACCTAACACTTTAACTAAAATTAATTTGGCTTGTTTAATTTTCATAAAATTTTGACAAAGTATTTACTTTGATCCTTTAACAAAAATATAAAAAGAATCAAACATTTTTAACCAACCGTTTTGTCAGAAAAATTACACTGGTTATATAGTAGTTTGACAAACACCAATTTTGATCATTGAGAAGCTTAATATTCCTTTTACAACACAACGTGATTAAAACGTTTAGCTGATTTTACAGAGTTATCTCCCTGTAGTGTTAGGTACCACCTTAAAGAAACAAAATAAAATAACACATATGACACTAAACATATAATTTTTATTAGAATAAATCAACATTCAGTATGTTGTATGTGGATTACAGACGTTCATCTTTCTTCAGGTCCTGATCTGTCTGTCGATGTTATATTTGACTCTGTCATTTGGCATTTCGGATATAAGCATACTTCACTTTATTGCATAATTTTGTCTGACAAATAGGCTATGCAAATAAGCGGAATCTACTGTATTCTAGGTGGTGAATTGTACGGAGAAGACCACACTGAATTTATTTAAGGAATTACTGTAATATTTTTTATGTCTATGAAGAAATAACATTAAAAATTTAGTGCACACTGAATAACGCGTAGCGGGTTATTTGCAATGTGCACCACATTTTTTATGTTATTTCGAATAGACAGAAAAAATATTACAGTCATTTCTTATAATTTAATTCTAAACTCCATTTCAAACCGTAGAAAGCCATGAAAAAACGTTGATGACGTCACGGTCACATGACTTATTTATGTCTTTGGGCTGATAACAAAATAATGTCAGCCAATAAGAAGACGTGTTACATCCAAAATTAAATAATCAGATTATGATTTAGATTTAGGCAAATGTAAAAAACATTGATTTTTTTCAACATTTCTGCAAAAAGTGACAGCAGCCTACCATCTAAACGATACAGGAAAGTTAACAACATGAGGCAAATATTAGAACAATAAAATTTCTGAAGGTAAAGAAAAACAATAATAAACAACTATAAAATCCCAACAATGTGTTACAAGACTTACAATCCACATCTGAAAATATTTGAAAATATGAATTACATATATAAATGACAATACAATATGTGAGAAAAGCAATATACAGTAAACACAAGGTGATCAAGTCAAATATCATTATTGGTGGTGTTTTGTACGAGTCAAAGATGGTGCATTTCAAAATATCTCTCAGAATTGAAAAACATGATAGACAATTGTAAATTCATAACTTAATGTGTACATTTATTATTGCTTATAACTGGTTAACGTTGAAAATGTCTGATAAAAGTAATGGTAAACAAGAATGTGTCCCCAATACACCGATGCCCCACTCGCACTATCATTTTCTATGTCAGTGGACAGTGAAATTGGAATCAAAATTAGAAAGATCATATCATAAGAAACATATATACTAAGTTTCAGGTTGATTGGACTTCAACTTCATCAAAAACTACCTCGACCAAAAACTTTAACCTGAAACTGGACAGACAAACGAAACGAACAGACAGATGAACGGACCCACAGACCAGAAAACATAATGCCCCTCTAACATCGTAGGTGGGGCATAACAAAATTTTGTAAAGGAAAATCATTACAGAAATTATGAATGAGTTTTATTATTGTGAACCTGATACATGTACTGTCCAACTTTTGGACATGGCAATAATTTCTAATTTGACTGTAATCTGTCAGATACTGAACTAGGTGTTATTCAATTTGGTAAAGGAAATTAACAGATGTGTTCTAAAATAGTATACAAAAGTATGAATGGTTAATATAATTATATAACAAGGACATAGTTATTCTATTTAGAAATGTATTTCATTTTTTATTTATCATTGTGCATCCATTTGATGTATGCAAAATTAATATACTCCATCTATTAAAATAAAATAGCCCTAAAGATATCACTAAGATCAAATCAACATCAGAAAAAGTGATTGTTGACTGAACCAATTTGTGTGGAAGTTAAAGCAACAATTGTTAACTTGTTGTTTTTTTAGTATGCATGATTACACTTCAATGGAAAAAGCTTCAGACAAATATAGAATAAAATAAATCCAACTGTTATGATACATCAATGCAAAATCAAAATACTGATATCAAAGTTATATATACTGATAGTATTCTGATCATAAGAAAATATTGAAATCTGTTTGGTTTTTAAATTATGTCTAAAATATTAGAAATGTTGTTAAAAGATGTAAAGGGTTACCCCCATAAATCATGGCTTAGTTTGATATGATCACAGAGGTCGATCATTGAACAGATGAGACAAGTATGGACAAAACATTCAAGCTTGATAGCCCTCAATATGGATTGTGATTAAATTTTGATACAGAATAAGTTTCTGACACAGAAACAATATGCTCTAAGAAAGAATGTGCTAAATAATCTGAATATAGTGATAATAATTTACCCTCATCTCTTCCATTCCTTCTTTGTGGGTTTTCTCATTAGCACTCATAAATTACCTCTAATAAAATGAAGGATCTGAATCTACAAATTCTTATGCCACAACATGCTCAACTCAACACAACATGCACATCACACATACTATTAGAAATGAGCCTATAAAACTAATGCAATGATTTAAAATGAATTTATAAACATATACTAACCCTCTCTGTGTGCTGTGTTCCTGTCCTTCTTGCATGTCAAATAAAAGATATGGCTTTAACTGGAATATGTTACATCTCTCCTCTACAGAACTGCAAACAAAAAGGACATTTTAGCAACACTTTAACCCATACCCGTAGACAGGGGTCCGAACCCCCCCCCCCCCCCCCTTGAAAACAAATAAGCACTGTTAAAGTCAATGTTCTGTTCGAATTGTGACTGTTAAAGTCAAGTTTGTGAGTCCAACGAACCCCCCTTTGGAAATTCCTGGCTACGGGCCTGTAACCTTGTAATTAGCTTGATTATTAATTATTTTTCTTTTTATTGTTGATATGAACTGTTATGATTTTCATCTTTTGGTGTTTTGTTTTTTTCTTTTGAGAGTGAGGGCTAAGATTTTTCTAGTTTTGTCAGATATTTTTATCATCTCTGCTAGTTTGTTTTTAGCTTGTCTATGCCCTTGTCTATTATGAGTTTAAACGGAAGCATCAAGTGTTGGTCATGTCATATTTAATTTAATTATATTCTTGGGTTGTATGCTCATTGAAACATATCCTAAGTCTCCAGATTGTGTGCGTAGCAGAGAGAGGGGAATATTATGGGAGATAGCTCTCAACAAGTCAACAGAAAATTTCAACATTATGTTTCAATGTAGGGGCTGTTTTAATGTTGTGTTGAAAAAGTCTGAGTTATTCTATCGAGTAATTAATAACTTAGATTCCTTATTATTTGTTAATTACCAAATTGCATGGATTTCATAGCAATAAGGGTACCACATATTTAACTATCAACAATTTACTGTACATCAAAGCCCAATATACCTGTCAGTCTTGAGTGCACCAAGGTAGACAAATTTGCTCGGGAAATGAGCTATTTCCGGGTGCATTCTATACTGTGTATCTAAGAATAGAACAGGGTTGACATCTTCATGTCTAAAATGACAGTAGAACCTCTCAAACAGTGATTGTCCAAAACTTTTCTGAGCAGATTTCTGAAAAACAAGTTACATCATTCAACATAAATATTTTTAATTTTTCATAGCTAGGTGTGTCCAATGCATGTTTATTATAAAAGTAATTCAGTTAATTGTTGGTTGGTTGTACAGTGAATCATTTTTTTTTCTCAGTGTAATAAAAAAATTTGAGAATTAAAATCTTGGTTTACCAAAGTACAAAATTTTTGTAGGTTTGTATGATGACTTCGACAAAACCATGTACTGTAAACCAACTTATTTTTGCAACTTTCGTGAGTAGAACAATAACGCAAATATAAATCGCTCGAATACGTTAAACTTTGATCCTTCCTTCAAGTTAATAAGAAAGACGCGAAATTAAATTGCTGCGAAGTGGTCTAGAAAAGGTAAAACACAAAATAAAGTATCCGCGAAAATAAGTTGGTTTACAGTAATCAAATGTGCACAAAATATACAATTTATTCTCATTCTAAAAACAAATTCATGTCCAAGAAAAATAAATGAATCTACAGTGTGTCAAATTTGAACATCTTATTTGCCTGTGTTTTGTTGTTTTTCTAACAAGAGGCTACAAGATATCTGAATCTCTCACCAGTCAAATTAAAATTTGATCAAGAGAAGATAACTGCTGACAATTAATCTTCAGATGCCATTGTTTTCTTCTTCGTTCTCTTGAGGTTTCAAAACAATTTGCTTTGCAATTACTTTGAAGACATTCAGAAATCAGACAATTCAGCTATGTTCCTGAACCATTTGAAATTAAAGGATAATCTTTTGTAAATAACTCAATCTTATTTTGTATAATATATCAGCAGTGTTTTTTAACAGATTTGAACCAGTAAGGTTCATTGATATTACTGACGATCATCTATTATGACAAATCTTGCATTGTGCAATAAATTTGTCTAAGTCTTACCTGTGACAAGACAGTTGGAGGCAGTTGTTCAGGATCTCCTACCATAATCAATTTAGTAGTCCCATATTGTAATGGTATTAGCGTATCTAACTCTGTTGCTTGAGAAGCCTGTAATGAATGTAATTACAGTGAAACTTCTCAAAACCGGCCGCCCGTCGGACCACGGGATTCGGCCGATTTTCAGGGGTGGCCGGTTTAATGAATTTGAAATTAACAAGAGTTACTTCCCTTCAATATAAGAGTTACTTCCCCTCAATATGTGTGCATTTGTTTTTTTTACCATGTATTGTACCTCAATCATAAAGTTTGTTTTGTTGTGTAAATTTAGCTTTGTATTCTAAATTGATTATGAAATAAATATTAAAACATCATTTGTATCTTTATTATTTTTTATTTTGCAGGAATAACAAATAAACTGCAACTATATATAACAAAACAATTTTAATATTAATATTTCATATTATTGACAATCAGCATCGCCATTCATCGGTATCATACGATGATAATATATTATTACATAAGCAGTGCACATACGTCAAAGCACCACACCTCATACTAAATATACACCCTTTAAACAAATTAAAAAGGTTTGTTAAACTTCAATACAATATCCCGACGATAACGAATTACGATGTAATTGCAAACGTCAAAGTGAGTGATTAATTTTTATAATTTGCCTAAATTTTTTTTTTTAAAATGATGAAATAAAGTAGCCAAGCTAAAACATTTAATGATAATTAACTATCATCATTGATTAGCGTGGGTGATTGAAGATCAAAATCTCTCAACCGATAATTTATTTGGGTATTGATTTGACATTGACAGGTGAACACTACTCCATGGCCATGCAGGTGTCTAATTGACCGGATTAACTTGTTTGTTTATATAACAGTATTATATATGGACTAATGATTACAAATGAGAAGGCTGGTTTTATGAGGTGATATTTTATTGATTTTAATAACACAAATACACAAATAACGGCCGGTATCCGGTTTAAAGGGGTGGCCGGTTTTATAAGGTTACCTGACCGTTTTTTTACATACACGCCGGCCGGGACTTGCGGTTTTGGCCGATATGAAGGGAGAACCGGTATTAGGAGGGACCGGTTTAGAGAAGTTTCACTGTATAATGTACAATAATTGATTGAAATTTAATTGCAAATAGTGAAATACATAGACAAAAATATATGGCAAGAGTAAATTTCCCACTGGTAGGTTAAAAGTATACATTGTATTAAAAGTTCTAAGCTCATAAACTTCACAACACTTTGGTTTCATGATTATTGGTTGGATACCATAAGTTTGTGGATTTTGTGGGTACAGGTGAAAAAAAATAATTAAATGTTCAAAGAATTGCAAATCTCAAAAGTCTTTTATTCAGAATTTGACAAAACCACAAATTAAATATCCACGAAAATGAAGAAATCCATAGTTAACAGACTAGACAGGTTCTTTAACTTGATGGTAATCTGAAATTTTACAGTATTTTTAAGCCAATAGACCGGTCTGTTTAACATGCATCAAGGTGGACAAATTTGTTTAGGAAACAAGCTAACTCTAAATAACAGCATGACTCAATTTTTCAAGAAAACAAAACTTTGCGACAAGATTTCAGCTTTCGAATTGTGAACATGCATGATTTTCTTAATAAAGGATTGCTGTTCACAAGGAAGCTATTAAACCAAGACTTCCAAATGGTGAATTTGAAATCATCCCTTCTTTAATTTTATGTACGCCATCACAAGTTGGTTGATCCAAATGGAATAAACGTTTCACAAATGATATCGGATATGTTCCTTACGTTGTAACTATATACAATCCCCTTCAATTTCATGAATGTGACCTACCAAATTATACTATTTACCAGATTTTTTATAACATGAGCAACACGATAGGTGCCACATGTGGTGCAGGATCTGCTTACCCTTCCAAAGCATCTGAGAACACCCCTAGTTTTTGGTGGGGTTCGTGTTGCTTATTCTTTAGTTTTCTATGTTGTGTCATGTGTACTCTTTTTTGTCTGTTTGTCTTTTTCAGGTTTAGCCATGGCATAGTCAGTTTATTTTCGATTTATGAGTTTGACTGTCCCTTTGGTATCTTTCTTCCTCTTTTACGACAGAACTGTTAAATGAACATTGTACTACTATCCAATATATATTGATAACATGATAACACACAAGGATGTGGATGGGGGTTTCAGAATAGAGAATGATAGCCAAAAGTGCACCAAAATAGGACTAATATATAAAGAATTGATAATAATGGCCAAGTGATATAAAAAAAATGGAGAAAAATACCTGAAAAAGTGAAAGTCTACAGAATTGATGACCCCCCCCCCCCCCCAACCTCAACCCTCACACAAGTATATGTATTATGTATGTCTTACCTCATCTACAATAACACAATTGAACATTGACCTCCTGATGTTTTGAGAGTAAGGAGCTAGTATGTCTGCATAAAAATCATTGCCAAAAGAATTTAGTGTGCCACACACTATATGGCTCTTTATCAATACATCCCTCATAACTTTTTGTTCTTCTTGCCTTGTAAGTTTTATGTCCTGCAAAAATAAATAATTCACAAATTAATTAGTCTTAGTTGTTAGTGAATATATTTTTTATTACATTTTTAATAGCTGCTATTTATTAAATAATCTTCAAAATGAAAACTCAATAATTTTTTAAACTGAATGTTTAATTTAAATCATATTTCCCAAAAATAATGCTCTCATAAAAGATAAATATCTGATATAGACCTAGACATCCTCCTCACAGAGAATTAAGAGTAAATCCTCCCTTCCAAATTATTAAGTATAGATTTCATCAGAGAAAATATTTCAATGCAAACCTATCAAAACCTTTCTCTAGATCATGCCTTGTTTCCTCCCCCCAAAATACAATTACTTCCTCAAAATAAAATCTTACTTTATATTGAGCCTGGATTGAAACTTCCATATCGTCTTTCTTCTTTTCTAATTTACTCATTTCACTTCTAATCTTCCCTGCCTGCAAAACACCAAAAACAGTATGAAATATGATTCCATCTAACGTAGATAATAAAGGTAGAAAAAGTAGGAATATGGTTATTAATTTTTAAAAGATACCAAATCCCTAGAATCAATAGAAAAACCATTTAACAATGGTAAGAGTTCTTTAGTAGAAGTTCTTCATCTCAAAGTCACATACAGTAAATGGCATGTTTTCTTTGTACTTTTTTTTTTATCACAAAAACTGATTATTAGCATCTATTTTTACTTTCTTTCAGGCAAAATCTCTGATTTGAAATATGTTAATGAGTTTACTGACATTTAAATGTTCACACATACTCATGATAAATGATCTGAGTTAGTCATTGTACACAAATAAAGAAGGTGTGGGTTGGATTTTTAGACAGACAGGGATGGTTTAGGTAGATCCATTGTCTTTTTCTGAGCATCACTTCTTGGGATGCAGAAAAAAAAAAAATGTTTTATAAAAAATATTTTACAAAAGAAAATTTGTGTTTTGGGGATTGATCAAGAATATGAGTGCCATGACACTAATTCGATATATCAAGAGTATATATGAAAAGCAATTCTTTCATTTAATTTAAACAAATATTATTGGTCAATGAGGGAAATAAGTTTCCCTAGAAAAAATAACTTAAATTTCATTGTAAATTTAAAGTATTTTTAACAAAAAGGCAAGATCCTTGACCCCCAAGATTTCATGTAAACAAATTTCAAAGTACTGTGACTCAGAATAAAATTGAGAATGGAAATGGGGAATGTGTCAAAGAGACACAACCCAACCATAGAGCAATGGGTCTTCAATGCAGCGAGAAACTCCAGCACACGGGGGGCGTCTTCTACAGAAATTTAAGAAAAATTTACTATCACACTTTTTTAGACCCCCAACTCTGATACTGTTTATTTTTTATGTAAAAACTTGCCCTACCTCAATTGTTTGCATTTTGATTGTCTTACTGGTCAATTCCTCATGCAAACTTGATATTCTGGTCTTCAGCTTATCTATCTCTTTTACCACACTTGTGTTGACCTGTCGTTTAATTTTGTTCTTTAATTCTGAAAATAAATTTCATAATATAGACATTTAACATTTTTTTTTTTATCAAATACCAAAAAAGTCTCAAGAACTATGCTTTATTTAATCAACAATGGTATATGCTTTAATAAATCAATATGGTAAAATCAAATAAAATCCAACAATCTTTATAGTCAAATCAACTAATTATGTGAACTTATTACGCAGGCAAAAGAATTTCACATAAGCATTCACAAGGCTTCAAAATGCTAATTGGCTAAAGTTGTAAACATTGCATAACTCCTAGAAAAACCCTGTTGAAACAAATGCTGATGAACAAAATTCCGTTTATACACAATGAAAACAAGAATGTGTCCACAGTACACGGATGCCCCACTCGCACTATCATTTTATATGTTTAGTGGACTGTGAAATTGGAATAAATTCTCTAATTCGGCATTAAAATTAGAATGATCTTCTCAAAGGGAACATGTATACTAAGTTTCAAGTTGATTTGACTTCTACTTCATCAAAAACTACCGTGACCAAAAACTTTAACCTGAACTTCACACTATCATTTTCTATGTTCAGTGGACCATGAAGTTGGGGTCAAAACTATGATTTGGCATTAAAATTAGAAAGATCATATCATAGGGTACATGTATACCAAGTTTCAAGTTGATTGGACTACAACTTCATCCAAAACTACCTTGACCAAAAACTTTGACCTGAAGGGGGACAGACGGACGAACGAACGGACGGACAAACGTTCGGACAGACGGACGCACAGACCAGAAAACATAATGCCCCTCTACTATCGTAGGTAGGGCATAAAAAACCCAATTCCAAATATTAAAAAGATTAAAAGCAAATAGTGTTAGAACTGTTGAGATAGGGATTCTTTAAAAATGTAACATTGCAATATAAGCCAGAAGTTTCCCTAGCCATAAACCAGGTTCAACCATCTATTTTTCTTAAATTGTCCTGTACTAAGTCAGGTATCAAATAGTCTGTTTCTCTGTATGTTGGCGTTTTTTTAATTGCAGTTCAATGTTTTAGTTTTTCCGTTGTTTTTATCTTATAGTTGACATGTTTTCCTCTTTTATAGATTTTAAGACCAGATTTCTTTTTCGGTTCATCTGTTTATGACTATTGAACAGCAGTATACTACTGTTGCCTTCATATCACCGTCAATTGCTTGGGGACAAAACTTAGCAGTTTCAATGCCTTTTAGGTTGAAGAACATAGATGCCTTAAAAGTAAAAACTTTGCTGTTACACTTACCCTCGGCCTGATTTACTTTTACAATCTCCCGATATGTGTACTTTTGTACATCATGATGTATATTTTCTGGTTTCCCAATGCGAACAAGTCGGAATCCAGAATGTTTACCTAAAAATATAAAACATCAATTAAGGAAAATAAATTCATTCCTTTAGAAAACATTGCAAGTTTTTATATTTATGTGAATAATTTGACTGGATGAGTGTTACAATAATCCTGACTTTCATTTTGATAACTTAACCGTTAACATAGATTTGAATGCAGATTTTTCTGAAATTACAATAATTCAACTCTCTTTTTTGTCAATTCTTGAAATATTGCAATATTAAATGCATGAAATGGTTTCTGAATTAGTGTTAAATAATAAAACTATTTCAATAACTCTAGCATTTCTGAATTACAGTGCTTTTTAATAAAACTTTTGCATTTCAATAACTTTTGTGACCAGTAAAATAAAGATATTAATGAAATGTATTATGAAAGCCAACTGCAAAGAGAACAAGTGAAACTGCAAGCTACTGCTCACTGATGATACCCCCTCTGCAAGTGGATAATATTAATAGTGTCTGAAAACGCATCACACGGTATAGCTGACTTATATAAATCCTGAAACCAAATTTCAGAAATCCTTGTATTGTAGTTCCTGAGAAAAATGTGACGAAATTTTCAACTTGGCTATGATGTGTAAAATCATACAAGTGTTTGGTAAACAGGAAGTTGTCGAGTGGTCAATCTGAAAATGCATCAGACGGTATAGCTGACTTAGATAAACCCTGAAACCAAATTTCAGAAATCCTTGTATTGTAGTTCCTGAGAAAAATGTGAAGAAAGTTTCATGAGACGGACTGACTGACGGACGGAGGACAGACAGTGGTAAAACAGTATACCCCCCTTTTTTAAAAGCGGGGTATAAAAATTTAGAATTAGCCAAAAGACAAAACTAACAGAACACAATAAGGTGTGAGTATTATTTAAAAGTAGAAGACATCTAAATTACTTTCATATTAAGAAATGTACAAAAAGAGTGTTTTTTTAATTGTGTATAAAGGAAAATTGAGCCATGAATTAATACAACATATGTTATGGACTAACTCACTCTTTTCTTCCATCTTTCTTCTTTCATCTATAAGTCTTTTCATTAATTCATCTACAGCAGCATTTGATGGTGCACACAGACAAATATGACATGTCCTATTGCTTTTCTGAAATTAGAAGAACAATCAATATCAAATGTTTGGCAAATTATCAATGAAATATAAAACTAAGTTTCAGAAAGTTGTTTTTTTCTGATACCAAAATATTTTCCCGCTCGATCAAAAAGTGTTTGGACTCCACCAGTTTACACATTAAATTCATGATAGCATTTGAATCAAAATATAATTCTTGCAAAAACCATTGATAATTCGTATTAAAGTAACATCATATTATTTTGTTGGGCTGTTTTCTGCTCTTTGGTCGGGTTGTTGTATCTTTGACAAATTCCTTATTTCCATTCATGATTTTACAAATTGTTTTTTTCTCAAACTTAGCTGTAAATCTTTTTTTTTTCATAACTGATTTCCAATCAAATGTATATTACAGTGTTACCTATCTAATCCGACACCTGGGTATTCCAACATCCTGCTTTAACCGACACATTTTCATGGTCCCAAAATTTGCCTATCCTTGCAAAAGAAAACTGAGTATTCTGACACCCTGCTTAATCCAACATTATTTTAGTTTTACAATTTTATTGTAGTCAACCGGTGTGTCAGATTAGGCAGGTTACACTGTATTAACAAACAAGAATGTGTCTATAGTACACAGATGCCCCACTCGCACTATCGTTTTCTATGTTCAGCGGACCATGAAATTGGGGTAAAAACTCTAATTTGGCATTTAAATTAGAAAGATCATATCATAGGGAACATGTATACTAAGTTTCAAGATGATTGGACTTCAACTTCATCCAAAACTACTTTGACCAAAAACTTTAAACTGAAACTTGCACTATCATTTTCTATGTTCAGTTGACCATGAAATTGGGGTCAAAACTCTAATTTGGCATTAAAATTAGAAAGACCATATCATAGGGAACATGTATACTAAGTTTCAAGATGATTGGACTTCAATTTCATCCAAAAATAATGTAACCAATAACTTTAACCTGAAGTGGGACGAACGGACAGACGAACAGACGGACAGACCAGAAAACATAATGCCCCTCTACTAAGGTAGGTGAGGCATAAAAATTCTTAGAGTAGACTGCAAAGTAAGTAAGAATAACAGACTAAACACACTTTTTTATTAGACATTAACAAGACAAGCATATCAGGAAATACGTCATCCAATGACAATATTTGACTGTTACCTTAATGATATTCTTGATTATACCTATAATAGTATAGGATTTACCAGTACCAGGAGGTCCTTGGATCAGCACTACTCTATTTTGCTGTGCAGGCTCCAGTGCTATCTTGGTTGATATCACAATAGCTTTTTGTTGCGACTTGTTATAGTTATCCTAAAAATGCATGAACAATGTGTTTAACGGATTAAATGTTAAAGATATATAACTAAATACAGCTAAATCCCTCCTTTCTCATACTATTACAATATGTTATTAACCAATTACATATGACAGTCCTTGTGCCCTTCTCTGTCCTCCACCAATAAAAACTTACCAACATGTTATAACCAATACGGCTGAAAATGGAATTTTACACAAATCAATCAATCAATCAATCATATCCATAATAAAAGAACATGCATAATTACTGATACTTTTGATTCAATTATTTTCTTGGGTACCAATTTTCGTAGATTGAGGAAGACATATATATGGTTTTGGCAAAGTCTGCATATATTGAAGCCCATAAAATAATTGTTATTTGTTTAACATTTAATTTCTTTGTTCACCTGTACGCAAGAAATTCACAAAAATTGGTAACCAACAAATAGTAATAAATCCACAGTAAACAATATTGGTAGTTCAATCTTAAGGGTCACTGTTAGTGTATTTTATTTTTTTGTTGACAATTATGATTCTGGTAAAAAAAGCTTCAATCAGTAATTTTGAATAGAGTTCTATCAATTTCAGATTTTAATTTTCAGTATACTTACTAATTCTAGAAGATCATTTTCTTTAACTGAAGGATGATTGTGAAATACTCTGAGGATACCTGGAGTCAAAATACTATTGACCATGGTGGTCTTGTAAAGGCGGGACAAGGCATTGTAGTGGCGTAGTGTCGAAACCAATGAGCATACAACCTGAAACAAACAAGCATATAATTGAAATAAGAATCCATTTGAAAGCATTCACATTTTTATACTTTTCTGCATTAAAACACTTTCATTGAGATCATCATTTCCTTTACAATTGGTGAAAAGTTAGTGTGCAATAGTGCCTTATGTCCAGCAGCACATATTACATGCATATTCAGAATGAAAATATGTTGCTGTCATATATAATGAACATCATTAATATGTTTCTTTAAATTCTTAAATTAAAATAAAATTTCTCAAAACATTAAACTTCCTTGTTTTAGGTACGTACATCTTTTGATTGGGTCAATTGATTCAAAATTGTTAGTTGTAGTAAAAACATGAATTGTCTAATTTTTGTTTTAGTTGACTGCAATGAACTAAAAAATATATTAACAGCAATCAAGCCAATTTAATTTAGATATATGTTGATAATACCGTGATAGAAGATCTCTTATCAGGCAACATTTTGAACTGTCGAAATCTGGTCTTCACAATTATTTCTAGTCCAATAAAATCAGAGGGATATTTTCCTTCTTTTACTGAAATAAAAAAATCATTTTTTAAAACAGAGCATATTTTTCTGTTTTAAAATGGTACATAACATAACAGGGAGATAAGTCGTAATAAACTGTTTTCACAGATTTATATTTGCCTTTTTTGCGATTTTGCAATTTTGATAATGCAAATGTTGAAATCAAAATAGCAATACTTTAACATGTAAGTCAATGAACCCTGACTGAAGATACATCATTACCAAACAATCTCCATGGAAATGAGATGTGCCAATGCTAATATTTGCATCACAAATACCATTGACTTATAATAAGTAGTTCCCTTTAAACAAACTAAAACACAAACATCAACTTTTAAAATATGCAGAAGTTTCCAAGTCGATGAACCATGATAAGGGGGTAGGGCTATATAATCACCATGGAAACTTTTTTTTCTTCCAATTAAGAGTGTTTTCTTTTTTTTTCAAAATTTTATGAAATTAAACTAACCAAGTTAATTTTAGTCAAGGTGGTTGGTATCACCTTAAAATAATAATACTCTACTTCAAAAGCATATAGATACCTGCACATAATGCTTATACTTTATATGCACAAACGATACATTTTTTTGCAGAATATTGTTAATTTACATAATATTTAATTACTGTGGATTCATTTATTTTCGTGGGTATCAATTTTCGTGGATAGAGAAAAAAAGACGTTTCGTGGTATACGTAAATTCGTGGATCGCTGATTACAACAACAAAAAATAGATGCGTAATTCATGAATTTATTTTTGATTAAGGAGATCATATAACCTCCTTGGTTTGATCAATAGTAAAACAAAACAAAAAAAAACAAAGAATTAATTGAAAAAGTTTTGAATGGTCAAAATCCTCGCTTGGTCATTCTATGTTAAAGTGTTCATTGATAACTTCGATTACAATAATGGACAGAGACAACTAATTATTTGTTTGTTTTACAATTTATAAATTCTTATCTGAATTCTATAAGGCATTCAAAACTTTATCATTGAAAGCTAATTTCCCTAATTACGATATAATAAACAGTGATATATTTATAAGGTGTGAAAATAAATGTTCCTGTCATAAACAATATTACCTACGGGCAATATCCCCGTACTTAATCCTATTGATTTTAATCAGTGGTAAACCAAACTATGACACGATAGTTAACAACTTGCAGTTATTTTTCATGAACAGTTTTAATCAATTTAAAAAAGTAAATTATCACTGATATTCGATATATTTATTAAAGATTTAATCAAAATATTTGTATCTTCTTTCAATAAAAAACACTTGTTTCTTACAATGTTTATTCCTAGTCAACACTATACAAAAACTGCATAACATAACCGGAAATAAACATCTAAATCCAGACACATTTCTCTGGATTATTCTTCGTTGAATTCTTAAATTTGTGGTTCGCTGTGACCCACGAAAATTGGTATACCATGAATAAAAATGAATCCACAGTATAAAAGCTTTCATGAAATACAATATGATCAATTATACAAAATACAAAATAAGAAATACAAGGGGGGAATTTTTTGAAATTTTCATTATTTTGTTTAAGGTTCAAAGTAGTTGTTTGTCAAAATTTATGAAAAATAAACAATCCAACTAATTTCGGGCAAGGTGTTTAGTACCACCTCAAAATAAGTTAGTTTGCAATGCAATCCAGTCTGTATCTACAGCTTTTAAAAGTGCTAAGAAAATCATCCATACCTAAAGAAGGAAAAGTCTGTAGGATTTTAACCACATCGCCCTGATTCCTACGATACACAAGCCTCTCTATGAATCCAAGCTGTGGATAGTACTTGGCTTTATGTTTGGCACTGACTTCCCATGCATTGACTCCCCAAGTATTTACTATCACAAGATCTCCTTCGTTTAAAAGATTGAAGGTCTGCTTTGGGACCACAGCTAAAATATAAAAGTTTTAAAAATTAAAGCAATTGTTTTTGTACAATTTCACAAAGGTCATTTCTAGTAAAACATTGGAATATTTTGAGTTTGACATAGTTAATTTATTTTCATTGACAGGGTTTTATTTTTGCTGAAATGCAAATTTTGTTTTTGAACAGACAAAAATCATAGTAGTTTGCATCCCATTATCATGATTTTCAAATATGTTCTGCACTAACATTCAAAATTAATGTAAAATCTTGCAAAATACACCATTCTTGCTCCACCTGCTGTTAATAGGCAGAGTAATGTCTTTTTTTCTGTTTCCTAAATATTTCAGAGGCGAATGTCTTTCAAAATATGGGTAGGAGCTTCAGCAATGGAATAACACGAATATGTTGTACCATAACTGAGCTCCGCCTTCTTTCCTTTGGACTCTAGTTCAGCTGCCTATTTAATTATCAAAGTATGGTACAACATCAAATTCCAGATAATAAACCATGGTTTTCCCTCAACCCACTTTTTAAGCAAGTTATTTCATTAAAACATCAAAGGAAAAAATCCAATTTATGTAACAAGTAGTAAATTTACCAGTAAAAGTATATGTGAACATCTTGTCACATGGTTTATGTACTCGAGTAAACACAATGTCAACTGATCTCCTCCTTCCCTTTGACTCTTGCCAAGACCTCACACACTGAAATATAAAAAATAAAATGAAATAAAAATTATTGATCAAATAAAGGCTTGTATAGTCCCCCATTTTATTCTCCAAAATCGACTATACAGTACATAAAGCAAGAAATAATAGAAAACAAGAATGTGTCCAAAGTACACGAATGGCCCATCCCCACTATCATTTTCTATGTTCAGTTGACCGTGAAAATGGGATAAAATCTCTAATTTAGCATTAAAATTAGAAAGATCATATCATAAGGAACATGTTTACTATGTTTCAAGTTGATCGGACTCCAACTTCATCGAAAACTACCTCGACCAAAAACTTTAACCTGAAACAGGACAGACGGACGAACAGACAGACAAACAGACGGAGGCACAGACCAGTAAACATAATGCTCATAAATGGGGCATAAAAAATATAGGTGCTCATAATATTATCAATACATGTACTTGAATTTTATCTCATCCATATTTATATGTTTATTTTTATTCAACATCAAATACCGGTATATACTGATAATTTTAAAAAATATTAATGCGTCACTAAAAATTTCTTGTTTCTTTTCACTTCATTGCTTAAAATTAACTGGAATCTGCTTGAATTTAACAGAATAAACCATAAAAGTTAACCGAGAAACAGGTTAAAAAAAAATTGTGCCAACTTACTGTTTCCCATGTTTCCAGATAAAGATGGGGGAATAAAGTTTTGAAATAATCTTCGTAACATTCATAAGAGTCTAAGAGATGTGAAACAGGATACGCTTCTTCAACATCTGGAGGTGCTGTCTGATGCTTCTCTACAAAAATAAAAATAATAAGATTTATTTTTACCACTACACACAAAATCAAATTATTCTATTATCAAATCTGCTATTACTATCTATGTATCTAGGCTTTCTATATTGCAGGGCTTTTTATTAATGACTATGCAGTACTAGTATGGGCTTTGCTAATTGTTGAAGGCCAGACAGTGACCTATAGTTGTTTATTTCTGTGTAATTTGGCTATAGTGGAGAGTTGTCTAATTGGTAATCATACCATATCTTCTTTTCTATATTTCTATATTTAAATGATGTTTTCATATATATGACAATGTCCGATACATAACATAAAATTCTACTGAAAGTTTGATATTAATATATATATGTCTTAATTTTTATATTATTAATTTCGGACCATATTTGTATCAAAATAGTTATTTGCTTTTGTTGGAATTTTATAGACATGTGATTTTCATTGGATTGATTTAAATATATTGTCTCGTAGACATTAACAATATATTAGTTGTTATTTCATTTACTTTTTTTTTTTTTTTTTTAAATCTTATGTATTTGAAGATTTTATTTACTTCAAATAATCAATTATTGATATTTTTTTTTATAAAACTTTCAACAATATCATGAAATTCATTACATGACGTCACAAAGTTTTTAGATATTTTAAAAATAACCTTGCAATATGCTTTTTGCTATCCGCTGTTTTCTATATACCTTCGAAAATATAGTTTTACAAGTGACTATATCTGAACCAATCAAATTAGTAAAAATATACGAATTAATAATAATATATAAATCTTTTTTTTTTAAATTCTCACCATATTCATCAAACCAGCTGGCATTCCACTTCAATATCTTCACAAAGAAGTAATTCAAGTCTAAAATACTCAGATCAGCAATAGGACTGCTTCCCTGTTTGAAAAGAGGAACTGGTACCCTATCAACCTGCTGCTGAGCAGACGACGGTCTTGAATTATTATAGTGGGCAGCTCTGTTTCTATGTTGCTGGTAAGTAGATGGTGTGGGAACAGTTGCTACTGGTACCTGTAGACTGGAACTTGAATAAGCACCAGGAGGTGGTTGATAAGTAATTGTTGAATTTTGGTTCTGTGTTGTTAGAGGTTTTGCCTTTGCAGCCTAAAAAGAGGAAGTTAATGCACTTAAATATTTAGTCAACAAATACATTGTAAATATACATACTGTTACATGTAAATAAAAATTGTCTTTACGAGCCCGTCCCAATTCAGTAGCCAGCTGTTGTTCAGTGGTTGTCATTGGTTACTGTCCGTCATATTTGTTTTTTTTTGTACATTGGAATTGAGGCCATTTAAAGTTTTCTTGTCTGAATTTTTCCAATTTACTTTATAACAATATGGCCTTTTAAAGCTTATGACTATACATACTATATATACTATAGTTTTTTTACTTCTTTTTTCAATGATACACAGTGACCTATATAATTGCTTAGATCTTTGTAATTTGGTATCATGGTGGAAAGTTGTTTAAATGGAATGCACACCACTTCTCCTTTATATTTTTATAAATACAAACATCAATGTGAATGCATGTATATAAAATCTGTTTACTTCATGTACTTTGAAAATTATGTCTGCAATTTGTGTTTTTTTTGTAAATTTAATTTTTAGTTGGTCAAAAATCACTAAATGCTGATGATTAATGGCATGGGGATTTGCTTTAAATTTCCTCTCTTCCTATTGAATTTAATAGAAAGTCATGTGGACTAAATTTAAGTCTTGGGATACCAATTTTGATGAATCCAATTTTGATGAATTCAGAGGTTAAAGGTAAACCTTTTGTTCAAAAGTTCAAATTAATACATTTTTTTCTTTTTAAAGCTTGTATGCAAATTTTGGCAAAATTTAAAACAAATTCAAATATTCATGAAAGTTCAAACTGCTATGTTCCCTCAATCCATGAACAAAATTGCTTACTCCAAAAATAAATCAGCAGTAAATCACAGTCTTTAATAAGGGTATAATCACCAGTGAATCACTTGAAACAAGCAAAATTGAATCACTTGACACCAGCAAAAGTGAATTTAGTAGGAAACTCCTTGTGTATACTACAATGCATACAGGGGTCCAAATTAGCGCTAGTCCTGAAGTAGTAAAATTTGTGTCGGACCAGTAGAAATTTGTTGATAAAAATCATTGATTGCATTGCAATCTCCGTTTGTTTACAAAACAATTTACTTGTGAAATCGATTACTTGGTACCGGGGGGGTATTACAATTGATCAATTTAATTAATATGACGGGTGAGCGACCTTCACAACAATATAAAATGTGGAAATTTTTGGAAGGAGTTAAAGCGCCGGCCAAAAAATTTAGATAATTTAATCCGAGCCCTTCCTGCTCATTCTGCTGATGCAGAAAGGGGGTTTTCTGGGATGAAACTTGTAAAGAATGATTGATGATCAAAATTGCGTCCAACTGTTTTATCAGATCTTTCATGTCTTTTATTCATTATGTTTCACACTGAAGATTTAGCATCATTTGATCCAGTCCCGCCTATTGAAATGTGAAATATTTCTGGACATCGCTCCAGACGATCTAGTCAGGCACCCTATAGACGTCTTGAGGATGTCGATAATGTGGAAGACAATGTTCATATTCAGTTTTCTGTCCTTGATCCTGATTTTGATAAAGAAAATCATTGAGATAACCAAAGCCTTTATTAAAATCAGAATAAAGACTATTCCTTTGTTACTGTTTAACTTATGTAAACGAAAGCATCAACATAAAACATCTGTCATTTATATTAGTGTTTGTCAAATTAATGTCATTTTTGCAGAACCAGTAGATTTGGAGCCGGACCAGTAGAGTTTTCAGTCCACTGGTCTGGCTGGCCAGTACACAAAAATGCTTAAATTCGACCCCTGAATGTATATAACAAAATGTATAACATACCTGTAAATTGAGAGGTAGCTTTTTCATCAAATTTACAGAGCAAGTGCTTGGAGGCTGTGTAACTGGTTCATTTTCATTTTCCCCAGGTAGTTTTGGTAGTCCATTAGGAAAATGTGTATTAAACCTTGCCTTCCTATTGTCCCAATCAACTCCTCCTTTTGTATTCTCTACAGACTGAGAATATGCTGGTATCCTAAACTGAACATTTAGACGTTTGCTCTCTGATCCTACTATACGCAGAATTGATTTGGGTGTTTTCTCATGTGTTTGAGCCGGAGATGATGTTTCTACATTTCCTGTCGATGCAATTTCAAGATCTCTTTCTCTGTACATTGATATTCTTAATGTCGTCTTCTCAGGAGAATTATTATTTATGCTGACCTCTGTAGTTGATGCCTCCATCAGACTTTCTGTTCTTTGTTCCGATTCTTCACGGCTCGGTGTTCTGACTCGTGATGTGATCTTCATACTGCTCAAACCAATTTTTGACATAAAATCCCCAGAAATTTGTGAATCTAGGTTTGTTGCTAATAATGGTGATTTTGTTACTATTTCATTTTCTTTCTCTTTCTTTGCAGTTTCAGACAACTTAGGAATCCTTTTCATGATTGTCTTATCTTTGTCATCTTTCTTCGTTTCATTTTTCTTCGATGATTGATCTTTTTCCTTTTGAGAAGATGAGCGATGACTACTTTTGTCTGAAGATCTCCTGGAAGATTCTCTCTCCTTTGACTTTTCTGATGATTTGGATTTTTCAGATGACTTTTGATCCGTCTTATCAGAAGACCTACTGGATGATCTGTGATCTTTTTTCATGTCATGTGACTTCTGATCCTTGTCACCTGACCTCTTATCTCTATGATCTTTAGAGTCTCTTTCTTTTCTGTGACCAGAACTTTGTGATGAGCTATGACGATGTTTGTGTTTAGATGAAGACCTTTCATGTCTATCCGACTGAGAATGACTGCGATTATCTCCTCTTCTACTTTTATCAGTCTTCTCGGAAGTTATATTATCTTTTTTCTGCTTTTCTTTGGTTGTTTGCTGATCTTCCTGACTGCTCTGTGCCCCCTTTGCTCGTGGAAATTCCAGTAATGGTAACTGTTTAGCTAGGATCTCTTTTTCGTCAGGGAGAGTTACATCTGAAACATCACTTGCACCTAAAATACAAAAGAAGAAATCAGGTTGAGTATCAGTGTCATATTCAAAATGGCTGACAAATATTCATACAACAAAATATCTATTATTGTTAATAAGAAACTCCACAAATTAGAAAGTGTTATTTTTTTATACCCCAGGCATAAGATTACAACATCAATATTTCCGGACCATATTTTTCGGGAATAAAGTTTTCAACTTTTGAACTTCCTATTTATTTTTCTTCTGTTTTGTTTCAATGTTTGTATTGTTCCTGTTTTTTAAAGTTATTTTTTTTAATTTAATGTTTAATTGATTGTTGGTTGCAAAAATTTTATGCATGTTCAGGCAATTTTAGGACCTGATCTTTCAAATACAGGTGTTATATACCTAATCTGGAGGTTATCCCAAAATTGTTAGAGAGATGAACAAGAAGAATTACATTTATGACATCACAAAATATTCAAATATTCTGTTACTGGGAATATTCCACTTTCCATAGTGCATGCACAATTTATTTATATTTTATTTACCTTCGACAAATAAATGTTTTCTTTTGACAGGTTGGGGTTGTGCAGCTTGCTTCTTAACCCTCTCCGTCATTTTATTTATAGCAGCCCTGATCTTTCCATCAAAGCTATTATCTGCAGCAGAATATGGTTTAGTTTCTTTATGTTTTTTGAATTTCTCAGTTTCTTTACTTTTTTGTTGCTTAGATAACCATTGATTGGTATTTTCTTCAACAATGTCAATATCATTATTCATTTCTGGTGATTTAGAGTCCGTTTTTTTACTTCGTTTTTGAGAATAAAATTTTTCTTTTTCTAATTGGAAACTCTCTCTTTTTTCCTTGGATGTCTTTGGCTTTTTTGGGGAGCATTGCATAGTTTTCTTTTCTTCACTAGAAACTTTTTTCAACATTGTGTGTTTTATATACGTCTTGTCTTTCTTAGGCGTTTTATTTTCTTTCGATTTTGAGGTACTATGAGTAACAATAACTGGTCGTGGAGATTCATCTACCTCATCTAACATAGCAATGTAACCATTGTTCGTCTCAACTGGACTCACAGATCGTTCCTCCAGCTTTTCATTTACATTTTCGTCAGCATCGTCATCCAACATTGCAACATATTCACAATTGTTACTTTCTTGTTGTTTGCTTCCATCATCATCACTTTTTACAGAATCTTCATCATCGCTAACGGCAACAGTTAAATTAACTTGTGTAGCCTGTTCATAGATTTCGTCTTCTGAACTCAACATTTGAACATTGTCCCCTTGAGTCTGTGCAGTATATGGGTCAAATGCTTCACAAACATCATCAGTGTTATCAACTTGTGTCATTGTATTAAAGACATTTCTTGCTTCCTTTTTGGACTGTCTTAGGGGAGTCTCAACTTGTGTCATTTCATTGTAGCAGTTCTGGCTATCTTCATCTACATTGTCAGCCAGAGTTTGGTCATTATAAATATCTTTCATCTTGCTGGTTTCATCGCACGAAATTTCAAATTGAGTGGCAGCGGCATATATTTCCTGATCACTCTCAGTTTCATTTTCGTCATGGTTCTGGACCTGCGTTGCCATGTCATAAATATTGCAGCGATTTTGTGATTCCATTTGTGACATAGCATCCATAACATTTTTTGGAAGGCCAAAACTAAGTTTGCTTGATATTTGTTGTATACCACTTGATAATATGCTATTCTTCAGTTTTTTGTCCTTAACTTCACTGATTGAACTCTCTTCTGCTTCAAATTTAGATTCAGCCTGTGTAGCACAGTTGTACAGATCAGTATCATTTTCATCATCAGAAATATCGATCACCTCAGGTTTAA
The DNA here is from genome assembly GCF_036588685.1 of Mytilus trossulus. NCBI lineage: Eukaryota > Metazoa > Mollusca > Bivalvia > Mytilida > Mytilidae > Mytilus > Mytilus trossulus. The sequence goes on from NC_086382.1 coordinate 29,392,874, forward strand.
CTACCTGAGTTGCTGCAGCATATGGATCAAAGTCTCCTTTTGCCTCCATTTTAGTACGATCAATTTGAGTATTAATGTCATAAACATCTCCAACGACTTTTGTATCATCCTTATTAGTGTCGCTATATACTGGCTTCTTTTTTGTTGTTGGTTTGTTACCTTTCTGCCAATCATACTCTTCAGTATCATCCCCATACAAGTCTTCTGAAGAATTATATTCTTTAAGATATTTCTGTGCTTCTAAAGGCGTGGAAAATTGTTTTTTGACAATGACCTTTGTTTCTTTTATGTGTTCAACGACACAGCCTTCATCACTCAAGCGCTGTACGACAGAATGTTTATTAGTCCTATCAATTTGTGTGTTGGCATCATAAAGATCCTTACTCTCTCTTTTAATAAACCTTTCTGGTTTTGACTCATTAAAACTTCGTTTTCGGTTGATTTGTGAATTCTTGCCTTTTTCAAATTGTTCATCAAAATTATCCAAATCAAAGCTTTTTCTTCTTATTGGTAATTTCTTCTCATTATCATTAAAAACTTGAGTTTGAGCATTGTAATAGTCCTCTTTATCCATCTCCTTTTTAACTGTCTTGTTTGTTCTGTCATAACTTGAGCTTCCTTCTTCTTTAATACCTGAAACCTGTGTCGCTGCCTGAAACAATTCATTGTCGTCTGATTCATCACAATCAATAATTGCTACTTGAGTACTTGCATTGTAAAAGTCTTCCATTGCTTTTTTAGTATCTAATGATTGAACTTTTTCTACCCTGCTAGACTTATTTTTTATATTGTCAACAGGAAGTTGAGTTGGCGCATTGTAAAAGTCTTCCACAGCTTTTTCAGTGTCTGCTAGACGAACATTTTTTTCCCTGGCAGACTTATTTTTTATATTGTGGTCAGGAAGTTGAGTTGCCACATCATAATAGTCCTCAGTTTCTGAACTTGTATCGTCCCCATTTTTAACCTTTATACCAGATTTGTTATTATTTGGATTCTGAGTTGCAGCCTCAAAGAAATCTTCATCTGAATCGTCACTAATAATTTGCGTATCAGCATCATAATTGTCTTTTTCTATATTTTCAACCTTGATAGGAGTAACAACTTGAGTATTCATGTCATAGCATTCTGTCGTCCCATCTCGTGCTTCAACTTTCTCTTTCAACCAGTCAAAATCAAGGGGCAGCTCAGGACTTTCAGTTTTTACATGTATAGTATCAACATCGTCTTCCCCATCAAGGAAAAAACTAACTCGTTCATCCTCATCATTTTCAGCATCTGGTTTGTCATTGTAATCAATTGTTAAATTTTGCTGTGACATGCTGGAGTAAAAATTTTCATCATCATCAATCACAAATATTTCATCTTCCTCTTGAGTATAGGCAGAGAATGCTCTTTCCTTTCTACTCGTTTCTCCTGTATCATTCTTATCCTGGTCTTTTGTTGGGAGTTGAGAAAACAGTAACTCTGATTCGTTTTCATCAGAGTTATTGCTAGGTTTGGTTTCGGTAGATGAGTTTCTTTTTAGCATGATCAATTTAAGTGGGGTGTCTGAATCGGCACCTGAATCTTCACTTTCAATGCCAGAAGAAATATTTTGATATTCAGGATCGTGTATTGGAAAAGAACTTTCCATCTGTTCCCCTTTCACTTGAGAGTGACTGTATGCCACTGTGGAGGCATTGCTCTGTGTTGATCTTGTAGAGCTGTCACTACTATGTCTCTTCCTAGGTCTAACAAGGGGAGGTAATTCTTCATCATCAGAGGAAAATTTCAAGGTTAACTCAGGGGTCATTGCATCGCTTTTCTTTTTGCTGCCTGATTTCTTCTGAGATTTTCTTTTCTTCATGATTTCCGATTCAGACGAAGAGCTATGGTCAATATCAACTGATTTGCGTTTATGTGCTGGATTGTTTGACTGCGAATTGTTTTTCAAAGTAACCCATTTAGCTTCAGATGAATCCTCTGTAGATTCTTCTAGTATACTTTTCAATTTTTTACTGGAACACATTTTTGAATGCGTATCAAATGGCCCTGACAGTTGCCTTTTTCTTTTCCCTTTGTCCCTGTGCACGAGATGTACAGAATCATCAGTTTCCGTTGTCTCTGAAGATATATGAATAACCTTTGAGGAGGCCTTGACGGAAGAGGCTTTCTTCTTGTTACCTTTTTTCTTCGGCTCTTCCTCATCCTCACTCTCTGAAGAACTTTCATCATCACTTGATTTTATTCGTGATTTCTTCTTCCTTATTTTCTTATTTTTTTTAGTAGGAGCTGTAGATTCAATCACTTCACACTCCGTTGAGGCAGACGAGGAATTTCTTCGTACACCAGCACACTTTTTAGGTTCATCATTCTTCTTCAAGTTTTTTTCTTCATGATAAGTTACAGTGTCATCTGTATCATCTGAACTTTCAATACGATTTGTCCTTTTTTTCGTGTTAAATTGGCCATTATCATTTCTAGAACCTGGCAATCTGATCTGAATTCCAGTTTTTCCAAACAGAGTTTTATTCCCTGACTTTCTTATATCCTTAAGCCATGGTTTTGATCTGGTATCCATCTTTTGTTTATCTGCAAACAAACAAAAACAATTTGTTCTTAATCAAATGAAAAAATGTATTTGCAAACTATACTCTATTTAGCAAAATGAATTTCTCAACAACCTATGCAATATAAATCATGTTGGCTTTATGTTCACTATTTTGAAAACCAGTGATGTGAACAATCCTTTATTTTGAGTAACTGTAATAGTAGAAATTATTGTCAGTCATCAGTGATTCTACTTACAAGTAATTTTTATTTACTTCGAGAAGTATATATCAATATATTCATATAAGTAAATTTGTAAGGTACTTATAAATACAAATGTATTTTAATTACTTGTATGGTAAATTATGTTATTGGCTTAGTTATGTCCCTTAGACATGCAGATTTTTATTAATTAATATATTGCAATAATCACCTATGTTGGTTGTAGAGTTGGTTCATTGGCACTCAATACCATATCTTCTTATTTATATGAGACATCATGGACATTGGATGATGCCCCCAGGGGGATCACTTCCTACATTTTTAGTGGTACAAGTGTGCCGCAACACAGGGTCATTTTTTCATGCCCTGCTGGTTAGAACAGGGTCCCCTTTACATGTCCTGCTGGTTAGAACAGGGTGGATAATTTATGCCCTGCTGATGAGAACTGGGTCTTTTTTTTTGTATTTATCTAGAACAGGATCGCTTATTCAACTGTTTAAGATAGTCTAGGATCAGGTTAAGAACAGCATATATTTTATACGGTCTAGCACAGGATCATATTTTAGAAACATTACCTGTGCGTGTCTTGAACAGGGTGTTTTTCAATATTTCTGTTTAAAACAGGGTATGTTTTTCAATGTTTTCTAGTTAGAACAGGGTATGATTTGGCAAGTGCTGTTGGCACAGTTATACCCAAAAGGATATTCAGTAACACCCCCATAATAAAATACATGACATGAACTGATACCTGGAGGTGGTCTTCCAGTACATTCATCTTCAACACTATCTTCAGATACTTGATCATTTGACATTCCAGCCGTGTCCGTCACATCTTCTTTATCTTTTTCAGTCTGCAATGAAATAAATTAGATGCTTGAAAATAAGATGAACCAAGAATCAGGATATATATATGTTTACAAAATTTTCCCTCATAGGCATATAAAAAAAGATGTGGTATGATTGCTAATGAGACAACTCTCCACAAGAGACCGAAATGACACAGAAATACATGGCTTTTACAGTATTTTACACCACTTTTCTGATTACTTGTTTTCAATGCTCTTCAAATTCATATTTCATTATTTGTTTTGGCTTTCCAACTGTACATGTTTTGTTTTAAGCCCCATTGATAAATTTTATGAAGACGAAAAGAGCATGTTGGTACATCTCATTTTTTCTCCAGTTTTTCACAGTCCTTAATACATGTAATATAATTCTCAATGAAACTTTTAACTAGTACTTCAAGTATTTATTATATTGTCATGAGGATAATGAATGTATCATGTATATTAGCTTTGATTGGCAAATTGGCATTGCAAAGCATAAATATGAAATATATCTCCAAATTCAGCATTACTTCTGACTACTTAGCATGCCAGTGAGTGCAACAAGCAATGTAGTGTGTGATACATGTACATCATGTGCAATTAAGTATGGTATAAGTAAAGCTGACCATGCAAAGAATGCTGAAGATTTATAAGTATCAATGGTTATACGCGTATAATTTTTAATTCATGCAGATTTGTGCATATTAATAAAGCTTGTACATGTAATTGGACACTTTTAAGAATATGAGAAATTCAAATTTCCTGAAGCCTTAGAATTAGAAATATAAAAATACAAATAGAATACCTATTTCTCATAAAATGAATATAGTATATTATTATTATATATAGAGAATGGAATGACCAACATATATACTAATTTTTAATAATTTGTTGGAGTCAGTGCGACACAAAAATCAAAATCATCAATGATAAAAGCTACTGAAAAGGTTTACCATACAGATATTCCATGAGGCCCAGATTCTGTTTTAAATGGGACTAGGTCTCAGAAAAGAACTACAATGTATGAGTCCCTAGACACAATTGTTTTATGAACAAATATCGTGAGAACAATATCAGCATCAAGAAATTACCAATCACATTAACACATAACACTTTCAAAAGTTTAGATAAGGTTTTAAGCTAGAAGCGCAGGTTCAAAATGAATGTCATATAAATAGATCAAATGGTCAGCTGGTCAGACTTATATATGTGTAGGTTAAGTTTTCATAAAAGTGTTAGATTGTTGCCACACACATGTAGTCACATGTTTATTTAACTGAACATTATATTTTTGTACTTGCAACAATTTTGCTATCAAAGTCAACAATTAATTAATCACAGAATTTGAGATTTTCTTGTTAGGATTTTCAAATAAGTTACAAGTACCTTATAATCAATGATACATTCTAGCACTAACAAATTTCAAGAGAGAGGGATTTGATCATGTTGAGGGAATTTTTTTGACATTCATTTATATATATATATTCAAAATGGTTTACGTTCACCGTGTTCTCATTACACACACCTTGGTAAATATACCTCCCATTCTTAACAGAACTGAAAAATAAAAATATGTAAATTGGCACTGTTGTGGACCATTTCCATATACATTCAAATTAAGAACCAACCAAAATTTGAAAACAACTGATCTCATCAGAGATATGTTTACAACATCAACAATTTTTTGCAGGTTTTTAACTAGACCAAATTCTTCTGTCTATATAAAGAATATATTTCTTACTTTCCATTTGCATTTTATTGATTTTTCTATTTACAATTTTTTGTTTTGTTTGGCAATATACATGTAGAGACAGAAAGCAGTGTCCATACAAACAAGGAGATTTGCATACAATTTGTTTGCACTGGATTTTTGCAGGTTTTATACATTTTTCAGCCAATTGTACCAATATAAATAGATAAATGTTTTTTCTTTATTTTTATGTGCCTTACAACCATTTTGAGTCTAGATAATCATACTTTTAACATTCATTGCATTCTTCTTTCATTCTCGTCAAGCTAAAAAAAATGATTTCCTAGACTCAGAAAGATCGAATATGTAATGCAAACAAATTGTATGCGAATTTCCAGATAAATTCCGTCTAGTTTTTAACCCACTGGCCACAGCTGCATCAAAATTGACAATGCCATGAGAAGGGCTATATGTAGAAACTGTCGAGGACTGTCCTATTTAATCAATATGTTGACAGTTCAAAGATTTTTGCCTAATGGAAGACTATGTGGTAATTTAAATTATGAATTGCAAAATTTAATACTGTACTAGTACTACTTGTTTAATTATATGAGGGTCTATAACAAAATAAGTAGAGAAAAATGGGAGGCTAAATCATAAACAAATTTTAACACGAATGTTGTGCATAAAAATAACATAAATATATTTAAATGAGAGGTGTTGTGCATCATTCGTTCATACTCGTCTAAATGTAGGTGTAATACTACCAAATCATTGTACGTGTATGTCATTTCATATCCAATTACATACGAAAAAGGGTCAAACAAAAATATTCAAAGCATCATTACTTTTTTGCTTGATGTTTTTAAAGAATATTTGGGAAAACTAGAGGTTACAAGGTTACTATTAAAGCTTGTTCACAGGAAAAAAGTATAAAATTTGATTGGATAATTTTCAGTGATAGCTATTTTCTTATTTATATGCAATGAAATGATATGTGAAATTATTCTACAGTACAGAACAAGATAAAACTTTACTCATGCCAACTATGTCTTAATTTGAAACAAAAGATAGTTTCTGCCCGATTTTTTTAAAAGAAAGTGCAAATATAACAGAGACTAATAGAGGAAAATGTATGTTTGTATTACACATGTTACACCTGTAGACAAACATTGCCATTAATTATAAATCTGCAATTGAGTTGTAACTTGCAAAATTTTGCTCTGTATTTATAACTAATTGAAAAACAATCAAAATCCATGCAATTTTCACAAAATGCGCTTCATGCATGTACATGTAGGACTCTTTTCAACATCAAGACATCACAAATGATTTTATTTCAACTTATGGATCAGCTACCAGGATATTTTTAAAATCAACTTTCATGAAAGGCTTGAACAAAATACTTCATAAATTTCATTGAAAAATTTAAAAGATTACATGACCATCTTATATTTCCTACAAAAATGAAATGGTAATACCGTATAATATATGCAACACTTTTGATTTTGAAATTAAAAAAAAAAAGCACTGAAATGAAATGCCAAAATGTGTAAAAAATGCACCTGACAACAAAAAGCTATCACATTAGATCATGAAAAATTTATGTGACCACATATTTAAAGATTTAATTTAAATTACAAAAGCATCATTTTCCCACATGTTTAAATTTACAAGTATTTTACCATTGCCTTTTTAACTTTCATATTTACATAGTAATTTATAGTATTTTGTCAACATGGTGAAAGTGAAAGTAGATTTTCTGTAAAAGAAAACTAGTTACAGCATATAAAATAATGTAAAAAAAGAGTGGTACTATGTGTGTTGTTTGATTCTACTGAATGATGGCTACATTCAAGACCATTTTCTAATCCTTTTTAAAGGGGGGATAGGAGGGGTCCTGATCCCGAAATCCCTTGCTTAAAAACACGAAATCCTGATGTCACGAAATTGAATAAAGTAAATCACGGCATCCCGAATCTGAATCCAACAATTCCCGGAACCAAAAAGGGTCAATCCCGAAATCCCGAGCTTAAAAACACCCGATCCAAGAGTCCCGATAAAGGTCCTATCCCCCTTCTTTTTAAGAATGCATTAAATGTCGGTTGATCTACAAAATGTATTGTCAATCAGCGTAAATTGCTTTATTTAGAAAAAGTATAATAACAAAAATATCAAAGTCTTGAGGGAATGAAAGTCTCTAAGCAAATGGCAAAATAAAATGCTCTTACACATTAAGCAAGATATATTTCTGGTAAGAATTAACAGAAATTCTGACTTGAAAAAGTATGGGAACATTTTTCATTGAAGCCTTTCAACTTATTCAAGTGTAAAAAATGAAACAAAAGTCTTAAAATAACTTAATTGAGACTTGAACAGTCACTAATAGTTTATTTTAAAACCAAAATTCACAAAACAAGTACAAAAATGTGCACACGATTCACTAAGATTTCTCAAGTAAAATTGAGCGTGAAAGGGGTGAAGGATTTAGGCGAAGGAGCCATGTATGAAACACATTGAAACGTAAATTAAAAATTTGAAGAAAAACAATCTTTGATTTAGTTTTTACCCACGTTTTCTCCCCTTCAGTGGCTCCGCTCATTCATTCCTGCGTAAAAAAGGGGGGTACAGATATTCTTTAATTTCGAAGAGTCGTGCACATTTTGCATTAACTTTAACCACGTACAGTGAAATAACATAGAGCTATATTGTATCTACATAGAAATAGGTAAATGACAAGAAGTTAATCAACATTTTATAAACCAAAAGCAAGTGTTTACCACAAAATCTTCGCAAGTTGTCCGCTAAATTCGTAATCATGTAAGCGCTTTATTGTTTATATGGTGAACCAAAATTAAGTCCTGCGATCCCGAATGAAATAAGGACACGTAAAGATAGTGCAAGATCGATTCATTTGAAAACTGATCTTGGCATTATCCTTGAAAACAACAGTTCGAAATCAATAGAGAATTAGGACATGCAATGCATTCACAGATTCCTTTAAAAACATTCATAATTAATTGAAAATAACTTTTAGTACAAATAATTTGAACATTTTGAATGATATATTCAAAAAATATTGCGCACGATTTTAGTGACTCCGCATGATGTTTTTTAGTACCTTCTGTGAAAAAATCTTGCATGGTAAAATAAAATAAAATGCCATTTTGGAGCCCACCAACCAAGTCTTATGTCTTCTAGTTATTCAAGGTTGCCATAAGGTTGCTGTCTAACGTGACGGTACCCAAATTGCACCTATTTTGACAGTTTTTTCACCTACGTTTTTTTATGATCAAGTAAAATATGTCCATACTGTGTTTATTTTGAAGCCCTATCCTTCTTCATTGTATAGGTACACTAATTTGATTTTTAATCCATATTGAGGCCATAAAAAAATGGGTTTGAATCAACCTCCAAACTATCCAGGATTCTGTAATGAGGAGTACCCAAATTGCATCCATGCTTTTTTAAAATTCACATCGTCAAAAGTCTAATAACCGAGCTTTTGTTTAATTTCTTCAAATATTTTGAAAAATTGGATATTAGTCCATGCTTACTCTTCATATTTTACAAAATGGATGCTTATAATATATTGTTTTTGCTAATTTTAAAAAGATGACGTTTTGATGACGTCGTACGGTGACGTTTTCGAACATTTTGCTTTTTCAGTAAACAGTCCATCTGTTGATAAATATTGTGAACGTTTTGTGTATATCTAAATATGTTTACCTATGTTGAAAGACGTGCATATAGTATCAAATAAAAAAAATACAAATTGTTTAGTCTCTAGGAAATGTTGTAAGATATCCGTTGCTATTTTTTCTAAATAGGTGCAATTTGGATACTCGGTGCAATTTGGGTACCCTTACGTTAGAACAGATAATCATTTTTTTAAATTTCTTTTTAGTCGGCTTTTCATGGACATTTATACAAATGTAAGCCCTGAAGAAAAGGGAGAGGAAAGATACCAAAGGGACAGTCAAACTCATAAATCTAAAACAAACTGACAACGCCATGGCTAAAAATGAAAAAGACAAACAGACAAACGTGAATAGTACACATGACACAACATAGAAAACCAAAGAATAAACAACACGAACCCCACCAAAAACTAGGGTGATCTCAGGTGCTCCGGAAGGGTAAACAGATCCTGCTCCACATGTGACCCCCGTCGTGTTGCTTTTGTGATATAAAAACCGGGAAATAGTCTAATTCGGTATACATAGGTCACATTCAATAACGGTCAACCAACTCGTGATGGCGTCCGTAAAATTTACGAAGGGATGATTTCAACTTCATCATTTGAAACTCTTGGTTTAATAGCTTCCTTGTGAGCAGCAACCCTCTATCAAGAAAATCATGATAGGAAATGCAAGCACGGAAATAACGTATCAATTGGCCCGGGCGATATATATACCCCGTATGCAGGTGCTGATTGAATGTTGCTACTTAGAAATGGACAGTTCACAATTGGAAAGCGGAAATCATCTCTTTTGTCAAAAAGTTTTGCTTTCAACCGACCCTCATGGTCAATTTCTAGATGTAAGTCAAGATATGAAGCCGACTTAACAGTATCTGTAGTATCCTGTATCTCTAGTTCAATGGGACTGTTTGTCTCATTGCATTATTTTCAATTCCTGATTTAAATGTCGTTATTTTTAGTTCTCTCACTAAGAGCAGGCCAACTTAGTCACCGCCCCCCCCCCCCCCCCCCAAATTTTTTTTTAAAATATAAACGGTCGTCTCCTGTAAGGGAGTTCGCTTCTCAGTTTCAAAGTAATTAACTTTTCAAAACACTAGTTTATATTGATTGAGAATTAATTAAGGAATCCAAAGAGCAAAAAAAATATATAGGTCACCGTGCTTGTTTTCGAGATCTTCCTTAACAGAAACCCAATATTTTAGAACAGGGATTTCGTTATTTCATTTTGGTCCATGTTATGTGTCAGTAATGTTTTAAGAAATAGGTGTTGAACTATAAAATTATCCAATTATATCATGGTGTGTCAGTAAAGTCGAGCGCACCGTATTAGAACAGAGCGGATCAGACCCATGTCAGTTAAGTTTATGATTGTGTTTTTGTCATAAATTTGGCAACTGAACTCTTTCTTAAAATGTGCTCTATTGTATTGTCTTGTAGTATAAAAAGTAAAATCACCAAAATACTGAACTTAGACGAAACACAATCCGAATCCATCTTATGTGACAATAAACAGGCAAATAACTCCTTAACACGCCATCTGCATATCTGTCACCTGACAAAATCTATGCTTGTCTATGGAGAACCATTTAGAATTCTCAGTAATCAATGCAATGCCATGTAAATTTATGATATAATAGCAATGATAAGTCAGTGTTGATGGTAGAAGTAGAAGTGTGTAACGAAAGTGACTGGCTTTCCAGCCCTCAGAGCATGTCAATAAACCGCTGACTATATACATATTCTGAGATTTTTTTTTGTAATCCAATCACAGATGCTCGCGGAGACAGAAAAAAATGCTCTACACTCCCGAAATTCGCTAAACAGTCGTATGATAGAGTTAGTTTTTCTTCAGGCACTTGCACCTTTAAGTATACTTTCTTTACACACGAACATATGCAGTTTTTGGAACTCGCTGGTCTCCTTTTTTTTGCAAATTTTGGCCAAAATACACGGGGAGGGTGTCTATTCGTGTAAAATGGTTTAAACATAAGAGCAACTGGAATGCATAACTTTCAATATCTTAAATTTATCAATGGGGTGCTTTTTCGCCAAAATAATAAATAAATTGGTTCATAATATACCATCCGATCAGATTTACTCCAACTTAAGTCTTTTATATTCACTCAAGTGAAGTAGCTATTTTAAGACTAGTTGAGTACCAGATATTGTTAATATTTGATAAATGTGAAATATGATTGGTTCGGATTATTTTTCGGGCATTTCAAATATAGAAATTGGTCGGGATTATCTCAAAATCTCTCATGAATTGGGAAGAAGGGTTCTAAATCCAAATAGTACCCCAAATCGAGTGTTGGGAACCTACCGTCTTTAAATAAACACGTTATTCAAATGAAATATAAAAACTTAGAAATGTTACCTGTCTGTATATTCTGTAGCGTTGTTCCTCTAATAATACTTAGTACAAAAAGACTTTTAAAGACTATAATAAAAAGAGGCCTTATACTAGGAAAACAATTTCTCAGACAGGTATTTGAAATCAAAACAATTGTACATTTTGTATAATTTAGCTTTTTGATAGGATCTTGGAACTTTAAAATCTATATAAAAAAATAAAGAAGTATTAAATATTTCTTTAAAAAATATTATAGACAATAAACAGAAAAAAAAGAGAACGAAAATATAATTGAAAATAGTTTTAAATGTAGTTTGAAACTGACTATAATTCTGATCGGCGCGAAAAGGAAAACGATTTGCACGAGATAAGCTGGTCAATTCCCCGCGAAATCGAACAACATAATCACTGTTACATAGGATACAAAGGGAACAGACGTACGAAGTCGGAAACTCTATTTATTTTATAAAACAAGGTCAGTAAAATATACTTAATTTTGATAAACTTTTCAAATATGATATATCATAATTTTTTTTAATTATTAGCATATGGATAATGATATATAGATACAAGAAGATTTGGTATGAGAATTAGTAACAATAAATGTACCTGATTATTACTATTTATTCACACGCAACGCATACTTGCATTTCGTTTCTTTTGATAATCTTTCTTTCTTTTTGAGTCGACGATTATTAGAATGGGCAGACCTTATATCTTATATTTCTGTATATTGTTTAATTTTTAGGTCAATTTTTTTCTTTGAAAATTGACGCTTATTCTGAAAATTTCCCAAAAATATTATGTTAATATTATTTTTCACTGTAATTGGATGTGTTTTCATTTCAGTAATCGGTATAAAAATGCACGAACACTTTATGTCGCACCGCCGTATTTTTTTATACTTGTATAATCTATTCCATTTCCGGTTGTTCTTCATTTATTTGCACATTTGTCTATTCACTGTTTTATGACCCACCTACGCAAGATAGTAGAGGGGCATTATGTATTTCCGTGTGAGGACGTCCGTCCAACCGTTCCGTTCGTTCGTGTGTCCCTTTCATGTTATTTTTGGTCAAGGTAGGTTTTGAAGTCCAATCAACTTGAAACTTCGTACGCGTGTCCCCTTTGATATGATTTTTCGATTATGATGCCAAATTAGAGTTTGACACCAATTTCAAGGTCCAGTGAACTAGAAAATGAATAGGGACACATTCTTCTTTGGGACTATTATAATGTAAACACCATTTCAATCTACTGTTTTGGACAAGTGTTATTGTTACCTATCATTAGTCCAATGTTGTTATTCCTATTTGTGATGGACATTATGATAATTGTATCTATAGGATACTCTTGGCAACAATAGAGAGGACCGGACCATAGGCGGATCCACAAGGGGGCCTCCCCGCCCCTTTTCGGGCAAAGGAGTAGGTCCGGTAAGGACCGATTTTGGCCTCAAATTTCAGGTTCATCTGACGAAAGATTTTGACCACTTTTTAAACACTTTAATAAGTGTCCATTTTATTTGAATTGATAAGTTTATGTGAAAGACTTTAACAGATATAGTCATTAAAAACGATCCGATTCAAGCTCAAATATGAAAAATCTACCAAATATGCCGAAAAATGTCATTTTTCAGATGGTTTTTGGTAAAAAAAAAGTTATTTACATTTTAACAATTTTGTAAAACTGCTATATTTTGGGTCCAAAAAGGGGTCTTACTGAACCTACTCCTTTGGTTGATTATATAGGGAATCACCGAAGCATGACAGGAGCAGGCGACCCCAGCCTTTAGGTCAGTCAGTACACCCCACTCATGCATGAAAAAAGATCCGCCACTGAGGACTGCGATGTTTCTGTTTAGGGGGCAAAATTCTATTGTTTTTTTGTATCCAATTATTATTATCCAGTTGCCGTTTTTACTATTTTTTACATCCACTAAACTGAAAAATAAAATTATAAGCATAAAGACGGTATAAAAAATGTGATGTGTCTAAGACTATTGTGTGTTTATGAACTGACCATGCACCTTTAGTCCAGGGATAGAGAAAGTCCCTGTTTAGTCTTTTAACATATGACCGCATTTTAATTCAATTTTTAACGTTTTTTGACACGTGTCAATATGGAAGTCGAAAAACACGTCCCACAAATATTGTTCTGAAAATCTTTCTGAAACAAAATTAATTCACTGTTATCTATCTAGTTTGAGCTAGACCTTAGTAGTTGCAAACACATTTTCAACTCCACGGTAGGAGGTTACATCGTCGTGAACTGAACATGCACGATATATTTGCCACTGGACGTTTAAGAAATCAACAATCAATCAATCTGAGATTACTTTTAAATTCAACTTAGAAACTTAATTCTCTTAAAATATATTTTTAGGAACGTAGGAAGTCTTTGTAAAACAAAGTAGGATTGTTTAGAAGAACATTTTCAGCTTCATGCAAATGTAGATTGAAGGAAACTCTTGATCAAACTTTAGCAGCAGAAAGAAAAGGAAATTCCATTAAGGTAAGCAATATCCAGACTCGTGTCAAAGCATTCAACCGGAAGAACTATGAAACGACACGATTTGATGTTTATTCACATGTAGAAAAAAAAGATTTACAAACTGTCCGATGCACGCTTTGGGACGTTTTTACTTAAACCAGAAATAAGTGTCCATATTTAGAACTTTTCATGTTGATCGTCTTAAAGTATTTATATTTTACTTTTAGTTTCAAGTTGCAGATTCAGCACAGACGATTACAAATGGAATATGTTCCAAAGGCAAGTATTTAGCAAGAATTAACACAAACTCCCTGTATTTTCAATTATACTGATTTTGAGTATGTAACAGAAAAAAAGAGAAGTAAGGAAGTGTTCATAATTATGTGAAATATGCACAGTTTAAAAGTTTAAAATAACAAAAATTGTTAAACTCGAAACAAAAAACTAAATGTTAAACCCATTAGCTAATGGCAAAATCAAAAGCTCAAACACATCAAATGTATCATCTTCGAGTAACAACTAACTATCATATGCCTGACTTGGTACAAGCATTTTCTTCTGAAAAAAACCCGGTGGGTTAAACCTAGTTTTATAGGCTGCTAGCTAAACCTCTTGCATTTCACTGCAGTCGCACAAAACATGTAAAGTGTCCAATCGGGAGTTGAAACATTTGAATATTTAGTATGCGTGTTTTCTCCTTTTCAATAAATAAGGTATCTATAAATATTATTATTGTAAGACCATGACATGAAAGGGGAATACATATTAAAGATATTTTGGATAATTCATATGCACTTCACTATGGAAAATGCATTTCTAAACAAAAATACTACATGTATAGAGCATGTGCATAGTGCAGCAACAGAAGTGTTTCCACATGTTAATATTAATATCTGAATATATTTTACATGTTTATATAGTTTCAGGAAATACTTTCAAGGCTATGCTTGCTGCTTGTTTACCTTTGACAAACTGACCCAGAAATAATCCTTGTGAAATAAGGTTGATCTTGAAGTTGTGTATACTACTAAAACATTAGTCATGCTTTAGTGGTTCCATTTTTATGAATAGAAAAAATTTCCAAACTATTATTGATCAGGTTACTGTCTTAAAATACAGAAAAGACGAAAGCAGTGTAAAATGAACGAAAGACCTGCAGCCCGTTTGCTTTGCAATCTTTTCCGCCCTCCAACAGGCAACCTGTTTCAACCATATCGTGTTCATAACAACAAGATGGCGACTGTTCGACGATTGTTTTCTTCAGAGATAGTCTTGTCAGCTTTAGGAAATATTTTTAACAACACAACTTATAAGGATCGCCATTCATAGAGGATAAGCCCTTTGGCCATGTTATTACATAGGACATCTACATCGTCCCAAGACCGACAGGTTATAAACTCTGTTTGAATAAAAAGACCATCAATATCTTCCATCTCAAAAATGCACAGTAAAGAGTGTCAACTTCAAAGATCTTATTTTATCCCATTATAAAAATTGGTGTAAATGGGAAAAATCCGACAAAAAGTCTCTGGATTCGTAGTGAAATAAATTTATTTTGGATATTCGTATATCTTATTTTTGATAATAACAGGGTAGGAATTGCGCCCATTTTAAGGAATTGAAAAAAATAATAATAACTAGCAAAGCGTTTGTATTCATATCAGCAGACACAGTAGCCATATTTGTGGTAGTGATATGATGCAATGTATACCATACGTGGAAGTTCTTGAGAATGAAAACATACATGTAGAAGGCCGTACGCTACAGAGTAAATTGTTATCACACTTCGTTTTAAGGCTTGAACTGAAAATGTGAAGGTCCCTTCTATGTATGAGCTTCTAAAACAGTACAAAAACCTTTTGAGATTTCGTTTCAACATACTCAGTTTCTAGTGTGTGTTTTACAACTAAATCTATTCTTTGAGAGTTTTGTTGGTGTCGTGGATAAATTGCGTGCATTTGGTGACACATTCCGTGAACTGGCCGACATTTTCTGATTTTCAAGTCTCTACATGTACACTACACTTCAATACAACAGTATCTTATCAAGGAATTCAATGGTCCTTTGATAAATATGAATGTAGATTTATTTGCTGCAACTCTTATGGAGCTGCAAATTTAATCGACGTCTGGTCGTCTGGCAAGGAAGTGAATAAAATGCGCCTGTAACATATAGCAGACATGTTCCTGTATTGTTATGAATCACAATTTATGACCAAACTATGAATAGAACCATCTAAACAGCAATGATTGATAAAATTCAATTTATAAACACTTGCCGATACTGTGATAATATATGATCATAACTGCAGCAAATAAGACCAAGGAACGAAACTATTTTAAATAAATCTTACACCGACACCAGTTTTGTGCATATAATTTTTATGTCGTTGATAAGGCCCGTTCATTTAGACACGAGCTGTGTAAACTTTTTTCTCGGCTAAATTACGTAAAAATGTGTAACTGCAGTTGCCCTATGCTATTTATAAATTCGATTCTTCTAAAGCTTGAGGTAAATATTATTACTTAAATCACTTCTTGTGGTCTTCACATGTATAATAATCATATTGCTTTAAAACTTTCGAATTTAAAAAAAAAATCTTCTGATTAGTAAATTGCTTTAAGATTTCATCCAAGTTATTGGTATTAAAGAGTTAATGACAATATGGTGAAGGTTAATTGGGAAAACATCGTTGGAAGAGTCACTCAATACTTAGTCAATAAACATTTTAATATGTTCACTTTAAGTGAAGGGCAAAGCTAATAACAATTTACCCGATCAACATTTTTTGTATTATATATATGTTCTATCAGCACTAAAAAAGTTGGGCCTCGTCGGGATTTACGGTTGTTCACGAATTAGTGATGTTTGTTGGACTTTAACGTTTTCACGTTTTCAAACTTTTTAGCACCTGACCCAAAGGGCCAAGTGAGCTTTTCCCATCACTTGGCGTCCGTCGTCGTTAACTTTTTCAAAAATCGTCTCCTCTGAAACTACTTGGCCAAATCTAACTAAACTAGGCCACACTCATCATTGGGGTATCTAGTTTGAAAATTGTGTCCGGTGACCCGCCAAACCAACCAAGATGGCCGCCAATGCTAAAAATAGAACAATGGGGTAAAATGTAGATTTTGGCTTATAACTCTGAAACAAAGCATTTAGAGCAAATCTGACGGGGGTTAAATTGTTTATTAAGTCGAGATCTATCTGCCCTGAAATTTTTAGATGAATCGGACAATGGGTTGTTGGGTTGCTGCCCCTGTATTGGTAATTTTAAGGAAATTTTATCCGTTTTCGGTTATCTTGAAAATTATTATAGATAGAGATAAACTGTAAACAGCAATAATGTTCAGCAAAGTAAGATCTACAAATAAGTCAAACGATAAAAATGGTCAGTTGACCCCTTGAGGAGTTATTGCCCTTAAGTCATTTTTACCATTATTTTGTAAATTTTTGTTATCTTTTACAAACATCTTCTCCTGAAACTACTAAACCAAATTTAACCAAACTTGGCCACAATAATTTTAAGGTATCTTGTTTTAAAAAATGTGTGCGTTGACCGGCCCAACCAAACAAGATGGCTGCCATGGTTAAAAATAGAACATAGGGGTAAAATGTAGATTTTGGCTTGTAACTCTGAAACCTAAGCATTTATAGCAAATCTTTCAAGGAATCTACTTGTTTATCTAGTAAATATCTATCTGCTCTTTAATTTTCAGATGAATTGGACAACTGGTTGTTGGGTTGTTGCCCCTGAATTTGTAATTTTGAAAGTAATTTAGCCGTTTTTGGTTATTATCTTGAATACTATTATAGATAGAGATAAACTGTAAACAGCATTAATGTTCAGCAAATTAAGATCTACAAATAAGTCAACATGAACAAAATGGTCAGTTGGGGTCGACCCCTTAAGGAGTTATTGCCCTTTATAGTCAGTTTTTAACAATTTTCATTAATTTGGTTAATTTTGGTAAGTTTTTACAGAATGTTTTCCTCTGTAACTAAAGGGCCAAGTTCATTACAGATAGAGAAAATTGTAAGTAGCAAGAATGATCAGTAAAGTATGATCTACAGACACATCACCAAAACACAAATTTGTCATGAATCCTTTGTTTAATATGCACATAGACCAAGGTGAGCGACACAGGCTCTTAAGTTTTATTATCCTTATTTCTGCATGATGTCTTCCCAAAAACTCGGTGTTGTTGCTTGCTATCTAAAGTTCCAGACCTGCATGTCGGATTTTTGTGTGAACTCACATAGAAATGACAGCATTTCGGTAAACTCATCCTATATTATTTCAATTCGATATTAAAAATTTCACTCTTACCAGTCAAGATTAACGATTTTTACAATTACCAAGTTCAACTTTTCAGGAGTTGTAGTCCTTGATAAAAGTGTAGTCCTTGATAAAAGAGGGACAGTCAAACTCATAAATCGAAAATAAAGTGACAACGCAATGGCTGAAAATGAAAGAGACCAATAAACAATAGTACACATGACACAGTATAGAAAACTAAAGAAAGAGCAACACGGAACCCCCCACCAACAACTAGGGGTGATCTCGGAGCCGTGACCCGAAAGGGTAAGCAGATCCTGCTCCACATGTGGCACCCGTAAAGTTGCTCATGTTATAACAAATCCGGTTAATAGTATAATTCAATAAAGTTTGGCATTGTACTTTTTTATAGTAGTTTCCATGTAACTTAATCTAATTGAAAATATGGAGGTCTAATATAAAAATTGATTTTCAATTTTGCTGTGCAGGAGTTGTGGTCTTTGATAGCATGTTAAATAGGCACAGAATGTGGCAGGTTTAAACAAGCTTAAAAGGGCCTACTAGATACAGAAACTCCGGTTTGTCCAGATGTTAATTTGACATTTTAATTTTTGTTGTTTATTCAATAAGATAAAATCCAATCTCCAGTCATTACCATGAGTGATAGTTGTTCATTACCAATGCGTATTAAATTGTGATTCATTTTCCTACATGTGATGGGAATTCATTTAAGACTAATATTGATCAGAATCGCATGTTTGTACTAGAGTCGTCGGTCTATTGACAAATGATAATTTTCCAGTTTATATCAATAAAAGATTTGGTGAACATTGTACATTAACTCTGACGAGAATAAAAAAAAAATTCGAACAATTGTCCACACCACAACGTAGATACCCTTTTCCTTTTTTGCAGTCATGCATTCGCGTTTAGTTATTTCAATTATGACTTGCACATGAATATTCTTGTATTTGCCCAAGCTCAGAAGCAAGATCAAGACCAGACCAAAAGGTATCTCGTCAAGCAAAACAATATTCATGTCCAACAAAAAGACATTTTATTCAAGCAATGAGATATTTCCTTCAAGCAGAGAGATATTTCTATCAAGGAAATACATATCTTGTCAAACTATCAAAAATATACCAGTGAAGCAATATAGATATTCCAATCGGGCCAAACATATATTCCTGTTGAGCAAAAGGATATTCCAATCGGACTAAAAAAATATTCCTGTCCAACAAAAATACAATAACTTCAAGCTAAAAGATATTTGCACCAGGCAAAAATATATTTCCTTCAAGAAAAGATTTTCCAGTGAAGCAAAACGATACTCTGGGAAACCCAACAAATACTCCTGTTAAACATAAATATTCCTGGCCAACAAAAAAGCATTTCCTTAAAGCAAAATGATAGTCTGGTCAAACAAAAAGGTAAATTCGAGCAAAAAATAGTTATTATTCGCACCCATCAAAAAGAAATCCATGTCAAGCAAAAGAATATGTGCATCAAGCAAAAATATATTCCAATAGAATAAAGCAAGTAATTACTTGTCAAGCAAATATAAATCCTTGCCAAACAAAACTGGATATTCCCGTAATAAAAAATGATGTTACAGTGAAACAAAAATATATTCCTGTGGGGCAAAAAGATATTCTCATTGATCAAAGCAAAAACATACTTGCATCCATCAAAACGATATCCCTGTCTAGCAAAAAGACATAATCATCGAGCAAAAATATATAATCCCATCAAGCAATAGATATTCCTGTAAAACAAAGATATTCCGGAAAAAAGGCTATTGGCACCAATCATTAAAATATTCCCATCATCAAAAGATATTTTCTTCAAGCAAACAGATATTCCCATCAATCAAAAAGCGGTTCCTGTCAAACAAAAAATATGTCTGTCAATCAAAAAGACGTTCTTGATAAACAAAAAGATATTTCTGTCAAGCAAAAAGACATTTGTACTAAGTAGAAGATATTCGCAGTGAAGTGCATCATACCAACAAATAATCCTGTAAAGCTTTAAGCATAAATATTCATGGCCTAGATATTCCCATCAAGCATAAAATATTCCTGTCAAGCAAAATGATATTCGGAATAGGAATTTCCTATCATGCAAAAAGATATTCCAGTGACCCGAAAGCATATTTTCATCAAACTCGAGAAATACTCGTGTAAAGCATAAATATTCCTGGCCAACACAAAGACATTTCCTTCAGCAAAATAATATTCTGGTCTAACAAAAAATATATTAAAGTACATCAAAATTTTATTTGTTCCAATCAAAAAGATATTCCTGTCAAACAAAAAAATATATTCTAATCAAGCAAAAAGATATTCCTGGCACACTAGAAAATATTTTCTAATCAAGCAAAAAGATATTCCTGGCAAACAAACAAAAAAATTCTCATCAAGCAAAAAGATATTCCTGGCAAACAAAAAAATATATTTCCATCAAGCAAAAAGATTTTCTTGTCAAGCAAATAGATATTCTTGTCAAACAAAAAGGAATATTCCTGTCAACAAAAAAAAATATTCCTGTCAAGCAAATAGATATTCCAGTGAAGCAAAATGATATTCTCATCAACTCCAAAAATACTCCCGTAAAGCATAAATCCTAGCCAAAAAAGATATTTCTGACAAGCAAAAACATACTCGCACCCATCAAAAAAATATATACCTGTCTAGCAAAAAGACATTATTATCAAGCAAAAAGATATTCCCAACAAGTTGAAAAAGTATTTCTTTTCGAGCAAAGAATTAAATATTCAAATATCAGGGGCTAATCCAGCAATTTTTAAAAAAGTGGGGGGGGGGTCCTAACCCAGGACAAAAGGGTTAATATAACTATGGAAGTAATATTTAATATTACTTCCATGATACAACATTCTTCTTTTGCTATGAAAACAGACATGTTCTAATTTGAATTTCCAATAAAACATTGAAATTGCAACATCAGCTGTGTTTTGATCAGTGCTGGAAATCATAATATTACAATGTTTTGGTGTTGCTCGCTTTGAATTAATTAAACGAAATACATTCATTCTAAAAGGTGAGTTTACAGGTCCACTTCGAGGTACAAAAGTTTAAAAAAAAAATCTTAATAGGTATTAAAACATATTCTATCATGTCATGCTTGCTCTATGCTTATTTTAACAAGTGCGGCATTATACATGTACATATATTTGTCGTTATTTACATCTTGCTCCATATAAAGATATTGACAAAAAAAATGGCTACCAATGTTAAAATGAGAAAAGAGCATGGCATGAAAGAATTATTGTTTTAAATATAAAACATCAAACAGTTGCATATTTGGCATGATGCTCGTATGCACATGAAATGCAGAACCCTGCAAAATCACACATTTGTCACAAGTGCAAGACCAAATACAATAGTTCTGTTTGTGCCTCGCTACTAATTACCTATACTCAAATATTCATGGCTATGGATACACATTTTATTGACATTGTAAGTTAACAAGCAGTCCAAGAGTTTAGACCAGACAATTTTTAAGGCACAATTTCAGTTTAAGTAAAAATAGTTTATTTCTATACATCTGTCTAAAAGAGGGGTGAAAGATACCAGATGAACGCAATATTGGTTATCTATTATGTAAAAAGGTAGGAAACCATTTATTTTTTTGGGGGGGAGGGGGAGTGCAATAATATAACAATATAATTCTACCACTAAATTCATACATACATACATGACATATATAATAGATATATAACATGATATAGTGTTAATAATACAATGTCCATGCCATCACAAATAAATAGTTGTGTTCATGGGTACCTACTTGAAAGTGTGGACGGTAAACCACAGCACGGAAGTGTATATTTTTGTTCATCATTGTCTTGAATTCACCTTCTTCTTTGCATATAATGAAAGATTGTCCGGTTACCAGATTATCTTTCATATATATATTTATAGCTGAAAAAATAAGGAATCTATAGTAAAGTATTTTCTTTGAAGCCTCTGATTTTATAAAAAGTAAAATAACAAAAATTCTGAACTTAGCAGATTCTTGCTCATTTCTACATGTATGTAAAAACATGCATTGCTTTAAACAATTTTTTTTAGGGTTTTTGCATTTATAAACAATTTTTCTTGGGTTTAACTATTACCTCATAATTTTTTATTAAGAGGTCAACATTGCATCTCGTTTATTCAACAAAGAAACTAATTAAGCAAAGATCTTAATGGAATTACACAAGATATTATAGGTCAACAATGAGCAAAGCCCATACCGCATAATCAGCTATAAAAGGCCCCGAAATGACCATGTAAAACAATTCAAACGAGAAAACTAACTGCCTTTTTTATGTACAAAAATGAACCTAAAACAAATATGTAACATATAAACAAACGACAACCACTGGATTCCAGACTCCTGACTTGGAACAGGCACATCCATACATAATGTGGCGGGGTTAAACCAGTTAGAATTCACATTGCTTCTTCAAGTAAATAAAAATAATGACCATGCGAGGGCTGAACAGCCAGTCAAGGTTGTTGAACACTTCCAGTAGAAGGAAATAAAAAATAACTTGTACAATTGGTAACCCTGGCAGTGACTGAGATATCATAAAGGCATGAAAAGAAAAATAGTGTGGCATTTGAAAAAGCGAATACATGAACATTACATGCATGTAATTAATTTTTTACTGTAAATTCAGAAATTATTGCGAGGTTTTTATTATTGTAAACGCAATAATTGAAACTCATATTTTGAAATATTTTATGTGAATTAAACAGGATTTTTTTTCTCAAAATTGTAAAATTTAAAATCGAATTTTAGTCTAAAATGACAAAATCGCAATAATAAACGCACGCAAATAATTTCGGAATTTACAGTATATATGTGATAATATAATGCTCAGTGGCGAATCCAGAAATTTAAATAAGTGGGGGCCCATTGACTGCCAAAGAGGGGGCCTGTTCCCTTCATGCTTCAGTAATTCCCTATATAATCAACAACTTTTTTTTCTAAGAAAAAGGGGAGGGCCGGGGCCTCTTAAAAACCCTCTTTGTCAGCCTCTCATGCTACTTAATTAGAGCCTGTTAATTCTTGGAAATAGATTGTACATATATATCACTGTCTATAAATTAAAATACTGAATAAACTATGAACTTATGATATAATTGTAGTTGAATACACATACCTATATGAAGCCTATGGGTTTGAACTACCGTACATCAACTTCTTCCTATTCTGTGAAGGAATGATTGGATAACAGCATTCTTTATCAAAGACTAACAATGGCATCTATACTTCTGTAAAAATATCATTTCAAATACATTTAACCATGAAGATGGATCAGTTTGAACATGCAGCGGCAAATATTACATGCATACAAATGCATCTGGACAAGAATATATGTACATGTACAAATGTAGCTTCTTGGTCCTTATAATATTTTTTGAATATTTGCAAATCTACAAGAGCTATATGGTTCCTCAGCTAAAATATAAGTTAATACTTAATGAAGATAAATCAGCCTTTGTACAAAATATACCACATATTTTCATGTATGTAAATAGATATAAGAAAATGTGGTATGAGTGCCAATTAGACAGCTCTCCATCCTAGTCACAATTTGTAAAACATGTAAAAAAACATTATAGGTTGAAGTTTGGTCTTCACAGAGCCTTGGCTCACACCTCATAGTAAGCTATAAAGGACATGAAAAATGAAATACCAATAAAAAACAAGCAACACTGATAATGCTTATCATTATGAACCACATCAACAAAGAACAACTACTGAACCACATGTTCCTGACTCAGGACAGGTGCCAACACATGCTGCGGGTTTAAATGTTTAAATACATTTGTAGGTACCAACCTTCACCCTAACCTGCTCACCCAGAACAATAGTCAAAGAGTACATTTCAAAGATCTACACTGAGCTAGATTTTAAATGTGCACAGCCCAAAGGAATCAACCTCATTTGGTATTAAACATATAGTTACTAATGTAAGAGTTTTATGTCAAGTAGCAAACCACTGTTGATTAACCCACAAACTCCCTAACATGTACCTGAGTCTAACACACAAGCAAAAATCTAACATCTACATCTACATAATACTTCTTAACTTCAATATGTTGAAGATTACAAGAAGGCACATACTAGGGAAACAAATTAAAAACTAAACATATTTACAATAATTGCAAGAAAAACATTTTTTTTTAATAAATTTTTTGTATATATAGATAAAAACATGGTTTGGTTTAGCAATACATATGTGGTTTTGCACCAGACTTAAAAGCTTCTAAGTCTGGGCTACAGGCTACTTGGTATGGTAGGGAATTCCACAACCTTATTGTTCTTGGAAAAAATGAATATAAATGATAGTTTGTGGGAGAGAATGGCTGTATGAATTTATGTTCTTTAGATGGTATTAGGTATGTATTTACCGGGATGGAGACTAATTGGTGTTGAATTTTATATAGCATGGTGACGGATGCAAGATTTCTTCTTTGTTGTAATGTTGGCCATCTTTAGATGTTCAAGCATGGCTGTCACACTGCTTTGATAGCTGTATTGGTTGAGTGTATACCTGGCAGCTCTTCTCTGTACCATTTCAATTTTATGTATTTGTTGTTTCTGCCAGGGGTCCAAGACGACACTACAGTATTCAATTTTTGGTCTAACGTATGTTTTGTAAGCCAGTTCTTTTATTTTTATGCTGTTAGTTTTGACGTTTCTTTTAATAAATCTCAGTGATGCATTTGCTTTGTTTGTGATGTCATTTATAATTATGATGTTGCAAATAATTTTATGGAAATTTGAAGAAAAAACACAATTTCTACATCATATGGTTACATTTACGACAAAATTTATGTCGATAATAAACCTCCTGATCTGAGTCCTAATCTCCTGACCAAAATTTCCAAATCTCCTGATCTGAGTTTCACAGTCCATCACATGTATGTTTATATGAGAATTCCATGTCAGATTGTTTGTGATGGAAAAGTCAAGATATTTTGCTTTGTTTGTTGATTTTAAAATATGATTATGTAATGTGTATTAAAAGATGATTGGTTTATGTTTTCTTGTTATGTGGATGATTTCACATTTGTCTGGGTTAAAGGACATGAGCCATTCTTGCTCCCATTGTTCCAGTTTA
Organism: Mytilus trossulus; assembly: GCF_036588685.1. Lineage (NCBI taxonomy): Eukaryota > Metazoa > Mollusca > Bivalvia > Mytilida > Mytilidae > Mytilus > Mytilus trossulus. The sequence goes on from NC_086382.1 coordinate 29,418,111, forward strand.
TGTAGGTCTGATTGAAGGGTGTGACAGTCATCTAATGATGAAATTGTTAGATACACAATTGTGTCATCTGCAAAGAGGTAATGTTCTTTTGAGGTTGTCTGGCATGTCATTTATGTAGATTAGGAACAGACATGGCATGAGAACAGAGCCTTGGGGAACGCCTGACAATACAGGACAGCTATTTGATGTGATTGTCAACCACAACTTTTTGGGATCTATGTGATAACTATGCCTCTATCCAATCTGTTGTTTTGTTATTTATTCCCAAGCATTTCAGTTTTAGGATAAGTATTTGGTGGTCCACTTTTATATCAAACACTTTTGAAAAATCCATGACAACTACATCAGTTTGTTTACTGTTTGCCATATAATCAAGTATTTGCTGTGTAAAAGTTAAAAGAAGGGTTTCACAGCTAACATTAAGTGTTGTTGCATGTTAAGTATTTTTAATTGTGTTATTGTTTTACAATAGGTGTAAAGCATTGTAAAAATAAACTAAGTTGGGATATAACTTTGGGATGCCCTACTGTAGTCCTTGATTGACATGGACGATGGGTATCTATACAACTACAGAGTCAAATGATTTAACTGATTGGACAGTATCAAAGTAATGCATGTTTGTTTATTTTTACTCTGAGACTACTATAACACATAGTTATAGTAGTCTCAGATGTTTTACACCTTCTGCAAAAAGGGGAAAAAAAGGCCCCCAGAAAAGAAGAAGATAAAACCTCAAGAATACTTGAGTAATTTCTTGTATTTTATATGTTTATGTAACATTTGTGTTTAATGTTTATCGCTGGAATTTTTATACTTACAAGCATATTGCAGCGCGCTAAAATAAGAGTGGTAATAATAGTTCAAAAACAAAAAGGTTATTTCCACCGGAAATCATTTAAAACACTAAGTACACAAAATGTTTCCGATGTAACATAGTTTCCGGATTTTTTTTACTGGAGACAGTGCCGAGAAAAACAACTAAGATTGAAATAGTGATATCTTATATATATATATATGGTAATCTATGTTAAAAAAAAAATAACTGATTTTAATTTTCATTATTCGTCATTTTATTCTGCTTCATCTTCGCTAGCCAAGGGTAACAATCCACTCCCGCTCTCTTCAGAAGAGAGCGGGAGTGGATCGTAACCCTTGGAAGATGATTCTGCTTAGAACTGCTTTCAGAAATGTATCATAAATTATATCAGCTACAATCATTCAGTTTAATTTCCTACATTTGCCTGTTGGCTCTGACTATGAGACTACTATAACTATAGTCTTAACTATAACTAAAGTAAGTATTTGTATACAAGGTTTACTAGAACAAAAAAAAGCCGACTGCTACATGTTTTATAGTATAAACTCATCATAAACACCAGGATTAATTTTTGTATTTACGTCAGACGCGCGTTTCGTCTACAAAAGACTCACCAGTGACGCTCGAATCCAAAAAAAGTTAAAAAGGTCAAATGAAGTACGAAGTTGAAGAGCATTTAGGATGATGGACTGACATTTAATCGAGGATACACTTCATTTATTAACACTGATGCATGCTGATGGTGATTGTCCTTCTCTCGTTTGACAAGTTCTCCTATATAGATGGTTCTTTTAGTTATAAAAATGTCTGGATATCTGCGATCCGCGGATCGACTTCATGTCGTTGTCAGTTTGAACTGGTCTGGCAGCGATAGTTGGACTCGCACCGTCCGACTTTTCAGTTTAATGAAATAAATATTGAGACAACTCAATTTTCTGGAAGGGACTTATTCTTTTATTTTCCTAATATTGATGTTCACAGTGCAGAAAATCATACAGATTTACATAAGATAACATACTATCAGTTGACAAACGCTAATAATTCTGTTTTTGCTGCTTAAATTAACTTTTGAACAGTACCGTGACCCTTATCCACTCGAATCATATGTATATATGTATATACATCAATGCAATGTACATGATAACTTCATCGAACAGAATATTTACTACACTGTTGTGAATGATCATCTTCACATCATTATGCATTTTTACACATTGGAGTGGGTTCTGATTCTGACCAATGCTAATACACTATAAATATCGAGCTAAACTACATTTACATGTACATTATACACTGAGAAATAAGATTATTCTATTTTATTCTTAACCCAATTCTATTACCATGACTACTGAATTATTTAATAACGAGATTTTCTCTTTAATTTACAATTAATTTCAGTCCTTCTTGAAATGTAAAGTTGGTTCATGAATCTTAACACTAAATAAATAAATCTAACTTACCCTTTTTAATGAAATAAATAAGACGACTCAATTTACTGTAAGGAACAAGGGAAAGCGTACACTAGTTTTATTCCATTGAATGCCCGACATTCAACATGTTCAAGTTCCCGCGGCAAACTGAGCCTCTTTGGAAACGTTTGAATGTGTTGCCAAAATATTTGTTGCTTCAAAATATCATGGCGGCAACATGCATTTGTTTTATTGAAAAGAAGAATGATTGTTTTTAAATTTAAATTGAAAAGAATTATATTTCGACAGGAATATAAACCTCTGATCTTTATAATAAAAGATAATCAAGATTTGTTTATGTTTGATTATTAGTTTATTCATAATTAGGGGATTTGTCAATCATGATCAATCATCCTATCTAACCTTTTTGATTTGGTACATTCTTGTGTGGCTAAACATATAATTGAATATTTATGTATGCGGCTGAAGCTTATCAATGTGAATATGGTTATAACTTTGGATGTAATTTGATAGTTCGCGATACACCTGTCCTGCAACCTCTAACCCAACGTGTGCGTGCTATAAATAACTAACTTAGTAAGCTTTGCATTTTTGTTTCTCATCTGGTTCCAAAGTACATTTTTGTTATTCGTATGAATCATATTTATATCTATTTCAATGAGAAATATATGTTTAACTTCGATCTCTTTTGTTTATTTTTGAATATGTTAATTATAAAATTTTGCTTTAAGAAAATGTTCTCTTTTTTTAATTTTCAAATATTTTCAACATTAAAGATCAAAATCCTTTCTTAGAAATATCTTTAAGCATTTAATGTACGTTTTCGAATTTTATTTTTAGTTTACCTTCTACTCCAAACAAAATGCATAATTTTTACACAACTTGTAGCTTGGTAAAAAAGCTCGGTGATCTTTCATTTTTATTAGCACACTGACCTGAAAGGTCAAGTGAGTGCTTTTCTCACCACTTGGGCCCCATCGTCTTCTCCTCTGAAACTACTGAGACAAATTAAACCAATCTTGGCTTCATTCATCATTAGGATATGTAGTTTAAAAAAATGTGTCCGATGACCCAATCTAACAACCAACATGGCCGACAGGACTTAAATTAAAACAGCGGGATAAAATGCAGATTTTTGTTTATATCTCTGAAACTAAAGCATTTAGAACAAATAGGGCTAGAGATTTTCATCAGGTTCAGATCTATCTGCCTTGAAATTGCCAGACAAATCAGACAACCCGTTGTTTGGTTGCTGCCCCTGAATTGGTAATTGTTAGGACATTTTACAGTGTTTGGTTATTATCTTGAATATTATTATAGATAGAGATACACTGTTACCAGTAATTATGTTCAGCAAAGCAAACCAACATTGTTCTCAATATTTATTGGGATATCTTATATTATTTATTATGATTTTAACCTTATTTATTAGCTGCGATTATGAAAAAAAAAACAGATTTTTTTAATATAATTTATTTAAGCGTAACATTGAATCAATAAATGCCGTTATAAGCTGTGATTTTGGTTTAATTGGTTCAACACAAGGATGTATAATATATATCTAATATCCGCCCTTTTGTTAAAATAAGATAACAAAAACATCTTTAATGTATTATTCAATTTGTCTTGCAAGTCAATAATTCAACCTTATTTGAATCTGTATCTATGTAACCCTAACTTGACCTTTATTTCAAGATTTGATACGCATGCAGTTATTAAAATGAAAAGAATGAAAGCTGAAACAGGGGAGCCACTTTTAAAAAATAGTTCTTTAACCACAACAAAAAAGTAAACAAACCAAAGATAAAAAAATAAACAAGAGGGCTGTATAGCCAGCCAATGTCGTTAACATTTTCATTTTGATGTTCTTTTGTCGATTTGTCATACAAGAAATCATCCATATGCAGGTTAAACGATGACTTACGTTTATAAATATATGACATAAAATTGAACAGACCTCGACAAATTATCTGTCTATTTATATTTATATTTATATTTATATCGGGTCGAATGACTATCGACGATAGTTAATCATAGCGTCTTAACTAAGATGCGCACGCAATTCTGATACATTATCACGAGTTCATGCATTGTAACCGTTTCTTTTGGACATCTTGTAATATGAATCTACGATTTAGTATGTGGTGAATCATATATGAGAATAAAGTCGAATTGATGATCATATTAAATTAACTGTAAGTCAGTGCCCCTTAATTTTTTTAGTGTTTTTGTATAAATCAACGTGAAATGAGAAAAAAAAAATCACTTAGATTAAAAAAATTTAAGTAAAAGAAGAATAACTACATCCAGCATGAGAGTAAGGACTATTCGTCCAGTGATTAGACATACAATACAAGATAGTCTTATGAACTCTCGAAAAATCATAATTTTCATTAAACGTACTTAAAGGGGCACTAATAGTAGCTACGAGATATATAAATAATTTAGATATTGACCGATTTTGTTCAAACATTAACGAAAATGAAATAGAGAAACAATAATTCGCTTTTAAAGGCCAGTATGGTTCAATTTTGTCAAAATAAGCTAAGAAAAATCGATGATGAATTATTCACTTGCAAGTGAATTCGACCTCACTTAATCCGTATTCATGTGACCTTCAATTTAACCCTTTAGCTAGAGAAGAATAACGCATGAATTATGATTATTAAAAAGAAAAGAAGTCAAACATTGTAATTGAAACAAAGGTAAATTAATTTTCACTTGCAAGTGAATCGACCTCATTGAGGCTACAACCCCTTAGCCATGTAAGCTAGAGATGGATTACGCATGAATTGTGCATGTTCGGTTATTAAAGAGAATATTATCAAGTATTGAGAGTGAAACAAAACCGGATAATCATTTAATTGATTGATTCGATTCAAACAAAACTATGATTAACATATACTTTTAACCTATTATCTAAAATTAAACAGACCTAGATCAATTGCACAAGTTTTGCGTTCTATTTACATCTATATTTAGGTTTCTATCGCTTATATTACCGTCGGCAGTCTTCGGAGGGCAACCCGATAGTTAATTATATGACGTCTGTACACCAACATACACACGGAAGGATCATACATATTATCGAGACATGCCTTGTGCATTGTTTATTTTCGACTTTAATTTTATAATTTGGATAAACGTTTTATCAAGTAATGAATCGAATATGAGAATTTGAGTCAAATCAGTGAAACATGAATTTGACAGCCGACTCTTTAAAGTCAGTACTAAAATTACTGATGATTGTTTAAACAAACACTTTGAACGACTTCATATTTAGCAGTTTGACCTGTATAATTTCAGGATTAAAGAAAAAATGCAAAAAATGGTAAAAAAAAAAATCGGCATTCATAGGAAAAAACTCCACGAAGATGTCGACTGGCGATTTCGATTATTGATAATTTCGTTGATCTTGTCTTGTTGGTGATTTTTGCAACTTAAATTTTTTATCCATCTATTGTAGTTTACAAGATAAAAGGCAAAAACGATAAAAGGGTCGGTTTTGTAATGGAAGGGCACTAACTCCCGTAAGAATTGATTCAATAGGGAGGTGGACCGGGACGAAAGGGTAGAAAATTCGAAATGCTAATGAAAAATGTTAGAAAAGGGGCAGAATTTTATCTCGCAAAAATCCTCTTGCCGCGAGAGAGCAAGAATTTCTACACGAGGCTTCAGATTAAATTAACGTTCCTATTCCATGCCAACTGGGATATTATATATGGAGAAAACGTTTATTTCTGTATTTTATAAAATTGTTAAACAAAATTGTATTTTTCCTGAAGTGGTTTTAAATAAGTAGCGTTAAATTTTTATTAGTTTATAATCTTTTGCGATAATTCATTTGCCTTTAAATTCTCTGAATATGTTCATTTTTTTTAGTATTTTCTAAGCTTAATTTCGACATCTAACGGATAGAAGGAGAGAAGGGGAGTCACCCGAGCATTGCCGATTGATTAACAGTCGTGTTGACGGACTGTTGAACCTCAATTGATGCTTTATTTGCATGTATTATCGACGAAACGTTCTTAGAAAGACGGTCATATTGGAAATTTGTGGAGGGGAGGGTGTTAGATTCAAAACAGGGGTCTATTCAAAGGCCTGATTTGACATTCTTTAAAGCACCCTTTAACAAGCTTAGGTAGGAAACTTGTTACTATTGCAGAGACTAGCGGACATCTATGTGCTACCAGTCCTCGTCTTCTGCAACGGGGTCGCTCTTTAAATTATGCGAAAGCACCGATTTAACTTTTAGTTTTTAGTGTTGTTGATGTTTGTCTTTCCTTTATTTTGAATTTATTTATATTAAGCTTGCGTCATTCCAATGTTAAGTCTATGACTCAGAACGCAATATCTTTAGTTTATGTGACACATAAAATCACTACAACATGTTTAGTTTTATTTATGTGGCAAGTAAGTCACGGCAATATGTTTAGTTTATGTGGCAACTGATATCATAACAGTTTTTTTATCTGGCATCCTTAACACTGCATTATGTTTAGTTTAACTGGCCACTGAACTCATTAAAATATGTTTAGTGTATGTGGCATCTGAATTCATTACAATATGTTTTATTTATGTTGCAAATTAAATCACTATATTGATTGTGTTTAGTTTATGTGGCACCTGAAATCACTATATATACAATATGTTTAGTTCATGTGACGCATGAAGTCACTTCCATATATGTTTTGCTCATGCGGCACTTGATATCAATACACTATGTCTAATTCATGTGGCACATGATATTGCTACAATATGTTTGATACATGTCTGCATGTGGCACATTAAATCACTTCATTATGTTTAGTGTATGTGGCACATGAAATCCCTTCTACTGCTGGTATAAAGAATGTTTGAATAGTCCAAAGAGTGAAGTTTTAAGTTAATAGTCTGAACCTGGATTGAAATGATGAATTTAACTTCAATTTTCTTGTCCGCACCACTTTCCAATAATCATGGTCTTTCCCGATTTAATGTCACAAAAAATGCATCTGTATCATTAAGACTTCAGTACACACACAAACAGAACACATTGAGCCAAGGAAAAAAAAAAGTTTTTTTTTAAATACAAGAATGGTACAAATTTTTGTTTTATCTGTTTTATGTTTTGTAGGTTTGTTTGTTTGTTTGTTTGTTTGTTTGTTTGCTTGTATGTAGGTTTAAGTGATGGAGTAAAGAGTATCATATTCCAATATATTTTTTTTTTGTTCAGCATAGAATGATAAAACTAGTATACAGCACCATTAGTAAAAAAAGGGGGGCTCGGTGACACACTGATCTGTTAGTAGTCAAGCTATTGTTTCACTAGCCAGTCAACAATGAGTTTGTGAGTACGAACCCCGCACGAGACAGGTGTACTCGACTCCAATTTTATTGGCTAGTATTGTTAGTTTTTCTACCGAAGATCGGTGCTTCTCTCCTATCACTTCGCCAGCAACCACCATAAAATATCACAAGTGTTTAAAGTGGCATTACACATCAATCAATCAATCAATCAATCAACCAATCAAAATGTTTATTTAGTTTCAGTGATATTTAAACGCATTAAAATGATATACCTACTTTTTGCTTGTAAACCTTCAGTCCCACACTGCAGTTTCTTGACTTGTTTCCACTCAGTTTAAACAACCATTAATTTGTCATTAATAGACTGTGAACAATTTTGTGATGCTTTTGTTCACAGTGCGTCTTTTTTGCACTTTATTATTTTTTTTGTCAATTGCAATAATCTGTTATATTGTGTTAAATCAGATTTGTATAGATGCAACGTGCTGTTTTTGGTCTTTCTAAATTTTGGCAAATAAAAGGTCTGATTAAAACAATGTCACGTGTTGACCAACTTGACATTCAGTCAGACAGCAAACCTACAAATACAAAAGAACTATTAAAAAAGCTTCTCATATTTTATATCATAAATTTAATTTGTTTATTATTAAGAAAATCTTTATTCTTTAAAGTTGTTCGATGAGAGTATTATTTTAATGATATTGATATGTTAATGTTATTTTGATGTTGATGTCATTTAAATGTTTTAATGTAAATAAAAAAAAACTTATTCAAATGTTTAAATGTTATTAAAATGTTTTAATGTTGTTTATATATTTTGATGTTATTTAATGTTATTAAAATGTTTTGATATTATTTCAATGTTTTATTGTTATTTAAATGTGTTAATGTTGTTTAGATGTTTTGATGTTATTTGAATGTTTTAATGTTATTAAAATGTTTTGATTTTATTTGAATGGGATAATGTTATTTAATTAAATCTTAAAATAATCTAAAGATGTTTCAGAGGTTTTTAAAATGTTTAAATATTATAAAAAAAAAAAAAAATTCTGGGAGAAGACAGAATAAGTTTCAATAACTTTTGTCTCAACATATATTTTTATTGGTTTGTTTAAATACATTGACAAAACCTTGAAATAAAATATCCCGAAAATCGCCCAAAAAATCCCTATCCACGAAGTAAACGAATTTATACATCTAGTAATTTTCTATTTTGCAATCTTGAGTGGACCAATTTATCTAAGTAAAGTTTAACGTATCTGCGTATTTTCAGAAAATAATGAAAACAATTGAATAAGTTATGTCTAAATGAGCCGGTCAAAACATATCAATACATATTATATTGTGTGTTACTTACGCATTTGAGAAACCGTTTTGCCATTTTATAAAAATAGAAATGCTCGTTGTCAGATGTAAAGAAATATACTGTTCCGATCTATAATTATTGATCATTATTAGCCCTTAATAACTAATAATTATATCAGATGTATGTTTCATTATAATACGTTATTCTGATTGGCTAACTGCACATCACATGTTATTCCGTAAGCAATTGCACTAGACAATAAACCTTATCATTCATGATGACATAAGGTCCCACAATAAAGTGCACAGATGAATAGGGTTGTAAAAGCGTTGACCGTGCGTACATTTTTAGAATGAAGCGCTTCCGCGCTTCATACAAAATGTACTTCGGTCAACGCTTTTACACCACAATAAATTTACAAAAAGAAACATTCAATTCTTAAATAAAATGTACCATGACCTAAGCAATTTGTGCGAGTTGAAATATCGTATGATCTCGTATGTTTAAGTGTGCGTATTGTTTCGTAAGCTCTTTTTCGCCGGTAGCAATTTCCCCTTATTAAAGCCGATTGCATTGAGTTTGTAGGTAATGTAATTATATTTGTGGTTAGCTTGTTTGTTAGCTGATCCGTGAAGTCATTGTTAGGTAAGGTGCACTACCCTCCTTTCGAAGTAGGTTAGTCCTATAAAAACAGATAAATTGGTTAGCTGTTCGACTAGTCTACTCTTAAAAAAGGATAGTTTACCTTACCTGATAATGACTTCACGGCTCAGCTAACAAGCAAGCTTACCAAAGATATTACCTTTACCTACACACTTTACGCAATCACACGGTGGGTATGGTTGTCCTGCGAGAGAACGTTCTGTGCTGGTGATTCGGTCCTGACGGGTGCTGGTGATCAATGAAAAAATGTAAACAAAGACGAAAATGATGATTTTTTACGTTTTCACTCATAAAAAATGGAAGAAAACAGTTGAGATTTTTCAATTTTGTTTCTTATGGATTCATATGTAAACCATTAAAAAGTTGACCCTCTAAACTGTTTCAGTAAGCGTAACACAAAAATTCTCATTTTCAGAAAATCTAGAACTGAAAAAATAAAAAAAAAAAATGCTCAGAGTCCGCTTTCTATACCGCGATCCACACGACAAAACTATTTTGTGAAAAAAACATTGCAATTTATAAAAAAAATAGCATTTTCTCAATTTATTCATGTCCTGATACTGTGCTGATGGGTCCTGTCATTGTGCTGGTGGGTCCTGATACGGTGCTGGTGATTTCGGATAAGAAGTTGGTCATATTTGAAACAAATGTTACAAAATCAATAAAATTGGGCAGATAATTGTTGTCAATAAGATCTATGACTCCTATTTCAGCTCTTGTGCATCCATTTGGCTGTTTAATATGTGTTTTCAAATGATTGTAACTTGTATTACATAATTACATAAAAGGGCAACATCTTTCGTCCAATTTCAGATAACAATATATAGTATCTAAAATAAGAAGAGTTTTATTAAGATATTAAATGCCCCTTACCTTAATGCTTCAACAATGATGAAAGCCCATGCCGCATAGACATGTTTGTTAGCGCTCCACATACCCTTCCCCACTTCCACCCAACCAATCCCTCCTCATTTCCTCATTCACTGTTACAGTGGTGTACCAACACAACAAGGTATCACATAAAATAATAACACAAAGACACACATTATTGAACAACGAATGCTCGCAGGTACTGAAAGCAAGTTCAAAGCCGCATTTTCAACTAATAGATAAACCATGTTCTCATATACAAAAATCCCAATCGTGTCGATTAAAAAAGTCACAAAACTTAAGTTCACATTTTAATGTTTGATAAGCAGAACTTTAAAAGTGTGCAGTGAATTTTGTGCTCACAACAGTTATTGTCATAATTATGTTTACATAAAACTTATAAAGGAATTAAGAAGGAACCAAGAAATATTTTACAGTTCAATTTAATGATCATGAATGGAAGGCAATGGTACGGAAGTTTACATAGGACAAAAAGAAATTGATAGTATTTTTTGGCGAAAGACTTCAACGCTTCTTTGCATTATATAGTACAGCTCTTCTATAAAAGCATGCAAAAAAAAAACTTTGATTGACTTGCTTGCTATGTTTGCTTGGATGTTTCAAACAATAGGTAGGCGGAGTTTCAATACATACTGGGATTTGATTGGACAAATACAAACTGACAGGAATTGAAGTTAATGTTTATTGTCCAAACACATTGTAGTATATATAGTAAACAGACTACTTACCTGTCGTTTACAAACATCCAAACAATCATAGCAAGCAATTTAATCAATGATTTGCTTTTCATATATTTATAGAAGAGCTGTAAATTCTAAAAAAAAAATCTTGTTGTCGTAGATGGTTAAATCCTCAACAAAAAAATCTCAATAAGTTTGTTGGCACGAATAAAGGTTTTAAATCAAATTTTCTTGGACTTTTTAGCTTCCACCCTGACGAGGCATGTTAGCTGTTTGTATGCTGTTGCACCTGACGCACGAAAACTTTTACATTTCCATCTTCTTTTCTGAAATATTTTACACAGCTGATACTTGACAGGATTGTTATCCTAGTAAAAGGTGTAACCAATGAATTGAACACAAGTTAAAAATTCCACAATACTTATAATTCATTTTATGAGTCAATTTGTTCGAAAAAAGTCGAAAAGAAGAGAGTTTTTTTTAATGTCATTATTATCTGTCGCTTTCTAGATCTATGCTTAGCATTTATTTCAGATGACATGGACTCCTCACCCTGGTGACCCTGCTGCCTTTCATAACTTTATCCGTATACATATATTAATAGGTAAACAAAATGCTGCAACTGGTGTTTTTGTATTTAAAATAATTCGTTGTAACGAGAATATTTGTGGTGAATGGAAACTGTGAGGGTCAAAATCTTAAATTGCTTATAAATGTTGCTGGACTCAGTTTCGTTATCTGATCTGAATTTTCTGAAATGTGCAAGGTAGATAGACATATTGATTTTTTTTACTCGGTAAGTTTTGCCCTAATTGCTTGAACTTTTGCAATATTAAAGCCGATTTCAATGAGTGTGTAGACAAAGGATATATCTTTGGTTATCTTGCTTGCTGAACAGAAAAGTCATTGTTAGGTTATGTAAACTACCCTACTTTAAGAGTAGACTAGTTCGACAAATGACACATCTTTCTGTCTTTACGACCAGGCTTCTTCGATGACTTCACGGTTTAGCTAATAAGCAAGCTAACCAAAGATATTACTTTTGCCTACATACTCAATGGAATCGGCTGTAACTAAAAACTCGAATACATTTTAACAGACAGTGGTCATGTTTGTTGATGTATATTGTTTTTCCTAGATTCACTCTTGAAAAATCATTTGGTAACATTTCAGAAAAAAATCTATTTGGTGATCTTGCAAAATGATCGTAATCCCGAAAATCGTAAAAATATTTTCTTATCTTAAAAGGGGGCAAGAAGGGTTCCATTAACAGGTCAATAAATAAGATTACAGTTAATTTATAAAAAATAAAAATAGTACAGCATCAATGATCTTGAATATATGCCACTTTAAATAAAACATAAAGGCACAGAACCAGGACACAGAAGCACAGAACCAGGACCGTTTTTCTTATCACCAGCACCGCGTCAGGACAATTCCGTTTAACGAACTTGCACGACTTTTGCAATATAATATTGTTGTAATATACTTTGCATGGTACTTTTAAAATTAAGCAACAAAACAGTCGTTTATTGCCGTTCTGATACAATGTAAACAAACCCACCAGCACCTGACAGGACCAAATCACCAGCACAGTACGTTCTCTCGCAGGACAACCATACCCACCGTGAATCAGCTGTCATAAAAATGCGAATCCTCAATTGATTCTAATGTTATATATTTTTTTTCATGCGCTGCTATATTGAGTGAAATTTGAATTTCCTGTTTGCAAATGCTGACCAATAGATGATTGAAATGGCATCTATTAGTGTCCTTCGGTTTTCATTATACAATAAAAATATGAAAATATTTGGATTGTTTTTTTAGGTTTAATAAAATTAAAATATAGAGATATATTACAAAATATATTACAGGCAATCTCCCTAAACCATAAATTCTATTTACAAAATGTTAAAACGCTTTAAATAATCAGGGAGGACATATTAATTGGTACTTGCATATATTGTACATAATGGTCTTTCGATCAGGTGACGGATTTAGCAGCTGGACATCGCAATTGTTCCATTTCATCTCAGATGTTTATTTCTATTGTGATTAAAAGTTAACCGTCTACGGTTTTATTTTAAAGATAAACATATAAAACTTAAGACAAGTATAAAACATGTATTTGCTAAATTTAAACATTAAATGCATTAAAAAAAAAACCAAGATTTATCTTAAATCCTACATCTATTAAAATCAAATTATAAAAAAGTCTGAAAAAAGGCTAACACCTTACCACATACATTTGACTGATTTCTGTTATCGTGTCCATACAAAAATCCCAAATTTTCGTGCGATTTCGTTTTAATATAAGATACCTTTACCCCACCCAAATAGGTCACGTGTTTTAACAATTTCATGGACCTATCAGATTTAAGATAAATCAGTTAAATGGTTTCCTTATTTCTTGAATAATATCACACGGTAAATGTCCACGTAATCCCTCAGGCTATCTGACCCTTTACATTTATGTGAATATTATGGTCTATGTTAAAATCAGAGACACATAATATGTCTCTGTTAATGTCCACTTCAGTTCAGTTTTACACGGTTGACAAAATTGATTGATAATATAAATTTCTCGCTATCCACATCACATGTATTATATTTATATAGTTAACCAAGGATTTGTTATCCTTAATATAACGATTCACGTTTGATTTTTGACAAATTAATTGTGCATTTATTCCGGCAAATTGTTTTAAGAAAAAGCAATCTAATTAAAATATTATATATTATAGATCTCTGATTACGTTACACTATATATGAGTAGTATAAAGTAATCAGAATCTATATTTTGATTAGATTGTAGAAAAAGTTTCTTGTATTTATACATTTTTCACCACTTTATTTACAATCACTCACTCGATTTTTCTTGAAGAATAAGGTACTTTAGGATATATCATAAGGCATATTTTGTTAATAATGAACGAAAGGGTAAAACATGCTAGTCATAGGAACAAGTGATCAGTATGCTGGAGTTTCTCATCTTCAACATAATTGTTGAATATAATGGAAGATTTTTGCACCAAATTATCGGCATTCCTATGGAAACGATCTGCGCGCCTTTCCTTGCCGACCTCTTATAATTTTCATATGAATAGAAGTTCCTTCAGACACTTGTCAAAAACAAGAAGATCAAAGAACCCAGATTATTCAATTTCACTTTCAGATATATTGATCATGTTCTTTCCATTAACAATCAGAACTTTTCTGATTATTTTCCATTAAATTCCATATATCCCACAGAACTAGAAATTAAAGAAACAACAAAACAGCTTCGACTGTCTCATTTTTAGACTTACAACTCGAATTCGACATACACAGTCATCTCAGTTGAGTACCAGAATATATGACAAACGAGACGATTTCAATTTAGAAATTATTAATCCCCCCCCCCCCCCATATTTTAGTAGCAACATACCAACTTCACCTGCATATGGAATATATATTTACTAACCTATTCGATAACCAAGAGCTTGTAGCTCCTACTCAGACTTTGTAAGGCGTCACTAGTTTCTGAGTAGAAAGTTGATGAACCAGGGGTATGTCAAAGAACGTCTCGTTCCTTTTCTATTTAAGTTCATCGGAAGGTACCAAGACATTGTTGGTAAATTTTCCGTATCATCTTTACAAATAATGATGGCCTTGATGTATATTTTCTGCGTGCTGGTGTACTTTATCATCTAAACAAAGTGTTATATTGTTCTTTCACTTGTCTTTGATAAATCAATAATATTACTTTCACTGTCTGGTCTGTTTTATGTGATATCTATATGGAAATCGACAAAAGAACCTATGACCATATATGGAAATCATGACCAAATTTGGTAAAAAACTTATTTTCATTCAAAAATCAAAATAAAATACATGATCATATATGGAAACCGACCAGATACCTTATGACCATATATGGAAATGATGACCAAATTTGGTAAAAACCTTATTTTCACTCAAAAATCAAAATAAAACACATGTCCATATATGGACAACAGGTCACGTGATCGTATCGAGGAACGTTAACTCTGGTACAAAACAAGGGAAGCAACTCTGTATATATAGCTCTCTCTTGGATTGACAATTCAACGTTCGAGGCAAGGTCACGTGATCATATCGAGGAACTCTGGTACAAAAAAGGGAGGCAACTCTTCATGGTGTGAACGTCAATCACCGATTAATCGTATCGTGTTCGGGGCAAATAGAAAAAAAAATTACCAACGCAGATGTCAGTTTCATATATATTTATTACATTTATTCGTACAATGCAAGCAGTTTGTCGTCGTTACTCATCAAGTCTCTAGGGGAAAAATCTTTCACAATGTCTTCCATGCTAATGTTTCTATATCTCAGCTTCACGAATTGTACACAATAGAGTCCGCACGTATCGGATGATCCCGGTTGCACTTGAGTCGTACTGAATCTGTATTGAGGTCCATCGGCGATGAGCACGTTCCTGAAGCGACGATGGTAATACTCCGGAGAACGTCCGAGTGAATCGAAGAATTCTGCCGGTCCCGTGGATGAAAAGTGAAACGCCACCTAATGCCTCCCCGGTCCATCGCAGGTATCCGTGTTGACGACATAGGTCATCGGTCGGTGCGAGATGTCTGCGGGTAACTCTTCGGCACAACGTACGTCCACCGGTAACCCTTCCAACGCTTCTTCTAGTTCCGCGTCGCTCATGGGAAGTGCGTCTTCGTCCGTGTCGTATTCGGAGGTATCCTCGCTGCTGTCGAGCCTCCTCGCCTTGGAGACCCTTTCCTCCTCCTCCCTGCCACACGCATGCTCCTCCAGTCCGCGGCGGTGTACAAAGACCAATCCGCATTCTTCGCAGGCGATCAGATCGTTCGTGGTCGTTTCTTCCGTTTGGGTCGTCTCCTCCTCTCCCGCCCTCGTCAGGACGTTCGTGCGCAGTCTCTCCGTCTCGGGGGTCTCCGGTTTGACGTCGACGAGGAGATAACCGTGTCGTCTTCTCGTGGTCATAGGTTGTTTTGTCGATTTCCATATCTGGTCATGTATGTTTATTTTGAGTGAAAATAAGGTTTTTACCAAATTTGGTCATAATTTCCATATATGGTCATAGGGTATTGTGGTCGCTTTCCATATATGGGATTCATCAAATGGTGGTTCAAGAGTCATAATCCGACATCAGGTGCTTCCGTTTTGATATATAGCCCGTATTATCATGTAGTGAGTCATGCCCTGATCTTGCATCCTGATGATTCATGGTCGCACCGCGTCATGACCAAATATGGCCGGCGTGCATTCGGTATGACTCATCTTCCTTTCCTCCACTGAAGTCATTAGGGCTAGTATATGCCCATATATAATATTGGGGGCGGGGCATGCGCATATGACGTCCTGTGTTTTTAGGGTGCATAAAAGATCTCCCTCCCTACTACTAACGATGAAATGGATTCTCTCAATTTACCTTCTCCTAATAGTTTCAAAATTCATACTTTGACGTCTCAAAGCAGAATTTTAACTTATAAAGCAATCATTTAATTGATGGTATGTCAAAATCACTCTTTTGTCAGCATAAAATTAGAAATTTTCAAAAATACATTTTGTCCGAAATATGGTCAACAAGTTGTATAAGTAAATGTCCAATATATAATAGAGGATGGTGACAATAAATATCTTTTATTGTCAAGAGAAATATTTTAAGTATGCCATGGTACAAATAGTTTAAATAAAATGTTAACCTATAAACATAAAATCTTGCTGAAATTCTGCATCGTTACCTATGTTCAAAATGTATGTCAAATATCTGCCACAACAGAAGCTAGACCCCTCTACAATCTAATTAAAATATTGATCTCTGATTACGTTATACTACATATGAGCTCATATGATATGTAGTATAAACATTGTGTAAAAATTTAATGAAAAAAATGTGTCAAGAAGAATGGGATAAAGAGAAAGATAGAGCATTGTATCAAATAAGTCCAAAAATTAATTTTGACATAAAAATACCAAAAATGTCCAGATACAAAGAAAGACTGATTTTTAAATTAAGAACTGGTTATATACCATTGAAGAAACATCTTTATAAAATAGGCATATCTGACACTTAATTGTGTGAGGAGTGTCGTGTTGAAGAAACAGTAGAACATTTCTTTTTACACTGCAAATTATATAACGCAGAACGATTTATTTTATTTGACAGTTTAAGAAAGTTACAAATACAGAATTTTCAATTAAAAAATATCCTAACAGGATATAATTTTTTACCAATTGATACATACGTAAAGAGCACGAATAGAATACTCTAAAAGTATTACTTTTATAATAATTGTACAAGAAATTGATTTTATCTTTTACATAAAATAATTGGGGTCTACCTATATTAGGAAGGACTCAATGAGATCTGTCCCCACAAAAAAAAAACAACAAAGAAAACTTGTTAATGGATAAAATGTTTGTTAAACTTATTTTAGATTTTAAAATTAAAATGCTGCATAACAAATGAAAATAATACTGCTGGTAGCACATGTATCTTTCATTATACATAATACTGCAAAGTTGCACACACTATGCCTCATTGGCATCAGGACGCCAATCTCTGGGTCCAAACCGTATGGTAGTAGTAGTTCCCGTAGTCACGGTGTCAATAGTGGGTTACAGTTCAAAATTTAATTACCAGATTGATTATTCGGTGGTCTCATGGTCAGTGAGGGCAGTCGGGGTCAATACACAGATCACGACAATCCTCACTGAACAAGGGGACCATGACTCAAACTGGTCTCTTTAATTGGTATCTAGGGGATTTCACATATATTTTTTTTAATTCTTTTACTAATCCCAATGTAGGTATGCATAAATATGCGAGTCTTTTTTACCTGGCGCATACATATATTTGGCAATTTTTCATTAAATAATTGACACCGGGCTATCGGGAACCATTATCTAATCTCTATCTTCAGCGATGGACATTAAGATTCATTTTATGCACTCATGTATATTAATTAGCTACTACTACCATACAAATCAAAGCAATCTATGTAATTAGCCATGCAACGAAACAAAAGTTTGAACGACAAAATAAATATTTTAAAAATCTACAGAATTTTACAAAAGTAAAACCACAATACATTAAAGACTTAGAAAAAAAAAACGAAAAAAAAACCCCAAAAAAAACTCACAACTTAAGAACTCACGTGTAGTGAACAAAACACGAAACACAAAGTTTTTTTTTATTCTTCAAAAACAGTAACGATAAGTGAAATTAGGGCGCAAGTTCCATAGCAGGAAAGTCGCCTCCCAAAACATCAATATAATAATAGTAGTATAACGTAATCAGAGATCAATATTTTAATTAGATTGGACCCCTCTATTATGGGGATATCAAGCAGCATACCATTTACAATTTATTCTTGCCTAAAATTACAGTAACAAAACGAACAGTTTATCTTTTTGTTAACGTGTTCTTGTCTGGCGGTTAAAACTGAAAACAAAATATAATGTCCTTTTAATAGTTACGTTTCTACGTTTGTTTTCAATTTCTCGCAAGAGACCACATTTTATTATAATCTTCAAATATTCTGAATAAGGTAAACCTACTCATCCATGTCTAATCTCGATATCAAATGGCCAAGGTGAATAATAAAGATTTTATGACATGCAGTTCAGTGTGTGGTCAACCCTTTAAAGGTATCATAATTATAAACGTAGGGTGAATTGTGTGGCGCAGGACATTTGAGCGAAAAAGATAAAACTACTAGAGGACATTTGAACGCCAACATTAGAGCCCATTTAAGCGCCAGATCAATCCGCTCACCTGTATTTTCGATATCCCATTTTAGCGAAAATTTAACTGGTTGAATATATTTTCATCATGGAAATTCATTGAAGTTGTTGAAAAGAACAATGGAAAAAAAATGTGATGGAGTTCGATATAGGATAGACAAAGTATTTATAGAGGAATGTGCACCACACTCGAGAAAAGAGAAAGAGAAAGAGCAGTTCCTAATGCAATTTTATGAACATTTTTGTACAGGGAGTATATCTAGAGCCAATTATTTACGTTCTCAAGCTTATAAATTTCAGGCTAGAACAGACTTTTAACATTTGATTTAACCTTTTAGACTAAAGTTTAATTGAAAAGATTTATATTGTTTTGTGTTGTGCTGTATTTTAATGGACATGTCTTTAGTCTATTAAACTTTTTAAAATTTATTATATATTATTTATTTACTAAAAAGGGTTAACAATATTTCGCTAAAATGATCTTCGACAATTTTAATTTTCGCTAAAATGGGTTAAAATTCTGGCGCTCAAATGGGTTCTACTTTGGCGCTCAAACGCCCTATTTTTTCTCTCGCTCAAATGTCCTATCAATGCGCTCAAATGTCCTCCGCCGGAATTGTGTAACACTATCATGCAGCGATCGAAAGAATTGCAATTATTAAATATCTTTGGTAAAGTTTATAATTATAAAATTTAATAATGTTTTATAGTTAAAATACACACGTGACATTCTTTATGTACACGCTTTGGCTTTAGGGATGTTCAAGTTTATGACAATTGCTTTTCATGTGGTCATCGTGTTGTTGCCAGTTAATCTAACTTTAAAAGGTTTGCTTTAATTAACCTAGCGTTAAGTATACGGGACAAAAAGTAATGGCCACTATTTAGTACAATTTTATTTGTGGCTTTGGGCTTTCTAAAAGTAAGTACCTACCATAAACAAAATTCTTTCGAAACTGTAGTCACGTTTGTAGTTGTAAAAGGAACGGTCTCTAACAAGACAGTTCAGATTGTAACAAGGCACTGAATAAAAAAACAGTTCCTCTTAGCCATCGAGTTTAATAGTGACACAATTGTCCCTAAATGAAATTGAGAATGGAAATGGGGAATTAATATGTCAAAGAGACAACAACTCGACCTTTTTCACATCTTCACATTAGTGGCTATATGGAGGTTTAATTATAAATAAGTATAATCATGTATCATATAGTTTTACATAACATAAGCACCCTGAATGAGCATAAGTTAATTAAGTTTAGTTACAAGATGTCTCTGTGTATAGTTTGGCTCATGACATCCGATCTTGCTTCAATCTGAATGTCATTTTTACATGTAATAGTTCTTCCTAGTATGTTTTAAAATTTTCATGGAAAAGGTGAGGGGTCGGATTTGAATAAGTTTGATGCTCATTCAGTATTTTTTAAATATAACTGTGCGTAGTCCGAGATTACTCTGACGCCCAACGGCTGTTTTGCCAGACAAGCTTGACGTCCAATGATATTATAATAGAAAAAAATACAAAGAAAAGGGACAGAAACACTTATTAAAAAGGTTATTCGTTCTTGCTCTAAATTTCACAGTATTAACCTTTTCGTTGACTATCCGAACTTACTAATAGTTGTATAAAATATGTTACTTAAAAGTCACGCTTTCTTTAAAAGAAAGGAATTCAATATTGAAAACAGAATTTTCGAAAGAGAGGCATAATTCAATTAAAATTATTTTTTACTGCGGATCGTAGCTATAGAGAGGCGAACATTTTTATCAGCAATGTGTTGCTAAAAAATCATATAAATCGTTAAAAAAAACCATGAATATAATATAAATCGTGAAAAAAAACATGAATATAATATAAATCGTGAAAAAAACTATGAATATAATTATTTTTGTTGACAATCAAAGGGTAAGGATACGCTCTGTATGTGTCTCCCGGAGTTCATTTTTGGAAGGGGTTGTCCCTCTCCACCACATTTTCGATCTTCCACTGTATACACACATCAAAATAAGTCTATGAAGCTTCTATCAACAAAAGAGCATATAGATATAAATACCGTGAGAAAGTTCTCTGAATATTCGGTGATGAAGTTCAACATTTTTATGTATACAGAAATAATTTGTTTAAATCTTAGTTGCCATTTGTTGTATGCTGATATCAAAACATAAAAAGAAACGTGTGTATCAATTGGCGGCTAATTTCCTGATAATATACATGAACTATTACCCAAAATTTCATGTAAGAAAAATGTTATGCTATATCTTTTTTTAGATGTTTATATTTTTGTAAACTATTTTTCAACTGTCTCAGTAGGCGATGAAATCTGTTAGTCATATGTTTACTTTAGTTAAATCAACCTATAGATATTGATGTATCTTCTGATGATTGACAGAAGGTGTATTACACTTGCACATGTCACATGATGCTGTAAAAGTTCTTATATTTATATATAAAAAAAGAAGATGTGGTATGATTGTCAATGAGACACCTCTCCACAAGAGACCAAAGGACAGACCAAAGGACACATAAACTATAGTACATTTTAAAAGCAGTTAACATAGAAACCAAATATTTGTCTAAGTAGTAAACCTATCAATACCCAGTTTATTGTTAAATCAATTAGAAAAACTGAACAAAGTGTTGTTTTTTTTAGGTTTTTTTCCCTGGTAGTATTTTACTTACTGAATCAATTTTCTCATTTTTCCTTATAAAATATTTTTATTTATTATGTAAAAGGGTGTCATGTATGTCTTTCTGCATACGGACTGTTCCATTGTGACTGCGCCGGAAGCTCTAAAATCCAACAGAGCGTGTCGGTCTAAAGCACATTCATATATTACAACACCGTGTTCTCATCCCAAATATACATATTACAACTTGGTCGGGTTGTTGTCTCTTGATATAATCCCCATTTCCATTGTCTATTTCATTTAATTTGCCACACAACAAAATGTTCTCATTCCAAATATACATTTACTTTTACAACCGCGCAGTCACACACATTATCATTATTATTATGTAATAAGTGCGGTATATTTAATTTGTACCCAGTGAAACATGATAAACATAGATTTTTTTAATGTCCCGTGGCAAATATAAAAAGATATATATCAAGGCGATAACCAACGTAATGGTAAAAAATAGATTGCATTCTTGAAACACGCATACAAAAAGCACTAATAACGACAAAGAAAAAATAGATGGATGTACAATGTATTGCTGTTTAAAGTATGTCCAGTGGCAAATTAAATGAATCATCAGGACGAGAACATGTAAAGGCGATCTTAATATAAACCCTGTTTATGCAAACCCGACATTTTATAGATCGTGCTAATTTACTATAGGTTTACAACAGTCTGTTAACATTTTATTTTCTCGGACGCATTATTTTGATGTGAGCCGACCATTTCGTGCTGTTTCTCAAAAATGTCGTATGCTTGTGGAAAATCAGTAATTTTCAATTTACAAGTCTTGTGCTGTATCCGACAGAAGACTTAAACCGGTCCCATGCAATATCACATAGGTCGTTGAGAAAACAAAGACAAACAGTAAATAGGGAGAACTCTTAAACAAATAATACTGAACAACATGAAAATAATGAACTGAAATGTCTACGTGATTGTTGATAAACATAATAATGAAGTATGGTACACAATGGATTGGTGTACTTAATGTTTTATTTAGAGTAGGTTTATACTATTTTCCTTCAAATGTTGATTACTTTTCATTTATTCACGGGCTCTCTTATTGCACCTGCGCATGAACTTGTGCATTGTCGAATTAGTTTAAAACGCCATACAACCCTTATAATATACTCTATGTATTATTCTATAATTCTCAGTGTGTGTTTTTCATTTTTGTAATCTCAGTGCGTCTTTATGAAATCTCAGTGTGTAATTTTTAATTCTCGGTGTGTAATTTTTAATTCTCAGTGTGTAATTCTTAATTCTCAGTGTGTAATTTTTAATTCTCAGTGTGTGTTTTGAAGTTTTTAAATCTCACTGTGCTTTGTTATAATTCTCAGTGTGTAAATTTTTCGAAAAATGGTTTAAACATAGTTTTGACGAGAACGGCTTGCCATTATGTATATAGTTACCCTTAATGAGCCCCGGACATAATGTTTTAATATGTTAAACTAACCAAAAAATTATATCCAGTCGTCCTGATGTAGGTTTTGAATCATGGATAAAAAGTTATGAGTTCGAAAAATCCAGTGACTATGTTGAGATTAGAAATCAAGACTTTTAGTTTATATAGATTCAAGATTAATTTTTATTAAGATTAGACCGTTTATGTTCCCGTTTGAATGATTTTACACTAGTAATTTTTAGGCTCTTTATAACTTGCTGTTCGGTGTGAGCCAAGGCTATGTGTTGGAGGCCTTACTTCGACCTATAATGGGTAACTTTTACAAATTGCGACTTATATTGAAAGTTATTTCATTTGTACTCATACCACATCTTCTTATATTTTTTAAAACAATTTGTTGAAATCAAGTTAAAATCAGAAAACACCTGAGTTTGATGCCAATGACCGAGATCTAGTTAGATTTTACACTAGTAATGACAGGTTCTTGAAGGAAATGGATAAATAAATCATCTTATGCCAACAGTTATGTTTAAGCAGAAGGGTAAACATATGACGCAATGATTATTTATCCAAACAAAATTGCTAGAATCATTCGTTGGCAAATTCCATTTCGTGACTAGCAATGTCAGTAATGTTCTTGAACTTATCAAGATTAGAGCGTTTGACCTTGAACAATAATTTATAAATACAACAAATTTTGAAATTGTTCCTGTGGTTAAAGTTGATCTTTAATGACTGCTTTTTAGGAGATATATAGCGAAAATGTTGCTCTTCCGTATCATTTCCATAAGCCCATGGATCTTGGCGTCTGGATCTATCTCAATTGGTTCCGATTCTGAATCTTTAATGTCCTGTTCAAAATTTCATTTTGAAGAAAAGGTTTTAGAAAAACTTATACGTTTGGAACATAAAATGGAACTAAATGAAGAAAAAATGAAAAAGTGGGAAGACGCATTTTCTTCTAAATTGGATAAAATGGAAGAAGCAATAAAACAAACAGAGATATTTGTAGAATCCGTTCGAGAAAACCAATTACAGAAACAATCGCGCCTTAATGATTCATACCAGGAAATTGTCGACCGCTTCAAATTTCAAACGAAAAATGAAACTAAATTTCACGGAGAACAGATAAATTCTCTGTTAACAACACTGTCGTCAAAAATAGAAGAACTCAGTGTTGCCGAAAAGAAAAGAGAAAATACTCTTGGATCAATGCAGAATACTCTTCATCAAGAGCAAGAGCGATTCAATCAATCATTTGATATAAACGTGCGCCAATCCATGAAACAAACAGAAACGTTCGAAAAATCAATGCGGAATATTCAATTACAAGAACTATCAAGACTTAATAATTCATATCTGGAAATTGTCGAACACTTTAAAATCCAATCCAAAAATCATACTGAAATTCTTGGAAAACAGATGGATATTATGTTAAAATCATTGTCCTCCAAAGTAGAAGAATTCAGTGAAGCCGAAAAAAACAGGAAACGTAATCTAGAAGCAATGCAGAATACTCTTCACCAAGACCAACAGCGATTCAACCAATCATTTGATCTTGCACTGCAAAACATCAGACTCTCTACCAATAGAACAGTTCACGAACAAATTGCACAACAGAAGAAAGGTATGATTTACTAAAAAAAATAGTGGTATTTTTTTTTTTTCAATTTACTATTTCTGGTAATGGATTCAGAATAATGTTTTAAGTTACCCCTAATGCTAAAATATATTTTTCAAAATAAATACTGTGTTAGCGACTCAATCCTCGCCAAATCAAACAATGAAAGCATATGATCTAAAAAGATCAGCATAACATGTTCAACTAGGTACGGCCGTCATGTCACATACAAATGAATTAAGGAAATGAAAAATATTGAGTCTATTGAAAAATCATTCGATTTTATAATCCTGGAAGATTTTATACTCTCCGCGAATAAATCTGTATACGTACTGATTGCGAAGCACCGGAAAGGTAAGATTCACTTAGAAATATCGTGATTTTCCTTTTTATTTAATAAATTTGTCAAGGTATTCTTTATATTTTATTCCGAAAAAGATGACGCTAGCCACACAAACTTCACCAATATTAAAAACGAAATCGTGTATACTAAAAGGATCAGTAAATCGGGGTTCCACTAGTTATTGTTGTTATGTCACAGTTTTAGATTAACTAACGTCTCTATTGCAACATTTAACCATTCTTTTACAGTCCGTATACATCATGTACATGTCAATTTCTAACATTTAACATGAAATATTAAGCTAATTAAGAACATATTTTGTTCGGCTTTTCGATATTTAAAAGCGGAACTATTTTATTAACTTTCGGATTTTGATACCAATAAAGAACTTATATTTTGAACTAAATCTTATGAATGCATTACAAAATACATTACTGATCCTCTTGGATTACAAACGTATTGTTTTAATGATTAAATAAATAGGTTGTCAAGTTATTAAAAATGATATTGGAGAGTTTTTAAAGGTAGAACTTTTCCGTTTTAGGTTTTTCTTATTGAAATGTTTTCATAAAGGTACCTATAGACATTTTAAATTTGTCTAAAGGAGGAAAGACTTGTATTTATCTGCTAAGATGAAACATATTTCTTTATTAAAAGGGGGATATGGATAATAGGTCAATGAGTCATCAACTCAAGGACACAAATAGCGAAAACGGAAGACAAATATTATATATAGGAACAAAGACTAGCAACGACTCCTGACTTTAGAAAGGCACATACAGAATGTAGAGGCGGGGTTAAAAATTTTTGCTGCGCCAAACTCTTCCCCTAACCTGGCACAGTGGTGTAACAGAACAACATAAAAAGCAACTTAAAAAATAGTTGAAAACGGCTAAACTCCTCAGATCGATACAAAGCAGAGAGACATCGAATATGATACTGTTTAAATTAGGTGATTTAAATTTTTCAAAGAATATATTTTCAAAGCTTTCCCCCCTTTTTATAACGAATCTTTCTCTGGTTTATGGAACATTTCATGCAATAAGTTTTATATTAAATATATACTAGAACACACCCGCGAAATCGCGGGCATTCAGAGCGTAGTTTAAAGTATGTAAAGTGTTGTTGGAAGAATTTTGTAAAACATTGAATGACTGGAAAATTTCAGCAAAAGTATCATAAGTCATAGGTTATTGAGGACAGGAAAATGCTTTTTTTTTTATCCCTCCTCCTTTATTTCCAATATTCCCATTTTTTGGTTATCTATCAATTTCAATATAAACATACATTTAGTATGTTATGAACATTCAAGTAAGGAGCCTGTAGTTCAGTGGTTGTTGTTTGTTTATGTGTTACATATTTGTTTTTCGTTAATTTTTTTGTACATAAATAAGGCCGCTTGTTTTCTGGTTTGAATTGTTTTACATTGTCAGTTCGGGACCTTTTAAAACTGAGTATGCGGTATGGGCTTTGCTCGTTGTTGAAGGTCGGACGGTAGCCTATAGTTGTTAATATCTGTGTCATATTAGTCTCTTGTGGAGAGTTGTCTCAACATGGCAATCATACCACATCTTCTTTTTTTGTAATCAGTGAATTTTGTAAAATTTTCAGAAAAGGTATCAAAAGTTCACATGAATAATTGTAGCGCTTATCTGAATATTATGAACATTCATTACTATATAAATATAGTGTATTTCATTTCAATTCGAAGTTTACTAATCGATCCATATATAGTGGTCATTGATAAAGTATACAGACCCTCTCTTTTTAATAAATTCTGTGAATGCCGTGGATAGTTAACTTGAAAATGATAGCAGATAGAATTTTGAAAATACACTTTATACTTTGTATATGTATGTTCAAAGTATACAGAAAAGTATACAGACCCTCTCTATTTAATAAACTATGTGACTGCCGTGGATAGTTAACTTGAAAATGATAGCAGATATAATTTTGAAAACACACTTTATTCTTTGTATATTCGAAGTTTACAAATCGATCCATAGTGGTCATTCATAAAGTATACAGACCCTCTCTATTTAATAAACTCTGTGAATGCCGTGGATAGTTAACTTGAAAATAATAGCAGATATAGAATTTTGAAAATACACTTTATTAGACTTGTATATGTATGTTCAAAGTATACAGAAAAGTATACAGACCCTCTCTATTTAATAAACTCTGTGACTGCCGTGGATAGTTAACTTAAAAGAAAATGATAGCAGATAGAATTTTGAAAATACACTTTATTCTTTGTATATGTATGTTCAAAGTATACAGAAAAACGCAAACCGGAAGTCTAATCTTACTTAAAATTTCGTCCAATGACGGAACAATATCCGGATGCCTTTTTTCTTGTTTTTCTCCAAAAATAACTCAATCTGAATAATCATATGAATGGATGACAAATGCCACTATGCACTGTACCTATAGGACACAGAGGCGTGTTGATTAATTTATTGTGGAAAGAAGAGAAGCGACACCAAAAATGAGGTCTTCTCGTTTAATAGTATAGATTTGCTACATATGATAACCGTTAAAATGTAAGATTTGTGCTTAGCCATTTATATCAAGAATAAGCATAATGTAAAATAAGATTATTCACACCTTAAATTATCACATCGCTAGAAATTTAACGAATATCGTTCACAATGTACAATCTGGAATAATAATATCGAATCAACAATAGCGTTTATTCCATATTGCTAAAACTTTAGTTTGTTTTTCTATATGAATGGCAATTTGAATAAATAAGCATATTCACCTGCGGAAAAAAGGATATTCACCGCTCAAAACATCGCGTGCTTTTACGTGTATAATTTTGGTAAAAAAAAAGTTTGATGTACAATTAATTTTGGAAGTTATTTTCCATAACATACATTTCTCTTGGAATATGGAATAAAACAATTACTGTCTTTTGTTTCGGTAAATATGTGGTTTTATTGACTTTTGAAAAACTGATATTCACTTCGGTCGTTGGCCTTAGTGAATATCATTTTTTCAAAAGTCAATT
Organism: Mytilus trossulus; assembly: GCF_036588685.1. NCBI lineage: Eukaryota > Metazoa > Mollusca > Bivalvia > Mytilida > Mytilidae > Mytilus > Mytilus trossulus. Next base: position 29,446,000 of record NC_086382.1, read on the forward strand.
AAACCACACATTTACCTCATCAAAAGACAGTAATTTTATAGTATCATTTGAATAACATATTAGTATAAAATAACTTGTTTTTCACAGACAAACAAGAAAAATTGCCATACATTTATTTAAACTTCTAATGTATTTTAATTGCATATAGTTTCATCCCCTTTTCAATTTTTATCCTTTGCATGAAATAAGCAAGAATGAATAGGACACATCTGTTTAAAACATTTCAAAGTATCAAACATCTGACATATAATCTTTGTGAAAGACTAGTTATTCTGACCTTGATTCTGCATTTCTTTTAATATTATTGTTCATGTACCGGTTGATAGATTTCTTTGCAAATAAATTCTTTATTGATTTCACTTTATGATTACAATTCATTCTGACAGTTATATGACCTCATGAATATATCTAAATCTTTTGTTTCAGATTATGAGGAATTAATGTCAAAACGGACCACGGTGGCATTCTCAGCTTACACAACACATTCACAGGCTCTTACAACTAATACAAATATTAAGTTTGAGAAGATCTGGACTAACATAGGAAATGGATATAATCCAAGTACAGGGATATTTACTGCTCCACGTCAAGGTGTTTATCACATTACAGCAGTTGTTATGTCTGTGAGTGGTGACAGCCTTTATCTCCATCTTAAACACAATACTGAATATACAGCAGGAAGTTATATAACGGGAGATGGCTATAAGACTGGTACATTCGATGCTGTAATGAATCTACATAAAGGTGACAAACTTTCTGTTGGTAGTAGGGGAAGTTACACTGTGTTCAGTGACAGTAGTAGATATACTACATTTTCTGGGCATCTTATTGCATAAACAGAGACATATTTATAAAACAGAATGCATTTTGTTTTTTGGTTGTACATTGTGTATGCAGTTTGTGTCCTTATTTGAATAATAACAACTTGATATCTATTTGATATCTAAGCTGAATCAATATGCATGTATTATTAGAAGAATAACCAAGTTTTGTGAGTGCAGTTGTTTTGATGACACTTTGTGCCCTCCAATTATTTAATGTATACAATAAAAATTGCAAGTATTAGATATATTTTTACTTATTAAGTGATATGTGAATAAAAAAGTAAGCATTGCAGACTGTGGACTTACCAATAGATTCCAACGTAAATTAACAGCTGAGATCTGTCTTTAATCCGTATGAGATTTGTTTTTTATCACGAAACTGTGACTTTGATGATATTTCTGCTTTAGATAATATATAATTTTCTATTTTACACTATGACATTGACTTCTACGGAATTTATTAGAACAAAAACTTATAGTTATAAATGTGCATTGGATGATATTTTTGTTCTTTATTGCATATATTTTAGAAACTTGATTGCTAGGGTGCAAAACACATTGAAGATTAATTTTCAATCTGAAATAATCACTTTTAACTTCTTCAGATTTTGATGAAAACAATTCTTAAATAACTGATAGAATTATGAAGTAAGGGATTGCTTTGTCACAAACTATTCATATCTCATTTTTTTTTATTGATAAATGACTTGGTTTTAAAGATACTTAAAAAATCCAAACATCTTTTAGAGTACATACAATATAACTCTCTTTCATCTTGTAAAAGTATAAAAACATTTGATCTTTATTCTCTTTGCACATGTATTCCACATTCCAAACTAATTGACAAATTGAAAGAGTTGGTATTGCTTTGCCTCATAAAAAAGAATGGCCAAAGTAGATAAAAGTATCTTGTCTTAGGGAGGGATAAATCCTACTTTGTAAAGGATCACTCTGATTCAAACAAAAAATCCTCTGAAACTGATATTATCAAAATGATTGACTTCTTAATTGACAACATATTTATAACGTTCGGAGGACGAGTTGCAATGCTAATAAAACTTGATACCAAATAGCATTGACCTACCACTAGTGATTTCCATAAACTAGACCTTTTATATCGCAAAGTCATACATTGTTGACGCCGCCGCCACCGTGGACTCCATAAATAACGTACCTGTGTCTCTCTTTTTGAATCCAAGGCTAGACAAAAAGGGTTATCAAAGGACATATAATATGAAATTTCAGTATCCATGTACAACTCTAGTGAGTAGTTTTTGATGTTGCATTATCAAGCAAACACTGTAAATATCTTCTTAATCAAAAATATAGTTGGTCTTCAACTTCGTTATTTATTTGGCTTTTTAATTTTTTTGAATTCGAGCGTCACTGATGAGTCTTCTGTAGACGAAACGCGCGTCTGGCGTATTTACTAAATTTAGTCCTGGTATCTATGATGAGTTTATTTACCATTGTGCAAACCTCAAACTCATATCAAAATTGCACCAATAAAGAAATAAAAAGTAATGAAAATATTAGGATAACAAACATTGATATTAAAAGAGAGATATTGTGTCAGCAAAACAGAACTCCTGGTATGAACAAATTCATATAAAATTATAAAATAAGTTTCTCCATTGGTAAATCACTTTTTGGAAACCCTATATTACAAATTAAAGTCATAAGAAACCTCAAATTAAAAAAAATGCATATGTTTATTATAACTAAATGGATAGTTTTCATTATACAACTTAAGTACATATACATTTTTCTGAGGAAAATTCTTTAATTTGTCCAAATTTAGAAGAAGTTCACTTATTCTTAATTGCTTGCTTCCAGGAAGCAACTCGCCGACATATCTTCCGTATTCACAGTGACCCGAGATTAACCCTCCTCGTAAAAATCCGGATGAACGCAATATGCATGGATTTGTCATTGAAATAAACAAATATCTGATTATACATGTTAAACACGTGCAATACCCATGCTTTTTGTGATTTGTTTGCTATAAGGTGACAATCGGTAAAACTCGGCTTCAAAACACGGCATTTAATGAGCAGCCATATTTGTTAAATCATAACAAACAGAGACCAAAAAAAATGACGATTATATGATATATTTGCGAAAATAATGATAAAATCGTGCACAGCGGACTAAGTTTATGATATATACATGCATTGGTTCAAGAATTGGATAAACATTATTTTTCACCACTCACTCGTTTCATATGACTTTAATATGAAAATGCAGACATCCAAAATAAGGTTAGTTCATGAATAACAGGAAATTGCAGATGCCCAATGAGACAGTCAAACCATATATGAACATGAGGTTGTCAGAGAGACAGAGAGACAGAAAACTGGATTTCCCAGCAGAAGTGAACAGTTGAGCAAGTATGAACACAACGTGTAAGCTTAAAACAGCTCTGCATTTAGCTACATTGTGATTGATTTTTTTTATTTTTTGTATAATTTATATTTGTTAAACTTCTTTTAAGGAAATCAATGCTAGCACTGCATGCATAAATCCTATATCTATCAGTCATCAAATTGCCAAATATGAGAGTACAAGGATAAAAGCTGTGGATTTTCTATAAAAATCTTGATTTATTTGCCACAAAGTCCTCTTTTTCTATTAAATGCAATGGAACAGTAAACAATAATGCTTGGCTTCAAGTTTCCCCTTAGAATATGTACAAAATGGCATATCTCTATTATTCTTTAGATCTGTAGTTTTGATACAATTGAGGTTTGAACAAGAGGCTGTCACGACGACAGCAAACCGGCTTTATTAACATTTATTTGTGTCCTGGCAATATCACAAGAACCATTACTGATGATTGATAAGAGTGAAAATCGTCAATATCAAATTTGACCTCCATTTTGTCATCAGTATCAAAATATTAAAATTTGAAAAGCTTAGATTGAATGGTTCATGAGTAAATGCAACAAAATGAATGGAAAAGCTAGTTTACGATTTTTCAAAAACCATAACTCCTGAACGGTAAAAGTCAAAATCGTCATTATTGAACTTGACCTCTATTTTGTCATCAGTAACAACATGTTAAAATTTGAAATGTTTTGGTTGAATGGTTCATGCGTAAATGCACGGACACGACTGGAAACGCCATAATGCAATCTTTCAAGAACCATAACTCCTGAAGGGTAAAAGTCAAAATCGCCATTATTGAACTTGACCTCTATTTTGTCATCAGTAACAACATATTAAAATTTTAAAAGCTTTGGTTGAACGGTTCATGAGTTAATGCACGGACAACATTTGATTGCCGCCCGCCCGGCCGCCCGCCGTACATCCCAAAATCAATAACCGACATTTTTGTCACAAAAATCCGGTTAAAAATTCGTACAAAATGGCTACAGAAGGGTACATAAACCTTAACCTTTTAACTTATAAAAATACATTATTATCTTATGACTTTGCAAATCTGGAACCCTAAATAGGATCAAGTAAAACTTAAAATTAACACACGCAACAACAAAAATTATATACATGGCACTCAAAAAATTAGTTTATACAGAATAACAAACACACCTAAAACAAAATACTTTGTGCAATTTTACGAAAGAAAAGAAAAAAATCCAAAATGTCATTTATCATTAATACATTGTCTATTATAATTTAAAAAAAGAGTCATATCCCTTTTGAACAGAAACTAAGTAATTAATAAGAAAATCATCAAAAAATTAATTCGTGAAAAAGGGCTTTAACTCAACATGGAGAAAAGCTAAACTCGTGAAAATTGAACTTCACTTTCAGTAAGTCACAGAAAACAACATATCTAAATTTGAAAAAAATCATCAAAGGGTTTTAATGATTATGAATGGACACTGTCTGGCAGTCGCCCGCCCTTCTGTCCAATCACCCACCTTACATAGCCAAATCAATAGCCGATATTTCCTTTGAAAATCAGGTTGAAAATGAACATCATATATACTATTTTGAATTTAATGTTTTATTGCATAGAATCACTATACCCATATTTAACAATCTTTATTGAAATTCATGCACACACAAACTTATGATTTAATTAAACTGTTTTAAAATTTTCATGGAAACAAATTCCTTAACCATTTAAATATGATGTACAACAAATGCACAAAACAGTGTTTCACTTCTACTGTAATGTGTTTACTTAAAGAAATTAAAAATATTTTTTATAAACAGATGCATTTAAAACATTTGATAGACTTGTATTGTAATTTTGAAATCAGCTGCATAAATAATTTAGGTATCTTATTATATGTCAGTGAATCGTTTCTGTAAAAAAGTTGGGTGAAGATATCATTTCATAACACGTGTACTATGTTGACTGCTGTACCCATATTTTTGACATTTTTACCCATTGTGTCTGTTTGTTTTGTTCACGCATCGTTGACAATGTAATGGAATTTCATGCGACTGTCATGCAAATGAGAGGTTTAGCTAGCTATCAAACCTGGTTCAATCCCCCATTTTATACATAAGAAAATGCCTGTACCAAGTCAGGAATATGACATTTGTTATCCATTAGTTTGATGTGTTTGAACTTTTGATTTTGCCATTTGATTTGGGACTTTCCTTTTTGAATTTTCCTCGGAGTTAAGTATTTTTTTTCCATGTACAATTATTGCTCAAATATGACTATTATAAAGCCCAATTACTCTTGATTGATAAACAAGAAAAAGAAAGACTGCATTTAACAATTACAACAACAGCGTTAAGTTTGTTTTATTTTAATGAAATTCTACTAGAGCTCGTGTGAGGCATGTAAAATAAAACGCCATACTACAGACATAAACATAAATATAAGCTCTTCAACTTAGCTGCTTATTTGTCCTTCAAACCTTTTTTCATTCAAATGTCACTGATGCGTCTTTTAAAGGCAAACGATTCGTTTATCATGCAAAATTGTAGGCATGATGGTTTTTTTATAAGTTTCATTTTTGTAAATACATTTTTGGTTCATAACATATACATTTTGAAGAAAAGTCAAATTATAAAATAACAATCATCACTTTCATGTACAATCAACTCCAAATATCAATTTCTACAGATTTAAATACAATAATATTTTACAGTCTGATATTAACCCTGGAAACGTCAATGTCAGTTGAGTTTATACTTTCTTAATAACCATAGAGTTCTAGTCTGACAGAGGAGTAACTGATATCAATTTCAATAGTAAGAGTTTTCAAAATGGTAAGTGCTACATATACATCTTCAAAATAGCTAGTACCACATAAAAAATCATTTTCTTACAAATTTGTCTAAATTTTTAAAAATCTTCATAAAGGCATGTAAATAACATTTAGTTACACTTTGACAAAACTCATGATAATGCAAAAAATATTAATATACATTTACAGGTCAATAAAAACCCAATCTTGAACTATATCATTATGAAGTAAATGTACTAGTGCTAATGAGACAAATCATTATCTAGGTCAAAATGTATAAAAATTAATTTAACAATTATAGGTCAAAGTACAGCCCTCAAGACTGAGTATAATTTCACACTAAACATCAAACAAAGGTCACAAAAATTACTAGTGTAAAATAATTCAAACAGGAAAACAATCAGTCTAATCTATATTAAAAGCGAAAAACTAGAAATGGCTATGACCTACACAACAACAAACAAAATGCAAAAAACCACTGAACAACAGCCGGAGGCTCCTGACTTAAATAAAGATATTAACATAACATTACAACATAATGTACATAAGGGGTTTATTCATATCATCAGAATCAAATATTCTAGAAAGACTCTGCAATATTTGTGTGTACCCTAAAAGTTTATTACCCTCATGTTCACTTCTGTATAAGACAAGGTATTTTATAAAACAAAAATTTGTCTATAACTCCAATTGTTTTGAGATAAAAAATAATAAACAAAAGATGCACATTTTCTTTTGAAAAGAGATTCTAAGAAAGTCTCACTTAATTTATGTCATTGTTTAATGAGGTCCTGCACATTCGAGCTGCAGAGTAGATTAGGTTTTTGTCATTGGAAATCCAAACTAGAGGCTCAAAAGAGCCTGTGTCGCTCACCTTGGTCTATGTGAATATTAAACCAGATGGATTCATGACAAAATTGTGTTTTGATGATGGTGATGTGTTTGTACATCTAAATTTACTGAACATTCTAGCTGCTTACAATTATCTCTATCTATAATTTACTTGGCCCAGTAGTTTCAGAGGAGAAGATATTTGTAAAAGATTACTAAGATTTATGAAAAAATGGTTAAAACATGACTATAAAGGGCAATAACTCCTAAAGGGGTCAACTGACAATTTTGGTCATGTTGACCTATTTGTAGATCTTACTTTACCAACATGTATTGTTTTTTACAGTTTATCTCTATCTATAATAATATTCAAGATAATAACCAAAAACAGCAAAATTTCCTTAAAATTAACAGTTCAGGGGCAGCTACCAACAACGGGTTGTTCGATTCATCTGAAAATTTCAGGGCAGATGTATTTTGACCTGTAAAATAATTTTACTTCATGTCATATTTGCTTTAAATGCTTTGCTTTTTGAGTTATAAGCCAAAAACTGAATTTTACCCCTATGTTCTATTTTTAAATGTGGCAGCCATCTTGGTTGGTTGACCAGGTCACGCCACATATTTTTTAAACTAGATACCCAAATGATAATTGTGGCCAAGTTTGGTTTGATTTGGCCCTGTAGTATCAGAGAAGAAGATTTTTGTAAAAGATTACTAAGATTTACAAAAAACTGTTAAAAATTTTGCTATAAAGGGCAATAACTCCTAAAGGGGTCAACTGACCATTTCGGTTATGTTGACTTATTTGTAAATCTTACTTTGCTGAACATTATTGCAGTTTACAGTTTATCTCTATCTATAATAATATTCAAGATAATAACTAAAAACAGCAAAATTTCCTTAAAATTACCAATTCTGGGGCAGCAACCCAACAACGGATTGTCTAATTCATCTGAAAATTTCAGGGCAGATAGATCTTGACCTGATGAAAAATTTAACAGATGTCAGATTTGCTCTAAATGCTTTGGTCTTTGAGTTATAAGCCAAAAACTGCATTTTACCCATATGTTCTATTTTTAGCTGTGGCGGCCATCTAGGTTGGTTGGATGGGTCACCGGACACATTTTTTAAATCAAATACCCGAATGATGATTGTGGCCAAGTTTGATTAAATTTGGCCCAGTAGTTTCAGAGGAGAAGATTTTTGTAAAAGATTACTAAGATTTACGAAAAATGGTTAAAAATTGACTATTAAGGGCAATAACTCCTGAAGGGGTCAACTGACCATTTCGGTCATGTTGACTTATTTGTAAATCTTACTTTGCTGAACATTATTGCTGTTTACAGTTTATCTCTATCTATAATAATATTCAAGATAATAACCAAAAACAGCAAAATTTCCTTAAAATTACCAATTCAGGGGCAGCAACCCAACAACGGGTTGTCCTATTCATCTGAAAATTTCAGGACAGATAGATCTTGAGCTGATGAACAATTTTACCCCGTGAGATTTGCTCTAAATGCTTCAGTTTTGAGTTATAAGCCAAAAACTGCATTTTACCCCCATGTTCTATTTTTAGCTGTGGCGGCCATCTTTGTTGGTTGACCGGGTCACTGGACACATTTTTTAAACTAGATACCCCAATGATGATTGTGGCCAAGTTTGGTTAAATTTGGCCCAGTAGTTTCAGAGGAGAAGATTTTTGTAAAAGTTAACGCCGGACGACAGACGACGCCAGACGCCGGACGCCAAGTGATGGGAAAAAATCATTTGAATAAAAAAATATATGATTTAATAACTGCATGTTTGCAATATCATTTAGATACTAAAAACATGGGCTTAATTGGTGACTGAAATCCAGTTGGTGGTTAAGGAGCAGCTGCAGATACAAAGCTTAAGTTTGAAATAGAAGGACTGACCAAATAACCAATAGGCAAAATGAATAGTTACTTTATACCATTTCTCCAATCATTAGAAGACTATACTATTATAAGTTCCATAAGTAAATATTAATGTCAAACAGAATTTAAATATCTGGATCCTTTTTCACCTTTAAAGAAAAATTCTTTATAATAAATTAAATAGGTTTTATAAGACAGGAACTGTACAGGTAATCATGCTGAAAGAAACTATAGTGGTTCAATGGTTTAAACTAAGTTCATGTAAGCAAGTTCCTCTACTTCATTCGATGCATGCAGTCTTGCCTTCAACCATTCTGTCAAAGCTTTTGCTTCATCTTTTCTTTTAGACTGGTCATAGCACTTTATTAGTCCCTTTATTGCTCGAAGTTCGTGAAAATTTAATACAGAATGGCCAACATCGTTATTTTGGAAGATTTGTACTGGGGCAACCTTCCTGAATTGAAGCTCTGCTTCTTCATATTTTTCAAGCATTAGAAAACATTCACCCATTCTTAAATCAGCACCAGTTTGTCTGAAGGGCCATTTAGAAGATAGTTCTGCAAGTTTGGTATTACATTGATGTGCTTTTTCGTTTATTTCTCTCCTCTTTTCTTCATCTGTTGTCAAGTCAGCCAAAACAGTATAACATCGGACCAATCTTTTTAAGCAAATTTTTTGATGATGGAGACTATCAGGCCCAGTTTTGATTACGCCAAAAATAAAGTATGATGATTCAGTTTCCTGCAATTCTACGATTCGAGACGCAGCATGTTCAAGATTGTTTAAAGTTTTTAGTTTAAGATTTGCTCGATCATCAAATCGCTGCTCCAATGTGCCACTGAGTTCAGTTGACATGATATATAACTTTTTGGGATGATTCCATTGTTTACATTTTTCTTCAATAATAACTCCAAATTCTCGGGCAAGAAACAATGAATGAGCAAAAATTCTTGCTATCTTCTTGTCTGCAGAATCCCCTAGGTAAAATATTCTCCTCCCAAATGTGTAAAATACTTGAAGAATTAGTTCATATATAAACTGCTCCCCAAGATGATTTTCTGGCGCAATTGCAAGTTTGTTTTTACATAACTTATTATACTCTGCTTTAGAAAGTGTATACTCTTTTTTAAGTTTATGTTTGAGATATTCTTCTAGTAATTCAATGTGTTCTTTTCCTCTGTACTTATTGATTATGAAAGCTAACGCCATTTTCTGTAAAAGCTGCTGATTATTTGGGTTTGAAATCACAGCCTGCAATTTCTCAAATAAAATGTTAGCTTTACATCTAGCAAAATTTTCCCATGATTTATAATTTTCATCTCTTGGTGATACTTTCTCGGCTATTTCTTCAATTGCAGCTTCTGTCATTCCAATTAATACAAAGCATGTATTTTTAGCTGCAGTTGAATATTCACCAGCATTAAGCAACATACCAAAAAAGTTGTATGTATACCCAACCAAATCATACACATATGTCACAAGCACATTTAATTCAAAGTCTTCAAGTAGGTGCTGATTATCTTCCCTGAGCATTTCATAGCGGCGAATAACAGAAATGGCATGAGGGAGGAGGTCATTGTTTCGTTTGTAATCTTTATCATTAATGTTATCTTTATCTAGAAGCCACATCAAGGATGTCAGAACTTTCTTCAAAAGACGGACTTTATCTTCAATTGAAGTATACTCATCAATTGTTGTTGTAACTGCTAAATGAGTGCTAATAAATCTGTCATCATCTTCACCCCTCAATAAACCTAAAGAAAATTTCTGCATTGCTTCTATGAAGCTTTCTTGATTTCCTTGATCTCCTTCTCCTTCATTTGCAGGCAAAAACTGGAAAAGTAAAATTGGAATATCTTCCAGTGACAAGAACTGGAGAATAAGCACCATGTCGAACACTTCTGCAACTTCATCTCTCTTTAGAACATTTAAAAACTCAGTTAAAACTCCAAAGAGTTTTCTGTCCAAGGAGGAAGATAAATACCCATCGATAATTTCTAACGATCGCCTGCCTGTAAAGTTCTTTAAAAATCCTCTTGGTGTTAATTTATGTGAAACTAACCGAGTCTTCACACCATACATTGCCAGTGGAAGACAACTTAAATACTCAGCCAGCTCTCTGTAGCTCTGGTATTCTTCCTGACTTAATTCATCTTTCTTTTTCAAAAATTGGACAGCTTCGTCTTTAGTGAAACCATTTACATTAATAAGATTTGCTTCATCACAAAAAGCTGAGTTCCATGTGGTAGCAAGGATTGTCATATTCATTTTTAAAAAAGAATTTTTCAGCTTTTCGACAGATAGTTTTGTTTTATCCGTGACATCATCAAAGATAATCAAATGATGCGTAGTTGGGTCTTCTGATCTCAGTTCGTGTAAAATCAAATCATGTATGTTATTCAAAGATTCCTCATTGGAAACACCTTCAATTTGTTTACTTTTTTGTTTTAAATTCAAACCATCTGCCAATTTTTTCAATGAATTTAAAAAAGAGACTTTATCTTGGCAGGTTATTCTCCAACAGACTCCATCTTTACTAGCCTGTCTTTGTTGACAAGCATATTTCAAGGCCAGCTGAGACTTCCCAGATCCAAGTAAACCTATAATATATCAAAATAACAACAAATATAAATATTGTCCAATAAAAAATCATGCAATAATAAAACACTCACGAATTTACAATTTCAGAATCAAAATGAATATGGGAAATAGCTATACACTTAAAATAAAAAATAAAAATACCATATTATTCTGTTAATCCATTGTTGCATGATAATTATACCATTCAATTTCTCTTTACAAAACTTTGACAGACTCTTTCTCATTGTTGAAGGCAGTACGGTGACCTAAAAGTGTTAATGTTTGTGTCATTTTGGTCTTCTGTGGATAGTTGTCTCATTGGCAATCATACCACATCTTCTTTTTTAAATCCATTACATTTTAATAGGGGTACCAGGATTTTGTTGACCCTTATTGAATGATCATTATCTATAGATACCTTCCAGTTGATCTAGCTCAAACCGGTACTCTTTACCACAATTGTTAGTTATTTGATTGATTAGAAATGTTAAATCATTGTATTTATGTGACTCATAGAATATTTCGTTATTATGTGTATTTGTCAAAGGGTCAAAATGCCATTTCACCCATTTTCACCATTTTCCCACCAAAATTTGGGTTTTAGGGCAATTTTTTTTCTTCTCCCTTATCGGTGACCCATGTTTTTTATTTGCTCATTCTTTATAGCTACAGTTTTAGACCAATTGTCATAGAATGGTTTTTTATATTCCAATAAAAATATGTCAACACCTCTATTTTCCCTATCATTTCAATGAAAAATGGTCCCTTTTATATACTTGTTTAAAAGTAAAATTTTGAGCTTAAATGGTCCGTGACCCCCCTATTTTTTGCCGACCAATTTGATTCACTTTCTGTAAAGAATAAAATAACAAAAAATACGGCACTTCTGATAGAAATTTCCAATAGGCCTGAGCCACCTTAAAAGACCTATTTGGTCTTTAATGTAGAGCTTGAAATCAATTAGTTAAACTATAATCTATTGATAGTTTCTGTAAGCGTTTTATGGCCTGTTATTTTGTCTTTTCTTTGTTTATATTTTGGCAATAATAGTGATGACTATTAATCACCAACTAATGGGCTGCAATTGCCCTCTTAGTACATTCATCAAATGCATGTGTTCAATTGATGCAAGAGCAATACTTTAATATCAGATAGGATAGTGCTGATACATATAAGTTAATGATTGAAGATTAAACCTCTTTCAAAGTTGAGATATGATTCTAGTATAACAAATTAATAGAAAAGGTTAGATAACTCTGGATCATTTGCCTTTTAAAAAATTTAGATTTCAATAATTGATGACACTAGACTTTTTCACTTATCAAAATATATGATTTTATGGATTTGACACTATTAAAAGAATTGTATATTGAAATTAAACAACTGATTGTTAAATCGTTGACAATGCTCAATTTTAGACATGAATTTTTCATTTAGATAATTATATGTAAGTGGCCTGAATTATCATAATGTGTGTTAGATGATTTTTGCCTTTAGAAGTTATATACCTGACAATGTAACAAAATTTGTTAATCTCAGTTTTTCCTCAAGTTCTTTCAGCTTACTTGTTTCCATAAAATGTTCCACAACCATATCTTCTTTTATATTACATGGCCCTTCAAAGAAATAATGAAAATAAAAAAATCTATGGATTTGAACGTTGTGCTACTTCCTTTTAGTTACATAAGACTGACAATAAATTACCAATTATGAACATCATGAGGCTTTCAACAGCCTGAATCTCTCATCTGGTAAAAAAGATATCTTTTTTATTAGTTTATCCTGACTAATGTTTTACATAAATTATCAATCAGTGTTTTTTTGTTTGCCCATGCAGTTGCTCATCCTGCCTTTTTCTCTCACAACACATTTCCTACTCTTTTCAAATTCATCCATGTAAAAATCAAATGGTAGCTATCTAATGTTCAGCAGACCTGTCAACCAGTTAACTTGAAGAGCCATGTTGACCAAACAAAATTGTTTACCCTTTGTAGTATAAGTCTGAAGTCTAGTTTACAGTGCATACACCATTACCATTCTTGCTGTAAAAATCATTCATGTCATGCATGTTTACCTTTTAACAGGGTACACCATATCCTATCATAACACCACATTATTCCTTCAGCAAATCTAAACACATATACATTATGCTTCTATAATTGTGGCAAGCAAAATGCTTACCTTAACAAATTTTGCAAAAAATTATGAATGTAGAAAATATATAAATTACCTTCTTCTAGTTGTTTTAATTCTTCTTCGTGTTTAGATTTGAATTCCTCCAGCATATCTACAATAGGCTGTAATCTCATTTCTTTCAAGTTATCTATTAACATTTGTGTATTTGTTTTAGACAAAAGGCCATGTTTTGTCATTAAATGAAATACATTTTCACCAGTTTTAACTGTTTCAAGATCTTGAGCTGGAATTTTTTCAGCTCTCAAAATATATACCATCTTCTGAATATTATCTGAAAATGCAAACAGCAATACATGAGTTATCAAATATTTCCAATTAAACATATAAATGTAGCAGTTAATTAGCATTTAAATCATACACAGACTTAATTTAACAAACTGTTGGCAAAGCTTAACATAAACATTGTTAAATTACACTATAAATTAAGACAATTACTCCTATAAGAAGTCACCTGACAGTTTTGAAATCAATGAACATTTGGTTGAGCTCAGCATTTTGGACATGTTTGCCCTGTCAGATTCTCTCTATGTATAACTATTTGAAAATTAGACAAAACTTACATTTTACCTCTATGTTCCATATTTAGTCATGCCTGCCATCTAAAGGACACATTTTTCCAAACTATATACCCAATTAATGATTGTGGTCAAGTTTGATTAAATTGGTTCAGTAGTTTCAGGTGAGAAGATTTTTGCGAAAGTTAGAGGACAATGAGGATGGACAACAAACTATAAAAGACAATAACTCCTCAAGGGTCAATTTACCATTTTGGTCATGTTGACTTATTTGTAAACATTACTTTGCTGAACATAATTGCTGTTTACAGCGTATCTCTATCTATAATAATATTGAAAATGATGATTAAAAACTGCAAAATTTCCTTACAATTACCAATTCAGGGGCAGCAACCCAACAACAGCTTGGCTGATTTGTCTGCAAATTTCAGGACAGAATAGATCTTAACCCGATGAACCTTTTTGACATTGTCAAATTGCTCTAACTGCTTTAGTTTTAGAGATATAAGCCAAAAACTGCATTTTTATGTTCTATTTTTAGCCATGTCTGTCATCTAGGTTGGCACCTGGGGTCATCTGACACATTTTTTTTATACAAGTTACCCTATTGATGATTATGGCCAAGTTTGGTTAAATATATATGGCCTAGTAGTTTCTGAGGAGAAGATTTTTGAAAAAGTTAATGGATGCCAAACAACGAATGACAGACAAGATTTAGGCTAAACAGCATTTGTACACCAATATAAAACTTGTCCAAGATATCGCTAATATAAACCTGAAGTATAAGTTTTTATAAAAATCTGGCAAGAATAGTACATCTTCTCCAGTAAATTTGTGCTTAATTGCCACCATTAAATCATCATTTGATGTGGCAAATCATTAAACACAGCAAGACTGTTTTTAAAAATCTAGCATAAACATATATCTGAAGCCTGTTTTAACTGGAACATGATTGTGTAAACATTGAAGTAGTGGTATCAAAAAGTTTTAATTTTCTTAATAAAAAAGTTACTATAGAAGATGCTCACTGAATCATGGTTCAATTAGGTAAGTGTTGAAAGAAAAAGATTTAAAATTTCGGGGGCAGTACGTTATTTGAGAAGTGTATATAAGACACAAATCGATAACAGTCTCTGATATAAATATTTTTAAAAAAATTGGCGTTTTCTGTGGAAAAAATATTGTTTAATTACAAATTTAGGAAGTACAATGAAGTATAAGAAAATATATTTATACATCATATCACAAATATTTCTGACTTTGTATGATTTGCAGCTCAATGAAATCGGTCCCTTTCTTTAGTAGTATAGATAGTACAAACCTGTGATTAACTTGTCACTGATTTCCGACAGCAGATGCTGGAATTCTCTATCTAGTTTTGTCATTGAGGAATTCAATTTCTTGAACTCTAATAAAAAAATAGAATATGTTAGTAGGGCTGAAAGTGTATGATATTGAAAAAATCTATTATATTATATCTAATGTTATGTATATGCATACCTGTCAACTGACCCGTATTCTGCAGGTGGGACCCGAGATTTTCACAGTTTTGAGGGATCACCCGGGACACCTGCTGGGTCTTTGAATAACCCGTGAATTCAGAAAATGCACCGTTTTCACCCGTATTTCTTAGCCTTGAGATTGATTTCATAAGTAATATTCCTTTGAAATACCGGCAAATTCGTAATTCTTCCATGAACAGGAAGTTCATCTAGCTGTAATGGCTTCACTTGACAGCTTTGGTGTCAAACACACTGTAAATTAACACCAATTATCTTAGCTTTAGGTCGTAAATAAATTGCATTGTTGTTTTACAAACATATTTCAACTAGAGTTACTTCGCCTTTTTTGTCACCATTCAAAATTATTCCTTATATTTACGTTTTAGTGTGAAAAAGATTAAATCTTAAAAAAATAAAATTCAAATACATATTGAAATACGTGTATAACTTTTCATTATTTTTATACTTTTATACAATAAAAAAAATATAATATGTTAGTAGGGCTGAAAGTGTATATGATATTGAAAAAATCTAGTATATTATACCTTATGTTATGTAATATGTATGGTAGTATGCGTTTTTATGGTTTAGTCAATAAGTTGTGTCCCTTTGTATAATAATGAGGCATATTTGTCATGTGATGTAATCTGCCTTAATCTTAATAAATGTGCAATGGAAATAGAAGTGCTCTTGCTTCTCTCAAAAGAATATAAGCTTAGTGGCATGGGGAGGCAAGTACTTATTCATCCATATCATGCATGTACGATATAATCTCCATTGAAGAAAGAAATGCCAATACTTATACAACTTTATACCAAATATCATTGACCTACCACTAATGGTTAACTACAACCTATTTAATCACAAACTAATACATTGCTGATGCCATCACTGTAGTCAGAAACAGCATACCTATATGTCTTAATTGCTTTTTTACTCTGTCAGGGTGAAACAAATCCTTACTTAAGAATTGGTTCTCAATGAATATGAAGAATGACTATAACTTACTTATCTTAAAACAGGTCTCGCAAACAAATTTTCTGTCTTCAAATTTCTATTACATTCATGTTAAAGAAACAAACGTATTATGCCGTCCACATCTGTTCTACTAGAGACATGGTAGATCTAGGCTATCTGAAAAATTATATAAAATTAAAAAAATTAAAAAAATTAAAAAAATTATAAAAAATCTTATATGCCCAAAACAAGTACTGATTATAAGCTACGAGTATAATGGGATAAAAGTGGAATAAATGAAGAATGTGTCCATCGAGTAACACAGATGATGATCCCTCTTTTTGCATATAATACATGTAAAATTGAGAATGGAAATGGGGAATGTGTCAAAGAGACAACAACCCGACCGTAGAACAGACAACAGCAGAAGGTCACCAACAGGTCTTCAATGTAGCGAGAAACTCCCGCACCCGGAGGCATCCTTCAGCTGGCCCCTAAACAAATATAAACTAGTTCAGTGATAATGAACGCCATACTAATTTCAAAACTGTACACAAGAAACCAAAATTAAAATAATACAAGACTAACAAAGGCCAGAGGCTCCTGACTTGGGACAGGCGCAAAAATGTGGCAGGGTTAAACATGTTTGTGAGATCTCAACCCTCCCCTATATCTCTAGCCAATGTATATATATATATATATATATATATAACCTTATAGGTTGCATTTCTGTAAATATTGACAATGCATTTTCCCATAGGAACTCCCTTTACGGCTTAAACTGTACCACTTTTACTATGAAGTTTTGAAAAAAATCATATCCTAGAATTGAAAGTTCATATGCTGAGTGACTACTATTTTTTTCAAAGGTCAAAATATAGGGCTGTACGTACCGCATATTTTCCATGTTTAAATGCCCCATACTTCTAAGAGTTTAAACTAACACTTAATTTCTAAACATTACCCCTACCTTGACTGTAGGGTTACCAAAGATTTCAATATAAACAATATTTACATATATGTTTACTGGTAACATTCCCAAGTAATGTTTCTATGAGATGCAACCTACAGATCAGAAGTGGGAACCAGTATGTTAACAAAATTAATAATATATGAATATTCTATTTCTCCCCCAAAAAGGCATGGTTTGAGAAATTCTGTATAATTTACAAAATGCAACCTATAAAGGTAAATAACTAGTTATATAGAGAACTATAAAAGTGGTGCACATAAATTTGAAACTTGATCTGTGTTTTATGGTAATAGCATTGTTTATAAAAATTCATAACATTTGGTTGAGGCTAAACAGTTATTGATATTAAAACGGATACAAAAATTCAGCATTTTTCCCATGCATTAGGGGACATAACTCCAGAATAGAAAAAAAGTTGTGCATCCAATTTTGACTTTGGTCTAATGTTAAGTAGTAAATAGGTATTGTGTATTATATATTTAATACATTTGGTTAAAACAGTCTAAAGTATGTTTAAGGTTTATAAGAGAACGGAAACAAATATAAACTTCTTCCTTTTGTGGAAAAAAGGAGTAAGGGCAATAAGGCCGTTATCTGGCCCAAAAATTACTGCAAATTTAAAAGTTATCATACATATTTTCAAATAACTGACAAGTGTCTATGGTAAAAAGTATTCAGAAAAACCAAAAAATTTTGGACATTGAACATGTTGAACAAGTTACCATGGCAACAAATCATGACTTAATTTGCATATGTTGTTAAATTTAATGATTTTCCTTGTTTTTCATCAATCTTTTTAAGTATATATTTAAGTTTGAAAAGTATATGTGCACCCAAGAAACAACTTTATATTTGGCGATATTTTGACAAAAGTTATAAAAAAGATTCTGTTAAATTATTTTGTTGTTTCTTGGCTGCGCACGATGTGTGGTCCACAACAGAAAGAAAGATGGAAAACTAAATAATTTCTGTATTTTTCATCGTTTTTGTGAAAACAGTACATATTATGATGTAATTGTGACGTTGTCACATAAGAATCTTAATGTTTTTTATTTATATTTCTTGACCTTTTGCATTTCTAAACATTATGTGCCAATTTGAAAAAGTTATCAAGCGGTTTTTTTTCTTGGGCCAAAACCAGGCCTTAATGCCCCTACTCTTTTGGTTGATTATATAGGGAATCACAGAAGCACAGAACATTAGAGTACAGAATAACTATATTATTGAATTTATTAAAAATTTCAAGCACAAGAAATTATGCAAGTTCCATTTATAATTAAAAATAATTCCAAGTTCAGTTAAATACTAGCCTGTTCCCTAATTATAACATGAATATACTAAAACTACATCTATAGGCAGATTCATGGGGTGGGGGTGGGGGCTTCCCCCCCCTCTTTCATGGGAAAAAATTAGTTAATTATATTTGGAATCACTGAAGCATGACTGGAGTGCCCCCCCTTTTTTTTTTAAATCATACAGCCTGCTCCCCCTTAATCCCCCTTATGAAAAGTTTTAGATCTGCCACTGAACTAATTTAATATAAATCAATACTTTAGATGGTCATACCTGCCAACTGTCACTATTTGTGGGGGATTTCCCCCATGGAAGCTCTCAAATGGAAAGGAGTAGGTCCAGTAAGACCCCTTTTTGGCCCCAAAATATAGCAGTTTTACAAAATTGAAAAAAAATGTAAACTTTAGTTATTTGTAGAATGCTTCTGCTACATGAATATGGGCTGTTTTTGACAATACTATGCATATATATCAGGTACTAGCACCATTAAGTCGTGCTTAATAACTGAAATCTTCACAATTCAAGCATTTTAGTTAAATTCTAGATGGTTTTCATGTAAAACGAAAGTGGCTGCATTTGTGTTCATCCTTAATATTGAAATGTAAGTTGTATTTTATGATAATACATAACATATAAAGGATGAGGATGAACACGGATGAGGCCACTCTCATTTTTGACAAAAAAAATCTGAAAAGTGACATTTTTCTGCATATTTGGTAGATTTTTCATATTTAAGCTTTAATCGGATCGTTTTTAATTTGACTAGATCAGTTCAAATCTTTCACAAACTAATTGATTCAAATGAAATAGACACTTAAGTGTTTAAAAAGTGGTCAAAATCTTTCGTCAGATGAACCTGAAATTTGATCCAAAATCGGTCCTTACCGGACCTATTTCTTGTAAGAGCATTTTTGTCTACAATTTTAAACAAGGCACTGGCTACGGTTACATGGAAATGTAACAATAATAAAAATATTATTGTTACATTGGAGACTAATTGCCGGAATGAAAAGTTGGGCAAGGAACCGATTTATTACGAATGTAACAATAATTACTGAGCTGAGGCTACGGTTACATGACGTTATTGTTACATGAAAACAGCAATGTACGCTAGATTTATTAAACTTGCTTAGTTCTTTTATATTTATGTACCAAACAATACTTGTAATACTGATAAATAATAAATATTATTATTAAACAAATGGTGCATAGTTTTACGTATTCATATATAATGGTTTTGATATTCTATAAGATACTAATCAATAGTAGGAGTGTTAAAGGGGAAACATATAGTTCAATGGTTTCACTTTTTTAAAGTATTGAACTGCACACCTACTCTTATTACTGTCATTATACTTTGAACCAATTTTGTTTAGGGTGAAAAATTTAAAACTTGGGATGCGTTTTTAACGAAACTGAAACAATATCAAGACATAAATTTCATACAGCTATATACAACTTGACGCAAATTGATACATCAAAAGCAAAGTTTGCTAACTGTAAATTAAATACTAAGATCTTCTGTATGTACACGTATCCGTGGAGGACTTAATTTCGTTCATCAAAAATGTGTCGGACTTTAAAAACCACTTACTGGATTTGTAGAAATTGTCATTATAAATAAAAAAAAAATACAGTAAATAAATTGTATGTGATAAATGTATGTATTGTAAATATAAAATAACTGTCTTCAACTTTTATTATTTAGTACATATTACTACGTATAGTCATATCGTACATTGCTATTTTTCATGTAACAATAACACAATGTAACCGTAGCCTCAATAATTATTGTTACATTCGTAATTAAACAGGTCCTTACCCAACCATGCATTCCGGCATTTAGTCTCCGATGTAACAATAATATTTTTATTATTGTTACAGTTCCATGTAACTGTAGCCAGTGCCTTTAAACAAAGCAGTAGTTTTATAATTGCTATAAGCTTTAAAATTAAAAGTATAAAGTAAAAAACAACATTAAAATACATTTGAAGGCGCCCTTAAAGGTTTTGTTGGAATACAACTTCAAGAGCCATTTTGCACACAAAACGGCCATGGGTATTTTGAAATGTTGGCCATGTTGGCAGGTATTGGATGGTACATAGCTAGAGATATGCACTATTATTGTTTCAATCAATTTTATCATTATTCAGTGTTTGCAGAGACATGAACATGTAATACAATTGTATTACATGTCTCTGGTGTTAGTTGAAAAGGAATGCTCACTATATAAATTGGCATGCCATATATAAAAGTTTGTACAGTATTTAAGATCTGATATATGTGAAGAACGAAAGTGAAAGTAGGATCTTATAATAAGACTTCCTAACCGGTATGGTTGTTGATTTGTCATATCTCTGTGTATTACATTTTTCATTTCAAGTGACGTGTAAGCATATAGGTTAAAGTTGCTTGCAGTTATGCTGTGTTGAAAGTCTTGAAATAACCAAGGACTCGTTCATTATTTTCATTTCGGATGTTTACCTGTTTAATTACCTGTATTGCAACTCCCTCCTATGACAGGATAACCACCATTCTTATAAATCTGTAAAATAACATTTTCTCCTCCTTAGATATAGTAATTAAACTCAATAATGATAACTTGTGCGGTACGCGGGTGTTGGTAATGACGGTAATGTCTATTTAGTTACAATAAAAGTTCAAAGATCAAAATAGAAAATACGGTGCTAGTATAATGATAAGTCCCTAATGCTAGATCAAGATAGTGTGTTGAACATTGTTGAAAGCTTTGTTGGAGCTCCCACTGTCGATTCCGGTAATTTATTCCAGGCTACTGCTGTTCGTGGAAAGCATTTTTAGTAATCGTGTCTTTGGCTGAATATGGTGTCACTATATGCCCATGATGCCATGGTATTGTAGTTTCTAGATGTTCTGTTTAATGGATTAATTCAGGTAACTACCGTAAGTATCTAGTGGAATTGCTACTATAGTCCATTTACATGTTTGTAAAATAGGCATAATTTGACATTCACTCTTCGTTGGTATAGAGGTATATCCACTTAAGCTTGCTTATCGTATTTGTGACACTCGATTCGTTACTGTAGTCATAGAAAATATAACGAGTCGCTCTCCTTTCATGTCTTTGTATCTGGCGTGTAGGGATCCCATATTTCTGCGCCGTATTCCACTCTTGGTCTTACGACTTACTAGTGCGTTGACAGCATTGGTTTTTAAAGGCAGTGCTTTAAGGCCTGACTTTTAAGTCATGAGGTTCATCTTTTCATACGCAATCTTTGCAGGGGGTCTTTTGGCCAGAAATAGATCCGGAAATGTTCGAATTTCTCCTCTTCTTTTTATGGTATGATATGGTTTTTATTTCTTTCATTTACATTGGGGACTAAAGAAACGATCAGTTTGTTTTGTTTGTTTTATAGAACTTGTTATGAGTGTGTATTTTGCATTATAAGCAGTCAACCTGACTACAAACTATCATTATGTGTATTCCGTGCGGAAAGAGGTCGGGTCAATTTCGAGTGTTATCTGACATCTAAAGATTCTTTAATTAGTTCAGATGTTGATATAACAATGAAAAGTCGACTGAACATGATTAATATTGCATCTTCTATAATTCAAAGCGGAATTCGGTTTATGAACGAGAAACTGTAAAGCGTTTTCAATTTCGGTATTAGTTATGTATGTTGTCTACGTATTATCCTGGTTCCCGGTACTACGTTCCCGGTATTAGCTTTTTGTGTATGTGATGTGTAACATTACGATCGGGTACCAGCCAATCTACGTGTGTATGTGTACATGATTTCCCGCCAAAATGACCGTTTTACAGCTATGGAAAAAATAGTCCATAAACGTTCCGTATAATGATATGCAAATTCATAATTAATCGTAACTTTTTTTATCTTTGTATAATAAATATAACAAAATGGATTCCACAAAATTGAAAATAGCATTATTTTACGAGGATTTCTCATATTTTTCTCACTTCCGGCGCAGTAATACGTATGTTTTGAAGAAGCTCGAAGAATTTGACAAAGTGAATTGAGAAGGAAACGGATAGATATACGTCCTTGCTATCAGGTAAAACAATTTAAATGTGCAGAACAAACACATTTACTACGCACAAATAGTACAGACTTAAGCTTTTTATTGTCTTATACACGACTGTAGTCTAGTCGACGGCGGTGACCTACAAGGTACGGGTCATACTGGGTCAAGTCTAAATATGTAAACATATCCACGTGCTATTAGGTAGAAAGCATCGTAATGCAATATCTACAATTTTTCCTCCTTTATACATCGTTTTACCAGATATATTTCTCCTTTATAAATCGTTTAACCCGATATATTTCTCTCAAATACACTTAAACACGGGTTGTATGTACGTATCTTTTCTAGTGTTTTCTTGTCCTTATTAAAGTTCATTTGTTGATGTTTAAATATTTTTGAACGACTGAACACAGGAGAGAATGAATGCAACAATTATATATACTGAAGACTTGGGCTGTACAATGATAGTGTACGTATTATATATCATACTGATAATTATTCTAGCAGTAATTATGTTAATTTAGGATGTAATGACAGGAATTCATGAGCTATGCCTCAGGCTTTCTGAAAAAAATATCAATGACAATGTAAACAGGAACAAAACATTGACACGAATGCTGCTCTCTTCTATGTTATAGTTATTTAGGTATGTGTGTTGCACAAGTTTCAAAAAAATTAAGTTATAAAACTTTTTTTCAGGGCACAAACCCACTTTTAATAAAGAGACTTGTCTACTGCCATACCCATCCTAATTTCATGCACCATTTGCAAGCAAGAGACTGAATGGTTTGCAAAATTAAAAATCAGGACGGTGTCCAATTAAAACAAAAGAACTAAACTGGATGAATATTGTAGGAGAAATCTAGAGGAAAGTTTTGATTTGTGAAATTGGTTTTCATGAAAAGACATTCATTCTAGCCTGCAGAAAGGAACTATAACTGTCCACCACCAACTGACGAGCTAATGTTGAGCTTCACATATGGAATTACTCAAATACCATCAATGTCTGTGTTTTCAGCACAGATTTCACAAGTTATGACACAGCTGTGTTTTTTTATACCTGTTTATAGAGTTGTATACTAAATTTTTATTTTTTTATCAATAAATATATATTGTGTCATTTAAGAACTTGTATTTTGCCAAAAGATGCATACTAGTGAATGAAAGTGGTGCAGTTCATTTTGCTTTGGTATATAGAATTGAATTACAATTGTTCATGTTATTGGAATGCTTATAAAATAAGGAGATGTGGTACAATGTATATGATATTTAGTGAGTTAATCAAGCAAAAGTGAATAAGAAATTGGTATAAGCAGTTACAGGTACATGTACTACTGTACAATCTCAAACAATGAGAAAAACTCATACCGTAAAGAGAATTTCATATTTACAAGTAAGTTTTGTTTTTGCGTTGAATAATTTTCTTCTATTGTTTTAATTGCAAATATTGGAAGTGGTTAAAATGCTAATGAGACAGCTGTTATGGCCACAGAGCCTTAATTGAAAACTTCTTTTTCATTCATACCAGTAGATTTTGCCTGGAGTTAGAAACATATCTGCCAACTTTTCAAAATGCACATGGGGGTTTTACATGAAAGATGGTTCATATAGTCATACAAAACCTTCAAGGGGGCCTTCAAATGGAAGCAGGACAAGTCGCCCCACTGGCTAATCACCCCACTTTTTAAAAAACCGCCACAAACTGATTTATCAAATGGCCCCACATGTGAAATTGGTTAAATCATGTTTAATATTACTCCTGCCAACTCGCCCTACTTATAAAAAAACGGTAATATTTAGATTAATAATATATATATAATTAAAAATAAAAACTCGCACCACTTTAATGAAAACTAATGTACACAGAATACAAACAAACCGAAAATTAATTTACTTGCTATTATTGATATATACTGAAATTATAATTCTAAAAAAAACCTGATTGTTGAAGAATAACTAAGTTTTGAAGCTTAGTTATTTGCATAACAATTGAAAAGAAACCTGTTAAATGTATCATAATGCAATATATGGAATTGAACTTATATTCGATGGGATAACATCTTTTTCCATAAGTGGGGTGAGTTGGCATTACTAAATTCATCCTGGTTAATAATATATTTATCTAGATATCACCGATTTCCATTAGGTGGGACCAGTTGGCAGGAGTAATATTAACGGGATTTAACACGGTTCACAAGTGGGGGCGATTTGGTTATCTAGGTTGGGGCAGTTTTTTTGTCGAGCCTGCAACTTTTGTCGCAGAAAGCTCGACATAGGGATAGTGATCCAGGGGCGGCGGCGATGTTAGCTCAGTTCTTAAAAGCTTTATATTTTAGAAGGTGGGAGACCTGGATGCTTCATACTTTGTATATGGTTGCCCTCATGTTACGAAGTTTCCGTCAGTCACATGTCCAATGTCCTTGACCTCATTTTCATGGTTCAGTGACTACTTGAAAAAAAAGTTAAAATTTTTGTAATGTTAAATTCTCTCTTATTATAAGTAATAGGATAACTATATTTGGTATGTGCGTACCTTGCAAGGTCCTCTTGCCCGTCAGACAGTTTTCACTTGACCTCGACCTCATTTCATGGATCAGCGAACAAGGTTAAGTTTTGGTGGTCAAGTCCATATCTGAGATACTATAAGCAATAGGTCTAGTAAATTCGGTGTATGGAAGCATTGTAAGGTGTACATGTCCAACTGGCAGGTGTCATCTGACCTTGACCTCATTTTCATGGTTTAGTGGTTATAGTTAAGTTTTGTGTTTTGGTCTGTTTTTCTTATACTGTTTGCAATAGGTCTTCTATATTTTGTGTATAGAATGGTTGTAAGGTGTACAGGTCTACCTGGCAGGTGTCATATGACCTTGACCTCATTTTCATGGTTCAGTGGTCAAAGTTAAGTTTTTGAGTTTTGGCCTTTTTTTCTAATACTATATGCAATAGGTCAACTCTATTTGGTGTATGGAAATATTTCATGATCTACATGTCAGTCGCGCAGGTTTTATCTGACCTTGATCTCATTTTTTACAATTTATTGCTCAGTGTTAAGCTTTTGTGTTTTGGTCTGTTTTTCTTAAACTATAAGCAATAAGTCAATTTTATTTGTTGTATGGAAGAATTGTTAGCTGTACATGCCTACCTGGCATGGTTTATCTGACCTTGACCTCATTTTCATGGTTCAATTGTCAATGTTTTCTTGGTTTATGTTAAGATTATGTGACAGTTGTAATAAAGCTTTATTATTAGGATTATCAACATAATATCAATGATTAGTAAAGAAGGCGAGACATTTCAGTGTTTGCACTCTTGTTTTACAAGTGGGGCGATTTGTCATAGATTCCCTTCAAATATATTCTAATGTGGTTTTTGACTTCTTCGTGCATTAACAAGCTCATAGCCATTGTTGAATTAATTGTTTTCTTTAAAATAGTCGACAAAATTGCTCTTACAAAATTTCCATTTGGGAGCCTTGAGCTCGATGGGGGAAATACTCTGCAAATACTGACAGTTGCCAGGTTACCATTATGTTACTTGGTGTTCTTGCTATAAACACAGTACAGAGACTAGTCAATCTTTGTGAACTATTTTTTATGGGAGTCATAGAATATGCGTATACCATCAATAATTAAAAATAGTCTTATTTATATTGAAAAGGAAAAGTTCTTATATGTCTAAAGAAGAGGGACGAAAGACACCAAAGTCAAAATCATAAATTTAAAGCAAACTGACAAGGCCATGGCTAAAAATGCATTTCATGGGAGGCACAGAAAATATACTGTAAACATAGACTATAGATATAGGTGAACTAGGTACAAAAGAACTCTGAATCTTAAATACTACAAACCACCTCTGTTCTATGGAAGATAATGGTATAACTGGACTAGAAATACACACAACCTGTAATTAACTGCCTTTACAGCGCTTTCGCGCTTTGATTATTTGCTGTCAGTGGATCTTTTTGATGTTTCTGCTGAGCATCCCTTGTGCTTGGTTTGCACTGGCTACAATGTTCTTTATAGATGTGTGTAAGTTCCAGCTTAGATTATCGTTGATGGTAATTCCCAAGTATTTTGTGAATTAAAAAAATTACATGGCTGTTAACATGCTAAACACATTTAATCTAAATATGTCACTACTTGAACACGTTAAAGGACAAACGTTCACGTTTAGACTGTATAAGCACTTTCCTAAACATGTTTAGATATTGAACATGGCAGTTAATCCCTATGAACATGTTATTAGTTCGTTTATATGAAATGTGCTTAGAAAAGTGTTTAGGTTCTAAACACAATTATTACAGTGTACACTGCAGGTCTGCACACGTTTTTATACAAATTAATCTTTCTTCTACATGTTTGTTAAAGACCTGCGCATGCTGCGTGTTGCTGCAGACCTGCGGCAAATATTTATATTCAAATAAATCTTTCTTCTGTGTGTTTGCTGCAAACTTGCAGAAACTGTATACCGATTATACAATTAACCAATGACATGTTGTGTATACTCATTACCATGATTACATTATCTTTTTACACAGCAAATTCTTACCAGATGCTCCGCAGGGCGCAGCTTTATACCACGGGGGTCCGCAGAGGTCGAAACCCTTAACAGTTGGGGCAAGTATGGACACCACAATTAAGCTTGATACAGCTCTGAATTTGGAATGTGATTAAAAAGACACAACATAGGTTTCTGACACAGAATGAATATGGTCTAAAGACTTAAACTTAAAAACTTTGAAAAAATATATATAATACAATACATAAGGATTCATAATGCGGTCTCACTAATTAGCGACAACAAGAATTTTAGCGACAACAAGCGTCAACAAGCGTCAAGAAGCGACAACAATAATTATTTTAGCGACAACAAGCGACAAGAAACTATTTAGCGACAAGAAAACATATTTTGTTTAATCAAAATTTGCAATAAATATTAAAAGAATATTCAAAAGAAAATAATTTTAGCGACAAGAAAGTTAAAATTGATAGAAAAAAATGAAACATTATTTACATATTTATTTTATCATCTATTATGTTTTTGTTTCAATTTTATAGAGTGTGCATTTCCTTTGCTCTACCAAGCTGACTGAAGCCATTCAACTTTTATGTTTAG
The DNA here is from genome assembly GCF_036588685.1 of Mytilus trossulus. Classification (NCBI taxonomy): domain Eukaryota; kingdom Metazoa; phylum Mollusca; class Bivalvia; order Mytilida; family Mytilidae; genus Mytilus; species Mytilus trossulus. Next base: position 29,473,887 of record NC_086382.1, read on the forward strand.
TATAAAGTAAATTGTCAGAACATCACCTGATACTTAATCGCAAGTTAGATCAGAAATAGAAGCTGGTAAATCAGTTAAACAAATTTTCACCGATAGCTTTGAATCTGAACATCAGCCACGTGACTCAAAATATGTCCAAAACGTTAAATATCATGTTTTAAAATAATGAAAAAATCCTTTCAACAAACAAAATATTGCTGATAATATGCAAACTGTTATTAACATGAATTCTGCCAAGCATCCTTTTTTGAAAGAAATTGTTCAGACCACAGGCAAATCACCAAGTGTTATCTGCTACACAGATTTCCAAATGAAGCATTTTGCCAGTGCTTGTAAATCATCAATAATTGGTGTTGTGCATGTGCACGTAAACCTTGCCAACGGAAACGTATTAAAAATGCTAAAACTACAACTTCAAAAAAGGGCAAAAATACAGTGAACCTTAGTGGTAAAAATCTACGGCTTATCAAATTGGACCACCATGTACAAAATGTATAAATATTATGTTAGATAGGAATGTACATATTACCAGAGACATGTAATACATGTATTATATGTCTCTGATATTACTATATAATGACTAAAAATAATTTAAAAAAAAAAAGAAAAATATATATGGACCCCAAGGTAGAACCACGTCCTCGTCGTGTGGTCTGGAAACACGCTTAAATAATAAAGATGTCAAAGCGTGGCTGCGAGTTCTACCAATAAAGCATCGAATTGACATAACAAGAGTACACTTAGAGCATAGTATTAAGCAAATGAATCAAAATATTATATTCCATTATGCCCGCTCCATATCTATCTCCATTCGTTTATTCATACTTTGACTTTGATGAAAACAGATACATCCATTATCTTATACATATTCTTCATATTTAAAAAATAAAAAAAAGAAGCTCAATCTCTTTTTTCTTCACAAATGTTTAATTCCTTCATCTACCAATATACTACTATAAGCTTCACAATCTCTTTCTTCCTCATAAATGTTTCATTTCTTCGTCTATCTATATAATAAAACATTTTAATTAGACATATCTGCTCGTGAATTAAAAAAAAAATTATAACATACAAATTTCTTTATATCTAATATCTAATATTTAATAAAAAATGTTTTCTTGTCGCTAAATAGTCTTCTTGTCGCTTGTTGTCGCTAAAATAATTCTTGTTGTCGCTTGTTCACGCTTGTTGTCGCTTTTTGACGCTTGTTGTCGCTAATTAGTGAGACCCTCATAATGTGCTCTTCTTCCTATGTGCAACTTCAAAACTTTTGGGAAAATCGACGATCATTTAAGATTTTTCTGGTCATATTTTTTGTAATCCAGAATAAAAAGTATGAAAAAAATGTCCAATAAGTTATAAATATTTGTATATCCAGCTAGATAATAAAAATGGCACGTATTTCAGCATTAATTGGGTAGAACACAAATCCAGGGTGCTCGCATAAGGCAGCTTAATTAACTGTATACAAATCTAAGTACATGTTTAGATTCAGCATATCAAAGAACCCCAAGGATTCATTTTTCGTTAAAATCAACCTAAGTTTAATTTTGGACCCTTTGGATATATTAATGTAGACCAATTTGAAAACAGGACCAAAAATTGAGAATCTAAATACACGTTTAATTAGCTTTTGCATATTAAAAAACACTAATGATTCATTTTTTATCAAATCAAACAAAGTTTTGGACCCTTTTTCTTTAACTGTTGGGACCAAAACTCCCACAATCAATCCCAACCTTACTTTTATCGTAATTAACCTTGTGTTTAAATTTTATAGATTTCTATTTACTTTTAATTAAGTTATAGTGCGAAAAACCAAATGTCTTCGGACGACGACAACGTCATACCAATATGCGACCAATTTTTTTTTTCAATTTTTGCAGTCGTATAAAAAAGTGATGTATTTTGTATCATAGATCTAATTTATTAGTTCATTGTATGTTCACTTGTGTTAATATGTCTTTTGATTGATTTAAGCCACTTCAATTGATATTTTATTATATGTCTTTCAATGTTGTGTTGTGACACTATTGTTCTAGATAAGGGTGAAGGTTTGATACCATTAAAACGTTCAAACCCGCTGCACCTGTACATCAGGAAATTTGTTGTCCCAACTTTTCTGATTAGGTTCTATTACAGCCGATTTCATTGAGTTGAAGCCAAAGGTATTATCTTTGGTTAGCTTGCTTGTTAGGTGAACCGTAAAGTCATTGTTAGGCCAGGTAAACTACCCTCCTGTAAGAGTAGACTAGTCCAGTAGATAACCCATCTATCTGTCTGTTGGACTAGGCTACTTCGAAAGGAGGGTAGTTAACCTGATCAACAATGACTTCACGGTTCAGCTAACAAGCAAGCTAATTAAAAGATATTTCCTGTAGTTTCACACTCAATGAAATCCGCTGTAATATTACACAGAACTAGAAATTGAAGAAACAAGACACGACTTCATCCTCATCAAATTTAACATACATGGTCATTTCAGTATCAGAATCTGACAAACGAGACGATTTAAATTTTGAAATTATTAATTTTCCCCACCTTTAAAGCAAAATTCTAACTTCACCTGCATATGAACTATACATTTCCCGACTTATTCGGTATTCAAGAGCTGGCAGCTACTACTCAGACTTTGTTAAACGGTACCAGTATCTGACGACAGAACGTTGATGAACCAGGATATGTCCTTTTTATAATAAGGTTCATCGGGAGGTATCAAGACCTTGTAGATGAATTATCTGCATTAACTTCACAAATAATACACGATGGTCTTGATGTATAGATTTTAGGTACAGACGTTAGTTCTCATCTTAATAATGTGTTAAAGTATTCTTTAATTTATTTGTCGTTATGAATATTACTTTTACTGTTCAGTCTGTTAATTCTTTGGCACTGGCTACGGTTACATGGAAATGTAACAATAATAAACATATTATTGTTACATAGGAGACTAAATGCCGGAATGCAAAGGCGGATAAGGAACCGATTAATTACGAATGTAACAATAATTACTGAGGCTACGGTTACATGGCGATATTGTTACATGAAAAACAGCAATCATTAAACTTAAATCTTGTATAGTTTTGATGCCTTTATCTTGCATATGTACGAAATAATACTTGTAATAATGATAAATAATAAATATTATCGTTAACAAATGGTGTTGAAATTGTTTTTTCTAACGTATAAATGGTTTTGGTGTTTTAAAGATACTACTTTAGATAAGTAGTGCCAAAGGCGAAAATATAGACCAATGGTTTGTTGTTGAGAACTCGGGCTGAGAAAAGTGTTCACTTTAAGTATTTAACTGCACGCCTACTCGTACTACTGTCATTATACAATGCACAATGGATGAAGAGATTCTTGTGACCAATTTTGTTGTGGGTGAAAAATTTAAAACTTGGAATTCGTTTGAAACAAAACTGAAACAATATCAAGACACAAATGTCATTCAGCTATACAAACGCAGTTCTAAAAAAATGATTCATCTATAACAAAGTTTGCTAACTGTGAAGTAAAATACTGTGAACTTCGGTATACATGTATCCACGGAGGACGTAATTTCGTTTCAAAATCAGATGGAGCTCGTCCAAACCAAAGGTAAGTTATTTTAACCTATAAACGAATATCAATGGGTCATAATATTCAATTCGTTTCATAATTTAAAGTTTGAATTGACACAGACCAAGTCTCCAACTCTTTTTCGCCATCTTTCAACGACATATTTTCTACATCTACATCATTTAAATGCAGAGGGTCTAAGACCCATTACGCATGTAAGTTAAGTCATTCAATATGGTGCTCATTAAAAACATTATTATATGTGAAATGCTCCAAAAACCACTTACTGGATATGTAGAAAATGTCATTGCAAATAAATAATTAAAGAATTAATATTTAATAATTGTATATATTGTAAATATAAAATAAATGTCTTTAATTTTTATTATCTAGTACATTTTAATAGACCCATCGTATATTGCTATTTTTCATGTAACAATAACGCTATGTAACCGTAGCCTCAGTAATTATTGTTACATTCGTAAATAATCGGTTCCTCACCCGACTTTGAATTCCGGCATTTAGTCTCCTATGTAACAACAATATTTTTATTATTGTTACATTTCCATGTAACCGTAGCCAGTGCCTTTTACTAAACCACTGAAGGTTACAATTGATACCACGCTGAGTATTTTATCAGTTCAATGTTGAAATTTATTTTTGTAAAGAAGCACGGAATTCCATTGAACTAGCTGTCCGGCAGATAACTACGAGCTAAAGTACTCTCATGCAGATCTGTTCAATGTCACACGGTCTTTTTGTGTCGAGATGTATAAGTACCCGGTCACGTCCACTTGTATTTTTGTCCATCGGATGAGTTAAGTCTTTTTCAACTGATTTTTATAGTTCGTTCTTATGTTGTATTGTTATATACCAGTGACCCAGGTTAGCCTGCGGGGTGGGTTGGGATTCCGCTAACATGTTTAATTAACCCCGTCACATTATTTATGTATGTGCCTGTCCAATGTCAGGAGCCTGTAATTCAGTGGTTGTCGTATGTTTATGTGTTACATATTTGTTTTTCGTTCATTTCTCTTTTATATAAATAAGGCCGTTAGTTTTCTCGTTTGAATTGTTTTGCAGTGCCTTAACGGGGCCTTTTATAGCTGAGTATGCGGTATGGGCTTTGCTCATTGTTGAAGGTCGTACGGTGACCTATAGTTGTTAATGTCTGTGTAATTTTGGTCTCTTGTGGACAGTTTTCTCATTAGAAATCATACCTCATCTTCTTTTTTCAATGATATATACCACATCTCCGTATTTTATATCCTTTGAAATGTAGGGTTTTGAGTAAAAGAAGATCTTGGTGTATGGTATATTTTCAAATTCACAATTATAAGTATACCCGATTCTAAACCCTACATTTGTTAACATTGATTATTAAATGAAAAATAACCCACCTGATAGCATATTTATTGATAATATCACTTAAACATCATACATGTTATATATAGTAACCTTTACTTGCAGTTATCTTTCGGTTGGAACTTTGCCAGTTTAATATATTTTACAAATGTCAAAGTTGCTGTTTTGCATATTATCAGCTAATATGGATCAGCAGGTCAAGGTTGTACGTTTGGTGTATTCTTATCACAAACAAAATATACACCATGTACACCATGCTCCTTTTATGCAGTTGTTAATGTGGACGGGTATAAGATCACTGGCGTCAACGTGATGATCGTAACTGGATCGGAACTGAGTTACGATCATCCCAATATGGCGGACAGAAATATAGGGAAATTTTAGAAGGCTTATACCTCTACTTTAACAGCTTATTTTCAGATTTGTATTATTTCAAGAAACATCTTTATAAGCATCGCCATTGAAATATTTTTTTCGGACAGAATTGAAAAGCAACAAGAAGAATGAAAATCGCGATTAAAAAAATCACGATGATGATCGTAACTTTTATTTATTTTTATCAACGATGATCGTAACTTGTCATTAAGATGATCGTAACTGTCTGCTCCCACGAAGCATTTTCTGATAAATATGAACAAATAAAGCTGTCTTGTATGCGACAAAATGTACGTTATAAGATGATAATGTGATGATAATAAGGAACGATCACTGAGGGGATGGTAAAGTCATATTTGTAAGTGCACAGATGGTAACGATTTCGCGAGATTTCTAATTTATCTAGTTCAATATTTAAATGCATTGGGGTTTTACAACTTTATATTGGTTTCATATGTTTTATATAAATAAGGTATATATTGGACAGTTCATATTAATGACCAGTTTGTTAAAATTGAAAAAAAATATTCATTTTTTCCCTACACTTTATAGGGACAATAGTACCTTTCGAGGATCTTGTATTTTTTGGGAATTCAGTCTTTATAATTTCTTTTATCAACAGATTTACGATTTTTAAGGGAGAGGTTGAAAAAATAAAGCACTAAGAAGTGAAATCATATCTGTTGAATAAAAAACATTAACAACAATGAAACCCCGTCAATAAAGAGAGCTAATATTTGATTTTTATTTGGGGGATGGGCTAGGAGGAATAATTTTGTCTTGCATTTTTTATGTTGAACTCTCTATCCGTGTTTTTTAAAGTCTATTCGGTGCTGCTTTTTTTTCATCCTGATTTTTTTTGCATAAATTGTCATCCTGCCTTTTTGTTTGGCCAAGATGTTCATCCGGCCTTTTTTCACTCAAATCTCCTGTCCTGCCCTTTTCCAAATTTCATCCCGCCTTATAAATATCAAATGGTAGATCCCTTATTGATATGTTTTGCTTAATACAACTTCTTCGACCAACTTCAATAGTACATGTAATATACCGTATAAATGTAAGAATTTGTAGCTTGAAAAATCTAGTATGAACGTGTATACCATCAATTTCAACTTTTCCAACTTGTATAGGCCACAGTAGTTCAGTGGCCTAGCCAGAGATTTAAAAAAGGGATTGGGGACTGGCTGTCTAAGAGTAGGCCCGCTTCAGTCTTCTTCATAGATTCCCTATACAATCAACCAAATTTCCCACACAAAAAGGTGATGCGAGCACCTTGACCCTCCCTCGAAGTCCACCTCTGTAGTCTATCAATTTTAAATAGTCATTGTTTGATTAGAAAAACCAAGACCAGGCAACAATTTAAAACCGATAGAAAGTCATCAAAATAATGTAACTTCATGCCCACGTTTACTTTAATCAGTGAAAGTTTTGGCCTGTTTTCTTAAACTGTATCACGAGAATGATATTTATATCAACTTCATATCCACGTAAATCCATTTGAATATTAACTTAATAACTCATAAGAAAATAATATTGAGGACATTTGCATTTGCAAGCTCTGCTAATCCCCCTTATATCATTTCTTTTCAGAATAGCGATTTTCATTTATTCTTTGTTTGATTTTGAAATAATATTTCTTTTATCGTGACTGCTAAATAGGGTGTTCATTTAGCGGAAAGAAACATTCGCAATTTTGAGTTACGATCGTCTTTTTATAAAACAAGTCAAAGTTACGATCATCTGTAGACGAAGTTACGATCATCATCGTGATTTTTTGAATCTCGATTTTCGTTCTTCTGGTTGTTTTTCTATAATTTATGAAAAACACGTTCAACGGCAATGCTTATACAGATTTTTCTTGATATAAAACAAATCTGAAAATAATATGTTAAAGTAGAGAATCAGCCTTCTAAAATATCCCTATATTTGTGTCCGCCATAATGGGATGATCGTAATTGCAGTTACGATCATCATGTTGACGCCAGTGTAAGATTGACGCGAAATTTTGTTGCAAGCATCGGATTTAATTGGTAGAGACTGAACACACATTTATATTCGGACATAATAAGGGATATATAGGTGTGTGTGTGTGTGTGTACGAGAAACCCGACTACCAGATACGATGAACCGAGCCCTAAACATATACAAAGATACAGATTTAAAATTTAGGAACTCCCTTTTGGGAGCAATCAGGGGCTGATCCAGCCGGGGGTTTCCATCTCAAGAGAAAAAGAAGGTTCCAACCATTCAAATGCATTGCCGGCCTTTAAAATAATATCTATATATTCTGGGAATGATATATGAATTAATATCTGTTTTTTTTCCACTAGATTGTCGAAATATATTTATAATAAATGTTTATAATATGACAGAAGTTGTCTTAGTTCTTTTAAAATGCACCTTTAAAACAAATTGATATGGTTATAGTTATAAATTTACTGTTTACAAAATTTAGAACTTTTTGAAATACTAAGGTTTTCTACCCCAGGCAGAGATTACCTTAGCTGTATTTGGCAACACTGTTAGGAATTTTGATCCTCAAAGTTCTTCAACTTCGTACTTTTTTGGCCTTTTTAACATTTTTGGATTCGAGCGTCACTGATGAGTCTTTTGTAGACGAAACGCGCATCTGGCGTATAAACAAATGTTAGTCCTGGTATCTATGATGAGTGTATATAGTTAGATTTAACATTAGCATGATTTATGAAACCAAACATAATTTCTTGACAGGTTTACATTCATAATACCTCACTGAACATTGGGAAAGCGATAGTGATCCGGAAGTGGCTACGGCGGCGGAGGCGGCGCGGCATTAACTTACTTCTTACAAGAAGTCTGATATTGATTTTATTTTTTGGAGAAAAAATTGACTCGTTTAAACCATCAACTATAAAAATTAGAAGTTAAAAGCTGATTTTTCATTTGACGAGAATGAATAGGAATAATCAAATGTGTCTGTTAAAATCCTTATAAAATAAAGACAGAAAGAAACGAAAAAAGCATTACATACTTCGTGTAATTCTCACAATAAATACGCCTCATGTTATTTTGATAACATTTCAATAAATTGTGACACATTTGAAACTAAATTGTTTGTCTGTTAGATAGTCTATTAGATCAATTTATTATTTGTGTATTACGTATTGTGTATTTCACTAATGTTTATATAATCATTATATAATGATGTTTTAGTATCTTGCCCGACAAGGGCACATGATTGGTATAATAAAATAATGTCTAATGTCTTACGATACTAGTAGTACGATTATATGTTATTGTTTTTTAAGTCCTCAGTGGTTTTTTTATTGGTAGTGGTCTTTCATATTTTTTTAGGAATATCATTCTAATAATAAACTAGAGCGTTAATTGGTTTCCTCTCTTAGAAAACAATATAACCAAATTACCGAACTGCAAAAGAAATGGAAAAACGGAAAGCCTTTTATAAACAAATAATAAAATATGGCAACATCAAAAGCGCAAACACATCTAACGAATGAACAAAAACTTTCACATGTTTCATTTCCTGACTTGGTACAGGCATACATTTACAGACACAAATAACTTTAAATTAGTTTTCAATAAATTTAAAAACATAATTGGTTTGTTATTGTATTGTCAAACCGTAGTCTTATGAAAACTTCGCTGATTGATATCATCCGCAAATGATCATATCTACAAACTCCTCCATCACTTGATATTTAAATTATATATAAATGTTGACAGTCTCGTCATGTGATCTCTAGTGGATAGCTATCTCGTTGTCAACAATATCACATCTCCATTTTTTTGGTTTTAACATGCAATTAGGGAAAATGAAACCCAGAACAGAAAGGTTTTTTGAAGGATATATTCAACAGCATGTTTTATGACTTGATGCAAAAAAAGTCTGGTGTCACCATTAGATTTTATAAACGAAATTGTTTTACTATTAACTCATGTAACTGGCATACGAAAATGACTGTCATATCTGCAGCTGACAAGTCCGGTACTGAAGTTGTTCGCATTTCGAAACAAACATTCACCTAGAGTAGGTCATAAGAAAAACTTGAAACTTTGCATGTTTTTGTAAGCTTTTACTGTTATGACTTCATTTTTGATTTATATCTATTATAATTAATATCGTAATAACTTTTTACTATTTATTTTGTGGGACAAAGTAAACGTTTTCCGGAAAAAGTATCATCAGGTTCTGACATTTAATCGGTGCGATTTTCTCTTGCTGACTTCTGAACAAAACGTTGTTCCTTCATTAATCAAGAGCATCGTAATTAAGTGAATTTGGTCTTTTAAAGGTTATCAAATGGATGCAGATTTAAACGATGAACGTGGCATGTAATTTTTGGTATTTTTGGTTGCATTTTAACACTACTTGTTTTTAAATGGAGGGGGAGTATTTTATGAGTCATCTATCGGGAAAAACCGACAAGACAGTCTTCATTGCTATCTGGCTGTATATTATTCAATTCAAACAAACAGATCTCGCTTTCTTGATGAATCTGTTATTTCTTATCTGCGGTTTAAAACACAAAGTATTAAGTGTTATATCGTCTTAAATTTCTCTCATAATCTTTGAGCCCTGAATTTAAAAGTCCATTTTTTTCTTCTGGTCAAGTGTAATAATTTGTTTCCAGTATGCAATTCCTTGAAATTCGGGATACTTTCACGTTGGGAATAATTTTGCAAAAAAACCCATTCAAATTTTCAGCTCTTGCTTTTTGGTTTATAACTTTTTTGATCTGAGCGTCACTAATGAGTCTTATGTAGACGTAACGCTTGTCTGGTGTATTAGATTATGCGCCTGAGTCGATTTCGCAAAAACATAACTTACGATCAATCTTGGTCTTAAGTATTTATGTAACCGACTTCTGGTACCTTTGATAACTATATTCATCCGAACCTGTTTTAAATCATTTATCCTGGTTTTCTGAGAATTTTTGATTTTGACGAAATAATTAAAAAACATAGCATAGATTATGTTGTTATCTCTCATTACTAGTCTGTTCCACTGTAACCAGGTAACTATCCCCTCTTTTCACGATTTGTCTAAATTTAATGTTTTGTTATGCTTTTAAGTGACAATCCTATTATTTAATCATGTTTTTGATATACCAACAAGCGTTTTTGACAAAATTGTCAGTCTTATTTTTTCAGATAGGTTAAGTCTTATTTTAGTTTCAACGATGTCCTGATTTCATGGAAATAAACTCATAAATACCAAGATTACATTTTGTATTAACGCCAGACGCACGTTTTGTCTACAAAAGACTCATTAGTGACGCTCAAATTTTGAATAGTAAAAAAAAAGCCAAAATAAAGTACAAAGTTGCAGAGCATTGAGGACCAAAATTCCTAAACGTTTTGCCAAATACAGCTAAGGTTATTTATTCTTTAGGTAGAAAAGCCATAGTATTTAAAAAAAAATCAAACGTTTTGTAATCAGTTCATATATAAATATGACCATATCAATGACAATTCATGTCAGCACATTGTTGTTATGTTGTCTAGCGAATTCAATCTGTAACATGATCAAATAGTAATGCGAGATCAACAGGAACAACAAAACAAATTAATGACAACAGCTCTATGTTCCTGTTTAATGGTTTAAATTGGTATATGCAACTTCAATGATGTGAACGCATTACGACGACCTATTTCAATTTAGACGAATTATAGCATATTCAATTTTTGTGCATCGTTTTTTAGTAATTTTCAAGAATTTCTACACTCTATAGACGTAATGAACTTTGTAAACTTTGGTTTCGTACAGATTTGTTAAGTAATCTATTTGAAATACTATATTGTATTCAAATTAGATAAGCAAATTACATCACAAAATATTTATATTTTGATTTCATATCAAAAGATAACATGGGTAATGTGCTTTGATTTAAATTATGCAATATGTGATGTTTCCTTTTTCTTTGATTCTATTTCTATGTTTATTATCAAAGAACAAATTTCGAGAAATACAAACCACAAAATTCTAAAGAAAAATAAACTTTTCGAGAATACAACTCTCATCAATAAAACAAAATACAAGTAGAGAAATAAAAACAAATTCGATCATTATCATTGCAAAGTCAAAATTCGACTAATTCGTTTCTTTATATAAGCGTACTATTTTAACATGTTGAATAATTTTGACTAAAACAAAGACATACACAATTGTTGAAGAAATAAATTCAAACAATACTTTTTCATTTATTTTCTTTTTTCTTCATCGTTTATAGACCACAAAGGTGACACTATGAACTTTAAAACAACCAGTTAGTGCTACAACGTTATCTTCTTTTAATCGTGTTTATTATAGTTTATCCACTGAAAGGCTCTGGTCACTTCAATTTGAAAAACTATTCGTATACTATACATCTGGGGACTTAATTTACTTACTTTTGTTTTGATCATTTATGTCTCCATGTGAAGTAGTATTGAAATTATTTCAATTATGAATAGTCATTTTAAGTATGTTTTTGAAATGATTACCAATACCATAAATAACGCTTAAGACAGATCTACAGTAATTTAATCTGCTGAACAAAGTTTACCTGTATTACGACACAGTTAGTTAAACTAGTCGTAGACACAGTTTACAGGGGCATATTACTATCAAATTCGTGTTCACCGATTTGACTAAAATTATCAAATATGATTGTAAACATACCAAAACTTAAAACCAATTTACAAAAAGTATGAATTAAACAGTATACAAAGCACGAACTCGATAATATGTATCAACATTTCTTGTGTATTTTGTATCATCTAGACATCATTTAATTTACCATCAAGATGACCTCCGACGACTGTCGATGATCATAAATATATACTGTTATCAAATACAAATAGAAGCAACATTCAATAGGATTTATCTAGGTCTGATTGATTTCCTGCTTTATCATCGTTCTTACATTAGAATGATGTTTTGTGGATCAAATCATTCACCATTGGCAAATGATTTATTCCTGTTTCACTTTCAATGTTGACATTGCAATTTTTTATAGTTAAATACATGCGTAACCAATTTCCATCTGAAGGGTCAAATTGAAGGTCATATGCATACAGATTTTGATTGCAAGTCGATGATTCATCAGCAATGATTCTTAGTTTATTTTGGCAAAATTGAACACAATTGATTGTAAAAAGCAAACTATCCACTATTTCACTTTCATTCATGATTGAACAAAACAAGTTTAATATTTTTGTTTATATTTCGTAGGTTTTGCCCCTTTAACAGTGATTAACTAGGCGTGGGTATACGGCTGAATCGAGCTTACCAGGTCTTGAATTGAATGGAATGACCGTAGAGGAGTCTATTTAAAACTGGGATCAAAATAATTTAAAAAAACATTGAATTTATTTGAAAGAAGTTTTTCATCATATTTGCCAATCTTTTCGTAAAAAAAGGATGATAACATTGTATTGACAACTCTAAAATGAAGTTACTTGTACTTATATACATGTAATTGTAATACAGAAAAGTCACCCCTGGCCATTCTATGAAATAACGATCTATATAATTTGGGAGTGATGGGAGTATCTGTTTTTTTTCAGAAGTAAATATTTCCCATTTGTCAGAAAGATTAAGATCTTTATAATATGACAGAAGTTGTCCAAAATTTCAAAATGCACTTTTAAAACAAAGCAATAAATTAGAACCAAACACCACATTTTGACAGGTTTACATGCATAATACGCCAATATTTATTTATTCATGTAGACATTTCAAAGATTTTTATCATAGTCAACGATATCATTTTCAAAGAATCACATTGATTGCCATACATTCATGTCTTCAGTAAACGTTTATTTAACGGAGAGATTATTTTAAGATACATGTTTAAGACTTTGCGTCCAGTATCAATAAAGTATGCATTGGATCAAATTATGGTAAAGAGTAAAGAACAAAAATGATTTTAAAATTGATTTACTTGTGTTTGTGTTTTAGATCGGCTTTATCAATTTCGGTTGGTTCTTTTTCAGAATCCTTACTTACATGTTCAAAGTACTGGACAAACTTGTTCGCTTGGAGCATAAAATGGAATTAAATGATGAAAAGATGAAAACGTGCGAAGAATTATTTTTTTCTAAATTGGATAAAATGAATGAAGCGATAAAACATGCAAATCTTTTTGTAGAAACAATGCGTGAAAACCAACTACAGGAACAATCACGTTTTAATGAATCGTCCATAAAAACTGTCAAGCACTTCAATATTCAATCGAAAAATGAAACTGATTTTTTTGGAAAACAAATGAACATTGTTTACAATCTTTGGTAGAAAAAACACACGAAATCAGTGAAACTGAAAAACACAGGAAAATGGTAATAAAATCAATGTGGAATTCTTTTGACCAAGAGAAAATGCGTTTCAAACAATTATTTAATACATCAATTGCATTATCAATGAAACAAACAAAGACATTCGTAGAATCAATGCGAGATACCAAGTTACAGCAACAATCACGCCTCAATGATTCGTATAACGAAATTGTCGACATTTCAAGATTCAAGCAAGAAATGAAACTGAATTTCACGGCAAACAGATAAATACAATGTTAGATTCTCTATCCTCAAAAATAGAAGAATTCAGTGATACGGAAAACAAAAGGAAGAATACTCTAGATTTGCTACAGTATACTCTACACCAAGAGCAAAAGCGATTTAATCAATTATTCGATCTTACCCTGGAAAACTTCAGTCTCTCCTCTAATAAAACAATCCATGACCAGATTGCAATGCAGTAGAAAGGTACGAATCATTTAATAATATTTGTGTCATGTGTACTATTGTTTGTCTGTTTGTCTTTTTCATTTTTAGCCATGGCATTCATTGTCAGTTTATTTTCGATTTATGAGTTTGACCGCCCCTTTGGTATCTTTCGTCCCTCTTCTTTAATAATATTAATATATTGTATTTTTTAAGGTTATAAGAACCTTCAAACACGACTGACTATTTTACTATGTAAAGCTATGAAGAGATTCGACCAAAAACAAACATACGTTTAATGATTATTTTTAACCTGATTTTAATACACAGTGAAAGTTTGTATTTTCAATTTTAAATCACTTTTTGTATATTGATTTTTTTTTAACATAACTTTTCTGTTGTAACATTTAAACTCGACTTTATAAGTTCTTCAAGCAGTGCCTCTTTTCCAACGATAATTTAGTTTTTACTGGTCACCCATTATTGACCAATCTCTTTGCCGACTTTGCAAGTGTGCAAATCTTGGACGCGGACACTATAGATAATGCCAAAACCGAAAGGCAGCAATTGATGATACTTGATACGAGTCTTCGTTACTACCAAATGATATGTCGAACTGTTTATTGAATATCAAACTTCAAAAGTATTCTTGGTAGCAGGTGGTTCCAAGTTTTGCAAATTTCAAGACAAGTTTAAAGGCATTTTTCGGACTTTTCTTTAATTGAATTTTAAATGTACATATTGTTATGCGTTTACTTTCCTACATTGGCTAGAGGTATAGGGGGAGGGTTGAGATCTCATAAACATGTTTAACCCCTCCGCATTTTTGCGTCTGTCCCAAGTCAGGAACCTCTGGTATTTGTTAGTCTTGTATTATTTTAATTTTTGTTTCTTGTGTACAATTTGGAAATTAGTATGGCGTTCATTATCACTGAACTAGTATATATTTGTTTAGGGGCCAGCTGAAGGATGCCTCCGGGTGCGGGAATGTCTCCTTACATTGAAGAACTGTTGGTGACCGTCTACTGTTGTTTTTTCTATGGTCGGGTTGTTGTCTCTTTGATACATTCCCCCATTTCCATTCTCAATTTTATTGCGTATATTAGAAACAAGAAAAATGTACATTATTACTTTAAATACTTTAAGTAGATTACTTTCAGAAATTGATTTACAAACCGATTTTGAAAAGTCACAGCTGACCACATAATTACATTTCGATATTGATACATAAAATATAAACAGAATTTCAAGACTGTTTAATATTTGAATTGCATTGAATTTTGTAATCGGCAATTTCCGAAAATAGGACAAATAAATGATGTGATGTATACATATGAGAAGATCAATATTACATAATTCTAGATCAAAATGCAAGTAGCGTTTTATAGGATGTTTGAGCAATGCAATGCGTTTCTATCCGTCTTTATTTTTAAGGCTATGGTATCGGTGATTTTATCTGACATAGTGTTTTGATTGCACCTTTTGTTATATCCCCGTTAGATTCATCATTAATTTATTAATGATTATCGTAATAACAAGATTAAATTACATTTTTTTTAACTTTTAGATACTCGTATTTAAAGATCTGATCTAACAAAGATATACATTGAAGCAATTAAAAAGTTATTACTCCGTTTTGCAAAAAATGGCTAAAAATCATATTGCACTTTCTTTCATAAATGTAAAATAGTAATTGTTGAGTTTGGATATGTCTATTGAAAATTGATTTCATTTTGAAAATTGATTTATACTTAAGAATTGAATGCTTCTTTTTGTAAATTTATTGGGGTGTAAAAGTGTTGACCGAAGTACATTTTGTATGAAGCGCGGAAGTGATTCATTCTAAAAATGTACGCACGGTCAACGCTTTTACAGCCCTATAAAGTTACAAAAAGAAGCATTCAATACTTATAATTACATTTTTTTAGCTAGGATTATAAAAACACGATTTTCATGAAGTTTAATTTTTAAATTCACCTGTGCACTTTATTGTGGGACCTCGTGTCATCATGAATGAAATGTTATTGTCTCATGCAATTGCTTACGGAATAAAATGTGATGTGCAATTAGCCAATGAGAATAACGTATTATAATGAAACATACATCTAATGCAATTATATTGATATGAATTCTTTGTAATTTATTTTATCTTTTTTAATACAGGTTATTAAAGAAACGGGACGCTATTGCATTCTCCGCTTTCAGCAAAAAAAGTCAACAACTCACGAGAATAGATAAAATTGCTAAGTTTGAAAACGTGTGGGCTAACATCGAGAATGGGTTTGAATCAAGTACAGGAATATTTACAGCTCCAAAGCAAGGCATCTATCACTTTTCAGCCGTATTTTCATCTGTCAATAACCTTAATTGCTCTTTTTCTCGAACTGTTACACAATGATGAACCGACAACAGGAAGTTATTTATCAGGTGACGGCTATAAGACAGGTACATTTGATATTTTATTTAATCTGCAGCAAGGCGACACAATATGCGTTTCTACTGGCGATAACAAGACTCACACTGTGTACAGTGATGATGATAATTTATCTACATTTTCTGGACATCTTATTGCATAAAAAGACTCACAACTACCACACAGAATTGGATCTGTATTGACGTTATCATTTATTTCATGACATTTGTTGCCTACCTAGAAATTAAATGAATGCAGGAAAGAATGCAAACATACCATTGTTATTTTGTTGGTTGTATGTACGTGGAAAGAAAAAAAGTTTTCAACCGGAATGTATACTGTAGATCTGTATTAATTTCATTGTTATATCATTGTTCGTTTCTGTGTGTGTTACATTTTAACGTTGCGTCGTTTGATTTCTCTTATTTTTGAGTGTTAATTTACATTGCGATAAGACGTGTCACGGTACTTGTCTATCCCAAATTCATGAATTTGGTTTTGATGTTATATTTGTTATTCTCGTGGGATTTTGTCCGATGCTTGGTCCGTTTCTGTGTGTGTTACATTTCAGTGTTGTGTCGTTGTTCTCCTTTTATATTTAATGCGTTTCCCTCGGTTTTTGTTTGTTACCCCGATTTTGTTTTTTGTCCATGGATTTATGAGTTTTGAACAGCGGTATACTACTGTTGCCTTTTTCTATGCATTTAAAAACAATATTTAACCTTACATTCCTTTATTTGAAAAAAACACATAATTATGTAATAAGACTTTATTTTCCTTTACATAATTTGGATATTTCAGTTACAAAGCGAGAGTTCTCTTTGTTCTTTGTTCTAATTTTCGTTTCATCTTGCAAATTTGTGGTTAGGCCAATCTGAATTTATTTCATATACGGACTATTGTTTATAAGTGCATATTTTTTTCAATATTTTAAAGGATATTTGCTTATAGTGTGTACTTAACATTTTTGATTGATTGGCGAACGTTTAGCAAACAGTAAAAAATATGAGACAGACATTCAATGACATTTGCAAAATATACGTTATGTAGATAATTTAGGATTAAAACTGTGCTTTAAAATGAAATTGATTAATTTTGTTATAAGATAACATTCGATGGAAATCTTGCCTTCACCAGCAATTTAAAGTAAAAAAAATAATTATTTTATCAACTGTATGAAAGTATCATGTAAACTTTTTAATAAACAAATTCTAGGATGTTTTATATCACTTCAAATTAAGGCGATATTAGAAAAAGAGGTAAATTGGAAATTTAACCTATTTCTATTTCTATTTTTAGGAAAATCACGATCAATTTCATTTGGTCCCTCCTTATGGTGCTTATATTCATAATTAGATCGCTATGTCCGTGTCTAAATAGATGATTTAGATAACAATGAACGTAATCTGTATCTGATAAAGTCAGAGAATTCTAAACCCCAATTGTATAATACCCTTTATCCTAACCATTTTGATTAGTCAAGTCCTTCCTAACTGACTTTTTAGTTCTTAGTCTGTCTAAGAATGGGTGATGATTCAGTGCTAACGTAAACAAACCTGATGAACCCTATTACATTCATTGTACACCTGCCCTAAGTCATCGTATATTATATTCTGTTTCCGTAAACATGACTTTTAACTCAATCATGCGGAAATGTCTGTCATGCAGGCTTTGCAAACATAACTGATTAATTCACATTGTTCCCAAGAATCAACATTATTAATCAAACCCCTACTTCAATATGTCCGTCACCTTGAATAAGAGGGGACGGATACCAAAAGGACATTCACATTCATAAAACTAAAACAAACTGGCAATGCTATGGTTAAAATAACAACATATTAGCAATGCGATAGTACACAAAACAAAACATAGACATCAACATGAATCCCACCAAAAACTAGAAATGATTTCATGTAATACTAAATGATAAGCAGATCCTGCTCCACATATGACATTCGTTGAAAGTGTTTATTTTTAGGGTTGCTTATTTGAGTTTTTATTTCTGTTTTATATCTGTTTTGTTTTTGTTTTGTTTGTTTGCAGGTTTTGCAGAAATCGTTAGTGAATTAACATCTTGGTATTTTGTTAAGTGCGATTTAAACGCATTTTCCTGACTTTACCTTCTTTAAAAACGTTCAGGCCAAGGATGTATATTGTGAGGTGCTATACGACCAAAAGGGTCTTGAAATGAATAGCATAAATAATCTATTGTCAATTAGCGTATATGATTTTGAGCCTTACTTTTATAGCAATGTCTATATTTTCATTGTATTCTAAAGAGAAATAGAATGAGATTAACAACGAAGGATGGCTGGTTAACGTCCAGTGATAAAATAAAAATATATCTAGTCAGAGAACTTAATTGTGTTGTATATAATATGGCCTCTCGAAGAAGCAGTCAATATCAATTCAAAATCTTTGGTTTGACACGGCCAAAGTTCGAACACACAACATTCCACACTAAAGACAATCGGCACTACCAGACCAACGAGGAAGTCAGGCAAACACGACAGAACCAATACTGTTCACAAATTCACAAGAAGAACTGTAATTGTTTAAGTCCATAATGATTATGATATAATCATACAACATTGTAAAAACATATTTTACAATCTTTTCAATACCAGTGTATGTTCCTTATCTCACATCAGATTCGGACTACTTGTAAACTGGGTTTTAATGTGCGAATTACTGTGTGTTTTGTTTTTATTTTACAATGACAAGAGGTATAACAGGGGGTTGATATCTCACGAAACATGTTTAACAATGCGCATTTTTAAGCCTTTCCTTATCTGTGTTGAAGACCTATTGTTTGCATTGGCTGTTTTCTGATCTTTGATAGGGATGTCGCCTCTGTGACGCATTCTACGTTTCCGGTCTCAATTTTATGAATAGATTTTGATATTTCTTTAATTGATCCTGGTTTATTGATCTGTACTCCTCATATTGTGAAATAAAAATTAGTATATATGCTATTTATCATGTTTATGTTATTGTTGTACGAAATTGACAATAGCCACTGACTTATACGAGTACACAATACAAATATAATGGCCAGTTAACATGAAGAAAACCGAATGAAAAAATGATGATTTATTTCCTATAATAGACGAAACACGCATATACAAAAATTCAATCCTTGTATCTATGATGAGTTTATTTATCTTATGACTATCTTATAAAGTTTATTGGATATCTTATATAGTTTAGAGAAGGTATCTCATATAATTTCTTTATAAGATATTTTTTTTTTTATCAATTATGAAATATATATTTCAAACATTATGATATATCTTAGAAAGTAAATAAGATATCTTATGAAGTATATACGATATCCGATCAAGTATATCAGAAATATAAAAATATATTTTAAGATATCTTGTATACTTTATAAGATATATTTTATACTGTAGAAAACTTCTTATGTAATATATAAGATATATTATAAGGTATATGCGATGTCTTATAAAATTTATAAGATATCTTATTAGGTATGTAAGCTCTAATATAAGCTATCTTATAAGGTATATGTAATATCTTATAAAGTTTATAAGATGTCTTATAAGGTAAATAAGCTCTAGTAAAATCTATCTTATACAGTTTACATATATTAAATGATGTGATATCTTGAATATAGTAAAACGACTTAGCCAAAGTGCAATGTATTAGTTATAATACATTTTGATATGTTATCCTGTGTGAATGTTATTGCTTAGTTGGTATCTGATGCCATGTAACTTGTGATGTCATGTTGTGTTTTACATTTGAACCAATTCATGTTATGTACCGAGAACGCAGACTTAACAGGATGCTCACAAGATATATACTTATGAAACTGATTAGAATTATATTGTTTTTCCCGTTTGGTTCGACATAATGTATTTTAGTGCATACAATTGAGTACTAAAACGTACTATTTTAACAACAGTTTCATTCAAAAGATTAGACTAATGTATTATTTTTTAGTTTGGTCTTTATTTTTAAACCAAAAAAAAAAAACAAACGAACATGTCGAATACGTTTTAATTCATTAATGTTTACAATTGACTAATATAATGCTCGGTTTGTTTTGAAAAATGTCAGGACTTTAAATCACTTGAACTTGATAGGTTTTGAGTTCAGTCTATTTTTATCCATTGATTTCTAAAAATCTGGGTTATGATATAACTAACTACCTATAATTTTGTTTATATAGACGTCACCGTTTACGATGTTCAGATCTTGAATATCTAAAACCAAGATACATATATATTGACCTACTAAGATATCAAATACGTGCAAAATATTTGCAAGTATAATGAAACATTGTCTCATTAGCAAGCCACATCTCCTTTTTATTTATTCATTTGAATTTTTTTGATAATATACGTTTACTATGTGTTTTTGTCGCTGATTTTTGGTTTTGATACAAATCGCTAATCCTGTTCATACATGCCATATTAGTACCTGGATGATTTGAGAATCAACAGAATGTATGTAAATGTACAATTTCAATTTTAAATAACACACATTATGTTGATTTATGCCTTGTTTTTTTTACGTTAAAACAAGTAATACTAGTAATATCCTAAATTTCTACTTTCTATTTCACATTTAGAATATCATGAATATGAAGAATGAGAGAAATGTTGGAAATTAATTTGATGAACATAATTTATTATGCATGTGTAGCTTACACGTTACTCATGTTACTAGAATTAAATGAGCAGGCAAACAATATCCAATCGAAAACAATCTTTAGGGTCGAAGGAAACTGTTTGTCGTCTGCATACTTGACATGGGAGTCCTCCTTTGTTAAATTGTTCCTTTCAAAACTGTTACACGATGATGACTGCTGTACCCATATTTTGACTATTTTAGTTATAATGTCTGTTTGTTCACTCATCATTGTAAATATAACAGAATTTGATGAAACTGTCATCAAAGTGAGAGGTTTATCACGTCTATAAAACCAGGTTTATTCCACCATTTTCTACAGTTGAAAATGCCCGTACCAAGTCAGGAATATGACAGTTCTTGTCCATTCGTTTTTGATGTGTTTTTTTATTTGATTTTGCCATGTGATTATGGACTTTCTGATAAGATTTTCCTCTAAGTTCAGTTTTTTTGTGATTTTACTTTTTTTTTTATATCGATCAATATTCAAAATGTAACTCAACTTGACCCCTGTTGTGTTCACTCATCGTAACACTGACGTGACAATGGCACCAACCCGTTCCTTCGGTGCGAATCTTTAAATGGAATAGCGGACTAGTTTGTTATTATCAAAATTTGCATTGAGAATAGACGAATGGAGTGTTAGTAAGTTATTAACTGATATAAAACGTTTTCATATACATTTGATAGTACTTTGACCTCTGAAAATACCTTTTGGACAAATAACCCTGGGGTAAAATGTTCCTCGTTGTGTTTTGAACGTCTAATAGAAAATTGGCACAGATATATAAAAGTATATAATAACTAGATATGTCGATACGCTGCCGGTGGACTATCAGTTTCCAAGGATGCCACCAACTCAGTATCCAAATGTTCGGTCCTTAAATAATTTATAACAAACTAAAATAAGCAAATATACCGAACTTCAAGGAAAACTCAGAAAGGAAAGTCCTTTATCAAATGCCAAAAAAAATAGCTTAAACACATCAGACGAATGGATAACACGTATCATATTCCTTGGTACACGCATTTTGTTAAGTAGAAAATAGTTGATTAAATCTGGATTTAGAACTAGCTGAACCCCTCATTTGTATGACGTCTGCAAAAACAATACTGGCTTTCACATCTGTTGGAATCATACATAACGAAAAGATATGTATTATCGAAATGTCTACCTGGTGCAGTTAAATAGGTAACGTTCATGTTTTACTATTAATGAGAACAAAGCTACATTCATGTACATGAGCATCCTAAGAATCTTTTCTTCAACTAAATGAAATATGTCAAACTATTTAAGAAGGATTGCACGAGATTTGACGATATATTTAAATGATAATGATGATATCAAATTCGATGATCCCATTTATCATGCAGAACCAGAATTACATTCCATACGCAACCTTTTGAAAAAAAATACCTTTACATATAAATCTGACCTGATGATTGTAATCGTTTAAATCTATAAATAAATAGCAGCTTCGATTCACATCTTTTATTCTAAATATAAAATGAAATATCCGAACAACAAAGACAGATTATACAAAACGGCGAAAACTTTAATGTATCTTTTAAAACTTTTACTTTTCTCTTTTATTATGCTGCACTATACATTAATGTCTATCATATATCTTTGTTTTTATATTTATCTTACGATTTGTTGAAAATTATACTTTTAATCTGACGTACACTGCTACTTTTGCAAAGGTAGTATTTCTGTACTAAAAATTTGTAGTACTTGAAATTTATTTTTAATACATAGTACTTACTTACTACATTTTCGATGTTTTATCGTTATTGTAAAATTATTCAAAACTTGAAAAATATTTCATTTTCACAGTAAACCAATTATTGGTTTGCATAGTTGTTTTGATAAAAATAATGCGTATACATGTATAAAATGATGTTTTTTTTTTGTGTATATACATTTGTAGATGAATTTACAAGAAGATTTCCATACTACATTAGTCAAGGTTGGAAACCAACTTGATGAAGGTTTGTGATTTTTATATTAACTTTTGAAAGTCAGTCACATAAACAAAAATGAAAATTTTATTCTTTAGTAATCCAATTATCATGCCATAATTATAAAGCGTCTTGAAAGCACAAAAGTTAACCCATTGATTCTTGTTTATGCATTAGTCGTAATATTGGATAGTCACGTCTTCGTCATCCACAAATATTTGGTATTAAGACTATCAAATGACACACGTACTTTGCAGTGTGTCAATGTAGAATCATACAGTTGTAATAAAAATGATCTTGTGTTGGGAAGATATAAAAAAAAAACCAATATTACTTATAAGTTTTTTTTTTTATTATTCCGTCTATATATCTCATGTACTGTAGTACGCCGCTAGATTAAAACTGACGTGGAAAGGTAACACATGGCCAGCGAAAGCTCTTTTTTTGAGAGCCCAGGTGGTCGTGTGGTCTAGCGAGACGGCTGCAGTGCAGGCGATTTGGTGTCACGATATCACAGTAGCATGGGTTCGAATCCCGGCGAGGGATATCCATTGTTTTTATAATTGTCCATAATTTTAAGCTTTTTTTCCTATATGTTTTCCAGCTGACTTCCTTATTTGCTTAATATCCTCATCATAATGTCCCCTATAACCTTATTACATTCTAGATATACGTTAAAGACCATGTATTATGCATCCAATAGCGATATATACTGTCTTATTATCTAAACTAAAATTGATATTTATCGAATAAATATCATGAGATGTAGAAATCGTTGAAGTCTTATTGTTTATTTGGCGATGATGTTTGTCATGATCATTTTAAATCTTCTGTCGAGGTGAACAGCAAGATAATTTTTCTTGAAAAGTTTGCTATATATTCTAACCAAATTAAAATCGTAAAAATTTGCATTTGTGTTTAATCAATCATATAATGAAAACAAACTTCACGAACATTATGACAAAATGAACAATAAAACTTTAAGTATTACTACATCTTGCGATAAAGGCAACAGTAGTTTACAGCTGTTTGAAGTAACATGTTAGATCTAAAAATGCATATGCAGTTAATGTAACTGATGTTAAGATCGGTCGATATCGGAATGAAAAAGGAGCGGTGATGACTTTGCAGTTGAACAAAATGAACAAGTGAATGTGCAAAACTATAAATGATATTGAAGTCATCCAGTGTTAAAAATGAGTGGACGGCATTGTTGTTGTATTAACCTCTGTAATTTTATTAGATTAGATGATGCCATCTATAGTTGTATTTTGTTGTATATCACCGCATCATCGCTTTGTGCAAATAATTTGTTATAAAAAATCATTATTGTTTATCTTCTTAATTTGCCAAAAAAATATCATCATGATGTAAAATTGAGAATGGAAATGTGGAATGTGTCAAAGAGACAACAACCCGACCAAATAAAAAACAACAGCAGAAGGTCACCAACAGGTCTTCAATGTAGCGAGAAATTCCCGCACCCGGAGGCGTCCTTCAGCTGGCCCCTAAACAAATATATACTTGTTCAGTGATATTGAACGCAATACTAATTTCCAAATTGTACACAAGAAACTAAATTAAAATAATACAAGACTAACAAAGGCCAGAGGCTCCTGACTTGGGACAGGCGCGAAAATGCGGCGGGGTTAAACATGTTTGTGAGATCTCAACCCTCCCCCTATACCTCTAACCAATGTAGAAAAGTAAACGCATACTATTATAGTATTTAATGATTTTTTTCATAATATTCTAATAAAAAGAAATACAAATTAAATTACAGAAGATTTAGAAAAACTGAAGTTTCTAGTAAGCGAGAAAGATGTAAATAGAGTTGAACTTGATAGAGCAAAATCCGGATGTCAATTTTTTGAACTACTGGAAAAGAATGGTATAATTGACCAAAACAATACTGAACAACTAAAGGATTGGTTAAACACACTACAAAATGCAAAGGCTTTACAAATATTACAGAACTTTCATCCAAAGGAAGAACGTTCATCTAGTAAAAATCAAGGTACTTAACTTTCAATATCAATATTAAAATGAAATAGTATTTATTGTCATCAAAACAGAATATTATGTTCGCTCACTGTCAGTTAGATCTTAAACTTATAAACAGTGATAAAATCAAAATCATGAAAAATAAATATATAGTTATATACATAAAGTATAATTGATTTCGACAGGAACACATCTCATTTATCTTAGAATTTTAATATTAAATGTTTTTAAACATATGATTGATATTTCTAACATTCAAGAGATTATATATGTTGTAGGTCCCTCCAATATCAGCTCTTCGAAGATAGTCACGCATTTTAAGTCTACAAAAAAATTGGAAGAGTTGAAAGACGCCATTGATAGAACAAGTACAAATTTTGTCACTCTTAAAGGTATTATACTGTGAAGGATTACGAATTTCAATTTAATTTGTAAACAATACAAACAAATTTTATTTTAAAACGTAGACACACATTATAGTCAGAAAAGTTTATCATAATCAGTTTGATATTTGGAAATCCCCTTAAACTGTCAGATATATGTGACGATAATTTCCGCTATTTTCAAATTATATCATGAGTTTTTTCCTTGTCTGAATTTTGTAAAGTTTTTTTCCCTTTGCAATAAATTATCATGCAACAACGTCTAACGATTGAGAATAAAACTTGGATAAAATTCTGGAGTTAGAAGCGTTTCAATAAATTTACCTTCAACACGGGTAAAAAGTATGGTGTTTCTCGTTCGATCTTTTAATTAGTAGATTATTATTCATTGCTTAAAATTGCATTTTAAGTATATTTGTTTTAGGATTGCTCGGTTCGGGGAAATCACAAATGGCATTAAAATATGGCTGCGAATTCAAGAAACAAAACAAGTCTAGTATTGTGTGGAAACTTAATTGCAAAGATGTGACATCGTTGCAGACCTCCCTAAAAGATTTTTGTACCGGACTTGACATACAAATAAAAATGGATGAAAGCAAACAAACTGAAGCGTCCATTGAAGATCTAGGACAAAACATTCTTCGCATACTTATATCGAAAAACAATGCAATTCATTTACTCATTTTAGACGATGTGGTTGAAGTGTCGTGCAGGTGTCTTCAGTCGTTTATACAAGAATGTAGATCCTGCCAGCATATAAAAATTATAGTTACTACATTCCAACCTTTATTCAATGATTGTAAAATTATCGAAATAAATGGGTTTACTGAGAATGAAGCCGTTGATTTCCTTTCCGAAGAAAAGAAGCTGTCAGAGAAAGTTATTGAGGAATACATCAAACTTGGTTCTAAGTACAGTTTCCTCCCTTTGGGTCTTTATTGTGCCAGAACATACATGAATCACTCACATATTTCGCCAAAAACATTAAACAAACTTTGCGAAACTAAGGCACTACGACAAATAGAAGACAGTCACTGTATAGCAGACGATCCTTCAGTGTTAAACAATAAAACCCTTTTTAAAGCACTTATTCAGTTCATAGATATTCTCGAAAATACGGAAAATTTAAAAGTTTTTGACATGATACTTAGTCTTCAGTTCCTTGAAATTGAAGAAATTCCTGTACTGCTTTATGATTTCTTTGTGTCTGAAAGTCCTGACACAGGTCATGCGGTAGAAACTAACAATTTCATTCAAGCATTACAAAAGTTTTCCTTTGGCAAAATTGAAGGAGTGGACGATGAGAGAGTTCTTAGTACCCATTACGCAGTAGTAAGCGCGCTAAAAATATTTTCGGAGCAACAGAAATCAAATCATTGCCATACGAAATTTCAAACAAGGGAAAAGAATTTATTGAAGCAATTATTGCGAGCATTCATGTATGTCATGGACAAAGATAATAGGAGTAAAATGGATTTCAAAAGGAATAAAATGATGGTTCAACATGCAAGATCAGCCCTAATACATGCTGACGAATTATTTAAGAAAGACCAGACATTACGGCACGACCTGGAATTTCTTATGTCTGTAATATACGTGCATGACTTGGTTGGATATACCTACAATTTCGCTGGTATTTTGAATGTTGCTGCACATCATTCGGACATGGCAAAATCATATTGCTTTGTTCTATTGAATGTGGACCATGCAGCTTTTGAAAATGATTTAAAGGACAACTGTGGGCGAGTGGAAAGTATTGACCAGCTAGACAGGTTTTGTAAAGAAAAAACTCAACATTTATTTGATGGAATGAAATGTATGGCTTCAGACAATGCCGCTAAACTTGAAAATTTTGCGAAAAGCTATATTCTTGAAAAACACCGAGCAGAAGATGATATATTAGCACTTTCTAAAATATTAGAAAACGATCTTGAAAGGGAAACAAGACTAAATGAAAGCGAGCTCGAAACATTGTGTCATAGAGGCTATGCTGTACCACTAAAGGACATGCCACATTTATTTCTTTATGAACTCTTATTGTCTACATTCTACACACATGGAAGAAGAATATTTTACTTGACAAAACCTGTTGATTCCATTAAAGCTAGAATTTTTTGCAGCTATTTATTCATTTCATATCATCTTGGTCAGATGTTAACGAGTCAATTCCCAAAATGGAAATCCCTATATGCTATGCTTACAAGTCGCAGTGGAACATTACAGCAGTGCTTTGATAATCATTCCGATTTAAATCAACACAATATGGTAGCCTTTCAAAAAGTTGCCAGCCGATGTGTTAAAATGCTACAAGAGGAATGTAGATATTTTATGTTTGGCATTTTTAAGACTGACACCAGGAAAGATGATCATTTCCAAGCAATTTGTTTGAAGCAGCTAATCCGGTGTTATAAGCACATGCTACAGTTTGCGCAAAACGAGACAGAACAGAACGAAGTGATGATCAAAGGAAAGGAATGCGTAAGTCGACTGAAACAGTCGCTTCCTTCTATGGAAGATAGAACATTCTTCCCAAGCTTACAGTTCAGCGTTGGTGAATTTTATGAGTGTATAGAAGATTATGCCGAAGCCGCAAAAGTTTTCGAGAAGTTGTGCCCAAAATGCATCCGTTTTGCAAATCAAGAGCTTATCAATGAAAAGCTTAACAAATACGAAAAGAAAGCATCCATAATGCTTATCAAATGCAAATGCAAGAATAATGAAATCGATCTAGCCAAAAAACTGTATCATAGACTTACACTGAATTTGCAGAACACGAAAGATACGCTTGAACTTCAAACATTGGAGGAAATTAATCAAAAATATAATTTAAATTAATCAAATCTTTGGAATTTTAGAGTATGTTCAAAATTTAGAAAAAAATGTCTTCATATGAAAAGATTATAGGATAATTGACTGTGTGTACATGTTAATGATTCATGTATATGCAAGTAGGTCTATCGGAATGAATGTTTGATATATAGTCTGACACTATAAAAAAATAAAGCAATATAGGGAGAGACATTTTGCGTAACAACAGGTCACTCACAGATCATCCTAGTATATATCAAAAGAGTTCATCCATGTTAAGAGAGTGCAAGTTTCGAAATCCGAAGACAGATTCCCAAATTTGTCAGATACAGCTTATAACCTCGACCTTGTGTCAGATTTTTCTAATTTTATACTTTTGTTCATTTTAAGTCTTTCATTGCAATACAAACTTTATCGTACTTCTGATCGTCTCCTTTCCGTTGATTCAATGAGATATAGCTTGTTTAAACACTAGACAAAAGTGTGTGCATAATGTGCTACCGGGGCATTAAAAGGGGGTAGTGAGTTTTTCTCCCTTTGATGAAATTTCGAATACACTGTGACTGTCTAGATCTAATTGGCTTTGATGCAGCAGCTAAGAGATTAAAATATATCAAGAAATACATTATTGAGCTTTTTATCTATTGTTTATTAAGTATATATAACTGAAATAAACCCTTGAGCCTCTGTGTGATTGGAGAATTATCTCAAAAGTAATTGTTAATGTTATAAATGGGATTTTGAATTCTTCAAAAGGTTATCATTTGACTGCATGACATAGTACTGCTTAAAATTGTCTCAATTGTTATATTTTATAATCAATAAATGATTTAGTTATTGAATCGCAAGTTTAGTGTGAATAAATGCGTTACAATATAATGTATAGATTTAATTTAATGTATTATATTACCAACCAAACGCAAACTGTACAGTAAAGTATATCTTTAAGTGTCGGCATTCAGTCATCAATGCATGAATAGTACAACGAGTTTTCATGTGGTCATAAAAAATGCTGAAAATCTAGTTATCAAACGAATGTGAAAAAAATTACGGTAATGCTGTTGCGTCAAATTTTGTAATATACTTGTCGATTACAATAGCTTTTTGTAAAAGAAATAGTTCTAGCATTCATTCAGTGTTTTAAAAGAGAGATGAAAGGTGCAGAGAGGACCTTCACACACAAGACGTAAAAAAAAACTGTTGTAGGACTAAACAATGATAAAACAACTGGCGGTACTAATATACACCACAAAAAACTGAAAACTGAGCAACACATACGAAACAAAAAACTGAAGGTGATCTCAGGTACTCGGAGATGGTTAATAAATGCAACAGTGAAAAACTGCTGGACAAAAGTCATTAATCGATTGAGAGAAAACAAATCTGTGTTACAATCTAAAACAGAGTGAAGCACATCAACCATAAGAGGAAAACAACGGAATAACTGAAAAACTTAAGTGCAATAAAAACAAATCACAATGCAGCATACGCAGAAACGAACTATGTGATAATAGCTGATATATTTCTAACTTGGTACAAATCCTGCTCCACATGTGGCAACCGTCGTGTAGCTCATGCTAGTATATTAAGTTATATTTCTCTTACGTTAGGGGAAGATGAGACTATTTACATGTAGTAAAATCAATAGTTTGTAATTTAGCATCAGTATATTCTTAAAAACCATCTGAGATAAAAACAACAAAAAAACAACAAATCCTCCCCCCCCCCCCAAAAAAAAACCCAACAGGAAATGATAGGTCGTTTTTTTATGACATAACTATAAAAATAAGATGTGGAATTATTTCCTTTGTGACAACTATCCATCAGATTCCCAATAAGATAATGCGTATATGTATCAATACGGCCTTTAGCAATGAGCAAAACCAATACAGTTAAGGTAGCTACAATAGATACAGATATGAACAAATGTGTAACAATTAAAACGAAATAAAATGTTAACGCAGAGATGTGTCTGACCTTTTTTGTTATTTCGGTAGTACGGCTACATCAATTAAATGGTTTGTTCGACAAACCGGTCAGCACATCTTTTTCATAAAGTATAAGAAAACAAATTAGAACAAAAAAAAACCTTTAACTATAACCACTGAACCATGAAAATGAAGTCAAGGTCAGATGACCTGACAGTTGTACATGTACACCTTCCATACACCAAATAACATAGACATTTTGCTTAAAGTGTCTGAGATATGGACTTGACCATCAAAAATTAACCTTCTTCACTGATCCATGAAATGAGTTTGAGGTCAAGTGAAAACTGTCTGACGGGCATGAAGACCTTGCAAGGTACGCACATACCAAATATAGTTATCCTATTACTCATCATTAGAGAGAAAGTAACATAACAATAGTCTGAATTTTTTTTAAGTTGTCACTGAACCATGAAAATAAGGTCAAAGACAAAAGACACGTGACAGACGGGAACTTTGTAACATAAGGCACCTAGGTCTTCTACTTTCTAAAATATAAAGCTTTTAAGAAGTTATTTAATGCCGCCGTTATCACTAAACCATGATGATCTTTCTGCAACTTAAGTCGCAGGCTCTATAAAAACTGTCCATACCCGCTGCATGTATATGCATCTGTTCTAAGTCAGAAGTCTGTTGTTTAGTAGTTGTCGTTTGTTGGTGATGCTCACACACATAAGTGTTTTTCTTTTTATATATAGATTAGACCGTTGGTTTTCCTGTTTTAATTAATAAGTACTTGCCATTTTGGGGCCCTTGATAGCTTGCTGTTCGGTGTACTTTATTTGGCCTTTTTGATATTTTTGATTTGAGCGTCACTGATGAGTCTTTTGTTGACGAAAAGCGCGTATCGCGCAAATATAAGATTCCAATCGTGGTATCTATAATGAGTTTAAATACAACCACTAGATCGATGCCATTGCTGTTGGAGTTATTTTTCTCCGAGTGTATCAATAGCCCAGTAGTCAGCACGTCTGTGTTGACATGAAATGTCATTGATCTATTCATAATTATAAACTTTTTACAAAACTTTGAATGGTTTATATACTAAGGCTTTTCTATCTCAGGAAAAGATGCCCTGAGTTGGATTTGGGAAAGGTTTAAGGATGTTTTTTATTACAATTTTCAAATCGCACCCTCGTCCCAATTTCTGGAGTGGAGAAATCCATAGAAAAAGAAATTAAATAAATGTATGTGACCTAAAATGAAAATATTGAAATTAAAATTTAAAACAATTACACATTTACATTATACAAAATATAAAAAAAAAGAACCAGAACTGAGACACAAGCAACAGTCTCAATGGAAATGAGGTGTACAAATGCTATTACAACTGCATATCAAATATCATTCACTCATCACGACGAGTGGTTCCTTGCAAACTGAACTAATCATATACATTGTTGACGCCGCCTTCTCTGGATACGCCTGTCACCTTTTTGACTCCTTCAAATGCAAGATGAAATAAAACTAAAGGCGCGATATCATGAATGGGACAAAACAATTTCAAAGAAACAATGGTAAAACCGCTAAGGATTTAAAAAAAAAATACCAATTTAGAACAGGCAAATATGGAATGTGGAGCGATTTGTGATTTTGGTTAGAAACAAACGTAATAAATAATAGAGGAAAAGTAATTGTTCGTAGGATAGTGTATAATGATAATGTGATGTTCTGAAGGGAGTATTTCTTATTAGTTAACGAACAGATGTATATATACAAGCTACAATGTATCTTCTAATAAAATTGAGAATGGAAATGGGGAATGTGTCAAAGAGACAACAACCCGACCAAATAAAAAAACAACAGCAGAAGGTCACCAACAGGTCTTTAATGTAGCGAGAAATTCCCGCACCCGGAGGCGTCCTTCAGCTGGCCCCTAAACAAATATATACTAGTTCAGTGATAATGAACGCCATACTAATTTCCAAATTGTACACAAGAAACTAAAATTAAAATAATACAAGACTAACAAAGGCCAGAGGCTCCTGACATGGGACAGGCGCAAAAATGCGGCGGGGTTAAACATGTTTGTGAGATATCAACCCTCCCCCTGCACTTCTAACCAATGTAGAAAAGTAAACGCATAACGATACGCACATTAAAATCAGTTCAAGAGAAGTCCGAGTCTAATGTCAGAAGATGTAAACAAAGAAAATAAACAAAATGACAATAATACATAAATAACAACAGACTACTAGCAGTTAACTGACATGCCAGCTCCAGACTTCAATTAAACTGACTGAAAGATTATGATTTCATCATATGAACATCAGGCACAATCCTTCCCGTTAGGGGTTTAGTATCATATCATCATAACATATATGAGAAGAACATAACCCGTGTCATGCCAAAAACTGTTTTTAGAATAAATGTGTTTAGTTCCGACGCAAAGACCTTATCAGTGACTCAATATTAACGCCAAAATATGCAATCTTTAATGACTTGACAACAGTATCGTAATTATATCCCTTCTTAATAGTCTATTCAAAGGTTTTGTAAGTTTCTGAGGTGAATACTGACACCTTAGCATTGTTACAGTTTATTTGTCGTTTTCTTTAAATTTAATCAGGGTTCCATCTATCATCGTCCATGTTGACTTATGTGAAGATAAGGTTCAGTTGAACATTATTAGTATTTATAATAATGATGCTCCATAGCAACTATAGTGTCCTACATAAAAGTGCAAAACGGGTATGTATGAGCATTTAAACATGCTTTAGTTTTTGATGTATATACGCTGCTCAATACTGCAAGTACAATCATATATACTTAATTTTTAAGAACAGCGGTCATGTTGTTGATAGATCAAATCTCAGTGTACAACATTTTGGTAGAATTTTGCCCAGCAGTTTCAGAGAAGATGTTGTAAACAGTTAACAGCGACATACAGATTACAATACGTCCATGAAATAAATAAAATTGTTACACGATGATGACTGCTGAACCCATATTTTGACTATTTGATTTATTGTGTCTGTTTAGTTCACGCATCATTGTAAATATAATGGAATTATACGAGACTGTCAACAAAGTGAGAGGTTTAGTTATGAAACCAGGGTTAATCAACCATTTTCTACATTTGAAAATGCCTGTACCAAGTCAGGAAAGTGACAGTTTTTGTCCATTCTTGTTTGATGTGTTTTGCAATTTGATTTTGCCAGGTGATTATAGGGAATTTCCGATTGTTTTTCCTCTGAGTTCAGTATTTTTGTGTTTTTACTTTTTATAGATGTCATATTGCTTATAGTTAAGGAAAAATAGACCAAAACATAAAACGTAACACTGAACCGTAAAAATAAGGGTAAGGTCAAAGACAATCTGTGAGCCTGACATGTACATCGAAAAATGTTTCCATACACGTAATACAGTTGACATATTACAAATAGCATTAGAAAAAGACCAAAACAAAAAAAAACTTAACCATAACCAATGACCTATGAAAATGAGGTGAAGATCAGAGGACATCTGTCAGTTAGACATGTACACCTTACAATACTTCCTAACACCAAATATACTGGAACTAAGGCTATAGCTCATAGTATCTGAGATACGGAATTGACCACCAAAACTTAACCTTGTTTACTGATCCATGAAATGAGGTCGAGGTGAAGTGAAAACTGTGATGGGCATTAGGATCGTGCATATACCAAAAATAGTTTCCTATTACTCATTATAATTGAGAAATTAACATAACAAAATCCTAACATTTTGTACTGAACCACGAAAATGTGGTCAAAGGCAATAGACAGACAGAAACTTCATTATATCTATATAAACAGTATAAATCTTCCCCCTTCCTATTAATAAAGGAGTTAGTTAACGCCGCAGCCGGATCAAGTCGCCTATGGCAAGCTTCCTGCGACAAACGTCGCAGGCTCGATAATTTGTTTTTTCAACATTCGTCTTCCAAGCACATAACTCTGTAAGGGGTCATGCAAGGTTTCCGACGTAGTGGCATTTTGGTAGATCTTGTAATGATGATAATTGTTGCTATTTGATGTTTCTACGTATGAGTTTTAATTAGTGAAATAAGAGCAATATCATACTTTTTAAGGCAATAACTCCTTTGGGAGTCAGAAGACGGTTTTGGTAAAAATGCAAACAGGTGAAACTAGCCATTTGAACACGTTAAACTTAGCGGGCAGATTTCCTCTATCTCTAACGGTTTTCATGATATAAGACAGTTTATATTCTTATGTTGTATGTTTAACCACAGCACCCAGGTAACTTGATTGAACAAAAAAAAACGTATCGCTAGCAGTTTGATTGAAATTGGTGCAGCGGTTTCATAGTAAAAGATCTTGAAATTGTTTACTACAAACGAAAATAAATACCAGGTTATATAGCTTAAATGACCTTTAGGGTCAGATGAGTTAAAAATCAAATTAAATCATTGCTTATAAAGTTGGTACTAGATATTCCAAAATTTAAACTTTGTGAAATTAATTCACTTTTCAGAGAAAAAAATACAAAAGACGCAAAGAACTAATAATTTAAGAGCTACTTCGTGTTATTTAATGAAGGGTAGTTCAAAGCACTGTTACAATTAATAAATATACCTCATGATCATCAAATTTTAAAACATTTCTTTACCAAAAAGATAATATATATATATTTAGAGATTTGAGTGCTTGGAATTATTATTTTCTCTCTCAAACAATCCTTAATATCATAATACTCCAATATACATATGAACAGCAATATGAATGCTGACATAGTCTTATACTACAATAAGTTGTCAAACATATCGCAATGAATGGAAATTCATACGCAGGTTTTTGAGTGTGCAGCACATTTTTTTATGTTATTTCTTGTTATTTATTCATAGACAGAAACAAATATTTGTCATTCCTTAAATAAATTCCTTTAATGTAATGAATTTGCATGTTTGTATATGCAGCTTTTTGTTATCAATAAAGGCAACGGTAGTATACCGTTTTTCGAAAGTCATAAATCGATTGAGAGAAAACACATGCGGGTAACAAACTAAACCTGACGGGAAAACATCATATATATGAGGAAAAACAACGAAACAACAGAAATACTGAAGTTGGACAATAAATCTAAAACAATGCTTCACAAACAGAAACGAACTGTAAGATAGCAATTATCATTGTCCTGATTTGGTACAGGACATTTTAAGATAAAAATTATGGGTTGAACCTGGTTTCAGATCAGATTGGCTAGCTCATCACCAGAGATGTGGATTTATTTGAGAGAACTTGGCAGAAAAAAAAATATTATAAGAACTTAAACAGAAGTTGCATTATTGGATTGGTCAAATAACATTAAAATTAAAAAGGATATATAATAATGTGTATGACTCTTCTATTTATCAGGATCTAATAGAAGTAAAAAATAATGATTATCAATTAACATTTTCAGAAACTTAATGTCATACAGAAAAAAAGTAGTGTGTAATGACTGTTTCAGGATATCATTGACCGTATTATGAACTAAAACATGATGCATTGCAAAGTTTGCAACAACAAAAAAGGAAATACATAAAATCGTATCCTCTTTTAATAAAAAAAATGTCGTTTGATTAAGGGACAACATCAAATGATCAATATACGATAACAAAAAAAGTTTTGAGGTGGGGGTAAAAATTGCTGCAAGTTTTGTTAATCCAAAATCGATTATACATATATCTATATCGGTCAATCATTTTTTCTAAAATTAAGTTAAGATGAGGGGTGGTTGGTCAGTGAAACACGCTGATATGTCTCGCCTTCTTTACTAATCATTGATATATGTTGCTAGTTCTAAATACAAAGCTTTATTACAACTGTCACATAAGCTCAACATTAACCAAGAAAACTAAACATTGATCAATGAACCATGTCATGTAGACGGGAAGGATTGTGCCTGATGTTCATATGATGAAATCATAATCTTTCAGTCAGTTTAATTGAAGTCTGGAGCTGGCATGTCAGTTAACTGCTAGTAGTCTGTTGTTATTTATGTATTATTGTCATTTTGTTTATTTTCTTTGGTTACATCTTTTGACATCAGACTCGGACTTCTCTTGAACTGAATTTCAATGTGCGTATTGTTATGCGTTTACTTTTCTACATTGGTTAGAGGTATAGGGGGAGGGTTGAGATCTCACAAACATGTTTAACCCCGCCGCATTTTTGCGCCTGTCCCAAGTCAGGAGCCTCTGGCCTTTGTTAGTCTTGTATTATTTTAATTTTAGTTTCTTGTGTACAATTTGGAAATTAGTATGGCGTTCATTATCACTGAACTAGTATATATTTGTTTAGGGGCCAGCTGAAGGACGCCTCCGGGTGCGGGAATTTCTCGCTACATTGAAGACCTGTTGGTGACCTTCTGCTGTTGTTTTTTATTTGGTCGGGTTGTTGTCTCTTTGACACATTCCCCATTTCCATTCTCAATGTTATTACAGCTAACAATTCCTGCATACAACAAATATAGTTGACCTATTGCTTATAAATTAAGAAAAACAGACCAAAACACAAATACTTAACACTTAGCAATGAACCATGAAAATACGGTCAAGGTCAAATAAAATCTGAGCAACTGACATGAGTTGACCTATTGCATATAGTATTAGAAAAAGAGACCAAAACTCAAAAACTTAGCTTTCACCACTGAACCATGAAAATGAGGTCTAGATCAGATGACACATGTCAGCTAGAGATGTACACCTTACAATCATCCCATACACCAAAAAAAGTAGACCTACTGCATATAGTATAAGAAAAACAGATCAGAACACAAGAACTTAACTATAACCACTGAATAATGAAAATGAGGTCAAGGTCAGATTACACCTGCCAGTTGGACATGTACACCATACAGTCCTCCCATACGCCAAATGTACTAGACCTTTTGCCTATAGTACCTGAGATATTGACTTGACCACCAAAACTTAACCTTGTTCATTAATCCATGAAATGAGGTCGAGGTCAAGTGAAAACTGTCGGACCGGAATGAGGACCTTCCAAAGTACCCACATACCAAATATAGTTATCCTATAACTCATAATAAGAGAGAATTTAACATTACAAAAATCTCAACTTTTTTTCAAGTAGTCACTGAACCATGAAAATGAGGTCAAGGACATTGGACATGTGAATGATGGAAAGTTCGTAACATAAGGCATCTATATACAAAGTATAAAGCATCCAGGTCTTCCACCTTCTAAAATATAAAGCTTTTAAGAAGTAAGCTAACGCCATGGCCGCTGCTGGATCACTATCTCTGTGTCGAGCTTTCTGCAACAAAAGATGCAGGTTTGACAAAAACTATGCGAATTCATTTTTTTTAATCCCACATTTTACTTTTAATGGCATCCCTTAACAGGCAACAACAATAAGATAATAAAACAAAATTTTAATGCTAATGAATCATGGTCTACAATATCACTGTGTCTAAACCACACAGGCAAAAAATGTTTGGACTCAATAATATATAATATCCAGCTTAGTGACTAAAACATTAATAGAGAAAAGGTAGGTTTTTGTTTATTTATTGAGAATATATATGTATACATATATAACTATTTTCTATGTGAGATGCAATCTTTTCTATAGTGAATATCAAGTATGAAAAGATAACTGCAGTTTATTAAATTCATAAGATAAAAATATCATATTATGGCAAATATAAACCTAAAACTTTTAAAACAAGAAAAAAATCTAATACATTGTATATGGCAAATGTAAACCTTTAAGTTTGTAAAACACAAAAAATAATGTATGGCACATTTAAACCTATACGTTTATAAAACACAATATCTAACATATGGCACATCTAAACCTACAAGTTTATGAAAATATTGATGTATAATTATCATTGACTATATAAACACAATAGAATACAACAGTTTTATGAAGAAAAAAATATCTGTACTCATATTGAATAATGTTGAACACTATGAAAAATGCAATGAAAAGAATAATCAAATAAAAAATAAAACTAACATTCTACCAATCATCATTTCTTAAGGCAGAAACTGTTCCATAATTAAAAATAATTCCAAGTTCAAATAATAGCCTGTTATATATACATATATAACTATTTTCTATTTTGGGATGCAATATTTTCTACTGTAAATATCAAGTATGAAAGATAACTGCAGTTTATCAAATAAAAAATAAAACTAACGTTCTACCAATCAGAATTTCTTAAGGCAGAAACTGTTTTTTTTCTGTTTGAGTAGAAGTAGTCATCTTGATTAATTGAATTAATTCATATGCTTTACTTAATTAAGGGAGATTGTTTTATAGATTTCCTGTCTAAAAAGACTTCATGATTGCACATTATAATTATAAACATTGTGATGCTCATTTTTTTATTGCAAAAATATTTGTCACTTTGATTGGCCAGTATAATCATCAATATGACATCCTTATTACCCTTTGTTGACAAAGCTGTGTTCTAATTAGCACCAAATATGTTTGGCGCATGCCCACAAATTTATTGTATACATTCTTGTTATTGTCATTTTAACCCTTATAATACATGTATTATCTGCTTAAATAAATCATGTATAGCTATTTCAATATCATACATTTACTCTGCTATTAGTTTTTAAACTTATTAATTATGAAAATCTAATGCACACTATAATATGAATAAGTATACCTTTAAAAGAAAGCAGATTATAAGGATATGGAAATAGGCAGCATACAGCAGTGGTGGATTCATACAAAAAGGTCATCCCACTCCTGTGATAGGAAAAATATTCTTGTTTTTACATAAAAGCTTCCAAAAATATTTTGGCCTTGCTTTAGTTGTCAGTTTATACCATTCATTCTTTCATTTCAGAAATTATACCCCTTTTGAAATTCATAGATCCACCCCTCTGAAGTACACCATGCTCAAAAGATTACTGCTTGCAACTAATTACAGAAACCTTTATATTATAGTTTTTTACAAAATTTAGAATACACATTTCAAATATTGCCATACTAATAGGTGTATTTTATAAAGTCAGTAAATGATATGTAGATAAGAGATGTATATATAAAATGCATGATTCAGTAATGCCTACTCACATGCTTTTTACCACATTTCTGTAAGCTCTGAATTTGTGATCTGAGAAAAATGTGACCTAATTTATGGGATTTGTATCAGAACTTAATTTGGTATACCCACACAATCAGAGTTCTAGGATCTTAGAGTATAAAATAGCATTCCCTTTTTTCAGAGCATGTTCATGGGTATAAAATTAACGTTTAAAATAAACATGATAAACAAGAATGTGTCCCAAGTACACGGATGCCCCACTCACACTATCATTTTTTATGTTCAGTGGACCAAGAAATTGGGGTCAAAACTGTAATTTGATATTATTAAAGATTAGAAAGATCATATCATAATGAACATGAATACTAAGTTATAGATTGATTGGACTTAAACTTCATCAAAAACTACCTCGACCAAAAACTTTAACCTGAAGCAGGACAGACGAACGAACGAACAGATGCATAGACCAGAAAACATAATGCCCCTTTACTATTGTAGGTGGGGCATAAAAAAATTATTAATTGGAAAAATATAAAAATATGAGACAGAATATCTAACCTTTTCTATCTATTTGGTTGGAAAAAAACTTTGCAACAATACGAAATTTTTTTTCAAAGTCATCAAGGCAGTTATATATATATATATTACTAAAGGATTTTTTTTGCATTTTATGCAATCTTTATACCCTCAAATCTAGTTTTCTCTATATACATGATATAAAAGCATTTTTATAGGGAAGATGTGGTATTAGTGCTTATGAGACAACTCTCTGTCCAGATCACAATGTATAAAAAGTTAACAATTATCTAACATTGTTTAATAAATGCATATTATTGGTATTAAAAACTTTTTCACATCACAAATGTCACATATACAACACAGGATAATAATAATTTCTTAATATATATTCTCATTTATGATGCGATAAAAAAACAACTTTGAGTCCAAAATAACAAAATATCAGAGTATCAAAAAATATCAAGGCATTAACATACATGTACATACTTTATTGCATTTTATGCAATTTTTAACCTAAAAAAACTACTTTTTTATGTAAGCATTTAATAAATGTATAATTTTGGTATAAAACATACCATTAAAAAAAATGCCATTATAATGAGAATTTTTTTTTTTAACTAAAAAGTAAAATCACAAAAATACTGAACTCAGAGGAAAATCAATTTGGAAAGTCCATAATCACATGGCAAAATCAAAAAACAAAACGCATCAAAAACGAATGGACAAGAACTGTCATATTCCTGACTTGGTACAGGCATTTTCAAATGTAGAAAATGGTGGATTAAACCTGGTTCTATAGCGCTAACCCTCTCACTTTAATAACAGTCTCATCAAATTCCGTTACATTTACATGATGCGTTAAATAAACAGTCACAATCAATAAAATAGTCAAAATATGGGAACATCAGTCATCATCGTATAACAATTTAACAGGACACAACAACATCTACTATCTACGAACACATGGATTGATTTGAGTGTCTGACGTCAGAAAAATTATATACGTCACATAAATTTGTCGTTCAATGTGCATACAATAGTTATCCAAAGTACCTGGATTATAAACAATTTTAAATTTTACATAGGCAATGAGCGCAGACAGGGTTAAAAATTCAAAAGTATGTAAGAATAAATTACAGAAATCAAACTAGTCCAAAAGTTATACATAGAATATATGAGAATCCAAAACTTTTAAAAGGAACAATTTAACAGGACACAAAAACCTATCCACGAACACATGGATCTACTTGAGTGTCCGACGTCAGAAAAATTATATACGTCACATAAATTTGTCGTTCAATGTGCATACAAACAATAAAACATAAACATAATACAAACATCAGCATTCAAGGATATCAAAGTATCAAAAGATATGAAAGCATTTAAATAAACATTTTATTGCCTTTAATGAAATTTTTACCCTAAAAAACATTTTTTTATATAAGCTTTTAATAAATGTATAATTTTGGTATAAAACAAGCCATTAAAAAAAAAATGCCATTACAATCAGATTTTTTTTATTTATTACAACGTAAACAAAATACGATCATCAAAATTCAAAGATATCAAAGTCTTAAAATATATAAAAGCATTAAAATATATAAAAGCATTAACATAAATTTTTTATTGCCTTTCATGTAATTTTTACCCTAAAAAACCTAGTTAAAGAAGTACAACCCTAGTATTTTTCCATATAAAAGCATTAATTTACTAAAGGAATAATTTTGGCAGAAAACAACATACTGTAAACCAACTTATTTTTGCGGATACTTAATTTCCCGTTAGGTCCTATCTAGGCCTCTCCCGGCTATTTAATTTCGTGATGAGGTGTTTAAATAAGAAAAGATCCAAATGATACATATTCGCGACGATTTAAATTCATGTTATTTTTCTACTCGCGAAAGTCGCGAAAATAAATCCCTCGCGAAAATAAGTTGGTTTACAGTAACCTTTACGAAAGAAAAAAAATTGCTCTCTGATTAAAGTCAGATTTTTTTTTATTAATTCCAACAAGAAACAAAAACAAAATGAGAAAATTAAACATAAAAACTGTGAAATTCTATTTTGTGGTAAAGGAGTTAATAAGGGTTTGTAAGGGCCCGTTTGGCCTCAAATTTCAGGTTCATCTAATGAAAGATTCTGAAAACTTATTAAACACTTTAGTGTCTACTTCAGTCAGTTCAATTAGTTTATGTGAAAAATTTGAACTGATTTAGTCAATAGAAATACCCAAATCCAAGCTTTAATCTTAAAAATCTATCAAATATGCCATAATATGTCACTTTTCAGATGTTTTTTTGTCAAAATGAAAATGGCCGCATCCTTGATAACTCTCAAACTTTATATATTATATGAACATCATCAAATACAACTTACATTAAGAAATTAAGAATGACCACAAATGCAGCCATCTCCATTTTAAGACAGAAACCGTCTAAAATTATACTAAAATAGTGAAAGATTTCATTAATTTAGCAAGACTTAATGATGCTAGTACACAATATATGTGCATTTTATTGTCAAAAACAGCCCATAAGTATGTAGAACAAGTATTCTACTTTCCAATAAATAACTAAAAGTTAACATTTTAATAATTTTGTAAAACTGTTTAATTTTGGGCCAAACAGGGGTCTAACTAGACCTACTCCTTTCAGAAATACGACACAGAGTATTTACAATTCCTAGCTATTTTCCTAATTTTTACTCTACTATAGAAGACAAGCCCAACTCCTGCAACAAATTATTAAAATGTCGTAATTCTTCATATTCTCCAGCCTCTCCTAGTCTAATCTTTATTCTATTGGCTAGTGTTTTAGCTGATTCAGTTTGACCGCTTAATGAATAACATTTAGTCAGTCCCTTTAAAGCTTGTAGTTCATGGTGGGTGAATTTTGCTGATATGATCTCCTGATCTCCTATCATATCCTCTGGCGCAACAAATTGAAATCCCATTTCAGCATCTTTATAGTTTCCCCGACGTAAGGAAAATTCTGCATTTCTAAGTTTCCCAGCAGTCATAGATCTACATGACAACTGAGTGTCATTAAGCATGGCATTGTATTTGTCGCCCATTTCGTGTATTTTTTTTAGTTTTTTTTCATCTGATGTAATCTCAGTCATGCTTGTATAACACTTCACCAAGCGCTTGCAACAAATATGGACATGCTGTGCATTTTCTGGTCCAGATTTTATTACCCCATAATTAAAGTTTTCAGAATTGTATTCTAATAATCTCTTAAACTGTTCAGCTGCGTCTTCAAGACTTTCCAATGTTTTGAGTTGGAGATCTGCTTT
The DNA here is from genome assembly GCF_036588685.1 of Mytilus trossulus. Lineage (NCBI taxonomy): Eukaryota > Metazoa > Mollusca > Bivalvia > Mytilida > Mytilidae > Mytilus > Mytilus trossulus. The sequence continues at coordinate 29,516,918 of NC_086382.1, forward strand.
GTCTTCAAATCTGAGCTGCAAGGTTCCACTAAGTTCTGTAAGCATGACATAGAGAATCTTCCATTCTGGATATTCACTGGCAATTCTTTGACCTAATGCCTTTGCCAAAAACAAAGAATGAGTAAAGGACCTTGCCAAATCTTTGTCAAAAGCATCACCCAAATAGAAAATTCTCCTTCCATAAGTATAAAAAACTTGTAATACAATTTCAAATAAAAATATGCCCCCAAGTTGATCTTCTGGCAAGGCAAGATGCTGTTTACAAAGGGTGTTATATTCTTTTTCCGTCAAACGATACTCTTCTTCAAGTTCATCATCCAAATATTCTTCAAGTTTTTTTAAGTGATCATGACCCCTGTACTTATTCAATGCAAACTGTTTTGCCATCTTACACAAAAGTGCATTTTTTTCATGATCGCCAATCTGAGCTTTAATTTGTTTAAAAATGATATCTGCCTCCTCTTCTGCAAATGTTTCCCATGTTCTATGATGGTCGTCACGACAGCATCTTTGCATGACCTGTTTTTCAATATCTTCTTCTGATATACCTATTATGGCAAAACATGCTTCTTTGGCAGCCGTTGAATGTTCCCCGGCATTTTTCAAAATTCCGAAAAAATTATATGTGTACCCAACTATGTCGTACACATAAGCCAAGAGCACATTCGATTCAAATTCACACAAGACATTCAGATTTTCTGCCTTCAATTTTTTAACGTGTTGTAATACTGATATAGCATGGGGTAGTAGACGATAATTTCTGTCGTAATCATTTGGATTGTAATTATCTTTGTCCATAAGCCACATCAAAGCTGTCAAGATGTTTTTGATAAGTATGGCTTTTTTGTCATCCGACATTGATTCTTCTATGGTTTTCACAACAGCTAAGTGTGTTGTAATAAATCGATCATCATCAACTCCCCGAACGATACCAAATGAAAACTTTTTGATGGCTTGAATGAAGTTCGTAGTGTTGAATCCTTGATGATTCTGTTTTCTTCTAGGAAAAAAATCAAACAGAAGGACAGGGATATCTTCTAGAGCAAAAAATTGTAAGGCTTGCACCATATCAAAAACATCTTCTCCATAATCATTCTTTAAGATTTCTAAATATTCCTGCAATATTTTAAAGACTGCTCTGTTTCTGGATGGGTCTGATACAGATCTTACAAATTTATCCATTTCAGAGGATTTGCTTCCTCGCAAATATTTGATGAATTTCTTTGGTGTTTGATTTGATGAAGCCATACAACTCCTTGCTCCATACAGTAACAATGGATGGTTACCAAGCATTTGTGCCAACTCTCTGTAACTTTTTTCCTCTTTTGAATTCAGTTCTGTCTTCTTGTTTCGTAAAAACATAACTGCTTCGTCTTCTGAGAAGCCATTGACTATGATGATGTTTTCTGTATCACAAAATGTTGAATCCCAAGTTGTTACAATTACTTTCAAGTTCAATTTCAAAAGAGTGTCTTTCAATTTCTGACATTGAATTTTGGTTTCATCTGTGACATAGTCCAAAATTATCAGATTTGGACCATTTGTATTTTTACGTAATTCTTTTTGAATTAACTTTCGTAGTTCATCTAGGGAATCCTCGTTATCAATATTTTCTGTCTGTGTGCTTTCTTTTTCAAGACCCAATTTATCTGCTAATTTCTTCAAGGAATTCATTAGTGTTATCTCATCCTTACAATATATCTTCCAACAAATGCTTTCTACATGATCTTTACGAAAATTACAAGCAAAGGTCAAGGCCAACTGGGTTTTCCCACATCCAGTTAATCCTATAAATAAAAAAAATATGTATCCTTATTCTCTAAAAGTAATAGAAATCTTCAAATTAAAAAAAAGTGTATAAGAAATTTCTTGTACAGTAAAATTTCTTTTATTATCAAATCTTCATAAATGTATTGCTATTCAATTATTGACTTCCCATACCCTGAGTAAGTGGTGTGTTCCTGTATGCATTGACCTTAACAACAAAACCTCTAGTGAAAACTTTGGCCACCATGCCACAACACAAGTGAGAAGAGAAACACCATGTTGCAACAAAATTGAGAGGAGAAACATCAAGCCACAACACAAGTGAGAGGAGAAACACCATGCTGCAACACATGTGAGAGGAGAAACACCACACTGCAACACATGTGAGAGTAGAAAAACCACACTGCAACACATGTGAGAGGAGAAAACACAAATCCAATACACAAGTGAGAGGAGAAACATTATGCTACAACACAAGTGATAGAAGAAACACCAAGCCACAACACAAGTTGGAGAAGAAACACCAAGCCACAACACACGTGAGAGGAGAAACACCATGCTACAACACAAGTGAGAGGAGAAACACCATGCTGCAACACATGTGAGAGGAAAGCCAATACACAAGTGAGAGGAGAAACACCATATTGCAACAGAAGTGAGAGGAGAAACACCATGTTGCAACACAAGTTGGAGGAGAAACACCATGTTGCAACACAAGTTGGAGGAGAAACACCATGCTACAACACAAGTGAGAGAAGAAACACCAAACCAATACACAAGTGAGAGGAGAAACATCATGCTACGACACAATTGAGAGGAGAAACACCATGCCACAACACATGTGAGAGGAGAAACACCATGCTGCAACACATGTGAGAGAAGAAACACCAAACCAATACACAAGTGAGAGGAGAAACACCATGCCACAACACAAGTGAGAGGTGAAACATGTGATAAAGGAATGTCAACAAACAAACACAAAGGTAAATAGTATTGACTAATACTGAAAGACAAATAACATACAAAAGATAATTAACAACTGTTCAGAAGAAGTTAAATCAACAAATCAGAATGCATTGCAAAAAAAAATCATTGGTCTATCAAGTCACCTAATTTGTTTTGCCTCATAGTCCCAATCCAGTAAACTTCAGGAACAAATTCAAAAGTTAATTAGCTTGCAACCAAAAACAACTGAATGAAATAAAACAATATAAAAAGCTTAAAAAAGATATAAAATACTGGAATAAAGTGGTATGTGTAAAGCAGCTGACATAGCAGCCAATACTTTTATTTTTTTTAACATACATTCTATATTTTCGAACATATGTATTATTAGTGTCAATCTCTGAAAGTGAAAATGCAGGACATTATCGGTATTACTTGGTTAAGCAAATAGCAGGCCATAATACCTAAATACAGTTTTCAGTTGTATTTTACAATAGTTTTTAATTCTAACTCAACTGTATTATTTCATTGTATATTTTAATACTTTTCAGATATAAAAGAAAGCTTACTTCAGACACACTGAATAGGAAAAAAACTCCCTTCCCAAAAGTTCTTACCTAGGTTGGGCATAAAAAGGGGAAAATACCTCCAGACCTGTTAAACCCTGACTCAATTACCTATATATAGCTAATAAAAGAATTATAGCAAACCTGATAGAACAGCAAAGTTTTCAATGTCCATTTTAGAAGTAAGCTCTACTAACTTGGTGGTTTCCATGAAATGCTCCACAACCATATCATCTTGTATATTACAAGGACCTAAACAAAAATTTAAAAGAAGATTCTGCACAATGAAGTATATTTAATAATTCATCCTATACATATATTTGTTCAGCCTAACAAACTTTCCGCTGGTAACATTTTTTTAAACAATGGCATGGTAAGACTGTTCCTTTTGGAACAACTTTTTTTATTATTCTATATCCTTTAATTATATCCTTTAATTATTCCTAAAGGAGCAAAAACAACAGTTTTTTTTATATTAAAAATATCTTTGTTCAAATGTTTGTTCAATAATGAAAAGAAAGAAAATACCAATTTATTTTGCCTTAAGGTGGTACCTAACACTACAGGGAGATAACTCTGTAAAATCAGCTAAACGTTTTAATTACCTTGTGTTGTTAAGGTATTATTAAGCTTCTCAGTGATCAAAATAGGTGTTTGTCAAACTGCTCTATAACCAGTGTATTTTTTCTGATAAAACGGTTGGTTCAAATTTTTTAATTTTTTTATATAATGGTCAAAGGGTCAAAGTAAATACTTAGTAAAAATTTCAAGAAAATTAAACGAGCCAAATTAATTTTAGTTAAAGTGTTGGGTACCACCTTAATATTCAATATAAATTCATTCAAATACTTTAAATTCAGATATTATTACATGCATTAATTAGTGATTTTACAAAAACAGACAATAAATGAGATTAATTATACTGATTTCAAATAATCCTGCATACAGCATTGTACAGATATATACAATGCATCAGTTATAAATAAGAAAGACAGTTCTTATTATTAGCATTAATAAAAACAATGCAATCATTTCTGAATTAAAGCTATATGACTGAGAATGATGGATGAATATGTGATAAACTTCCAGTGCAAATATAAAAAATATTCACTATGTCTTAATGTCACATAAATGTTGTATGCATACAATTCCTATTCTGTTCTTTAAAAAAACAATCTCAGCAGGATCATTTATGTTACAGTATATTTATTATGTGTATAGCCCTATGTGATTTTCTAATGCTAGCTGTTGGTGAAAGGTACAGTACATCCCTTCGTAAATCTTACGGACGAAATCCTTAGTTGGTTGGCCGTTATCAAATATATGTTTCACAGATAAAAGCTGACAGTTCCAAATGTCATAGCTTCAATCCCTTTCCTCTTTTTTTCTTTTTCTTTTTATCAAATTAGACCTTAAACCTTGTTTGTACTAACATGAACAACATGATGGATGCCACATGTGTAATAGGATCTGCATACAATAGCTTCTTGGTTATTAATTGTTAAATTTAATTCAAATTATGACCAATCAAATGGGATTGCTTCCCTATAATTAATTCTTTAAAATGTCCACTGAAATTCAAACTGAAATTCTACAATAGCATGTTCAACTTATGCTACTTTGGATGGTTTGTCTGTCAAGCTTTATATGAAATTTTTCTTGCATAAAAATCAAAATTGGCTGCATAATTTGTTCAATCGAACACAATTTTGTACAAGATTTAACCAGTAATGAAACTTTTGAGATGGGTCATATAGAGGCTATTTTTTTTAACCAGACAGACACTCCCAATCACTTTTATTAATATTGATGTGTAATGCTTGAATGAACAAACTTGACAAGAAAACATTCCAAATCTGTTGTGAAATATCTTTAATAAAAACTGTAAATACCTTCCACTGATTTTGACAGTTCTTCTTTATTTTCTGTTTTGAATTTCTCCAGTTGATTTACAAGTGGCTGCAAGTTCTTTTCTTTCAATAAACTTATCAATAAGTCTGCCTTTGTTTTTGACAAAAGGCCATGTTTTGTCATTAAATGGAAAATGTCTTCCCCTGTCGTTGCTGCATCTAAATTTTGAACTGGAATTTTTTCTTCTGCTTTTAATATAAATCTAAAACTTTTGACATCATCTGAAAAATGAAAGCAAATATATCATAACTAAATATATGACTTTTAAGTCTTTAATTCTAATGCACCAATCAACATTTTGGGCCATATATCTATTTATATTTATGTTTATGTATATTTATGTTTATGTATATTGTGTTATGTGACTGTCGGTTGTTTTCTGTTTTTAGGGTCATTTCAATTGTTAATTAGATGGCATCTAGACTCAAATACACACAAACAAAGCTACATATTATTGAGCCCATTCCCTGTTATAAATCACTTATTTTAAACCTTTTTATAATTTGGGTAAATGTTTAACATTGTTATAAATCTAATATGAGAATTTCAGTCAAATCGGTGAAGATGAATTTGACAGCTAGTGCCCCTTTAACATTGAAGCAAAAGGGGGATAACTCCTAGGCTCCTACCAAACAATTAAATTTTGTCAATCTTATATAATACTGCGGATCATTTGCAGCAGTCATTGTGTCAGTCAAAATAATATACAGCAAAAAAAATTCATTAGACTAAAATAAACATCTGTCTCATTTCATATTTTTGGGGATTTATTCTTCATGTTCTTTGTTGAATTCTCACTGGTAGATTCATAGTTTACTGTTGCCCATGAAACACACGGAAACTGTTATAGCCACGAATTAATATGAATCCACAGTATATAGACACCAGTCTAGTGTATTATTGAAGATTGCATGTTAGTTACAAAATTTCTAAAGATTATTTGGGTCTAATGGTTGCTGTCTCATTGACAGATGCCTGATATTTCCTTTTATTTGCATCAAAGGTTATTATTCTTTCAGAAAAACAACAATGATTTCCCCTAGCGATTTTATCCATGATAGTGCCCACATGCCTTTAATTAGATCCCCCATCTTTTAAAATCATAGATTCCTTATTTGTTAAGATACATGTAAAGTCCCAGTTTCCAATTTTTCAGACACACTGGGAACACTCTCTTGAACAGCCCCAATTAAGGAAAAATATTGAACTGTTTACAAACCTATGTCCAATTGGTCACTGATTTTTGAAAGAAGAAGCTGGAATTCTGTATCAAGTTTTGTCATGGTGAATCTTAATCTCTGAAAGTGAGAAAATAAATGAAAACAATTATACATCTACCAAGTAATGAAGTAAGGAACCAGAGGTTCTTCATTTCTTTGAGGCCCAAATCTTTCACTACATGTAGATAAAAATATGTCACAATATCAAAACAACTGTTTATTATTTGTTTTCACCTTTCTAAGTGGGTGATAAAAAAAATTATGTAGGTTAAAAAAGAGACAGAAAATATCAAACTAACAAAGGAACAGTTAAAAAATCATGTAGGCGTACGGTTCAAATACTGATATGGTCTAGAACGTATATTTATATAGTTAATAAATCCTTTTCATGTATATAAACATATATACATTTGAAAATTCAGAAATAGTACCAAATTCAAACTCAAACAAAATAATTAAGGAGATATAATACCACATGAAATATAATTATAAGTCAGAAAACAGTCATTTCTGAGAAATTCACTACAACTTCTAAGAAGTGAAAAACTTTCTTTGAGAGCCAATTTACACTTACAATTCTTTCTAATTAGAAGAATAATTTAACATAATTTGTATGCTCTAGTTCATTCTTGAATACAATGGAGAAATTTGCAGAAAAAATGCCTCAAATCAATGGATCTTTATGCCATATGATTTTTATCTGAAAATAATGGAAAACATATAAATTATATACATTCATAACATAATATGTTAAATCGATATATGCAGAAAATAAAGCAATAGACAACATGATAGAGTCTGAGGTATTCAACTTGTCTAAACTAGTATGTCATTTTTACTCTGGTAGATACAATGTACAGTTATAATGTATACACATTGGCAATCATACCACTTAAATTATAAGATAAAAATGTGAAATACAAAACGTATTAAACTTCCCAAATCTGTTTTTAAACAAGAAATGTTTTGCAACAGAAATATATAAGCATTTAACCTGGCCGAAAATTTATTTCCCAAATACTGTTACCTGCTTGTCAACTAATGGGCAACTCATAGTCCAAACTTCAGATTTCATTATTGCACAAACAGATTTGAAACAGACTTTGCTACAGACAGCCAACAAGTAATAATGTGTGACAAATCCTTTATTCAGCAATTTGCCTGCCAAGAATGAGGGGGTATAGGGGGGTCCTAATCCCAAAACCCCAGGCTTAAAAACATGAAATCCCGAAATCCCTGGCTAAAAAATACAAAATCCTGAGGTCCCAAATCCATAAAAAAGAATTCCCAGATCCCAAAAGGGTCAATCCAGAAATCCCGAGCTTAAAAACACCAGATAAAGGTCCTATACCCCTCAAGAATCAAAAGATAAATTTTTGTTTATATATAATTTTAATCATATACTTTTCACATGCAACAGTTTGTAATCTTTAATAAAGATAAAGCTGTAACTGTATATCAGAAGAAGAAGAATGAAACTTTACACAAAGCCGAACAAATTTATTAAATATATATTTTGTGGCATGGAATGCATGCATGGCCAACTTGCTGTCTAACACTCATAAGTTTTACCTTCTTAATTGCAACTTTCCCTTTTCCTTGTAGTTTTATCATTGATTTGAATATAACTCATAACGGTTAATGTTGATGATTAATGAAAAAATAATTTTGAATAAATTAATTTTGGAAAAGTGAAAACGAAAGTAGAAATACAGCTGTTCAAAGTTATACATATGAATGTTTCTTCTTGTTGAAACACTCCATTCATCACATTTGCACATGCAAAATAAATCAAATAGCCTTTCAGTTTTTGCTACCAAAACTTACAAATTTCTAAAAATTCGGTGAACATGTTGCTCTTCTGTACTATAAATAGACACTGTGTACTCTTGAAGGAACCAATGGAGAAGTACTTACTTTTTAATTAGGTCATACAACATCTTTTGTGAATGTTGGGATCATCAAATATTTTCTCTGTTTATTTGAACTTAATACAGTATTCTGGTTCCATTTTTTTCAAATTGTGATACAGTTTACCGTCGAATACCGACAATATGATCTCATTTCTATTGTGAGAAAACTTTCAATAAAGGCCTCAATAAAGTCTCCCAAGTAACTCTTCTATTTAGAAATAAAGAATAGAAAAGAACCGGTCTGAACAATCACCAAAAATCTGTAGACGCTAAGATTTTTTTCTTTTCACGGTCCTTTCACACATTTTTCTCTAGAATCTGGAGGTACTAAAGAAGATAACTTCTTAAAGATAAGATTCACGAATGCATTGTATTTTAATTTTTCAAATTCAACAATTAATCATCCATTCATTTTCACAGGTGTCCCACAGCCAAAGCCAAAGGTGTCTCTCACACACACTGTGATACAGGCAATGTCTCTGAAAAAAACCCACCATATTGCAATGCCATATTGTTATTAAAAGAGGACGGTAATGCCATTTAATGTCAGGTGCGTCAAATGGTCCATTCTTCAAATGTCTCCAAAAAATTATAGTTAGCCTGATAATTTTCTTTGAAAAAAAATATCGTGATCAGTCAAATTCAGCTGATTTTTTTATCGTCCAAAAGAAAGTACATTTTATCGTCATACGTCTGTACACCATTAACATCATTTGGCAAGAATTTTACCATTATCATACGTCATGAAAGTACCCCCATTATATATATACCCTCAGAATCCATGACAAGTCGCCCCACTGGCAAGTCGCCCCACACCTAATCGCCCCACTTGTTCACCAACTCGCCCCACTTCCAAAAATCACCCCAACCTGGATTACCAAATCGCCCCACTTTTTAAAAAATTGCCCCAGTTGTGAAATGTGTTAAATCCCGTAAATATTACTCCTGAAAACTCGCCCCACTGAATGGAAAACGATAAAATCTAGATTATTATATTATTAACCAGAATGAATTTAGTAAAGCCAACTCGCCCCACTTGTGGAAAAAGATGTTATCCTGTTGTATATAAGTTAAATTCCGTGAATATTACTCCTGCCAACTCGCCCCACTTATGGAAAACGATAATACAGTATCTAGATTAATATAATTATTAACCAGGATGAATGTAGTAATGCCAACTCGCCCCACTTATGGAAAAAGATGTTATTCCGTGAATATTACTCCTGCCAACTCGCCCCACTTAAAAGGAAACGATACTATCTAGATTTATATTATATTATTAATCAATCTGGTAATTGCTATGATAACAAATTGCTGTTAATTGAAATCCCTTAATTATTATGATATATTGCATAATGATACAATTAACAGGTTTCTTTTCAATTGTTATGCAAATAACTAATCTTAAAAAAATACAGTTATTCTTCAACAATACGAAAATTATTTTTAGAGTTATAATCTCAGTATACATGGTATATAAATAATAGTAATAAAATAAATTTTCGGTTTGTTTGTATTCTGTGTAGATTATTTTTCATTTAAGTGGGGCGAGTTTTAATTTTTAATTTCATATTAATCTAAATGTTACCGTTTTCCATTAAGTGGGGCGAGTTGGCAGGAGTAATATTAAACATGATTTAACACATTTCACATGTGGGGCGATTTAAAAAAAAGGGGGCGATTTGGTAATCCAGGTTGGGGCGGTATTTTTTTTAAGTGGAGCGAGTTGGTGAAAAAGTGGGGCGATTAGGTGTGGGGGCGACTTGCCAGTGGGGCGACTTGTCCTGCTTCCTACCCTCATATAACACAAGGTACCCAGTTTGTATTTTTGAGTAAGGTCACTGGGTCATCACCTGCATTGTATGTGTAACTGGAGAGCATGGAATTTCATTACAATTGCTTGTCTCCATGGGGACTCTTAAGTCTAAAACGTGACCTAGATTTAATTGTGTTACAAGGCAGCATGTATACATATGGAGCTTAAGAAGTACTTCCTTAGCTCCACCACTTACTGCTGATTTACTAATTAGAGATGGAATCCCATCACACTCCCCTTGTCTCCTCCACCCAGACTGACAAACCTGGGACCTCTGTGTTTACATGGCAGCATGTTTACAGACTGAGCTAAAGAAGTACTTCCTTATGGTTTAAATTTGATGCTGCAGTTGTGAATCCCCTAAACTGACACTGACAGGGATTGTTGCACTTTTCTCTCCAGATATTTCATTTAGCATACTGGTAAACAGAAGAAATTGAAATACTGTCTTGTTTCTAAAAATTGTAGCTTTACGTTGATAACATAATCTTTATATAAGAAAACCACTTCAGATAGCATCACATTTAAGATAACTCATGATAGTATAACATTATCATGATGCTAAAAGGCCTTCAGGAGATCACTGTACAGTAGCAAATCTACATTGGGACTAATCCTCTGGCTGCTGAAGAGTCACTTGTTTCCATACCATCTGTGCTAGAGGGACACACATGTCCATATGTTTGATTTATGCAAACTTCTAAACCTTGCTGAATCTTTTTTAACAGTTTATTCAAATAAAATATTTAAGATAAAGCAAATAACATACTTTTTCAATGTCCAAATTATTATGATATATCTTGGAAGCTATTTTTAAATATTTTTGCTTTGACACCTTCCTGTATCAATGTGGGATAAAAAATGTCAAAATTAAAAAAAATACCCACTGCAGAAGGCATGATTATCTTGACTGATTTCTTCAAACTAGGTCCCTGATGAAACTGTCATTGAGCTTTATATCATCCATTTTCATATGATCATGATAATGAATGATGTCATTGTTGGGCAAGTGATGTAGTAAGTTATAGACTTCCAGCTGTCATATATTTTCTGGCAAATGAAATATAACCATATAAAGTTTGTTGGCAACAAGAGTTAATACTAATCAAAGCTACTTGCCTTTTTCTGTCATGTTTATTGGTACAGTAAGTCATAGCATGGTCAATTTTGCAATGAATGATTAATAGTCATGAAAAGTATTTCAGGTTCCAAAAGTTGTTATTAGCCAAGTGGAGGAGTTGAAAAGTAGGCTCCCAATTCCAAGAAAAAGCTCCTTTTGGCATGCATCAAATTAACAAGTCTCTAACAACAAACCTTTATCAATGTACGAATGATCATCAAAATCATGAAAATATGTATTCACCAATTTTTTAATAAAAAATATATGTTCCTGATATGTATATGTAATGAAGTTGAATATGTTGAACAATCTGAACAATTTTCATATTTTTTTTACAGATGGAAAAATTCAATGTGTATTCAGCAATACTTTGTGCAGTTGTAGCATTTTGTTATCACAATGCCTTGGATTGTGGTTTTGTTTTTGATGACATGTCAGCTATTGTAGAAAACAAAGATCTGAAACCTAGAGTTCCTTTTATCAACCTGTTTTGGAATGATTTCTGGGGTACACCTATGCACATGGTATGAACTTAAAAAACTGCTTATATTTATTTAATGAAACATATATCTAAAGTTAGAATTACCCCAGTACTTTGGATTTGTTTAGATTAAAAATGTGGTATTTCAAAAGAATGTTTACAATAATTCATATTACTAAGAATAATTAACCATAAATATTCAAAAGTACTACATGAATGAAATGAACTAACTACACGATACCAGCAATACCAAACTCTTTCAATAAAGATAACAGATGTATACACAAAATCTACAATGAGCATATGTCTATTCTGACTTTAAGGTTATATAGTCTTACATGTCTAAACTGATGCAGAAAATAGTTGAATACATGTTTCGTTTGAATGCTGTGTACACTTAAGATGAATATTACTGTAAAAATACCAACAGAATTTTTGAATAATATATCATAAAAGTGTTTTGAATTGAAAACACATTAAATATATAATATATATATACAAATATTATGATTACCGTACACAATTTGATAGCAATGTTTGAAAAAAACTCAAAACAATTTGATAGCAAGGTTACACAGTAGATATAATTTTAATATGGTCATATTTTTCACAATACTAAGACATGTCATTTTATGAATTCATCACAGCATTCACATGAGTATTACAGTATGTTCACACTTCATGTATGTTTTCAGTTTCCTGATTAAGTCAGTGTCATGAACAAAAAGGAATAGAAAATAATAAGGCCGTCATCAAAATCCTTGAATCAAATAAATGAATAAATATAAACAGCACCATGAGCACATCAAAAGAAAATGATGCAAAAAACCAACCTACAGTAGCCAATGCAAGAAAACACTAAATTTTGAGCAAAAGATTCCACCTTTTAAACTGTGGATAAAACTCAGTTGATCCAGAAGTGTAAGCAAGTCCTGCTCCATGTGTGTTTTGAGTCAAGACTATATATATTGTGTTGCAAGTTAGTAGCATGACAAGTTTTTAATTGATTTTTTTTTCAGGAGAAAAGTCACAAATCCTATCGACCATTATGTGTGCTGACCTTCCGTATGAATTATATGATCAGTGAAATTGAACCAATGTCATATCATTTAATTAATGTCATCTTACATGCTGTTGTTTGCATTGTATTAATGAAGTGAGTATCTGTTTTGCACTTTCTTATTCCATTACATGGGCGGATCAAGCAATTTAAAAAAAAAGGGGGGGGGGGGTCCCAACCCAGAGTTAAGGGGGAGGGTTGTTCCAGCCCTTAACAATGAGCATGATGAGCTAAACATATACCCCTGTCTGTCTATAGCTAATCATGAGCTTCCTTCTTTAATTAAAGCTTGATGGATATTAAAGAACTATTTTAAAGTCATTCAACACCTCAACATTTTTAAGGTTAATCAGTTCTGTAATTTTTATGTAGATGCATATTCCTTCAAAACAAATTAAATTTAGTATTTTTAAAAAGAAATTTAGTTATTTAAATTAATCAATGAACTTGATGGCTTCTTTTTTTGATGAACATGTGCATACATGTACCTTCATCTAAATTTTTCCATAACTAACACAGCTGTTTATTATGTTTAAATTTCTTCTATTACAGAATATGCACACTTTTTATGAAAGAATTTACAAGTTTCCTAGCTGCCTTACTGTTTGCTGTGCATCCAGTTCACACAGAAGCTGTAAGTCAATTATTCATTGCTCTCTCTGACAAAAGGAAGATAAGAATATGTCTTAAAGATTTTTCCTATTAGCAAAAATTAAATGATCGAGTGATAAATAAATATTTTGAAGCTAACAAGTTTAAATTTACCATGTTTACTGAGATGAATGCTTAAATGATGTGATTATGGGTTGATGAATTTTGTCTATTATTTTCAGGTGACTGGTGTTGTAGGCAGAGCTGAATGTATGTCTTCTATATTTTTTCTTGCTGCTTTATGGTCGTACTCAAGATGTACGGGACACAAATCAAAAACAGGTATATATATATATATAATCCCGGCGAGGGAAGAACCAAAAATTTGCGAAAGCAAATTTACAGATCTAACATTGTTTGGTTGATGTTTAGAAGAGTTGTATATATATATATATATATATATATGTATTTATTTTTGTTCAGAAAATCTTCACTGTAATTAGCATTTTTTCTGTCTGCAAAAGACATGTAAGAATTGGTACCTATTTTTTCAACATAAAAATGACTTCCTTTATGAATAGTATGTATTTAGATACCTTATTGTTTACAAGCCATGAAAATCTTTTAATTAGATATAAGAAGCTGTGGTATGAGTTCCAGTGAGACAATTCTCAATCCAGGTCACAATTTATAAAATTAAACCATAAAAGGTTGTAGAATGGAATTGTTTTACATTGTCTTATTGGGGCCTTTTATAGCTGACTATGCAGTATGGGCTTTGCTCATTGTTGAAGGCTGTACGTTGACCTATAGTTGTTAATGTTTGTGTCATTTTGGTCTTTTGTGGATAGTTGTCTCATTGGCAATCATACCACATCTTCTTTTTTATATTCAATACAGAGCCTTGACTCACACCAATATAGGAAAACTAATGGTCTAATCTATGTAAAAAAAGAGAACAGGAAAACACTTATGAAATAAACTGCAACTACATTTTTGTGAAAAATGATTTGATATATACATAGGAAAAAACACCATTTTTTTAATTTGATTCCAAATTGCATTAAATTTTATTCATGATATGATCCAAAATTCATTAATGTTCTAAATAAATCTTTTCAATATTCATTTTTTTTTTTAATTAAAAAGCGTAATTGTATAGAAAATACTTTTAACCATCACATAAGTGGCATAACTGTCATACAAGAATTGAGTTGAAAATATGGCCGTTAAACATAAACTAGTAGAGAATAAAAGTAGATAAATGAGAAAGGAGACTTAATGTCCATGAAACTATATATATATTTTAGGGTTTTTCATTTGTTACCTCCCTTTATGAAATTTGTATAATCAATCAAATTTTAAAATTGAAAATAGAAATTGGGAATTTGTCAAAGGTGCAACAAACAACCAGACCGAAGAACAGATAACAACCAAACACATATAAATGAACTATTGCATGTATTCAATTTGTATTTTCAGTGTGGCCACCATTGATATACACAGTTATTTTGGTCACCATAGCAATGTTGTGTAAAGAAATAGGTATTACAGTGATTGGAGTGTGTTGTGTATATGAAGTTTTTATTGTACAAAGGGTAAGTTATTGGTAACTTAGCAACTAATATTTAATGGAAGTATGTGCTGATTTAAAAACAGTTCTATCATTTGCACCAATTTTATTCTTTCATTAGCACCTAGTTATATTTTTGTTCCTAGTACCAATTTTATATTTGCATTTCGATTTTAACACAGGTTAGTAAATACATGTACATGTACTTTACCTTGAAGGTATTTTAAACCTGAATATAAACTGTTCACTAATGTTTAAGTTTATTTTTTGTTCATATTGTTCTGGAACTTGATTGGGACACAATCAGTGCAAGGAAAAGACCAAATCAGAGCAGTGAAAGGAAAATTTACAATGCCACCTTTAACATGTTTAACTAAGTATCAGTGGAAGTTGTTTATCCATATCTTATTAAATTTGTTTAAAACTTTAGCTTTTTGTGTTTAAAAATTATACATTTAACACAAATGTAGGTTGACAGTTTCATTCACTGTGTAATCAAAGCTTTGGCACAATGCTCATTTTATCACATGTTTTTCATTACTTTTAGGCAACGTTTACAGAATGCCTGCAGATAATTATAAGCACATTCAAAGGAAAGCCAGTTTTACCATCTTGGTTTAAGGACTCTGTAATAAGATGTGTTTTCCTTGTTGGTACGACAATGTTTTTAATGGTGGCCAGAATCAAAGTCATGGGAGCTCAACTTCCAATATTTACTAGGTAAACATAAGTCTCCTAAATATTAAAAAAGTACTGCTTCAATGCTTTTAAACCTTGATTAGACAGCTAAGAATTTTGAAAGCATCAAGTTTCTAAAATTTCTAGTCTAAAAGACATCAATAACTTGTAAAATCAATGGAACTTTAAGAAACTTAGACAATTTATTTTGGATCATAAGATAGTATCATGAGCAAAAGTCAGACTTTTTTTCATTGGTATATATTTTGCTGATAAGTATATTTAGTGTTTTTGTTGTTTACATTAGATACCAAAAGAGCAATACAAAAACATAAAAAAAATTAAAAAAAATGCAAACCACATCATTGCCAGAAGTTATGAAATACATGCAAGTATAGACAAATAACTGACCACAAAACATGAACTAGAAAGCTTAAAGGGAAATTCCGCGATTTTTTACTTATCATCTAATTATGTTCATCTTAACATAAAAAACACATTTGCAAAGTTTTAAATTAATATTCCTTCTAATAACGTAGAAAATCAAGTATTTGTAACTTTTTTGGTCGAATTCTCGAGTGGGTCGTGACGTATTAGCCCGTTTTATTGAATTCTGGGAAAAAATAAAATCTGTTCAACTCTTATAGCTTATCGACAATATATGTAATTAAAAGCGCACAGCTGACGAATGGTCGAAGTTATTAACCACAATATAAGAATAAACGAAAATGAATATGCATATATGTACCGTTTTGTATTGATTGAATTAAATTCCTATAAAATTATCTCTAGTAATTGTTTTTGAAATTTTAATTAATTATTGTTGAGATTTTTTTCATAAAATATTTATCGAACATTTTTACTGATATTGAACTGAAAATATTTCAGTTCTATTTACCGTTATTGTTTTGATAATCATTTCAATGCAACTAATGTGTGAGCAGAGTGTGTATATTATTTTGTAAAGGTCACTGTATATTTCTCGGCTTGAGGTCAATTCGTTTACCTTATAGCTATTTAGCCGCAGGTGTGAGTTCAAGCGTACACAGGTATAAATGTTGTTATTTGGAAAGGATAAACAGAAAGGATTAGAAAGAGTATATGCTGTCACGATGTAAATACACAAAGATTTAATACACGATGAGAATAAAGATACAATAATTAAATTGTGTAAATTAATTGAAAATAAAATTCAGATTCGTAATTCCGAAAGTGTATAAAAATAAAAGGAAACAATTTTTGATGACTTTCTTAGCGGCAATTGGCGTAAAGATTCAAATATGAACCAAAAATTGTAGTTTTAATATTTAATGAAAACTAAATGCAATATTACCCAATTTGATATACCATTGTACATCTGTTTGATATCATTGACTTTACCGGAATTTCTTAATTTGTATTCAAATCTGGCTGTGTTTAAATGCTAATAAAACTATTGCAATTTTAAAGTTTTTAATTGACAAAAAAATACAACATACAACATGCATGATTTTTTTTAGTTTCTTTTTAAAATTTTATTCTTACATAATTAAATTCATTTGACAACTTGAATCATTTACACGATTTTTTTGTGAAAAGAATACCAATTATCTAAGCTAAGGCATTATTTCTTTTGAGGATTTTTGAGGATTTTTTTAAAAATTCTATGATAATATTTGTGCAATGTTGAACATGATAGCCGTCATTAATCCAAATAAGTAATACAGTAGTTGTAATAAAAGTTATATTTTAGTCATGCATAACTGATATTGACGAATTTATAATAGTTCGTCCATACATCGTTGTTCATGAAACAATCATTATTAGTATATACATGTAAGTTTCCTGACATATAAGAGCCATTGAGGATGAGCTCCAGAGAAATCAGACTAGTGGCGTTTCGTTCGTTTGTTTGTTGGGAAAGGAGAGGAAATGCAACCGCTTGTACAGATTTACCATACAAGCATTTATAGTCAACACAATCAGAAAGAGTTCCCATCGTTAGAAGGGGAATATGAAGGCTTCCAAGAATGAACAAGTGACATGTCTAACTCTGAACAGTTAGAAAACAGACTATCGACATCGACCGCTTGTTCTTGATATTTGAAATTATGATAAAGTGATGAGTTCTTGCGTCTGACAAAAACTAAATTCCTTCATGGTTATATCTTGCCATACGTTTATATTGGTTTGTAAGGTGATAACTCAAAATCGTTATTTGAAAATCCTGTTTGTGAGATGTAGATTCATTTCAATACAGAAATTTCGTCTATATATTTCACAAGTGTATAACACGGAGAAGCTCTGAAGGTCCATTACTCACATTTTGTTTGGGTGTGAACCATCGATGTTTACAGCAATATCAAAGAATAAGGTGATGATGTTAGAAAGAACTATGGGCGTCATGTGGCAAATATTACATGCATATCGGACAATGAGTTGTCAATCTGTATGAAAAGATTTCCAATACAACCATATTATTGAAAAGGAATGTTAACATGCTATACTCTCGTACTAGTATTACAGGGTTCTTGTGGCGTTCACCTTAGACACACATCGTTTTAACGATGTTTAAAATTAATACCGAAATTAATTTGAAACTTTGATACTCAAAAGTTTCCCAGCAAAATATTCACATCCCCTGGGGATAATTAGTGTTCGTCCAGTGGCATATATAACAATTGTGATGACAAATTCCTTCCTTTGTTCGAGAACAATCTTATTGAAATATAAATCTGTGATTTTCCTAGGTCCACAGCTTCAATGAACCAAAGCAAAAGTTATATATCGACCTGTATTTAAATCAAATTGGTTCTCTTCTTCTTTTGGTATACAATAGTCTATCATCGACATTCGATGATTACATACTGTTGGCATACGTGGACTAGTCTATTTACAACACTTTTACCCCTATTTATTCAAAATATATGTTTTTTTCTTATGTTCAATGTATACATGTATATATTTTAAATTGCGCTATAGTTCCGTAACTTTCTATCCAGTCGTATAAACGAATCGTCGGCAAGTGCGTACATTTTTTTAAATCAATATTTCTGGTCTGTTCCAATCTGTTCTTCACTATTGACAATGACTATATATTACATTTTCCCAAATTCACCCTTGGAAAAAATATTTAAATAGATTTTAATTTCATCAAATCTTATTTTTTGGGTATTATTTATATTTTTATGAATTATATTCTTTACACCAGAAATATTATTTATAAACAAGCGTATGAGTTTAGTAATGACAAGTAAGGCAGAGTTGTATATTATACATCTGATAGTTCAAAATGGAAAGTTATAAGTTATCAGCCGTGTACACTGATCAATACCTGCAGAAGTGAAACGATGCATGAACTTGCAAGTCCGACAGGAAATCGCTTGAATACCTGGAAGTGTCACCTCACACCCCTCACAATACCTTTGGAAGTAATACCTTTAGCCATGCTTGTGATCAGATGAGGGAAGATCAAAATATATTTGAAAAAAGTTTATTACTTTAAAGAATTATGAACAAATTAGATTTTCGAAAACAATTTTCACGGAACACTTATTTATGATTTCAACTTTGACTTTTCACCTAATTCCAATATCAACAGTTTAAACCATGGTTATTTAAAAAAAGTAAGAATATTTTCCGTATCAAGTTAGTTAGTCGGATAAAACAACCGTACGATTGACAAGATATCGACACGCAATTACGACTACATCGGTTACTGTAGTTTTGTTTCTTTGTGGTTTATAGACATATCGTTTTTATTTATCGGGAAAGAAGACAAGATGGCGGATCGCAAAGAATTGATACTCTAAATTTAAAATCGATGGTGATCGCTTATCTAGTGGAATAAAACTTTAATATCTATGAATTTGAGCATTTTTATACAGAATGAACATAATATCAATTTTTGATTTTTTTGCGAAGTTTCCCTTTAAGATAGTGGAATCTTAACAATAACCTGGTTGTGAAGTATTGTGCACTGGAAGAGTAAAAACTTTCCAACTCTTGACATACATTTTGTTGCTCATCATGCTCATGGGAAGTAAAAATCTAGTGGAGTTATAAGCAAGGAGAGGACAACAAGATTATTTATATAACTAGAGGAACATATCAGATCCATGGTAATTTTTGTCTCAGATATTGAAACTGGATTTATTGGGTAATTGTTTTATTATGAATACTTTACAGATTTGATAATCCAGCATCCATGGAGCCCTTCCCTACCAAACACATGACTTATAATTACTTATTACCTGTCAACAGTTGGATATTGATAAACCCCTCCCACCTATGCTGTGATTGGACAATGGGAACCATACCTGTCATTACTTCTTTATTAGATCATCGTAACCTAATTACACTGTTATTCTATGCAATATTGGCCAGATTTGTTGTGTTTATGATGAGTCATCAGAATGATAGGAACAGAGCTGTTATAATGGTAAATATATATTTTAAATATGGAAAAATAACCTATTTTGAAATTGAAGGTTTTTTTATTATCATGAAACATAAATTTATCCTGAAATCAATTAATGAAATTTGACATGCTTTGCATAGTTAATCAAAGAACCATCAAACGATATTTCTTCTGATATTATAAAGATATTCCATCAGTATAGCCAAATTTTTGAACTTTCATTATTAAATGAGTAAGTATAAATTAGTATAGCAATATTCTAAGAACTATGTCTTTAAGCTTTGTTATAAGGCCACACATGTGAAGAATGTATGACAATGATACTGAACTCCAAGGCCAATTCAAAATGGGGAAGTTTATACAACTAACACAACTAAACTTTATCAATTAATTGAAGGAACAGAAAACAGCTGTCATATTCATGACTTTCCACAGGCATTTTCCTTACAAAAATTAGTGTGTGAAACCGGTGAGAAAATATATACCTCTGGGTAAAAAATTCCTTAATTATTTAAAAGTATATAAATTGTCTTATGCACATGCACTCTCAGCTTATATTTTAGAGTATCATATTCTGTACTTGCAGTGCCTGGCGATGATTATCCTACCATTTATACCAGCATCTAACCTATTTTTCCCAGTAGGATTTGTGGTAGCTGAGAGAGTATTATACACACCAAGCATGGGATTCTGTGCACTGGTGGCACTAGGATTTGAAATTTTAATGAATTATAAAAGGTAAGAAAGAATTTTTTCAATATTTGATTTTATTTTATTTTTAGCAAATAAAAACGAAACCAATTTAAAATTCACATAAGAGTTGTAATCCATAGACAATATATATTTTAGTTTGTTCACCAGTCCTAGTCCAAAGAATAAGTATGTACATGAATCACCAACAAATAAGTATTTTTTGTTGTAATCTCACTGCTCCTTAGATTTGAAATAGAATTTCAAATGATAGAACAGGTAATCAAAGGTGACAGAAGAACCTCTTTGTCTGGTTTATTACACTGATTTTGAAAAGCTATTAGTAATTAATAAATGCATGGTTCATTGCATAACAGATTTGCAAACTTATATATTTGTATAACCTATACCTAGTTAAGGTGTACAATTAATACTTTGAACAAAAATTAAATATATATGTTGCAGCAAAAAAGTGTTAAGTGATTTTAAACATTTTATGTATTTTTTTCCAGAGAATTAAAAGCTGTTCTGTGGGGATGCATGGGAATATTGTTATTGACTCATGGAACAAAGACTTATATGAGAAATTTTGATTGGTGAGAATTAACTATAAGATTTTTCCTATCAAGTTTATTCCATTACAATGAATATCGGAGTGTAGGATGAAAAAATGGTTTAGACCATGGTCATGTGCTGTTTATTGTTGTATGTTGCTTTGCTAAATCCAAAATACTTAAAGTAAGATTTAGACAATATACGTATAGTGTCTTGAAATATGAAATTTATTTGTATGAGGCTTAGAAACGGGAAAATGCGAGGTTCTACCGAGTATTTTCCCGTTTCGTGCCGAATACAAATAAATTTCATATTTCAAGACACTATAAGTATTTTGTTTTTATACTGAAATCGAAAAAAAAAAATGAAAAATGAAAAAAACATGTAACAAAAATTGTTAAAAAAAAGTGTTTGGAATTTCCCTCTTGAGGTACCATGTTGGGGTCTTTCCCTATGAGCGTAGTCCAGGTGGTAAGACATTGGCGTATTAAGGAATTAGAAAGGGAAAATGAACTAAATTAATAACATTTGATAAACATGATATATAAATAACCAATTTGAAGACATAAAAGTTTAAATTGAAAAAAAGTTTGACCATTGTTACTTTACGTTGTCATGGTCGTGACGTGATGTTGTTGATGAAATACAATAAGGAGGCGGGGCTTATAGGTCAGTTGGGGTCATTGATGTATAAAGCTAACGTTTATACGTATAGCTTTATCTGTACAGTAAACTAGCTGATTGCAGTATAATGTTGTTTGTCATGAATTTTGGAAGTACCTTCCTAACACCCCTACATCAATGTTAATGGCATTTAAATCTATAGAAGATTAAAGATGATTTTTACTTATAAACATTTGTATCACAATTTTACACTTGTTAAGCCCAGTAATACAACAGTTAATTGATACATTGTTTTACAGGAAAATACAAGCATTTATGTGTAAAAGATAGACCTGTTGAAATGGGACTGCATGCCTTATTAAACATTATATTTTTTTTTCTTCAAAAGTCAATCCTATCTGTAATTTAAAGCCTAAATTTAAACTATTGTATTCTATTTCATTTAAACAAAAACGATAAAAGATATAATAATTAGATCTATGAAAATGAAGGATTGACCCAGCTTACACAGTCTGTATAAAACAATATATTACCTTATTTAAACTAAAAAATGTATCAATAGAACTGAGTATTTACAAAAATGTTTTATATAGTATATAATAATTGAAATGGAGAATGTGTCAAAGAAACAACAACTGGACCAAAGAGCAGAAAAAGCTGATTCATTTGCAGTAAAGGTCACTAGAATTTCTTGATGTGTACATATTTTTTTGTGTTCATGGCATCATGGGCATTGACCTATAATGATATTCAATAAAATTGAGAATGGAAATGGGGAATGTGTCAAAGAGACAACAACCCGACCAAAATAAAAAAACACAACAGCAGAAGGTCACCAACAGGTCTTCAATGTAGCGAGAAATTCCCGCACCCGGAGGCGTCCTTCAGCTGGCCCCTAAACAAATATATACTAGTTCAGTGATAATGAACGCCATACTAATTTCCAAATTGTACACAAGAAACTAAAATTTAAATAATACAAGACTAACAAAGGCCAGAGGCTCCTGACTTGGGACAGGCGCAAAAATGTGGCGGGGTTAAACATGTTTGTGAGATCTCAACCCTCCCCCTATACCTCTAACCAGTGTAGAAAAGTAAAAGCATAACAATACGCACATTAAAATTCAGTTCAAGAGAAGTCCGAGTCTGATGTCAGAAGATGTAACCAAAGAAAATAAACAAAATGACAATAATACATAAATAACAACAGACTAGTAGCAGTTAACTGACATGCCAGCTCCAGACTTCAATTAAACTGACTGAAAGATTATGATTTCATCATATGAACATCAGGCACAATCCTTCCCGTAAGGGGTTTAGTATTATACCATCATAACATATATGAGAAGAACATAACCCGTGTCATGCCAACAACTGTTTTTAGAATAAATGTGTTTAGTTCCGACGCAAAGACCTTATCAGTGACTCAATATTAACGCCAAAATATGCAATCTTTAATGACTTGACAACAGTATCGTAATTATATCCCTTCATATTATATTATATCAAGCTTACATACAACATTGAAGTATTTCATCTTTTACAGGAAATCAGAATATTCTCTATTCAGATCAGCACTTAAGGTGAATCAACAGAATGCCAAATTATTTAACAATGTAGGACATGCTCTAGAAAAGGATCAGAATTGGTCAGAAGCTTTAGAATATTTCCAGAAAGCAGTTAGGTATGAAGTTAGACAAAAATTAACAAAGTACATATTTTAAGATATGTAATCCCTTTGTAGTAAAGCCTGGGTTCTTTGAACTAAAAATAATTTCAACTAAAATTGGTTGTTTGTCAAATTGAAAAGTTCATGACCTGATAGTATTTTTCATGGTAAATTTTTTGGTGAAATAATCGTCCCTCCCGCTTCAGGTTAAAGTTTTTGGTCGAGGTAGTTTTTGATGAAGTAAGTTGAAGTCCAATCAACTTGAAACTTAGTACACATGTTCCTTGCGATATGATCTTTCACATTTTAATGCCAATTTAGAGATTTCTCCCCATTTTCATTGTCCATTGAACATAGAAAATGATAGTGCATATGGGGAATCCATGTACCCGGTACTAGGAACACATTCTAGTTATATTTATATATTGGCTATATTTTGGCTGTCAATTTTTGTTGGTGGAAGAAGGCAGAGTTCCCATAGAAAACTACCAACCTACAGCATAAAAACTAGCAACCCTAGTCAATTGAGATAGGGGTCAAGTGCACCTGCCCTGTGTGTGGTTGGAACTCACAACCTCAGTGCTGACATGCTAGTGATATCATACAGTAGTATAGACTACTTAGACCACATGGCCAACAAAGGCACCTATATATTGAGAAGTTGAAAATACATGTACTTTGGATTCATTATTATTCTTGGATACCAATTTTCGAGGGTACAGGTAAACCACGATTTCAAATATTCAACATATTTTCAATAGACTTTGTATACAGAGATGGGCAAAACCACGAAATCAAATATACACATGAAAATACAAGTTTTTAGCAATCCAGGTAAATTGATACCCATGAAAATAAATGAATACACAATAACTGACACTGATGAAGATCTTGCAGCATACTATTAACCTTATATTTTTTCCCCTGCTTTTTCAGTGTACAACCAGATGATATAGGAGCACATATAAATGTAGGAAGAACATACAACAATATGAACATGAGTATCGAAGCAGAGGAAGCTTATATGAAAGCCTTACATTTATTCCCTCCTATTATACCAGGTAACTTTACAAATGTATCAAAAACTCAATTACTCTTCATGAGTTATGTCCCTTGTATGGTTTTGTAAAGAGTTATTGTTCTTAGTTTATGATATTCAACTCTATTGGTGAACTACAGAAAAATGTTCCATCCCTACTACTTTGAGGTTGGGGACAGAAATCAAATTATTTGTATCTAGCCTTTACTGAAATCACAAAAACTAATCTATTTGTGAACTTTACTTTTTCTTTCTTAAAACAGATGCCAATATATGTTAATGGTGGATCTGAAATAAGATGACAATTGATTATACATTTTTTCACATATCTTCAAATTTACAATTTGATTTTTTCCAGTTTTCTCTCCTGATCATTTATTTAAATTTTTTTTCCACATTTTTTTTCAGGAAGAAGTTATACAGCCAGAATTGCACCTAACCATCTGAATGTTTACCTTAACTTAGCTACATTGATGGTGAAAAATGATTCAAGACTTCATGAAGCTGATAAGGTAAACATATATTGATAATTTTTGTTGTTTTCAACAATGAAAATATTTTGTCAGGTAGAATGATTTTCGGAAATAACAAAGAACCTAGTATAAAAAAAGTCTGAAAAAATGAAAATAACAAAAAGTACTGTACTTGAAGGAAAATTAGAAAAACAGAAAGTGGCAAAATCAGAAGCTTAGACATTTAAAACAAATTGAAAGGATTTATTATTGCTTGCTTTAAGTTTGCTCTAATTATAAAAGCGTTTTATGAAAGAACTTTTTAGGCATCATATCTTTTAGTTGCTTTAACTATCTCTTCATACAAAGATTTAAAATACTACTGTTGTACATTCAACCACTTCTAACCAGTTAAATTGTTGTGTGTGATTTCAAACCAAACTTGTTCCAAATACTATACACAGAGATTAATTTAGCAGTAAATGGTTGGTGAAACAGATTCTACCACTTTACCTCATTATTATTTTCAAGTTTAAATATTGTGACTGGTTAACTAATTTATCACACCAAACACCTAGACTAAAAATAGTTTGGCTCTTAAATTTTCATAAAACTTTAACAAAATATTTAATTTGACCGTTGGGCAAAAATTTCTAAATTTCAAAAAACTTGAACCAAACACTTTATCATAAAAATTTCATTAGCCTTATAGCTGCTTGACAATCACTTATTTTGATCATTAAGAGGATAAATATTTCCTCAACAATACAATGTTATTAAAACACAGCTGATCTTTACAGAGTTATCTCCCTGTAGTATAATTATTATGGTAGGATCTTTAATTCCCCTATGAATATCAGATATTGTCCAGGATAATTTTCAAAAATATTTTTTTTGAGTTTGTAGAGGAATTGTACATAGATAATATTCTCAATTCATAAGATCCTTAAAAAGATAATATTCTCAATTCATAAGATCCTTAAAAAGATAATATTCTCAATTCATAAGATCCTTAAAAAGATAATATTCTCAATTCATAAGATCCTTAAAAAGATATTATTCTCAATTCATATAAGATCCTTAAAAAGATAATATTCTCAATTCATAAGATCCTTAAAAAGATAATATTCTCAATTCATAAGATCCTTAAAATATACCATGCATACACATCAGAAAAGTTGTCCTTGAAGAAACTGTTATAACATTTTTTTTTTATTTAAGGGGTTTTCTCTATATTTTGTGTCTTGTAGATGTTACAGACAGCAGTCAGTATGAGACCTGATTATGTTCAGGGATATATCAATAGAGGTGATATCATGGTCAAACTAGGCAGGTATGCAAAATTGTCTTAATTAAAGAGCTATACTGTGATATTATTATTTGTGTAGAATACCAATTTTTTTTGGATTTTGTCTAAACAAGTGAACCCCGAAATTAAATGTTCAACAAAGTAGAAATTGTCTTAAGGGTTTAACAATGAATTGTTCATGACTTATGATTAACTTTGGTCTTCTGATTTTTTTGTGAAACAGATTCAAAGGGGGTTTGGTAAACTGGTTCATCTCTGTCAATCTGTCCATCAGTCTGTCTTTTCAAATTCCTAGTCACTTTTTTTTCAAGGAACTACATATCAGAGCTTCATAAAACTTTTAAATACACATGTAGCAAAATTGTCAGGGTCTACTGTTAATGATATATTTCAAAATTGACAGTTTATCTTTTATTTCAGAATTTACAGTATATGTTATATTTCAGAATGAAAGAAGCAATAGAGATCTACAAAACAGCTCTGAAATATGAACCAGATAATGCTGATGTCTATTACAATGTAGGTTTTACAATAGAAAAGAAGTTATGTTTTTGATATCAATGTAAATTATTTTATATTATAATCCAGATTTTTTTTTATTGAGAGTCAGCTCTTAGCTCCATTCTGATTTTATATCAATTATTATTTATAACTTATTAGCAGCTTTCCACACGTGATTTGCTCTTAAATAAGAAAATGTAATAACTTTTTAAATAAATCACATACATACATTTTCAGCACAAACACTGCTTAAAATAAATCAATTTAAAAGAAATGTCTAAACGTATCATTTACATAGTAGATAACTTGCTTTTGTATGTCATGTCAGAATGGATTGCTTACAGCATTAACATATCTTTTATTTATGGTTATTTTTACAGCTTGGCGTTGTCAGTTTGGAATTGAAAGATCCAAATGCAGCAAGAATATATTTTGAGACTGCTTTGCAACATGACCCAGATCATTGGGTGAGTATTTGTTATATTTCACTTTAAGATAGGTAGTTTATTTGAAAATCAACAATATATTGAAATGTCTAGATTGGTCTCCCCTTTTAAGTTCTTTTAAATGCTTGGATCAACCCTTTCAATTGTCTAGTATCAAAGTAATATTTATATTCAACAAAGTTTTAAATTCAAGTTTTGTTAATCCAAAATCGATTTTACATATATCCATATAGGTAAATCAATTTTTTTCCAAATTAAGTTAAGAGGGGGGGTTACTGAAAAAACTATGTGAATTAAGTTTTTTATCCTACATTGAACTTTTGATGTCGTCCCTAAAGCTTTCTAGTAACAGAGAGAAAAAATGGATGAACATGGACTATTTATACAATAATTATATATGTTTTTGTATACAAAAGACTCATTAATAATGCTTTAATAAAAAAAAGACAAAATAAAGTACAAATTTGAAGAGTTTGGAGCACCTAGAAATTTCTGAATTGGGTATTGTTGGTTTGACAAACTAAGAATAGAATAGAGATCTTTGTGTCTCTTCCTTATATGTGTTTTATCATAACAACCCTGCAAACCCCATGTATCCACTTCAAGGATTATGTAGAATTGAAGATTTACTATGTGTAATTTAATTAAGGAATGACTGTAATATTTTTTCTGTCTCTGAAGAAATAACATTAAAAATGTGGTGCACACCGAAAAAACATGCGTAGCAGGTTATTTAACAGTGTGCACCACAATTTTTATGTTATTTCGAATAGACTGACGAAATTTTACAGTTATTTCTAATAATTTAATTAAAAATTTCATTTGAAATCGGCGTAAATCATGAAAAAACGTTGATGATGCTATGGTCACATGACAAAATTATGTCTATGATATGATAAACAAAATAAAGTCAGCCAATCAGAAGGCATGTTACATCCCAAATTAAATTATCTATATATATTAAGTAATACTTTTCTAGTTAATGAAAGTGTCAAGCAAAAGACAAAAATGACAAATAGAAATATGTCAAACATGTATCAATTTAGGGAATTTATTTTCTTTTAAAATTGCTGTTTGAGATTTATTGAGTCTTTGTCTGTATCAACTAAATAATCCACCTTTTAATGATTTTTTCAGCAATCTTTGTATAATTCAGCCATCATGATACAGGAACATGGAAATGCTAATGATTGGCCAGAACTTGAAAAGAGGTATGATTAAACATAGATTGTATATATGTTGTTAAATTCACCTGTAAACAGGTAAAAAGTGGTAAAAAGATAAGGGAACATAGAGAACATACTGATATAAATATACCTCTGTTTTTGTTTATTTGCCACACTTAAAATGATAAATGGTGATGCAGTGAATATTTCAAAGGAGACAGCAACCCAACAACACAATATTTTTTTTTGGTTAAAATATCTTTTATCAAGTCAGCAGAGGCATATGTCATGATACTGAGCCAATTGATGTTTCTTCCTGAATTAGGGAAGATAATCACTGACTTTAATACATATAAAGCATATACCAAATATGAAACATTTTCCTAAACCATGCTTGTCATATAACTTTTGTGTTCAGAGGAAAGACAACAAGTAGAGTTCATCTGAAGGACACTTACGGGTGCGGGAGTTTCTCGCTACATTGAAGACCCATTGGTGGCCTTCAGCTGCTGTCTGCTATATATATGGTCGGGTTGTTTTCGCTTTGACACATTCCCCATTTCCTTTCCTTATTTTATTCATCATTTATGCACCAGGAATTTTTATGCCCCACCTTCTATAGAAGAGGGCCTTATGTTTTCTGGTCTGTGCGTCTTTTATTTCATCCAATCCTCCGTCCGTTTATGATGAAGTTGAACATAAATCTTAGTACGCATGTTCCCTATGATATGATCTTTCTAATTTTAATGCTGAAATTAGAGTTTTGACCCCAATTTCATTGTCCAATATCTAATAAACTGATGAATAGGGCATCTGTGTACTATGGACACATTCTTGTTATTTTTATTTTAAAAATCATACACACATACATTGCCAACCTGATACAATGATAGAAACTTTCAAATCCAAGCATTTATTTCAAAGTATTTCTTTCATTTACAGGTTACAACATCTAGAGAAGAAAAACCCAACTGACCCAAAGATTTACTTTACAATGGGAATGTTAGATATGGACAGAAAAGATTACAAATCTGCTGAGATACATATAAAGAAATGTCTACAGGTATTATAATGAAACCATAATTCCTAATATAAAAAAGAAGATGTGGTATGATTGCCAATGAGACAAATATCCACAAAAGACCAGAATGACACAGACATTAACAACTATAGGTCACAGTACGGCCTTCAAAAATGAGCAAAGCCCATACTGCATAGTCAGTTATAAAAGGCCCTGATATGACAAATGTAAAACAATTCAAACAAGAAAACTAACGGCCTTATTTGTATAAAAAATTGAATGAAAAACAAATATGTAACACATTAACAAATGACAACCACTGAATTACAGGCTCCTGACTTACGACAGGTACTTACATAAATAATGTTGGGGGGTTAAACATGCTAGGGGGGTCCCAACCCTCCTCTAACCTTGGACAGTGGTATAACAGTACAACATAAGAACGAACTAAAATCATCTAAATCTGTTTACATACATATAGGTTTAGGATGCATTTTTAAGTTCTTATTAATTAAAAGTTACCCATTACATCTTAAAAGTTACTCATCCTGTTATTTGTCAATGATTTGAATATTTCTTCTTCGTTTACTGTGTATTCATTATTGTTTGTGGGGTACCAATTTTTTATGTATTTCTTGGATATAGGATAAACACATCAAGGAATACAAAATGTCGTGAAAGTTTCCAAAATTCAAAAAAGGACTTTGTATTTTTTTTACTATCACATTGTTGTACTGTAAAATATATATTCTACATATGATGTATTAATAATCAAACTTAAGTAAAAATTTCTATTTTCAGTATGAGCCTACATTTAGAAGTGCTTTATTTAATTTAGCTTTGATGTTAGTGAACAATCTCAACAAACCCCTAGAAGCATTGCCCTACCTTAATACTTTATTACAGGTAAGTTATACTTTTTTATATTCCTTCTAGAGTAAAGGGAAACAAGAGTATTTGAGATTTATTGTTTGATCCTTGCATTTACATCTAAAAAGGGGGAGATAAATCTTAACTTTTCAAATTTTGTTGAAATTCAAATTTTGTTGAATTCAAATTTTATCTTAATACTGAACTATAAGACAAGCTTTATTGTTGATCCATGCATTTCAAGTTTAAAAGGGGTACTGGGTAGATAAATGCTTGATTTAATTTAACTTATAATTTCACAGTCTTAGCATAAACTGTAATTACAAGAGTTGTATGCATCTTTTTATTCCCTAGGCGTGGCTAAGTAGGGTAAGTTTACTTGTCAGTCCGTATATCCCAAAGTTAGTTTCAGTTCTCTAACTTAAGAGTACCTCAACCAAAAGTTATATAAATTTTATACAATGCTTATTACCACAAAAGTTTGAATTTTAGTGGCCTAACATTTACCGTGTTAGAGTTATAAAAATAAAATGTACTTTACATTTCAGAACTATCCCGATCATACCAAAGGCATGATGTTATTGGGAGATATCAATGTTAATGTACAGAAAGATTTAATTTCAGCTGATAAAGTAAGTCAAAGTTATTAAAATGAGGGAGAGATTACTGTATTTATAAAGAAAATGTAAATGTTAGAGCTCAAAATTTGTTTAGTTTTTTTTGTGTATTGTACATGCTTAAAGTTATACAATCTTTTTGTCAGGATACAGATGCAAAGATATGCAAAGATATGTAAACTATTCATGAGTTTCTGTCTACTTTCCCTTCAATTGCAATGGAAGGCATACATATTAAATTATTAAACCCTCCCCAAATCCCCCCCCCCCCCAAAAAAAAAAAAAAAAACCAAACCCAGACTAACAAGAAAAGCCAGATATCATTCATATAATGTTTAAATGTCTATAACTCTTTTTAACTATTTTCCAGCATTTTAAGAGAGTTGTTGAATTGGAGCCAGACAATATACAAGCCAATCACAATCTGTGTGTTGTCATGGTGGAGAAAGGCGATTTATTTGGTGCAGAAAAATGTTTGACTAAAGTATATAATATGGCACCCAATGAAAAGTACATTATCAATCATTTGAATATTGTACGGACGAAATTGAATCAAACAATTAAAGCTAGAAGAGAACAGAAACTTAAACAACAAGATCAACATCAACATAGCAAACAGTCTCAAACAAAAAATTAGGGAGAAGCAGATGAAAGAAATCAAATTTCAAAAGGTAGATAGAGAAAGATGGCTGATCTGGTATCTGGATAGAAAGAAATTCTATTAAGGAAGGTATAGGTAAAAAGACCTTGGACATCATAGACATACAGTCTTCACAATAAACTTCCGCAGCCACAGGCTCAATTATTTGGAAAATTTTGTTTAGATTCTAGAGGCCTTTTTTGTAAAAATTCTTATTGGCCTGATAGATAATTTACAAGCTTGGGCTTGTGTCTAAGTGTGAATGTTGGAAAATCTTTTGATAAATATGGTATTCTGGTCTGAATATTAAAATTTTGATACAGTCTTTTATCAAACTTAAGAAGTTTATAGTCTGCATAATTTAAAAATACCAGATGCATAGATTTACTTGAGTTTACAAGATTGTTAAATAATTTTGACATTTGTCGTTGAGTTCAAACATTATTTTTCTGAAGAAAAAAAATGCTAATTATATAAAAGCAAGAATGATATTAGAATTTTTGTATTGTCATAGTTGTTATTTTAAACTGCTGCAGTTTTTGTACTTGCCAAAAGATAATGTATAGTATTAACAAGTGTGGTAATTAATATCTATTATGCATTTCAGATTTTGTTATAATCATTGTGATTCTGAATATTAATTTTTATGACAAAAGTCACAGAAAGCGAGACATATTTTTTTTTTTTTTTTTTTTCTCTGGCTAAGACTTTGTTGTTATCCTCATTAATAATTGTTAAGTTTTCTGCTGAAGTTAGATTAGTTTGATAAGAACTACTTGTATTAGAATATTTTGAATTTTCAGTTTTCATTTTGTCTAGGATATATACATTTATTTTTAATTATTAATGAAGTTAGTATGCATTTTCACTGGGCATTTAAAGAAACGAACCAGAAATGGGAAGGCACAGCATTGTTGTTAGGAAACCAGATTTTTTTTCCTCAAAAATCGATCTCAGCTTTTAAAGAAAAGTATGTTTTTTTCAAGTTAAGCATTTTTTTAGATCTTTAATAATTTATAATTATGATGGACGTTATATATGAAAAGTATCATAAATATTTATTAAATGTATGAAGTTATTGTTTAATGTTTCTGATGATAATAGCTGTACAAAAGTTAATATGCAAAAAATGTAAAATTATTTATATTACAGTATTCAAAACTAGCATTTGTTGAAAAAGACATATTATGTGTTTGTTATGTCACGGAATTGAAGTTCCTTCATGATAAAAGTTCTTAAAGAAAGAAATATTCTGGAATATTATTTCCACAGGAATAAATATTACAGTATAAGTTCCTAATGGAATAAATGGTATAGAATATTTGTTCAAACATGAATAGGTATTATGACATTGTTTATAACAAAGTTTCCAGTGGAACTTCTGTTTAAGGCGAAGCAAATATACGTTGACAGTTATACTATAGATTTCTTTCAAATTTTCCCCCTTTTTGAAGGCAAAATAAGTGATAGTGTACATGTAAAATTTCAAATATTGTAAATATTCAGGCAACAGAAGTGTTAAGTTTTGAAATATGACTAAAAGAAAAATATAGACCTTTATTTGAAAAATTAATCACTGCAAATTTTTGGCACATATTTGGGATTGGGAAATAGGAGCACATGTAGATGATACCAGGTAAATATTTAAAAAAAGACTTTTTGTGCATAAACTGTTGTCAAGTATTTGATTAATTCTTACATGCATGTAAGTGTCATTTTATTGTTGAAAGTAATATAGTTTCAAAATTAACAAATATAGGTACTGTAAGTTCTGAAATTTATTACCATTATTATTGTGATTTTCTAAAAATGGACAAAAACGCTAGATGATCTTCTTTTTTATAGATTGATGATTAGGATTTCAGGAAAACTATATACAATTCTTGTGGGATTTTGTCTGATGCTTGGTCCATTTCTGTGTGTGTTACATTTTAGTGTTGTGTCATTGTTCTCCTCTTTACAGATATATGTATTAGATATTTGAAAGCCAGTTCCTATTATTGCAATACTCACCTAGATTATTTGCTTTAATTAAACCTAAACATAATTTCTAAATTGACGTTTATTAAAATAAACAATGCCAAAAATATCTACAGCAAATGTTGTTGTATGGTTGACACATGTATTCATGTGATCTAAAATAAGGTGTGGGTTATGTATATTGGTGCTGTTTTATATGTAGTTTGTGTATTTTTTACTGCCCCACTTTACACTTAAAGAACAAATGTATTTCAAAAATTATATCAAAGAAAGGTTGTGATTGATAGAAGAGGGTCTGGATAAGGGAGAGGGAGGAAAGGGGGAGGGGGAGGGTGGCCTTCATTTCTGTATTGTTCAATTTTCAGCCATTTTCTTTATTCTTTATACTCTTTTCCCACTATTCCCTATTCTTTATATTTTAGCATCTCATTATTCTCTATTCATTTTTTTGTGTCCATTTTTCTCTTTTATTTATATAGTTTTTCCAGTTTAGATGATGTCGTTAAGAAAAAAGGATCCTTAACAGTAAATTAAAAATATATATTAAATGTCTCAAGCATAAAAATGTAGAATCACATTTGATATATATTTATGTCTAATTAGGACACTGTTTCAATTTTATTCTATTTGACAAATTATTCATTAGATAAACAATAAAATTATGAATATAATTTTTTTTTCAATTTGTGTTTACTATGTAGAAAGTTTATATACTATTACACTGGTTTGTGTGGTCCTTTTTATGACACTAATACTATTTATTATATTATATACCTAATTTGATTATTTTTTTATTCACTATATTGCTCAATGTTCTATAGAATTGTAAATTATTATATTCTTGATCTTTCAAATTTGTGATTTAATCATTAAAGAAGCTATTAAGGTTTAATTTTGAAAAATAATTATTTACTTCATAACAAATTTTATAAAGTTGAAGGTATGATATGGTCACAATTTTTGGTGCCTTGACTTCAAAATTTCAAAAATCTACCAAAGCATTTCCTATAAAAGTTTATAGAAATTTGTTGGGGAGATATTGTTATTTTGAATTTTGAGTTTTTTTCAACATATTGAATGTAGGGCATTTTGTCCAAATCCTACGCGAATAGTCTTATGTTGGGAACTTGTCATTTATAGTTAGATATGATACATCACTTAATTCAAAAGATTTTATTTTATAAGATTTATTTGAGAAAGATTTCTTAGTTAGTAAGTGTGTTTAAGATATCTTTTGAGGAAATCCTTAGCTCCATGAACAATGATACATCAAGTGTATATTTTTGCAGTTAAGGTTTTAAATCCTATTTTTTATATGAATCAAATAGTTTGGAATGCATCAGTCATTATTCCTTTAGTTTTGTATTACAGTCTGTTTGATTTATGATACTTTTTGTCCAAATTGTACAAAGTTTATGTACGATGATAGTGTAAAGAACACATGTGTCATTAAATGCATGAATTTCAAACCTGTGCCAAAAGTGTATGACATGATATTGCATAATTTCAAACACGAAATATCAACATTTCTAGTGTGATGCTATACCCTAGAAATAATCATGAAACCAAAGTAACAGCAATTTATTTGTAGTTGTAATATTTTATCTCCATATCATTTCTAGATGTTTACAGAAAATTTGGTATAGGAAATAGAAGCAGTTTTATTTTAATTAGAATATTTGTTCCTTTTGATATGATCTTTCTAACTTTAATGTCAAATTAGAGTTTGTTCTCCAATTTCATGGTGCAATGAAGTTCAGAACTTTAACAATGATACTGGGAGTGGGGCCTCTGTGTACTATGGACATGCACATTCTTGTTTGCAAATATTTCAAAATCTAGATTTATTGATGTTCTGGAACATTCTTTTTCATATTTAGTTTTACATTACACATAAGTTTCACGTTATATACACTTAAAATTGTGTTACTATGAATTATAATAGTACTAGTGCTTCCACAAAACACACAGCATTGTTATCTTTGTTACTGTTTTTTAATTATATTTTTTATGAAATTTGTGTGCTAGTTAGATTTTATTTTGATTGAAAATAAATGAGATTATTTTTGTAAAATGTTGTAGTAATTATGCCCTGATTGTGAAAACATTATTATTTCCCTTTTGTGTTAGTCCATTTATCTCTTTTTTTCTCCTGTATCA
Organism: Mytilus trossulus; assembly: GCF_036588685.1. Classification (NCBI taxonomy): domain Eukaryota; kingdom Metazoa; phylum Mollusca; class Bivalvia; order Mytilida; family Mytilidae; genus Mytilus; species Mytilus trossulus. The sequence goes on from NC_086382.1 coordinate 29,552,697, forward strand.
GGTTAAAATTAGGAACAAAGGAAGTGCATGTACCAACAATGATATTGTGGTTTAATCAACATGAAACTTTTACTTCGCATACATGTAAAAAGATATGGCACAATTCCCACTTGGACACATATCGAACAGAGTCCAAAGGAAGCACATTAAGCTCATGATCATTATGATGTGACCCTTTCAGATATATATGTCAAAGGGTTTTAACACAGATTTCCCACAACCCTAAAAATAGGAATGTGATAATGTGAGAGGTCAATTATGTCCTTTGAACAGGTCTGCTCGTATTATTTTAAATCAAGATAGGCCTATTCGAAATTCCTCCAGAACTGAACATATATTGAGTAAAAATAAAAATAAGAGACCTGTTATGTAAGTACACCTTCTCTTTATTGTCTAATGCTGAAGTAAAACTTTACTGGAATTTTCTTATTGTACAATTTATTCATGAATTATGACAAAAATATAGATATCATTATTCCATAATTACCGTCATGCCTGGAATCTTTTTATAAACAGGTATTATATAGCTATGGTGTCCTTTTTCTACACATTCATAATTTGCTTTGATATGATCTCATTGACAACGATTTGACACAACCTATTGTTGCATGACGTTGGACGAGGGAAATAACAAAAGTAATATTTACGTCAAATATGGGTGGTAAAACTTAAAATGCTCTATATAAAGAATTTTCCCATTACTCATAATCCATGTTGGTGGCTTGCATTGTTAGGCGAGTGACTTTAACCATAAAATTAAATTTTTAATGCACCTACCTAACACACGGCTAAATTATATATCATTTTAAAGCTACACATATGTACTATCTGTTTTGCCCGGTCGTAAAAAAATCGTACGGTGCAATTTCCGTCAAATCGAGATCAAAGGCCAAGGACGAATAAGTGCATATTTTTGAAGATTTCAGCCTGATTGCATTATATGACTTTTATATACTTAATTCACATATGCAAACAATTTAAACTTTTAGCAGAGCGATTAACAGTCATTATTCAAATGCATTTTTTAAAATTTAAAGCGTGTTTTTGACAGAGAGCACATGTTTCCTGAAAATCGAGGAAAAGTTAACAAAATGTGTGAAAACTCAAATTTTTCTTTCTGGTGCAACTGCTAATCACTTTAAACTAAGTAATACCATGTAATGACTATCAAAGAAGTTTTTGACATCATAACATTTCCTAAAAGTATGCTTACTTCTAATCAAACAGCAAATCATAACAACTCATACAGTTGCCCAAAATACCGCCATCTGCGAAAACACTGCTTTTAAGAATGTCTTCCTATTTAAACATTGTATGTGGTCAATATAAGATGTAATGAACAAATTCTTAAGAATCTAAAAAATTTAGAGTAAAAAAGATGTGCGCGAATCATCTTATTGCTTGAAATAAAGGGGGTGAAACTAAGAGATTGCAATCTGCATTGTAACTACCAGTCTGAAATAAAGATATTTTGACTTTTCTAATTGTTTGATTTGTAGCTTCATTTATATCAATATTGATGTACCGAAAAGACCTTTTTATTCATTTTATGTGAATTGAAATTTTAGACCAAAATAAATAAAAATAAATAGATGAAAATTGAAATTTCAAAAAATTTCAAAAAACTAGTAAACACATTATAAAACTTGATTTCTTGATTGCTTGAATTGCTTTGTTCATTGTTTACATGTATTAATTCATAAAATAAGAATAATTTTGAATATCCATTTATACGCAAAGGTTCTAGTTACAAATAATAATAATAATAAATAATAATCTATTTTATTATTGTGTCACATATTGATTGACATACATATCATACAACAATATTAAAACATACATAAAACAATCAATACCCAGCCATATCATTTGGCTTATGAGACAACTAGACTTCCTGAATAGCTTGAATGACTAGTTAATTTTTCATACAAGGATGACTTCATGCAAGAGTTTCTGATAACGACTGAAACTTCACAATATAGATGATGTCATCTCACTCAAGAGTGCAAAATTTGTGACAATGTTGGGCTCATATAATCCATTGAAATCGGAAATAAAAGACTCAGCAGACATAGTTTACTCCATCACGTATCTTGAAATCGATGATGAGGGTTGGTTGAGAAAAAGTTTTACGACAAGAGAAATGTGAATAAAACAACCCATAAAACCACCCCTTACTACAAAATTATAAACTTCTCATTTCCATCTAACAACATTATAGCAACGCCTGCATATCTATACTACTAAAGGAGGAGACCGATTTTATTGAGCCGCAAAAACTAGGGAAACGCATCAACTATAAGAGGAACACAGCGATATAACAGAAACACTGAACTGCTACAAAAAAACACACGCCAACATACAAAGAAACAGATTATTCGATACCAACTGTCATATGCCTGACTTGATACAGGACATTTGAATAAAAATAGTTGTTTAAACATGGTTCTAAACCAGATTTCAAATGCAAAGTTGAAATCAGCCCTTTGAAAATTTCATGGACGCCACTACGAGTTGGTTGACAATTATGAGATATCTGTTTCGCCAGATGACGACTGATAATTTCTATCGACGTAACCAAATTGCCGTCATCTCTGCCGTGAATGACACCAACTGAATAAGGCTTGGCACCGAGTTAGGAAATACATGAGCCACAAGACGGGTAAAAGAGAGCAGTGATGTAGTGGTAAGTGCATCGAACTACTAACACAAAGGTTCCTGGTTCGATTCCCGTTCCGTGATGAATATTTCAGGAACTGAATTTTCGGCTCTACTAGACACCATTTGTGAGTATGGTCTTAAGGAAACAATGCAAGTCCATCGGAAGGGGACGATAAATGGCTGACCCGTGTAAAGAGAGAGCCATATCTCTTGCACGTTAAACACACATTTGTAGATTTTTTTCAAAAAAGAGCAGACTTATGCCGCTACAAGGCAGCACTTGCTCACGCAAAGATGAAAGAGATTAATCCAAGTTGCAAAACTTGTTTCCCAATCCACTATAAATAAATATGTTTAAACTAAAACGGTTGTCACATGTGGAACATAATCTGCCTTCCCTTTGGGAGCCCCTGAGTTCACTCAAATTTTTTTGGGGAGATTGTTTTACTCAATCTGTAGCTTTATATGTTGTGTTTTGTATACTGTTGCTTGTATTGTTCGTTTGTTGCCCGGCTTACTCAGTTCGTTTTAATTATGAGTTTGATGTCCCTATAGTATATTTCGTCACTATTCAAGTAGTAAAAGGTCTACAAATGATAGATCAGTGTAGCTAAATGTATCATGATAAAGATTTGGTTCTATATATATATCACCGTGAGCAAATTAAGTTACTTAGTATTTTCGCGGATATTTGTCGTATTGAGTTTATCTTCTTCACTTTACTTTTAGGTGATTTTTGGCCGATTTTCATTACTGCAACTTAATGTCTTTAAAGTAAAAAAAATACCAAAGGGACAATCAACATCTAAAACCATGAATCAAATAAAGTTAATTAAAACCATGAACAAATTAAAATTAAAGTGCTAGAGACGAACAACAGTCCACAAAACACAGCATACCATGAAAACGATCACTCCTAAAACAGAGAATGATCTTATAAGGTCAGGAAGGGTATTTAACTTTGTCATTTTGTTATTATACACTGCTTATAGTGTTTTACATTCACAATGACATGCTTTTGTATATTAAAAGCTTATGTAGAAATTTCTCAAAGCATCTTTTATTCAAATAATTAAAGCGATTAAACTTCTAAACACATTTAATATGATTTAAAATAACACGATTTTAAACTAAATAAGAAACAACCGCATTTTATTTAGTTCGTTTACATCCTGCTCTAGACAACCAAGTGTTTCTAACAAAGGTTACTTATTTCAATGTTGCCTACGATTTAGTAACGAAGTCATGTTTGCATTTAAACATAATTACAAAAAGTAAAAAAGTTTGACTTAGTAGAAAACAGTTTAACCTCAATTACCTCGCATATTTATGTTCTAACTTTAAATGTCCCTTCTTTTATGATGAAATCTCATTCTCCTCCCTGATATTCACAATAAGCGATGTGCTATTCTAACATAAATTAACAAAATGATCGCTATTTGAAGATGGTAGATTTTTGGGCAACTGCAAACACTTCAATAGAAGGCTGTTCCATGAACAAAAATAAATAATAACATCTTAAAATTACAAAACAAATATTCCTTGACCTACATCATATACATTTATCTATTTTTTAGCATACAAATATCGATTCCCCAAGCTATATTTTGCTTTTTGAAAAAAAACACATTTTTTTAGGATTTGTGATAAATTTCATTTTTTGGGATTTTTTGCGCTTCGAATTTCTTATTTTTTGTTTGATTTGGAAATTATGTATCATGTTCCATGAAGTTCATATGATCTTTTGAAAAATTTTAGGGTACAAGAATTGGAAAATAGCGTTTTATTTAATAATCGCAAAAATTGGATTTTTTTTCATGACCTTTGACCTTGATTTAACAAAAAAATGCACCGTACGATTTTTTTACGACCGGGCAAAACAGAAAGTACAGATTATCAGCTTTCGAATGATATATAATACAGCCGTGTGTTAGGTGGGTGCATTAAAGTCGTTAACTAAGCGTCTTTTTGAAATAAGTCACTCGCCTATGTCATATACTACCTTAAATTTAGTTACCGAAGAACTTGGAAAAAACATTTTTTTTTCATTTTTGGAAGACCAGTTTTATCAATTTTTTCTAACTTTTTTTTTAAAGTTTTGCATCCTTTTCTAATATAACAAAATAATTTTTCGGGTATTTATTTTTAAAAATCTTTCATGATTTTGCCCAAAAAATGTTTAAGATTATTTTTTTCATTGTTTGTTAAATATATTGGATACGTCCACTGGTTATTCATCAGCCTAGTAGCTAGTTCTTTGACACTTGCATGCTTTAAAATAGACCTTTTGAACAGTGTGAACCCCTAAGGGGAACCAGGGAATAGTAATATGTTCATTAATGTCCTTTTCAAACCAGCAGTTAAACCCTTGCCAAAGTGGGCTTCCATTTGAAACGTCTGTTCAGAATGGAATGTATAGAGTGCCACATTCGATACACATTGTAAACGCCCGCGACAGCTCTTTAGCATTAGTTGCTAGTTGCAAGGCAAACTATCTGTCCTTATTTAATATACCCTTATTTTCAGTGGCAGCCTTAATTCCTCGAACGTTCTCTGTTAGAGAATTTGTAATATTTGAATTTTTCTCTACTAAAACATGCATGAAATATTAGCCACTGGATGTAAAGCGCTAATTCTAGCAGTCAGGCCCTTTTGGTCTTCAAAAGTTTCGGTTCTTATACATCCTTGGTTTTCAAATATGCTTATATTTTAATGTTTTTCCTTAGTTTTCTTGCTCGTATTGTTTTTCGTCACTGTACTATTCATCTGTATATGAAGATATGAATATATATATATACAACTCGTCTAAACATCAACCCAACAATGTTAGATCTGTAAATTTGCTTCCGCAAATTTTTGGTTCTTCCCTCGCCGGGATTCGAACCCATGCTACTGTGATATCGTGACACCAAATCGCCTGCACTGCAGCCGTCCCGCTAGACCACACGACCACATGGGCTATATATATAGATGTATAAATCCAAATACGGTTTCGATTCTTAACATCACCGAAGAAATTATATTAAATGTCGAAATCCGGATAGGGTCTACACATTTCTGCACCTAATGATACCGATATAACACCTTTTCCACAATTTTATTGTTTTTCTGTTTAGCATAAAATCTATGATTAAGATCCAAGTTACATCTGGTGATCAATTTATTTGGCCATCGTCAATGGCAGTCAGCAGGGATTAAGAACATTAGTTGTTCGACCTGTTAATAATGAGTTTTGTTATACGACCGCAAGTTTTGAAAAAAATTTCGTCGTATATTGCTATCACGTTGGCGTCTTCGTCTGCGTCGTCGTCGTCGTCGTCGTCGTCCGAATACTTTTAGTTTTCGCACTCTAACTTTAGTAAAAGTGAATAGAAATCTATGAAATTTTAACACAAGGTTTATGACCACAAAAGGAAGGTTGGTATTGATTTTGGGAGTTTTGGTCCCAACATTTTAGGAATTAGGGGCCAAAAAGGGCCCAAATAAGCATTTTCTTGGTTTTCGCGCTATAACTTTAGTTTAAGTTAATAGAAATCTATGAAATTTTGACACAAGGTTTATGACCACAAAAGAAAGGTTGGGATTGATTTTGGGAGTTTTGGTTTCAACAGTTTAGGAATTAGGGGCCAAAAAAGGGCCCAAATAAGCATTATTCTTGGTTTCGCACAATAACTTTAGTTTAAGTTAATAGAAATCAATGAAATTTAAAAACAATGTTTATGACCACAAAAGGAAGGTTGGTATTGATTTTTGGAGTTAATGTCCCAACAGTTTAGGAATTAGGGGCCAAAAAGGGACCCAAATAAGCATTTTTCTTGGTTTTCGCACCATAACTTTAGTATAAGTAAATAGAAATCTATGAAATTTAAACACAAGGTTTATGACCATAAAAGGAAGATTGGTATTGATTTTGGGAGTTTTGGTCCTAACAGTTTAGGAAAAAGGGGCCCAAAGGGTCCAAAATTAAACTTTGTTTGATTTCATCAAGAATTGAATAATTGGGGTTCTTTGATATGCGGAATCTAACTGTGTATGTAGATTCTTAATTTTTGGTCCCATTTTCAAATTGGTCTACATTAAGGTCCAAAGGGTCCAAAATTAAACTTAGTTTGATTTTGACAAAAAATTAATGGGTTGGGTTCTTTGATATGCTGAATCTAAAAATGTATTTAGATTCTTGATTATTGGCCCAGTTTTCAAGTTGGTCCAAATCGGGGTCCAAAATTAAACATTGTTTGATTTCATTAAAAATTGAATAAATGGGGTTCTTTGATATGCCAAATCTAACTGTGTATGTAGATTCTTCATTTTTGGTCCTGTTTTCAAATTGGTCTGCATTAAAGTCCAAAGGGTCCAAAATTAAACTTAGTTTGATTTTAACAAAAATTGAAATCTTGGGGTTCTTTGATATGCTGAATCCAAACATGTACTTAGATTTTTGATTATGGGCCCAGTTTTCAAGTTGGTCCAAATCAGGATCTAAAATATTATATTAAGTATTGTGCAATAGCAAGTCTTTTCAATTGCACAGTATTGCACAATGGCAAGAAATATCTAATTGCACAATATTGTGAAATAGCAATATTTTTTTTTAATTAGAGTTATCTTTCTTTGTCCAGAATAGTAAGCAAGAAATATCTAATTGCCCAATATTGTGAAATAGCAATATTATTTTTTAATTGGAGTTATCTTTCTTTGTCCAGAATCAACTCAAATCTTTGTTATATACAATGTATATTCACTTTTTACTACCAACTGATAAATTAAAATAATCTTTACCATTCAGTGATAACAAGCAGTTTTTTTTACATCTTAATATTTTATGATGTATTTAAATGAGTAGTTATTGTTGCAAACTCCATTAGAAATTTAATTGAGATTAATTTGGAATAAGGGAAAGGGGGATGTGATTAAAAAAATTGGGTTAAATTTTCTCATTTGAAATGAAAAATTTTGACATAATTTTTTTTTGAGAGGATTAATATTCAACAGCATAGTGAATTGCTCTAAGAGAAATTTTTTTTTTTAAGTTCATTAGAACACATTCATTCTGTGTCAGAAACCTATGCTGTGTCAACTATTTAATCACAATCCAAATTTAGAGCTGAATCCAGCTTGAATGTTGTGACCATACTTGCCCCAACCGTTCAGGGTTCAACCTCTGCGGTCGTATAAAGCTACGCCCTGCGGAGCATCTGGTTAAAATTTTCTTTTCACTTTTTTGTCTTTATGAAAATGTTGTAATGGCTGTATTTAGATCCCTGTACCAATAATTTGTTTTGCATGCACACTTTTAAAAATTGCGGTTTTTATCCGACGTTATCAGCGTTTCAACGTTGTTTACAACTCATATATATAAACTAGTATTGAGTGCCATATCAAAGGTAGTATGACATGAGATTAAAAATATTATGAATACCCCTGCTTATTCTGAAGATCGTTTTATTAAAGACTCTGTGATGTCTGAAATATCCTAAAAGTTACGTAAGTAAAGAAAAGTTATGATAATATGTTTGTTTATTTTTACAGAACAGAAAGTTATCATTCCAATGAAAAGGTTTAACTTTGATTAACAAAGTATTACATTTGAATATGTATGTTTTTGTTGCTTATTACCAATGAATAATTAAAAAAACTAAGGGTTTTCTTATTCCAAGCATAGATTGCTTTGGTCGTCTTTCTCACAACTTTTTGGAATTTTGGATCCTCGGTGCTCTTCAACTTTGTACTTGTTTGGACGTTTCGTCCCCGAGGGTATCACCAGCCCAGTGAATATCAATTATACGGTCATTTTTATAAATTTTCTGTTCACAAAACTTTGATTTTTCGAAAACCTAAGCATTTTTTACCCCAGGAGTAGATTACCTTAGCCGTATTTTGCCCAACTTTTTGGAATTTTTGGTACTCAATGCTCTTCAACTTTGTATTTGTTTGGCTTTTTAACTATTTTGATATGAGCGTCACTGGTGAGTCTTATATAAATGAAACGCGCGTCTGGCGTACAAAATTATATTGTTTTTCGTAAAATATCAATTCGAACTATAAAAGTCAGGTTTTTAGTGTTGTAGTGATGGGAGGACATTATTATTTCTTTCTGTGTTTGTCTTTTTCGCACTTTCATCCGTGTTTTGACATATTGTCCAATAAATTAATTAGCATTTTCTACTTCGAATGGGGCATCTGTGTACTGGGGACACATTCTTGGTTTTTCATACTTGAAGATATTGATTTGATGTTTGGTATATTGAATTATCATGGCAAGTTACAGGTCTCGAATTTTGAGATTTAAGCTTTTTCTCCTTGTTCAGTTAATTATTATTAACTTAAATTATTATTTAGAATAACTAGATTTCTGTTAAATGGGGAATAACTCATTTTTAAAAAGATTTGTAAAAGGCATTGTATCAATATGACAATTTGGATTTTTTCCGTTTTCTTTTGTAAATTATTTGAAAAATTTAGTAGTAGTTATTAGTTATCAAAGGCACCAGGTAGTGGTAGGTTTGTTAGTTGTTTTATGTAGTTATCGCCATGACATGCTAAATATCAAGTTAGAATTTCGTTCAATAACATGGAATATTGAACCGGTAGGGGACTATGTTTTGCCATGCAATACTCACAGAAGGATTTCATTAAAATCCTACCAGGCAAGCACATGTTACCATCGACAAACAATTTCAAAGCTATTTTATTTTTAATTACGACCTTGAATTTTGACTAATTCACCTCTTACTTGTATGGGAAATATAGTGATTTCTAATGTATCACAATTCTTTAAGTACTGCAAGGTTAATGTAATAATATTATTTAGAGTATAGTATTTTAATAAAATGGAAAATATTGGCACCTTGTTTGTGCGACAACATATTTTGCAATTTTAAAACTCATTTTATTTACTTGAATGACTTACTTTTCATTCTGAAGTATAAAAAAGTACTCACTTATATTTTAAATGAAAGATGAATTCATTTTAGAAAATAAACAAAAAGGTAACGTCACTTTGTTAACATCAAATATATATGAAAAATAAATGGTTGATATATCACATTTCTTGTTATAGTGTACAAAAGAAGTCATAATATATAAAGGCAACAGAAGTATACCGCTTTTCCAAATTCATAAATCAATTGAGAAAAAAACCCCAATATTTTGGTTACAAACAACACCGAGGAAAACTCATCAAATATAAGAGGAAAACTACGACACAAATAAAACCACTACAATACAAAACGATGTTTCGGTTTGAAAATATGAAATTGACTTTAAAAATTTAAAGGACTGATCAAAATTGTCTCACTGGCAACCATACCACATCACCTGATTGTATATTTATATTTAGAACACTGTCAAGGTTTTAACTTGGTAAAGACTGTCAGTCAATAGCGTGGACAGATTATATAAGTGTGATATAATTTTTCTGATAAAGTACACGTGTCATCAAAATTTACAATTATTGATGTGTAACAACATATAATGGAATTTTTAACATTAATATATCTCATATATATTATATTTGTGAATAGTGGGGTTTCTCAACGACAACCTGTGGTATCAACAGATTGTGGTCCTGTGTTAGGAATTAATTCCACAGCCTTCGTATTCAAGGGAATAGCATATGCCGTTCCACCAGTACGTGATCTACGATGGACTCCTCCACAGGCCCTGAGAAAAACTGGTGGAACATGTTGGGCAGGAACATTCAATGCATCAACATTTGGAAACACGTGCATACAACGAAATGAATACAATCAAAGTGAAATTATAGGTAGTGAGGACTGTCTCTATCTCAATGTATGGACGCCGACGCTAAACACCAGCGCTAATTTACCAGTCATGGTGTGGATACACGGTGGAAGTTTGCAGTTATCAAATGGAAACAGGCCGACTTTTAGCCCAACTGCAAAGCTTGCAAACTCAACAAACGTCGTTTATGTTAGCATGAACTATCGTCTTCATGCCTTCGGTTTTATGGCTTTGGATATTTTGACAGCGCGATCGGCACATAAAACCTCTGGAAATTATGGATTCATGGATCAGCAACTTGCACTTCAATGGGTGCAACGGAACATCAAAAACTTTGGCGGGAACCCTAATTTGGTAAGTTAAAGCAGTTTAATCAGTGTAAAAGAAAAAAATGACGAAAGTCGGTATGCGGAAAGTTGAAGGTTGTGTAATGTCCAGTTGCCAATGTTACAACCATATTCAAAAGAGAAAACACAGCAAAAGCTTGTTTTATAATAAGGTAAACTAATGAATGTATAGTAAATGAGGTTTGTTCTACTTCACGTTAAAATAAAGAACGTTTGTCTTATTGAAGGGAAGATATTTGAAATGAAGTTTAAGTTACATAGATTTTATAACAAAGGGCTAAGACAAGACAGGTAACGATGCTTTATTAAGTTAAGGTTTTACTGTACTTGCTTTTTTGGATTGTGGCATTAGTCTAAAGTCTGAAAGAGAATATCAAACTGATCTTTCTGAATTGTCACTGTTACACCTCAGATGAAACATTAAACTACATTATCAATGTTAGTATACAATTAACAAAATAAGGACTGGTTTACTGAAACATGTTACTTACTGAAACTTTGTTTATTTTTGAAACAGAAAATAGGCATACAACGTTACTGAGAATGGAAATGGGGAATGTGTCGAAGAGACAACAACCCTACCATAGAGCAGACAACAACCGAAGGCCACCAAAGGGTCTTCAATACAGCGAGAACTCCTGCACCTATAGACGTCCTTCAGCTGACCTCTAAACAAATATGTATACTAGTTTAGTGATGATGGACGTCATACTAAACTCCGAATTACATTTGTAAAAACAGGAAACTTAAATTAAAAATCAAACAAGACTAACACAGGCCAGAGGCTACATTTATCATGTTTATCATATCTTTTTTTATTCTTTATAATAACTTAGTTACTTAAATTCCTTATTTTCGTTTTATCAAAGGTTACCTTTTATAACGGTACAGGATTACACTTCTTTACACTCCTCAAATACTGTACTAAAAAGCAAATTTATTATCTCTTTTTTTTTGTTTTAGGTTACCGTATTTGGTCAGAGTTCAGGCGGAACTAGCATTATAGGTCTTCTAGCATCTCCATTGTCAAAGGGACTATTTCATCGCGCATGGATGATGAGTGCGTCACCTGTTTATAATAAAACCCTAGAGGATGCATCTAAAGATAATTTAGTGTTTCTAAAAAACACAGGCTGTTCAGATACAAAGTGTCTGGTGAATGTACCAGCAAATGAAATTATTCATGCAGTTCCATGGAACGTCTATCCTTTTTGGGCTATGTCGGATCAAATGGACTTGCCATTACGTAACTACTTTGATGGGGCTATTTGTATTGTGGATGGTGAGTCAAAATTTTACTGTAAGCCAAATCTAAACATCTTTTTTATAATAATGTAGTCAAACGTACATGATACAGTATATAATAGTAGATATTTGATTGATTATTAATTGTTTAATTCTTTCTGTTGGCTCAACGTCCAGCAAAAATGTCATGCGGTTTTGTAATCAGCGCCAGTAATTAAAAAAATATAAGCTGATCGAATAACTTGAATTTAAGAACATATTCAACGAGTATCCAACAGAAACAATCCACGAATGCACGCATACGTAGCGCATATGTGAGTGATCAGTGTTGTTTTGTCACAAATTAAATATTTCAGATATTTGACTTTTTATTATTTTTATTACATTAACTTTTAATGTAAATAAATTCAAAATCAAATCATAGACATTTTATTGTTGTCTAGGCGTTATCATTCCATTTTGATAAAACTCCTTTAACTTCTTCATGACACCTATTGTTGAATGGCGCCCGATGAGTGATAATACATGGTTTATTTCATGTGTAAGATATACGTTTTTTTATTTTTCGATGTGGCCTGTTATTTGTATCTTGTATGATGAGCACAAACTTGTTTAAAGGGGCATATAATGAATAATTCATATTACAAATGATTTAACGTGGTTGTTTTTTTTTTATAGTAATATAATACAACATTCTATTATTTCCTATTGGCTTTTGTTGATTTATTGATGACTAACTTTTTTTGCGCACAATAGGTTTTTACTTCTGGTTTTCTCAAGTTACTCTTTCTGGACCCATTATCTATATCTATGGTTGCCGATGATCTCAGTAGGTAATTGTCTAATTTCAGAGCTCTTGGTTTAGTTGAAGGTCATAACTTTTATCATTTCTCTGGATTTATAAAAATGTACTCACAGGCGAAAGAGAATTGAACAACTTATATTGATTTTTACTACGCAAAAATAGTTCAACCTTAAGAAGTTGTAGTTCAAATTGTGTACTATAACATATGGATATTTATTGCATCAAATACCTGTTTTTGATAAAAAGTGATCTATAGAGTTGGCCTCCATTTATTCGGAGATGAATACATACAGTTTGTGCGAATCAGTTTTGTAAATGTTTGATATAGAAATCAGGAATGTTGAAGGCACTCAAAGGGAAATTTTTGTCTCAAAAATGAAAATTTATTTGTTAATCATTATAGAAAAGATTCTTATCATGGAAGTATACCCAGCCTTATTCTGCTCTCATTCAATATGAAATCCATAACTTTTTAAATAGACAATCATATAAATAAACACATCATAGATACCAGGATCAAAATTATATATTTACGCCAGACGCGCGTTTCGTCTAAAAAAGATTCATCAGTGAAGCTCAAATCAAAACATGTTTAAAAGGCGAAATATAAAATGGAATTAAAATTCAACAAATATGTTAAATTTAGTTGATCAAGTAAATCTGTAATACCTGTAATAGAACAACCATACAATTGAAAATGTGATTCATGTGAAATATCACTATCTACAGTAGCAATTCGCCGTTTAAAAATCTAAGAATTCTAGGTTACATTTCCAAAAGCGTACACCAAAACGTTATAATTGGTTGAACACGTGATAAACAATAGAATTTAAACCAATGACATAACGTTGTTTTCATTTTGGTGTACGGGCAATGAGATTACACATAGTCCTTTAGATTTGGTAAAAAAGGCGAACTTTTACTTTGCCTTTCTATTACATCTTATCGCTATTTATTCCAACCAGGATAAATTCTGAAATTACACATCCATTCATTCAGTTGAAGGTATCTGGGACCCTTTGCAAACAATGAAGTATGCATAAAACTGTTCAAAAAGTCACGTTTAGACCATCATTAACATTAAGGAGGTTCGCTACTCAGTGCTAAAATAACAAGCTTTTCATAACACTAGTATATATTGATAGGAACTTATTCAAGGAAACAAAATAGGAGAAACAAGTTATAGGTAAATGTGCTTGTTTTCGAGATAGTAGCCATTGAAATTATCGCGGTAAAATGTTCTCTCTTGATTTTTCATAGCTTTATAAATGATAAGTTTAAGAGCTCAAAAACTATTTAGAAATAAGAAGGATTTATTTGACAGATGACTTATAAAAAAAAAATGGTCAATGAGCAAATTTTTTAAAGCATTAAAGCATGTCAAATAGATAAAACCAGAGGGTTCCGAAAATCTGACAAAAAATCCAAACCATGACAAGCGAACATCCTTAAGATAGTTGATCAAAATACATCAAAGTATCAAAATGTTAGCTTTCTAAACTTGTCTCACCCTAAGCTCATTTCTGATGACCTTCGTTTTGCAACACCTGACCAAAACAGGAAGTTGTCTACATGTATATGAATGTTTTTTTTGGTCGAAATGGACGAAGTAGCGATAAGGTTTATACACATAACGCGATAAAAACATTAGAAGAATTGACAGATGAAAATACACAGACAAGCACACACACACATAAAAAAATTTCACTGCCTTTATTTAAATGGTATCACATGCTCTTCAATTATGTTTGTAACCAACTGATTAAAGATGGTGTGATATATTGCGTTAAATTAAATATACTTTTATTATTTTTGTTGCAAAAAAAATCAAGTTAATTTATTCCAGGATATGTTGTACCCGAACCACCGTTTGAAATGTGGAAGCAGGGAAAAGGGATAGACGTCCCCGTTATTGTTGGTACGTAACTTCATATGTTAAAGTATTATCGTAGATGTAACTTTGTTATGGAAGATAATAAGACATTTTTGGCGGTCTTAGATCTGTATAAATAGATATAAGAGTTAGTCGTCCGATCTGTCAGTTTTCGATTGTGACCTTTCACTTTTAGTGACATTTTATCTGAATGTGGAATCGAATTGCATATGATTCATGCGTAGCTCACATCGTAGACGCTCAGGTATTGCTCCTGTTCGACTCATGTAAATCAGGTAGTTATTTTACCTTTGATATATATATATAAAACTGTGTTGTATGATCGCCAATGAGCCAACACTCCACTTTAATAAGACCAAATGACATAGACATAGACGTTTACAACTGTAGTCATTGTACGGCTTTATGAAATTTGCTTACATGTTGAGTTTATTTTCCACCTGTCCTTTTCTTTCATCTTCATTTATGAATATACCTATTTTGTTTGAAGCCATGGGGTTGCTGTGCTTCGTATTTGGTATTTGGTATTGGGTATTGGAAGCAAGTACTTAGTATCATCTTTTTATTAGGTTCTCAAGTGGCCCGGAATATATATGGCTTGTTTGAAAGTTGCAGTCATTATTAACTTCTTTCTTCCGATCAGACACTAACAATGATTTCCTTTCATCATGGTAACCATCAACGAAAAAAAAAGCCCGACACTCTTTAATGGTCTGTTGTTGCTAGATACATCATATCAAATAAAAAGTGCTCAAATATTTTAACACTAATTTGAAGCAAAAATTAACAAGAGGAACTATGAGCTTAGCAAACAATGATATCCCCCTTCCCAGCTCTTGTAGTACATTATTATTAAGATTGTTGGACACCTTAAATAAATCATAATCAGCGCTGTTTCAAAGGAGTTCTGGACACACAATGCGTTGATTTCAAGTTATGCAGTGACAAAGTTCATTAATTGCATATTAAGTAAGTGATAACACAACAGTTATCATAGTAAAACTAATGCACAATAGCATTATATTGTTGCGATTGTGAAATTACATTAACGGTAATTATTTTAATGTACAAAATGCGCATTTCGATAATAAAGCGGATACCAAATGGGTTCTTCCTTGAAAATCCTTTAATTATCTTTACATCATTTAATCAATCCGATCGCGAAAGGAATAGAAAAAAAAGTGTTTTTAACCGTCTCATAAATTTATGTTTTGAAGGTACAACCAGTCAGGAAACAGACCTTCATCCATCACATTCAGATATAAACAGTTGGACATGGGATACCTATCACAAATACGTCCACACGTATCTCGACACTTTTCCTGGAAACATTTCTACCGAAGCTTTAGCCCTGTATCCAGATGGTGTAGAAAGCGAAGAATACCAATACACATCGATGACGTCAGATTTAAGAGTAACCTGTCCCAATAATATCATGTCAGATATACTCAGTAAATACTTCAAATCTCCAGTTTATAGATACGTTCTTACTATTTGGCCATCCCAGCCCGTCAATGTAATGGGTATACCATACAAGGCTAAGTACGCATGTCACATGTGGGACGCCATTGGATTTTTTGGCTCCATCAGCAGCTACTATAAACCTACGGAAGGTGATCAAAGCTTTGAAAAATCGATTCAGAAAGAAATGGTCCATTTTGCCACTACAGGAAAATTATATACACAAAGCTGGAAAACTTATCCAACAAGCACTGGTCTTCTGACTACGAACGTGACAGTTGTGTCGTCTTATCATGCTAAAATGTGTACTTTTTGGAAGGACAACGATTTTTTCCGCTACGCCTGGATAAACTAAAAAAAAATCTTATTTCAGTATCTACTTTCTATTATTAAATAAAATGATCAAATATATGAGCAGTTACTTTTATTTTAAAGTTAAAGAAATTAATGAGATATTAAAGGACAATAACAAAAAACTATTTGAGAAAAAAAAAACTCATCGGCTGAAATTTGAGGAAGACAATGATATTGTTTTTCACTTGCGCGTAGTGATGTTTTCGAATGAATTTGATAAATCAGCTATTCCCAAAACAATAAAAATTCAACAAAACACTACAGAATAAATAAAAAAAGAACTCTACGAAAAACAGAAACTGACCTTTGATAGCATTCGACTTTTCGCCTTGATGATATGAAATTTACATTGTGGCTCCGCATTCAGTTTTTCTGTATAAATCATCAAGGCTTGTTTTGTAGAAAGAATAAAATGTTAAAACGGCATTACTCTGCAAATTGTCGGTTTTTTTTTTTTTTTTTTTACATGCACAACTTAGTTATTTACACAATAAAAACGAACCTGGCGACCTGATAATAGTAGAGTTTAAAATTTTTTTTTGCAAAAATAACATAATTTATGTCTTTATTTTGATCTGTAGACATTATTTCAATAAATGACAATTTTAAGTGAAAAGTGCATATTTTTCCAAAGTTTTGTACATTCAACTCCTTTATATAAAAAATGCCTCTCTGGAAGTTCAACGGCTATACTGATAATTTTTTTAATAAACAGATTCCGCTCAACGTGTTGCAAATGCGAGAAAATTAATAAGAATCCAAAATACCGCCCTGTTACGTATACTTTGCATTACATGTCTAATCAGAAAGCATTTCATGAAATGCAAAAGATTTTATTTTAGCATACTAGATAAACGTAAATATGTGTATCTATCAAGGCGATAAAAACATTTAAAACACACGAAACTATACGTTTATAGATAAAAAGAAGTTCCTTAAACGACCAGGTACCAATCGAGCTGTCAGACCATAGGAAGGATATTGCGTTTGACCAAGACAAGGCCTGCAATTCTGGAACTGCCAGAAACATCCACATTACATATAAAGAAATTTAGAAATGGAAATACAACATTCTTTTCCTGTTTTAAAACAGGAAGATCAGGAAAATTAAAGTATGTTTTATATACATGAATTTATCTAAATGATGACACATCTTCATCAAATTTGATTAAACTCTGTTATTAAAAATTATCTCCCTACGTTAAAAAATCATAATGGACTTTTCAACTTTATTATATTATATAGTTATACATATATGGTTATAGATCATTCTTATTTCAAGGTTTTTTATTGGTGGACGTTTCGTCCCCGAGGGTATCACCAGCGTAGTAGTTAACACTTCGGTGTTGACATGAATATCAATAATGTGGTCATTTTGATAAATTTCCTGTTACAAAACTTTGAATTTTTCTGAAAGTTAACGATTTTCTTATCCCAGGCATAGATTACCTTAGCCGTATGAGGGACCTATTTTTGGGGAATTTTGGATCCTCAATGCTCTTCAACTTTGTAATTGTTTGGCTATATAAATATTTTGATATAAGCGTCACTGAGGAGTCTTATGTAGACGAAACGCGCGTCTGTCATACTAAATTATAATCCTGATACCCTTGATAACTATTTTTAGTCGTAGAAACACACCGGGTGAGGGGGGGGGGGGTGTGAGGTGGGGTCAGGATTTTTCAAATGAAAGACCGACAGCAGGACTACACATTCGGGTATATTATCAAAGCCTAAATATTATGAACATTTGCATGACATCACTTAATGCAATCTAACACCGATATCTACTTGCCAAAATGAACAAGGCGGTTGTCAAATTTAACACAGGATCTGCTTACACTTTTCAAGCACCTGCCATGATCCTCGGGGTTTAATTAAAGTGTTGTTGCTCTATATTTAAGTTTTCTGTTTAGTGTTTTGTAAACATGCATCTTTATTTTATTTTATTTGGTTTTTGTTATTTTTTGATTTCGTGAGCGTTTTTTTTTTGCACATTTTAAAGTCAGAAATAAAGCTTCATGAGTTATTTCTCATATCTAAAATATAATCTAATATCGCTATTGTGTGCATTTTTTTTTGTGATAATTTTCATATCATGCTTCTCGCTTGAGATGGAAAAATTATCACTAGAAACTAAGGAGGCCACGTGGCGTTGCTAACGAAATTGACATGAAAATGACAACGCCGTCATAGGTAAAATAGCGATAAATAGATCATCATTGGTCATCTCAACGATAATCTATAAATACACATAATGTGCTTGTGTTTGATATCTTGTGTTCTCACATAACAATTGTATTGTTGAAGGTTACTGACTTTGCTGTTGAATATAATTATAATATAGCAATTTCGTATTTTTACAAATCACTTAATAAATAGGAGTAACCGAATGAACACTAAAAGGAGCTACACTAAGTGGATTTGAGAGGATAATCATCTATTGCTGTGGTGAGCAATCCTCTAATCCAATCAAGATGCGTTCTCTTGAATTTACGTATAACCTACTCCAATAGTTATCAAAGGTACCATGTTTATAATTTTAAACGCCAGACGCGCGTTTCGTCTACATAAGACTGTTGTTTGCTCTACGGTCGAGTTGTTGTCTCTTTGACACATTCTCCATTTCCATTCTTAATTTTATCATCAGGAACGCTCAGATCTAAAGAGTTATAAAGCCAAACAAGAACAAGTGCGAAGAGAATCGAGGACCAAAAATTCCGCAAAAATGTGCCATGTATGTCTACAGTAATCTATGCCTGGAATAAAAAGTTCCTTAGTATTTCGAAAAGTTCACACTTTTTTAAACAAGTATTCCTAAAAAATACCATATATTACATGTAATTACTATTCATGTCAACACCCGAGGGCGTAAACTATACTTTGACCTAAATGTGTTAGCATTCTTTGCATTTTTAACCTTTGTTGGACATTTGTGTCATTTGAAATCTTACCACATTGTCTTATTTGTATCTACTGAGTTTGACAGTATCCCAACTTAAAAACATGAAATTAAAAATATGTTATAATGAACGGAAACAAATGCGAAAAAATATCCAATGTGGATTTAATTAAATAAATAGATAGGAACAATATTTTAAACAAACTTGTGCCGAGAAATATTCAAACTTTTATAAATATCTTGGATTTATTTATTCATTTCTTATCTCTTTTTTTTTGCAATTTCATTTATTTTTAATTATCCAATATTCAATGTTGAAAACTATGTTGATCAAATACTTCCTTAAATTTACTCTGTGACTGAATCATAAACAGGATGGGTATTTTATTTATTCATTTAACTGTGCCTTCATTATAGTATGCATAAACTATATGTTGTTTAGGTACAACTGTCATTAAGTAGACTTTAATCCATCACATTAGATCTAAGTAGTTGGACATGGGATACCTATCTTGAATACGTCGGTACGTATCTGGACACATTTCTCGGAAATATTTCTGCAAGCGCATTAGACTTGTATCCAGATGGTGTTGAAAGCGGAGCTTACCAATACAGAATTAGGACGTCAGATTTAAGACGTACTCAGCGAAAACTTCAGACTTCCAGTTTATCAATATGTTTTAACAATGTGGCCAGTCTATCCGGTAAATGTAGTTGGTGTGCCGTGCAAGGTTCATTACACATGTCACATGTGGGACACCATAAATATTGTAATTTTAGCTCTATATGCAGCTACTACAAACCTACGAGTTGTGATCATAGTTTTGAGAATTCGATTCAGAAGCAAAGGATCTATTTTGAAACAACAGGAAAATCATATACACAAAGCTGGGAGACTTACCTAACCAGTATTTGACTACTGAATACCGATTTGATGGTAGTGCCATTGTATTATTCGGATGAAAGTGCAAGTCTTGGAATGACAACAATATCTTTAGCTACGCCTAAATAGATAACGGATTCACCATATATACTGTATAACAGTATTACTTGTATTCGATTTGTAAACACTTCAGTCATACAGCTACAAAGACAATGTAAGGTAGAAATAATCTATAATTTTGGTTATTTAAATGCAACATGTGCAAGTTTTGTGTTTTTAAAGTGTTAAATATAGATTCATTTATTTTCATGGCTGTCAATTTTCGTGGATTGCTGAAAACTTTAATATTCATGGATATTTGATTTCGCGGTTTTGACAATCTCTGCTTACAAAACCAATTGAAAATATGTTATTCCTTGAGCATTTAAATTCGCTGTTCATCTGTACCAACCAAAGATACTAAAATTGGTCTCCAACGAAATTAATAATGTATCCACAGTACTCATTAAATTTCTTCATTCTAAAAATGCATTTTGTATACATTTCAATCGCATGATAGTTTTCAGAAGAACAAGTTACAGGATTATGACCCCTCATTATAGTGTTATATGTTATAAAAAAATGATTGCCATCATCGAAAAAAATAATGGGGAAACAAATCAGAAAAAAACACATACCCCCTCCCCCCTCTCCTCTTTGAAGTTTAGTGATTGCTCCTTTCTGAAAGTCATTTTGATGATTTGCCGTAGTTTAAAGATACTGATGATTTCTCGATTACGCATTAGAAAACAAAGGCTGTAGTTCTATAATATAAGACGCTGCAGGTTCATATTATTTACATTCAACGTTTTTTTATCGGATATTTTATTTTTACTATCATGTTTTGAACTGCGTTTTTTTATCGGATATTTTTTTGTAACTATTAATGTTGAACATGTAAGTAACCACTGAAAAGGGTATCCTATCTTGTTATGATATTATCATGTTCATAGGGTTCATAAAAACTTGAAGTCTATATCTTTATTTTAACTTATAGTAACAGTAAACATAAAATTAGGAAAATGAAATAATCAAGGAAAAGCATATCAAACATTTAATCCATTCTTATTGCATTTAGAATTTCTAAATGAATACATACATACGCTCACACCACATCTTCCTATATCTATATACGACTTAAACCTAACATTAATATCATACCATAACTTATATACATTAGTATAAGGAAATTATACCGAACATACATTCAGATTGCAAAAGAACAAATAATATAAACCAATTATATTGATCACGTCAGCTCAAAAACTGCTGAAAAGATTTATTATAGCTTACAAATCTGAGATGTTCATATATTATCTAAATGTGCATGCATGTAAACAATTTTTCTTTCAGATTCCTTTTTTTTTAAATCTATAAATATCAAGAAAACACTAGGTAAATAAAGTAAACGGCAACAACCAACGTAATTTGACAAATGTTTGATATACGTAGTATCAGTTATGTATAAGCATTTATTCCATCATATTTTATAAAAATATATATATCTAAAATCAATGCAATTATAGTTAGGCACTTGTTTCACCATTTAAAATTGAATTAACTTATCTGAACCATGCATCATCTAAAGAGGACAGAAACCTTAAATGTCCATAAAAACACAAACTAAATTCTTCTCAATTGTTTACAACACTAAACGTTATCCAACTTTCAATATTGACAGACATGAATACGTTGCAATAATCGTGAGACCTGCATTACTCACGTACAATGTATCTTTAAGTTGAAGTTCTACTACAGCAGATATTGGATTAGTAGAGTGTGTACTAGTTGAATGAGATGCTGAACTAGCAATGGTCATACTGTTTTTCTTGACGTAGAAAACACCAAGTTTTGTATTTGTATATATATGAGCTGAAATATAATACAAACCAGGACTCTCACAAACAAATTTCCCACTGGATTTGAACGTATCAATGGAATTAATTCCTATATAAAAATTCACGGTAGAGAATCTGACAACGCCGTCGGAAAAACTTCGACCTGGATATACACAAGCCGTGACTGCCACTGAAAGTAATAAACATATTTATTATAAACGTAAATTTCAACATATAACTGATGTCTATTTTGAATACTAATTGTACGTATCATTGAAAAATAGGCGATTCACTATTTCTTTCAATTTGGATAGTATATATGCAATCACTTTTTAAACGCCTAACTTATAACGTGGTAAACCTTTTCTCTTTTATTGTAATTGCACTGTATAAAAAATTTAGCAGAACTAAAAGCCTTGTAAATCAAGTGTATTTCCAATAACTGCGTGGATCCCTTGATGAAACGGTATTGTTCATCATATGATAATTTACGTTGTGTCCCCCCCCCCCTCCCTGGAGTTTTTGAGGCATATAGTATACCGTTTTAATAGAGACTATTTTGTATATAAACTATTTGTTGACGTTAAGATCATAAATTTTCTCCTTATTCTACTGATAAAACTTTATTGACAAATTAAAAAAAAGACCAGCGCGATTAAGAGCTTGATATGATGTTTACAAACATATGTATTGCTGTCCGTATAATGAACGCTCTAGATGCTTTTTGTATAATTGGGTTCGTGGGTTTTTGTCTCATTGACATTAGTTATATACCTAACATGTGTATTATACAACTGAGGTTGAGTGAAAGTCAAGCAATTTGTTTCGACGAAGAAATTTTAAAATGTGCTACACGTTTTATGTTATATGTATCTTTTGTGACATGGTATATTTTGCTTAACCATGTTAACGACAATAAATAATTACTAAAAAATCATGACATAGATTACTAAAGATGTTATACTAGTAATATATTCTCAAATACAATTCTGCAGAGAATTCGAAATAAATAGATACCATTCGACTATTATACTAGTTAGAGGTTTAGCGCTATAAAACCAGGTTCTACCCACCATTTTCTACATTTGAAAATGCCTGCACCAAGCCAGGATTATGACAGTTGGTGTTCATTCGTTAGATGTGTTTTATTATTTGATTATGCCATTGGGTAAGTAACTTTCCATTTTGAATTTCTCTCGGAGTTCAGTATTTGTGTGATTTTACTTTTTTCATAATTATGGTGTTTTATACACAAAACATGGATTAAAAGAAATCGCCATACATTCCTGAAAGTAATAGAGACCAAATCTTCCAACGACATGCGTCTCCTCAGATAAAAAAAATCAGACATACGAACAAAGCAATACATCAGAATATAAGACATGGCACTGCCCACCTGCTTTAGGCAAAGACAAGGCATGTGATGACTAAACCATTCTATGATACATTTGGTCTGAACGGACTGATGTAAAGACGGACTGACAGAGAGACTGATTAATACTCGAAGCAAATATAGGCCAAAAGTAATTGATTATTATAAGGGGAAAAATCAATGGGTATAATGTTATTTACAACCTTTTTAAAGAGGATTGTTACTGAAATTAAAGATTCATTAATTATTTCTAGATCGGAAATAAACGGTATATTAAACAAATTGAAGAATAAAATAAACCTCTGGGCTAGACTTTTTCAATGGAGCATTTAACATGTTTAATAAAATAAATGTCTTGTTGGGAAAAGGCTCTCACAAGATTTATCGTAGGAGATAATCATGGGAATAGGTATTAGATTGAACAAAATATTTATGCAAGGTATATTAGGTTGATGAATTTCAATGGAATTAGTGCACCAGCGCATATGTCAGGAATTAGTACACCAGACCCATATGTTTCATTTACATATGAAAAGTGTGAATATTAATTGTTGGGGAAATGAATCTTACCTTTCCGTTGCTTTGAAAGCAATTCAATAATTGTTTTATTAGACTGAAGTTTGGTGTTTTCCAAGAAGATGTCAACTGATTGGTTGAACCGTCGCTGATCTTGCTGAAAGGTATACTGCATTATTTCCATAGCGTTGCCTCTTCTCTTTTCAGCGACACCGACTTCTTCAATTTTTGAAGACATAGATTCTAATATTGAATTAATCTGTTGTCCATACATTTCGGATTCATTTTGCGTTCGATTTTTAAAATGTTCAACACTTTCGTGATACAAATCGTAAATTCTTGATTGTTCCTGCAATTGTATATCTCGCACTGATTTTACAAATATCTTTGTCTCGTTCACGGTTTCGTCCATTTTAGCCAATTTAGATGAAAATGTATCCTCCCATCTCTTCATCTGTTCGTCTATTTTCGAAGACAGTGACTCTAACTTAATTTCCCATTCATTCATCTTTTCTTCAGTTATTTCCATTTTATGTTCTAAGCGCACAAGCTTCTCTAACACCTTTTCTTCAAAATGAAATTTGGAGCAGGTCAACAAAGATTCAGAATCGGATCCAACTGAAATAGATCCAGACACCACAATCGTTAAGCATATTGCAAGAACACGACAAATCAACATTTTACCCAGTTTTCTGATCATTCAGGTGTAAAGTTTATAATTCTAGTTGAAACCCAGATAATTTAGTTTGTCCTAGTAATTGATCCCTCTTTACTGTAAAGGCATGAAATCAAAATATCACAATCTCATTACCAACATGGAATTTGATTGATGTCATGTGGGAAAGTTAACCAATCGGAAGCAACCGACAATCCTCGAAAAAAATCTGCTACTCTTCTTCGTATGAAAAATCAGAAGTCGGTCGAGGTTTGACATAAGCAATAAGTTGTAATTGATTGGTTAATCTGGAGGTGATCTTGCAAAAATGATTGACGACTCTTAATTTTAAAGTAAATGTATATTTCGTTTAACAGCAAAATATAACAATTTCATTATTTGGTTAATAACAGCTGTATATTTTCAGAATCTATTCTTTCATTTCAACACGTTTCCTGTGAGTTAATAATTGATAGAACCCTTTCTAATACGAGAGAATATTGAAAAGATCTCGTTTTTAGTATTTACAAGGAAATAATATTTAATGCTTCTAGATTTCCCACTGAAATAAACTTCACTATCCTTAACAGGTAGGAATCCTAAGTTGGGGAACCCTCACAAATCAAATGAACATAAAGAAAAGACAAAACGAGGTAAAAATAAAATTAATAAAAATAAAACACTACTTCTTAAAACTAAAGAAAGGAATAACCCCAACCCCATAATAAAACTGTTAGCGAAATGAGTATCCTTTTTTGTCAACAGTTCCAACACTGTTGGGCTCTTCTTTCAAGTGTGTCATATGTGTGGCTGTTACAGCTATAAATAAAAACACAAAAATACTGAACACCGAGGAAAATTCAATAAGGAAAGTAATTGATAAAATGAAAAAAAATAATACTTTAAACGAATAGAAAACAACTTTCATATTCCTTACTTGGTACAGGCATTCTATCTGTAGAAAAGTGTGGATTTACATGGCTTTTAATCTAGATAAACCTCTTACTTGTATATGAATCGCAACAACTTCCATTATATATTGACAACGACGTGTGAAAAAAACCAAACAGACATAATAAGTAAAAATGTCAAAAATAAGGGTCAACATTGTGTTTTGATTCTAATCACAAAAAACAAACAAATATGTTAGAAAAGCACAAACTGGCATATAGACCTAGGTTATTAGCCAAAATTAAAAACAAGAATACGCAAATTTACAATAGTATAAACACACAATAATGGGAACAGAACAACGTAATATATATATATATATCTAAGAAATATAACAAAACTTATAGACAAAACACTGTTACGAAAAAGTGTTAATTCATTTGTTTTCTTCAGTTGACGAACTTATGAATAATCACTATCTTAGACAAAAAAATATTAGAAGTATTCAAAACTATGTCCTTACTAGTTGCGTTGAAGGGTACTCTTAACAATAGGTCAAAATCTCTGTTTTTATATATAGTCAAATTTAATGATAATCGGGAAAATGAAACTATATTGCAAAAGCGTTGTTTCATTCCAATCATTCTATTTTTTTATCATTGTCTTCATTTCTTTAACGAATAGATATTACGACATATTTGTTTACGAGAATATAGTACAAGGGTGAGTGTCATGTAAGGATAGCGTACACACATTTAGGTAGCATAGGAACGAGTTATTTCAACCAATATATGATCACGTTAGTACACAACTGCTGAAAAAAAATCATTATATTTTCACATCTGCTATGTCCATACGTTATCTAAATGTACATGCATGAAAACGATTCTTAGCACAGGGTGAATACAATCCATAGCAGATTCGGTCTTCGGTCGTACTTTCTATGGATTTTACTAACTATCTGTGTATCTGTCGGGTGTCAAAAGCGAACCACATAACTCGTAATCTTTCACATTCATTCTTATTTATCTATAAATAGCAGGAATACACTAGGTACATGAAGTAAATAGAAACAACTCAAATACTTTCAAACGAAACGATAGTTATTTATAATTACTTATTTCATTCCATTAGATACACCATTTTAAAATCAATTCAATAATATTCCATCAATCATTTACACCATACGAAAAAATACCAATTAAAACAAAACGAATCAACAGTTTAACACAACAATTTCCTATTTAATGTTTTAAGAAAAAACACATTTCATTACCCTCAATTACTTTGCAATAGTACATTTTATCCAACTTTTATTATTGATAGACAGGAATACATTCTATGAATAGAATGACCAGCATTCACGTACAGTACATCCTTGAGTTGAGGTTCTACACCAGCAGATATTGGATTAATTGAGTTAGTACCGCCTGAATAAGATATAAAATATGCGACTATATCCCTGTTCTTCCTGATGTAATAAGCAGGACCTTGTGTATTTAGATATAGGAAGATGTGGTGTGAGTGAAAATGAGACAACTTTTCATCCAAATAACAATTTGTATATATGTAAGCTGAAATGTATTACATACCAGGAATTTCACAAATAAATTTCCCACTGGATTTAAATGTATCAATGTTATTTATTCCTACTTCAAATTGTACAACAGAGTCTGACTACGTTGCTGGAAAATGGGTGGCTTAATGATGTACAAGCTGTGACTGCCACTAAAAGTATTAAACACATATATCGTAGATTCAATGTTTGATAATTACAATGATCTACTCTAATTAAATTCTATACGTATTTTCGATAAATATGGATAAGAACGAATTGACGAATAATATATTATATACACTTTTTTCTTATTATTATTTTCTCTCAATTTAAAGTTGCACGATTTATAGCTCATTATCTACTGAATAAATTGTAGTTATCAATATATTTTAATCTCACACTTGTCATAAATTCTATAACAAAAGTATAAAAATATCAATATTTACAAGTTAGACGATACTTGGTCATGTTTTGTGAAGATTTTATCCCAAATCTGACCAATTTAGAACAAATGCACACTTTGGAGTGACCTTATTCAATTATCATTTCCCATTGTAATATTCAAACCTAAATAAGAGTTCACTTTTAAGGAGCGGTACCGTAAGTTTCAAGATGAAATAAAAGATCTATCAATTTTTAAAGGTGTTACTGAGAAAAAACATATTAATGACTTCTTTTTTATCCTACATTTAAGTGTTTTATATTACATATACAGCCCAACAGATATCGCTATGCTGTATCTGTATACTATCCAAGTATCGCTTTAATGCTTTGCCCACTGCCGGACTACCATTGTGTATTGCTGTTGACGAGTGTTGTATTAACCTGCAAGACCTCACAATGTGTATTGCAGTCGCATTATTCCAATGAAATATTGCTTGACCTTATACGTTTTGTTTGTTTTCAAGTATATTTTAAGAGCAAGAAGAATTAAACCCATTTTCTGATAACAGGAAAACATGAACAGCAATATTTTCTACGACGACAATTATCGATATAAAAACTTGAAAGTGTACATGTGTAACAAAATCAACCACAATGTCAATTTCAGCATGCATATTAAGTAAATGTCAAGTTCAGTTCAAAGTTCTGAACTCGTACACTTTTGTTTTAAATCAAACTATATTTTGTTATTTGTTTTTACTATTGAAATCAGTTTGTATGTAAGAACAGATCATTATTCACTTTGAGCGAAGTATTATTGATATGTTCATAATAATATATAAATAAACTCATCATAGATACCAGGACTAAATTTAGTATACGCCAGACGCGCGTTTTGTTTACAAAAGACGCATCAGTGACAATCGAATTCAAAAAAGTTAAAACGGCCAAATAAAGTACGAAGAGCTGAGGACCAAAATTCCTAAAAGTTTCCCAAATACAGCTAAGATAAACCATGCCTGAGGTAGAAAAGCCTTAGTACTTTAAAAAATTCCAAAATTTGTAAACAGTAAATTTATATAAATAAATCTATTGTTCACAAAATTAGAAATTTTGAAATACTAAGGCTTTTCCTACCACAGAAATAGATTACCTTAGCTGCAATTGGTATAACTATTAGGAATTTTTGGTCCTAAATGCTCTTCAATTTCGTTCTTTACTTGACTTTTTGACATTTTTTTTATTCTGGCGTCACTGATGAGTCTTTTGTAGACAAAACGCGCATCTGGCGTAAATATTAACTTTTAATCCTGGTGTGTTTTATATATGCGATTTTTTGTGTTTCGTTGGTTCTTATAACGTGACTCTGTACTTTAGAAGATCCCGTCAATATGATATATTTCTATTATGAATTTAAAAATACGTTAAACCACAAACGTCACAATCATTCAATTGTGTAGTGAAATGAACTATTTGTGGATTCATATAAATTCTATATAATTTTTTGGAATGATTTAAATCTCGGTCTATTCCTGAAATTAATTCTTACATACTTTGATTTTTTAACCCTGTATGCTAACATTGCCCATGTGAAATTTTTGAATTGTTTGTATATACATTGAACGAAAAACGTATGTGATGTATACAATTTTCTGACGTAAGACTGGCAAATCAATGAATGTGTTTGTAAAATGATGTGTTTTGTGTTCTGTTAAATTGTTCCTTTTTAAATTGTTACACGATGATGACTGCTGTACCCAAATTTTGACTATTTCATTTGTTATGTCTGTTTAATTAAAACATCATTGTAAATGTAACGGAATTTGATGAAACTGTCATCAATGCTAGAGGTTTAGCGCTTTAAAACCAGGTTTAATCCACCGTTTACTACGTTTGAAATGTCTGTACCAAGTCAGGAATAAGACAGTTCTAGTCCATTCGTTTTTGTTGTGTTTTGTCATTTGTTTTTGCCATGAGATTATGGACTTTCCGATTGGATATTCCTCTGAGTTTAGTATTTTTGTGATTTAGTTTTTTTTCTATGAATAGTTTATTTATCAGTGACCATTCGCAATTCTTTTCTTACGAATTCGTCTCTCGCTGGATGCGTGATATTATACGCGGGCCTAAATGGATTTTAAATTGAAAATAAATGCAAAAATGTGAGTTTTACTATCTATCAAATCACAAACAATATAAAGAATTAACATCTGGTTCGTAGCCTCGTACAAATACAGCTGATATTTAAAGACACCTAACAATTATTGTCTATAAATCTGATGACTGAACATGTGACGAAAATCAATAAATCGAAAACACACTGACAAATTTTTTTTTTTTTTTATGTTGCCTCTTATACCTTAATCAAACAAATCTGGTTAAACCATATATGCCTGGAAAACGTATATGTTTTTTACTTGCAATACAAATTCATTCACTGAAGTATATATTTGTTTAGGATACAGCTGAAGGACGCCTCCCGGAATTTCTCGTTACATTGAAGACCTGTTGTTTTTTTATATGGTCGGGTTGTTGTCTCTTTGATACATTCCCCATTTCCATTTTCAATTTTACTACATAATATATTAGTCTTCATCTTAAACAGTCAAATATATGATAGATTACACAGAATACATTAATTGTTTTCCAAAACAACATCTAATAGTTTAAGTTGCAACGATAATTTTTGTAAAATTATAAAATCTAAAAGCTTAGACTTTTCTCTATTTTACGTGAAAGAATCAAAACAATTGCATAACAATTATTTACCGAGCGGGTGATAGATTTCATAACTGACAGTATTCCAGTAGCTTCGTCAATAAAGCGTTAGTTAATCAATTGACTTTTTTTAAATAGACAAGCAGGGTTTAGTGACATTGATTTATTACATCTTAAAGTACGAACAAACTACCTTTTTACAGAGGTTATGTAGTTGAATTGTGAAAAGATGAAAAACTTTTATTCTGTCTTTTTTTTAAATGCATTCCAGCTTAGTTTGTAATGAGACTTTCGAACTGTTATGAATCATTGAGTAGATATAGGAAGATGTGGTGTGAGTGCCAATGAGACAACTCTCCATCCAAATAACAATTTAAAAAGTAAACCATTAAAGGTTAAAGTACGGCCTTCAACACGGAGCCTTGGCTCACACCGAACAACAAGCTATAAAGGACCCCAAAATTACTAGACTGTGTAAAACCATTCAAACGGGAAAAACAACGGTCTAATCTTTATAAACAAAACGAGAAACGAGAAACAGGTATATATTGCATAAACAAACGACAACTAATGTTATTTATGGAGGTTAGGCATCAGTCTTTCAGACAAAATACCGGGAATGATGGTAAATAATCGTCATTTTTTCAAAGGAAGACATATTTTTTAGTTTTTGGCTTATATGAAGCTGATGAGAAAAATGCAATTTACAAGAAAAGAGAAATTTCTTTAATTATGAGTCCTGTATTATAATTATTACTCTTATAATGATAAATGAAAATGATTAAACTAGATATTTAAATAGCTAAGTGAATAAGTACGATACTGATATGCTATGCATATTGTTTCAACGTGGTAATACTTGATAAAGGTGCTGGTATACATATCCGAAACGAGGTTATTTGATCATGGTAAGGGAAAATTATTAAGAATCATCTAAGGTCAGCAAGTGCAGTTCCAATTTTCATCTGTTTTGTTTACTGGGCGGGTGTTTTATAAACAGAGAGTATTCCAGCAGCTTCGTCAATCAAGTGTTCATCATAATAAACGTGTATTGTCTGTTTCTTTAGATAATGGGAAATGGTTCACATATTAAACAATAGTATGTCACATTCATGAAAGGGAAGTGGATTGTAGTTACGACCTAAGAAACATATCCGATATCAATTGTAAAACGGTTATTCCATAACTGTCAACCAACTCGTGATGGCGTCAGTAAAATTTACGAAGGTATGCTATCAACTTCACCATTTGGAACTCTTGGTTTAATAGGTTCCTTGTGAGCAGCAAAATCATGATAAAACTATCAGAGTGGGATCATTTTGGAAAATATTTCATTTTTTCTTGTATGTACAATATCATGTATAAAGAAACTTTAACAGTACTTTGCAAAAAGCATCTGGACTGTACAGTTGCTTACCAACAAATGTCTATAAAATGTGTTCATGTATGATAGGGTCAAACGTGAGAGCGTATTATAATTACCCTAAACTAGCTAAGGTTATCAAAAAGTTGCACCGTAAGTTGGTTTTACAACTATAACATTTAATAGCTTCAACCTTATATCTTATTAACGTTAAACAATGAAAGCAATTGCATAACACTTGTTTACTGGGCGGATGATAAATTTCATAAACAGAGAGTATTCCAGCAGCTTCGTCAATCAAGTGTTCATCATAATAAACGTGTATTGTCTGTTTCTTTAGATAATCATGGTTTGAAGACATTGATATATTACATTGTACAGTACGAACACACTACCTATTTACAGAAGTTATGCAGTTGAAATGTGAAAAAAATAGATAATGCATACTTTGCCAATTTATTATACAACTTTTTCGAACTCTTTGTTTTTCTAAAAGCCTTTTGATATAGAATTTATGCGGCTTTTGAACTGTTGGAATTCGCGAATTACTGACTTATTTTATATAGGCCAGGCAAACGTCTTTCAGGTAACATGACCGGAATGGGTGCAAATAGTCTTCAGTTTACAAAGGAAGACATAATTTCTAATGTTACGCTTTTTCAAGAAAAGAGAAGTTCCCGTAATAATGGGCCCTGATTTATTATTGTGACTATTATTACTGTAAATGAAAATAATTATACTAAATGTTGACACGAAACAAGTTTTAATACCAACGTGGATAAGTACGAAAATGACCTAACGTGCATATAGTTTCAACATGGGAATCCTAGATAAAAAAATCTAAAACGAGTTATTTGATAAGGAACATTTATTTAGAATCACATAAGGTCAGTAAGTAATCTTCTACGTTTCATCTCAGAGCATGGATAACGGGAAATGGTTCACATAGTAAAAATAAGAATGCATGAATAAAACTAAATTGCATACCTTCTAATAAAGGGAGTACTTACTGTTAATGGAGAATTCCTTTCTGTCAATATGCCTGGAATGTTAGTACTTTTAAAGGAAGAAAACGTATTTCAAACATAGAATTTTGAAAATATTCATTGCATTTGTTTATGCTATATAGTAACCGTGCTTTTCTAATCATATTGTGACTGTAAAGGTGTTTAATTTGCGCCTCCAAACTAGTTTAACCCTGGCAAGTGCTGTATGTGCAAGTCCCAAGCCATCAACTTGTATTTCAGTGGTTGTTAATAAATGTTGTGTTTTTCCTTCATTATTTTGTACATACATTAGGCCGTTATTTTTTTTTCTTATGAACTCTTTCCATTTGTCATTTTGGAGCCTTTAAAAACTGTTCTGCTTTTGCATGGGCTTGGCTCAGTAACATAAAGCTGTAAATTGCTGTGTCATGCAAAATAAAATTGGACAACTGTGGAGAATCGTCTCATCGGCAATCAAACCACATCTTCTGTTATATCAGCAAAAAAGTTTACCACATGTGTGAAGGTATGCATAAACATAAAATGTAAGTAAGGAACAGGAAGCTCAATTGTACATTGCAAATTCTAGTCATAATGGTGAATGACTTTGTTTTGGAAACAACTGGGAGTTTAGATGAAATCACTACTGCACATCCAGTTTTATATTCGCTGAAAAGCTCAACTACAGTGTTTTATGCTATACCGGATCAAAATCACGTTTTCTATGTATATGTCTATAAGAGGGGTCTGAAAAGGGATCGAACGTGGTGGGAAAGGGAGATCGAAGGTTTGACAACAAATTTAGACATATGTGAAAATTTGAACTGATCCACAGCTAGGCTGATAAAGAATACAAAGAGTATGTAACACACTTACGATGTCTTTGTTATTGGGCGATAGGAATAGTTTTGAATTGGATTATCTCCAATTAACAATAATGTACATTTGTGAAGTTGTGAATAAAATATGCATGTATGTACATTGTATGTTAGCTAAACTGATTAACATGTAATTTTATTAACGGACAAGCATTTGATATCATACACGATCTTTTAACCAACATGCTATTTACACCTATTCATATGAGGATCAGACATTTCACGTAGGCTGACGTAAATTTATGCTACCTACATCTACACTACTAATGTTTTCTTTGAAACAATTTTTGTTTCACAAATAAGGCCATTTTTTTTTTAGAAATAATCCAAGCTACTTTCTTATTGCATTCTTTGATCATGTTAATAGTTTGGATGTTTTTTTTCTATTTTCCTTATCGATTTTGATCATGATTCTCTTTTCCTTAACTTTTGCCAGGCTATTACTCTTTATATTTAAGCAGTTATCTCTTCTCTCTTCTTTATTTTTATGGCAAATTTCTCTGTTCTCTTGGTAGAATATTGTACTTTGTAAACATTCTCCCGTCCTTACTACATGTTTCCTAGTACAAACAGACGATACTATCATGAAAAACGTTGCAAAAAGTAGATTTCGTATCAACTATGATCTCAACGAGTTTAGAGTCCGCCATCTTGGGCTGAGGGTAACTTAAGTTACCCACGGCCGTTTAAGCACAGTGACTATGGCATATATGTAAAAATAAGATTCACAGATTACAATCACTTTTTTTATTTTAACTCTATAAGAATAGTGATGGATTCAGAACCTTTTATAAGAGGAAAGGGATGCACTTCACGGCCTAATAGCGGACACGCTACAGTCGATTCAGTGATTCTCTATATAATCAACCATTTTTTTAAATGTTATCCCTGGATCCGCCTATGGGCCAAAACCCATTGTAAATAGCACGGAATACATCTGTATATAACAGAGATATATATCATTATTTAATTTGGATCGAGAGAGATGTTATCTACAAAAGCTTCTCATCCGACTTTTTCTAGCAGAAATTTTTCAGATCTATTCAATACGTTTTCATTATATTAAACGGAGATGTAATGCATTATTAAGTCGAGGGTGGGATGAGTCTGAACACTAGTAGAGTAACAATCATAATCAAGGAAAAAAAAGAACATTTTAACTGGAAGCAAAATTTCCGAAATTTTTAGGAAATATCAAAAACATACATGTTATAATAGACTCCCTATTTTTATATGAGATGGTACGTATCTGTTTTTTTTTCATGCCCGTTCTGCATATAAAACAATTCACGAGCCCTCATTGTTAGGACAACCCACTTCAAATAATGACTTGCTATCTGATCAATCGTGTCGGTCTTATTGCACTCCTAGACCTCGACTCTACTTAATCTAACCGAACATCTACAAAAGATTGCAATTGACTTTCAGATTGACAAGATGTAAAGAACTATAAAAAAACATCCGTCAATTATATAGCTATTCCTATAGTAATCAGCATCATAATATTATTTTATTGAAACGTAACCTCCTTAAAAGTTTAGGTATACATTAATTGTACATGTGATTGTATATGTTAGATGTTATATCAATTTGATATGTACAGTAATTGGTATATTGATATTTAGACAACAAACCGGTCGTCCTAAACATGTATGAAATATTTGCAACTAGACGTTAAACAAACAATGATAAAACTTTCAACAATTCATTTAAACAACAAGTGATACTTTGAAAATGCTGACCCAAATATCTAAATTGACGTCATTTGATAAGGAAATATTATCTTTTGCACTTACTTGTTCACTAAATAGGATTTTCAATGTGATTCTCTGGTTTCTGATAGATTAACGTGAAAATATTCACATGTCTGCGGCAGTCTGCCTTTTATCAACTAATATAGTGATGTCTATTCATTTTACAATGTTTAATTATAAATCTTACTACTTGTTTTAAAATTTACTTTGGTTATATAAAGACATACAATGTATCAAGTATTTTAATTTGATTTTTAACATCAAATGCCTCCCTTCTCAAAGTTCAACAACAGCAACAAAATTCCTCACCGAAAACTTGAACGAAATTTAAAAAAAAAAAACCAAAACAATAGAATATAGCACTTTGGCAAGACAAAATAAATAAATTACACAACAAAACATATGATACACAAGATAATGTATTAGCTAATTATATATAAATCAATACAAATAACCACGGGGCCCTACTCGAACAAAATATACGTATACAAAACCAAAATAAGTGCCAATATAGATAAATTATCATAATTTTACTCATAATTTGTCGTGTTGTCGGAGCGAAAAACTCCTATCTTTTGACTATGGTATATGGTTCTCTTTCCACAACCTTTGTTGCCTTCTGGTTGATGATTAATTCCATGTTGAGTGATTGATTGCATAAAATGTGGATTTATAAACTTATTAAACGGGAAAACAGTTATAAAAGCCTTACAATTTACCGCTGTAATAAGACCTTTGCATATTGTTTTTATCGGTATTAAAATTAAATTGTCAATAAATTAGAACATACTTTGGACTCATTTATTTTCGTAGGTAAACAATTTCGTGGATAAGAGAAAACTGGAGAGTTCGCGGAAATTTAATTTCGTGGTTTTGCTAAAGTGTACATTCAAAGCTTTAGAAAAAAATGTTATTCTTTGAACATTTAAATTCGTGGTTCACCAGTATCCACGAAATCAACGAAAGTTAGTATCCAACGAATATCAATAAATCCGCAGTAACCAAATAAGCATGGTTATACTGTTAATGCCACTAACGGTAGCCCATCCTGTAATACTTGTATTTTGGCTTTGCACATGTACAAGATCACGGTTTTCTCTCACTATGACGTCTTTGCACTTTGTGTGCTAAGTCTGATTGATAATACGTCTTGATTACGGTTCATAATTTAGTTGAAGTTGTTATTGACACAAGACTTGCTTTTTGTAACCGCGAGTACTCTCAAATCGGGACTCTGTGATGTTGATGTTTTTTAGAGTTCTTTGAACAATCGAAGCCAATTTCAATTGACAATTTATACAGTTTGTTTATATGTTAAGGTGTTTCACTAACTAGGTAAGAGAGGGTGTGACATCTTTAAATTTGTGTATATATGTCACAAACTTGGAGCCTGCTATTAGTTGTTTTGTCTCACGATGACCTTTACTAACTGTATTATCTATGAAATATTGTTTCTGTTCGACAGGTGTCTCATTTGCAATCATACCTCTTCATCTTCGTATTTCTAAACCAATTGCCTAATTTGACACAAATCAAAATGAATGAATAAATAAATAAATGAATAACTGAATAAACGAATGAGCTATTTGCCTGTAAAAAAATATGGAAATTAAATGACAATATTTGTTTCTCCCTGCTGAAACCCTCATTATCACCAAGATAAAGAACAGCAATAAAAGCCCTGTTTCTTTGCTGTTTGTGCTTTAAGCTATACACATTCTATGTCATGGATTGATACCTTATATCTTTTCTTTTTCTATATAACTTTTATTGTTTCTGAAAGACACACTTATTACACCAAACCTGTCAACAATCGTTGCGACACAGTTTTCTTAACTAACATAAGCTAGGGCATTGAAAATATGGGGAAAAAATTTAACATCGCTCTATTATCTTACAATTTTTACACGTGTTCAAGGGTTCTGTGTTTTTGTTTTTGTAGGTCACGTCATGTAAACTTCGGTAAGAAAACATGATAGTTATACAAAAGCAAATATTGCGTATTGCTATGTGTTTATTTATTCAACATAAGGTAGACGTATAGAGGGGGGTTGAGCTCTCAATAAATATGTTTAACCCCGCTGCATTTTTGACTGAACTTGTACACACTTTTGTTAAGGGGAAAGCTGTAGGTGGCCTCCGTATGTGGGATTTTCTCGCTTAGTTTAAGACCCAATGATGGCCTTCGACTGTTTTCTGATCTTTGATCGGGTTCTTGTCTCTTTGACACATTCTCCATTTCCTTTCTCTATTTTAAAGTTTTCCCTGGATGAAATATTTCGTGTCGATCATATGTTATGTATTCGTAACTATTTCAAACGGCGTACATAGAGGACACACATTTTAGTAAATTTACATGCTTTTTAAGTAGTTTACCTAGCATATATTATTGAGAAATTATGTGCATAATAATGCATATGGCTATCAGTTTTTAAATTATATATGGAATAAACAGAGACAGATTTGCAGGTTTCATTTAACGCGTTTATTTTGTAGTCGAAGTGAAAACAATATTACAAAAGATACAGATAGAAAAGTAAAAAAACAAAATTTGAAAAAGGCTTTACGTTACAATGACAACAGGACCAATAATTAAAAGATAAAAAAAAAAAAAAAAATTCTCAAGATATAAAAATGAAAAATATGGATGCAGCTACATGTTGCTGGATGGTTACTTATTCCATTTTATTTCACTAGTTAAATCCGTTACAAAACGTGTTGCAGCAATAAGTAACAATTGATAATAATAGCATCACACGTATGACGTCTGGCGTATTAAATTGTAAAGCTGACAACTTTTGTAAGCTATTATTCTTGTGTTTTTCTGTCCTTTATTTTCTCCCATTTATTTGTATTGTAGTCCTATCATGTAATTTTGTCATTTTGATGTTATATTTAACATTGCCATAAAAGCGGGAGGTTTTGCATGCCACATAACCAGGTTCAACCAACCATTATTTTTTTATTTATTAAAATGTTCTATACCAAATCAGGAAAATTGCCATTGTTATATTATAGTCCGTTTCTGCGTGTTACACTTTCATGTTGTGTTTCTGTTGCATCGTAGTTCTCTTTCCCTCAGTTTTAGTTTGTAACACGGATTTGTTTTTTTTCTCAATCATTTTATGAATGTCGATCAGCGGTATACTACTGTTGCCTTTATTCATAATAATTTGTTCTTTTGATTGGTTAACAATGAAATGTAACATTCATGATAATACAAGCTCTCACCATAAAGTTCAAAGGTAAAAAAAGAAAACTTTATAGAAATAGTGTTTTCAAGATCCTAGCAAAACTTTTTATAAGAAGAATTGAATGCTCCTGCGCTTCATACACAATGTACAAATCATAGATTTTACACCAAAATACATTTACAAAAAGAACCATTCAGTTCTTATATGAATTATTATATAAGTAACACATAGCTGAGAAGGTGATAGAGCAGATTGTTACCCCGAGAAAACAGTGTCAACCGCGGCGAAGTATCATTATTGTCTTTAACAGATGAACTGTATTTTAAAGTATTTTTTATGACGTCACGTATTAGAAAAATCAACAGAAGTGAAGCAAAATGTTTCATATTTATTTTGACAGTCCAATAATAAAAACTTAGCCAAAACGTAGAACTTAAGCATTGTCTTTAATTACTATGTAAATTCAATTCATTTTCCTTTGAAATGTCGATTTTTGATTGGTCAAGACAAGAGGGTGACATTAAAAAAAATGTCACTCGCTCAGCCATGTGATAGAGTAAATTAACACCCGCGTATTAGCACATCAAAATATGGCATTTTAACGTGAAGTATAATAAAAATAGATAGTAACCTTTAAAGACTATTTGTCCTTGATTTTCATAAATTTCACTTGATAAGAAGTGCAATATTTGGTATGGGTCAGAACTCTCAAGTTAGAACCAGATCTACCGATAAATAATCGAATTTAATACTACATGCATATGCCTATATTTAGAATGTTACTTGTCTAACCTTATTCGAAAAGTATAAATTGGCTGCACATAAGATCAAGACTTTACATATGTCCTAGTCATATTTGTCATAAGAGCAGCAGATCATTTACAGAATGAAGGTAGCAGTAGTCTTGTCATTATTCCTAGTTCAGGTAAGCATTATTTTTTTAAACAAACTTCATCTTTTTCTTATTGTTGATTTATTTTAACCTGATATTTATCGTGAAAGAAGACAAAAAACAAATGTCTTTCATGTCAAAATCACTGATAGTAATTATTTGCCCCTCGAACTCACGAATCTGGTGTATTTTTAATAAATTCTCGAAGTAAGCTTTGAGAACAATTTATGTTCTGAAGTATCGGAACACTCATTAAAGATACAAGGCGTATGATTTATAACGTCAGAACGCGTTTTGTCTCCATAATGTATACTGCATTGTACCACCATTGATTCCCCCTTTAAGTCTTTGTTAAATTTGCACTTAAAAAAAAAAAAAAATGTGCAGAATTTATCTTTTTTTTTTTAAATGAAGAAATACATGTACATGGGACGAATAAAATGTTATCCTGTCCAGTACTATGTCAAGATTTTACATAACATTGCATTACATATAAGAAAATAACCTACACTGGAAGTTAACCTATCAAATGTTCATCCATTTTATTCCGGAGTACAAGTAAAGTAATCATGCAGCCTCAAGTTTCCAAAATATTCTATAGAAACACAAAAAAAATAAAAAAAATACACACACTGCATGACTCTGAAATGTTTTACTGCATTGAAATGCATGATTAATTTCCAACAACATCAAGTTCAAGGGGATAGTTTGTTCTACCCTTGTGCGGATCTGACCGGGTGTGACGTACTATCATTTCGTGTTATTACACCTCAATATTGTGCTCCTGTGATACATTTTAAAGTAGGATTTTAGAACATTTAATTGAATTAAGTTAACACTGCTCATCAAAGTTACAAGACTTATAACTTATTACGCCAAACGCACGTTTTGTTTCCATAAGACTCGCCATTGGCGCTCGAATCAAAACAATTAGACGATCAAATACAATCTCAAACTTATTAGGATTGTAAACTAAGCATGCTAAGTAATAAATTTCAAATAGTGTTTTCCGATAATGATCTGTTGACCATTATTGGAATCATGAATTCAAGCCAACTTAATGTTTGTTTTCCCATAAGGTAATTAACAAGGATTCACTTAAAGTACATTTGATTACAGATATCTTCATTCACATGCTTTTAAGCTTACCATCGTTTTTATCAATGTTATTTCAACTGATCGGTCGGAGCTTACGTTTTAATTTGCCTAATGAAATTCTATATGAAGATGTGTGTAATAAGGATGATGGCCGTTATAATTATACACCTTAACAGTATCACCAAAGGGACATACTAATGAACTGAGTGTATGAAATTTTACTAATAACTGTAAACTTCATTGATGAGTTTATCCCAACGCCCCTGGCTTATAGATGGACTGTTCTTAAATAAGCGAACCTGTTAAACCCCTACCAGTCAATTGAAATAAATCAAGTAATAACTGTACGGTAGAAATTTTACTTTTTTTATAAAAACATAAAAAAAAAATCGGTTTTCTTAACCCGTTTTAAGTTATTTGAAACATTTAAAAGAACCATCTTGGTTATTTTTTAATTTACTATATACAAACATGATTGACTGCCATTAACAATTTAATTATAAAAAAAATATTAACGAATGATCTATTCAGTTAGAAGGTGAAGATGCTAAAGGGTAAAAAAATACTATAATAAGACTAAAATAAGACGAAAAACAACAGAAAAACAACAGAAAAACTCTAGATTCTTGGGTTGGTGATATACTGACAAAGACTACAACTACTCCTGTGCGCAGAATCATTGATGGCTGTATTTTTATTGATTTATAGGTTTTTGCCATGACAACAAAACATCATGGACACCATACTGGACCAACGCATCCACCTGCAGTGCACGAAACATTTGCCTTCAGATATGACCCGGTTTCGGTAATGATTATGTTTACAAATACTACAGTGTAACTAACCAATGGGAAAATACTGTTAAAGTACTTTTTTTCATTGGGAACCAATTTGCGGGGTTTTCGTGTATGACTCTATCCATCATATTGTTA
This sequence comes from Mytilus trossulus, assembly GCF_036588685.1. Taxonomy (NCBI): domain Eukaryota; kingdom Metazoa; phylum Mollusca; class Bivalvia; order Mytilida; family Mytilidae; genus Mytilus; species Mytilus trossulus. Next base: position 29,594,060 of record NC_086382.1, read on the forward strand.
CTATAAATTGTCTTCCTTTCTGATGGCTACAATTCTTCAAACAATTTGTTTTTTCTTCAGAAAACTAAAATCCACGAATTTAAAAAAACCCACGAACATGTAATTTTTGCTCAAACCACGAAAATTGATAACCACGAATTAAAGTACTCTCACAGTAAGTGCCATTTGGTTAAAGGTAAAGGGATTTGCATTTGTGTTTTGTTTAGCAGCTTCAAGTCTATTTTCTGGTGATTGACATTTACTCAATTAGTCGTTTTAGAATCTAATGCACTATTGGTGATATTTTTAAAAGCATACATCAACACGCTGTAATTTGTTTAAAAACAATACAATGGAAATACGACCAATGACGTAACTATATTTTCATTTTGGTGTACGAACAATCCAATTACTCATAGTCATTTAGATTCTAAAATGGCCAATTAATCGATAGATTATCTTTGACAGTCATACTAGTAATGAATCTTATATTTGAGACGTTGTATATTCTAGTAATCTTTTACCCAAGATAGTCACGTGAATAGTTTTTGTTCCAAGGGATTTACAGCCACAAATTTGTTGGTATCTTTGTGCTGGGAGTTTTTATAGCGGATTTCTTTTTTTTTACAGTGGCTTTATTTATTATTACAATACGATGTTTTACTTACAGAGTACTGTATTGGCAAAAGTTGGCCATAAATGTTATTTATACAAAGCAACTGGATCTGAGCTAACAGAAGTACATACTACACATGGATTACATACTATAGAGGTATTTCCATCTATTCCATGAATGTATATTAAATGATTTTATAATTAACATCATATGGAAAAATCATGGGTACTTTATTCATATGATTTGCACCACGTGACTGAGGCCCTTTTGATAAAATTACTTCCCTTTGTTGTACATTTAAAAAAAATTTTATATAAAATTTGTGGATAATCCAGTTCCTTTCCGTCTTGGATCTAAAACTAATATGACTTTGAAAACTTCCTTTGTCGGATATTTACAAAAGTGCACTTTTCAAAAATGTTGTGTATTAATTGTATTAAAGGAGAATGCTTAAAATTCGAACTTTTACGAAATGAGCAGGATGAAATCATCATGTTTTTTACAGAATTTGACCAACAAGGTGTTTCCCTAAATGCAGACAATTCATGAACAATACCTTATTTTATATAGAAAATATACTAAAACATGTACAATTATGCTTCTGATTTTTAAACTAAAAGGGCCGAAAGTGTTCAAAATAGACAAAGTTCATATGTCCACGGACAGAAACTAAAAAACATGTACATTTTAAATAGATGCGGACAAATTGTTGATTCGATATAAGTTTTGGCATATTTGCATTATATTTAAGGGGCATGTATTCTGTTATTTCATGGTACGGCAAAATGGCCGCTATGCAAATTAGCAATGTTCCCAAAATGTTGCAATGTCGTAACCATTGAAACGATAAATAAATATACAAGAATAATTACAGCAAATACTTTGAAATATTCGTAAATTATTTCACACAGTCGTAAATTATTTGTTATTGTGAAATCATGGAAGTATTGTATTGGTTGTCAAGATAATACTGCCATGAGGAAATCTACATGTAGTTCCGATCGATAACAAAAAAATAATTTAAGCCAATGACAAACAAAAAAAAATTACATAAAAAGATATAAACAACCCATTTGTGAACAATCAGTTTATCAACAATCAAATCCCTTGAACATGACGAACCAAAATTCATTTGCCGTTTAAAAAGGAGCATAGGCTTTGTATCTTTCGGATGAAGGTGGGTTGTATCTTTTTTGTATTAAGTGAAACCAAGAAAGTCATTGTTAAATAAAGCTAAGTTAGTCATCTTTCCCGTTATTACAGTAAAAGATATTTAATCGAAGATGATGAGGTAATTCTTTGTAGGACCTTACAACTTACAATTATCATGATAGTACAATTTCAGAGTAAAGAAATGAGGTATGGTACAAAATATAAGATTGTGACTGCTTATGTAGATTTCAAGAGTCGTAGCTATACGTATGAAATAGCAGTACAAAATGCAAAAACTTATATTCATATAATATACGAGTTTTGCGTCAAAACTACCGAACAACAAACAGTTATTCTAGAAAGCAACATAAAGGTTTCGATAATATACAGATATCTACACAATTTTACAACCTCAAAACTGGCACGTAGCAGTGACTTTATTTCACATAAACAATAAAGATATGCACTAATCAACACATTTTAAAATAAAATTTATGATATGGTACGTATATACTTGCATATCAAAAACGGAGAGTAGCTGTTTTTGTTTTAATCCCCCCCCCCCCCGCTTCCCCAAAAACAATAAGTAAGCACACGTCATATATCATTTAGGAGAAAATGACAACTTTGTCATTTACGTAGCATTGTACTCTTGATATTGATATATATATTACACGGGCACAGATAGATGTATGCTGTAACATGTATAACCTAATTTTGAATTTCAGATGGCTGTTATAAAGATGATTGACGACAAAACAGCAACTTATACAACAATGACCACACATGATATGACAACTCTAAGCAAAACACAGTCTCATTTGTGTACAGCTCATAACGCCCACCCAACAATTTTCAAACTCAACTTTTAAATAAAATTTCATCAAACATGATTAGTATTTTAGTATGAAGATGTATAATGTTGCCTGTCAACACCACACTATTGAATAATATAGTAGGTTCATTGTTTTACCTTTGTTGGTTCGGGTTGCATTATCTTTATCTTTAGGTTTTGTTTTCTGTACGTCTCTTCTATAGTCGCAAAGTTTTATGGGAAATTTCGGATTGAACTCAGCATTGCGGCAGCAAGTCTTATAATTCAGTTAAAGATATTTGCTTCTTAATCATAATAATCACAAGGAACTATCAAATCAAAACAGTTAAATTCACTCATGAAGAAACACATATAATCCTTATGTTGTGCTTACTTCTCAATATTTTGTATGCAAGTAAAACAAACTCACATATAATTTCAAATAAACAGTTAAGTGGCCTAGTAAATTAAAAACGTAGAGAACACTACAAACAACAGTTCGAGAAGCTAAACAAACATTTTGTTAGATATAAACAGGTGGTAACAAAACAAGTATCCATATGTTGCATATTTATATCAGTTGATAAATAGTTTTCGTTAATGGCAGGTATGGTCAATGAGTTTGCTATTTGCCTCCAAAGCACCATGAGTCACGGAAGCACAGTGTAATCTGACTAAACCGACACCTGAGTATTCCGACAAGTTGCTCTATCACGCATCATGAGTCACGGAAGAATATGTTTACACGACTAAAAGTGTAATTATCTTTAACTGATAGAAAGCAATAAAAAAAAAAAAAAAAAAAACAATTCAACGATATCAATAGCCATGATGTTTTTGCACTGTGCATGCGGAAATATTTAGAAGACTATACTGTGTTATTATTTAACTAAGTATAATGATCGGTACATTAAGAATTAGAGAAGGGATTTTTAAAGGTACTTAATTTTTTTAAAGTTTACATCCATTATAGTCTACAAAATATTTGCATTTAAACTAGAACATGTAGTATGCAGTACTGCTTTTCTAAAACAAGAATGTTTACTCTTTACGACATAATTTTAAAAGTTGTGTTTACCTACAAAAGATGTAGTTCTTGCATGTTATGAACGTCGGTAGTCTCTGAACTGGAAGTAACATCAAGGTAACACTTATGATATGTATTATTAAATATAATCTTTATCATTACGTAATAGTTTTAGTGTTTTGTTCACGCATCGTTGTCAATATAATGGAATTTGATGCGACTATCATACAAGTTAGAGGTTTAGCTAGTTAAAAAAAAACAAGTTCAATTCCCATTTTCTACATAAGAAATTGCCTTTATCAAGTCACACATATATTACAGTTGTTATCCATTCGTTTGATGTATTTGAACTTTAATTTGGCCATTTGATTAGGGACTTTCTTTTTCAAAATTTTCCTCAGAGTTTAGAATTTTTTGTGATTTTACTTTTCGCTATGCAATTGTGTGAAGGAAGGTGAAGGTTTTGCACCAAATGCTAACACCGTTGACACCATTGCGTCGAAATTGTTATTTGATGCAGTCAAATTGGTACATACAATTAGGAAATACGTCGTGTTTGTAATAACACTTTGAACTATGTCAGAGCAAGAAAGATCTATTTGCTACATATATATTCTGATTGTTCATTTTACATCAATCTTTTGTGCATCCTAATCCCTAATTATTTCAAATTTGTCATTGCAAAGGCATATTAAGTTCATTGAGATGCCAATTGTTCGTGCTTATTATTATCAATTATTCCAAAATTAATCATCTATTAACGAAACTCGTTTGTAAATTTAATAAATGATATTACCAAAAGTATGTTCTAAGTTTTAAGTAGTTCCTGCACACACAGACAAGCTTACTAACATAAACACGCTAATTTGAATTTGAATGAACCGAAATGAGATGCGTAGTATTTAGTTTAAAGCGTAGTGACTGAAAAATATTATAAAATGTGTAATGTATAAAGTCCTGAAATTTTAGTCAATCGTACATTATGAACCACAATTTGATTGACTATTCTGTGTCAATTGTGTCAATTGTATGAATTTATATTTCGTGATTAGATAAGAACAATAGGAATATAGGTCAATAGTTTCAACTAAATTCAGAATACAGATTGCGGACATTTGAAGTACAATATAAACTTTCGGGTCTAATGCAAGAGGGGCGAAATATACCAGAGGAACAATTAAACTAATAAATCGAAAATAAATTGACAACACCATTGTTTCATTATGTGATTTTGAATTAAAAGTATTAGATGCAAAAGAAAGGTAACAAAAAAAAAAAACAGGGCGGATACCAACAAATAAAACAACGACCGTATCGGTTCATGTACTATGGTGTTTGGAGATATTTAATGGTAAATGAATTAAAACCTGGACTACATGGCTTTGAATGGGTGTAAATGCAATGTTTGCCTACTACCTTGACCTTGGGAAAATCTTACAGGGTATCAAAGGAATTGACGAAGTGATTTAAAAAAGTAAAATACGATGATAGGCTTATAGGCTTATATGCTAATACGCTCGGCTGGCACAAGTCTTCCACAACTTCATATTACATACGTAAATTGAAAGCATTATTAACTCTTGTATAAAAAAAAAATGTGGTGAGTTTTTTTATGATACAACTCTCCACAAGTGTTACCGAAGACCATGTAAATGACACAGAAATTAAAAACTATAGATAGCAGTGTAGTCTTCAACAATGAACAAAGCGTATACAGTATATGCACTCATAAAATGAACCGACATGACAAATGTAAAACAATTCAAACAAGAAATGGCCACATTTACGTTAAAAAAATTATCGAAAAACAAATATGTAACACAGCAACAAACGACAACGGCTGATTCACATGTTCCTTACTTTTGACACTAACAAACATAATGGGACGGGATTAGATCCTGTTAGAGTATCCAAACCCTCCCTATAACCTAAGTCTACTTAAATATATACATGTACAAAAAAACCTAAGATGTGACATAATTTAATGCAAACAAATATGCTTATGACCCAGATACATTCAGTTGGTATATTGTGTTATTGGGATTACGACAGACATGACCAAGTAGTGTGCTCTCCGCTTTTAAAGCATCGTGAGTAATAGAAGTATACATCGCTGTATCGTCGTCAATTAGAGTAATTATCTTCAACTGAAAAAAAAACCATAAACAATTATCATATGTGAAATAAAATGTTACTGAAACGTCCGTACGAATAAAAAGAAGATACCGAACAAAGGGAAAGAAAATCATCTAAAATATAAACGAATTCCAAAATGAAATAGTTTATTCCAAGTTAAAGAAATTTATAATAAATGCACCTGGCAGGTGATTTTGATTATAATCTTGGTTGATCATATTGCAAGTTATCCTGCTGCAGATAGAAGATTCCCGATAAGCTCTCAACCAATAACAACTGACACTTTATATCTGATAGTTCTTGTTGAAAGTGGTATTGAACACTAAAAGTCAATTTACAAATGGATCAAGCTTTGATAAAATAAAAATGTTGTGTGCTTTTCATGAGACAACAGCACATAAGAAGCAATATTTATATAACAATCAATACTATATATCAGATTTAAGTTCCACCAGCCAAATGTATTTGGTATTAAACTTACAGAGATAAAAAAAACCTTCAAATAATTAAAAAAGATACAACTACCTATCAAAATGTTTCTTAGTTGAAACAGTCAGCGTTTACCTTTCTTTCGAGATTTCAAACCAGCATGTCTAACTTCGATTAGTACATATACCCATTTGTATAAACACAGCACCAACAACCAGAGCAGATAAGAAAATAATAATTGTTTTATGAAGTTTAAGAATTTCAGCGATTACTGAATGGAAGAAAACGACATAACCTTATGAATATTCAATTCATTCAAGTTTTTCAACTCTTTTTATCAATGTGACAATCTGCATTGCTATACAGACATGGCAATTCGTCTCTCCAACATACACACACATATAAATACATAAATATATGACTTTACCTCCAAAAGATGAAGTCCAGTAGTGGTATGAACATCTGTAGACTCGGAACCGGATGTTGCGTAAAGATAACATTTGTGATGGTTAACTGCCATCAGTATCATCTATAGAAATACAGAAAAGATTTGCTGGATATGATTATTCAATCCTTTTTAAAAGTTCCCTATTTTTAGCATGAAATTCTTTAATAGTGCCCTACTTAAAGCAGCAAATTCTTTGACAGTGCCCCCTTCCGATTTAAAAAATCAAACACACCAATAATATCCATCCATGATACAAGATCAGAACATGCACAGCAAAACCGAAAAACTACTAACAAATAAACTCACATTAGGCAAAGGAACAGCGCTTTTAAGGCTCGGAGTTCAGCATTTTTTGTGACTTTACTTTTTTCTTCATCTGAAGTCACTGTGGGATTATCAATTATTATCAATAATTGAGGTATCTCTCAACCCAAAAATTCCTGTTTTTTTGTGTGTTTTGTTTTATCCTGATTGCTTATTTTAAAATAAATTTACAATAAATTGATTATAAGTTATCTACTGCTGGTTTATATACATATTCAAATAGATATACTTTCTTTTCCAATGCAAATTCTGATTTCTGATTTCTAAACGCTTAATAATGTGTCCATCTTTCAGAACTATAAAAATCGTTAATTGACACAAAAAATCTCTAATGACAAAATAAAAAGTACGTACCGATTGTGGATCATATCTGAATCTGAACCTCTCATTTTCAATTGGTTCTTTTGTTGTCATAGAAGAAACCTGAAACATTGTAAAGGAAACATATAACAGTTTTAACTATTATGAATTTTCAGTTTTATATTTTTTTGCGCTTTATGACAAAGATACCGAATTCTAAGGCAAATTTAAACATTTCTTTTCGTCATCAATGTGTTGTGCTCACACTATTCAGTATTTGACGCCATGTTTGTTTTTCAATGCTGTTCAACTTCATGATTAATTTGGCCTTTTTTTCACGAGTTGTACTGTTGAGTCGAATTTTATTCGAGAAACACTTCTGGTGACCTAAGTTATAAGTCTTGCATTGTTAATGTTGGAATTTCTTTGTAATCGCAGCAAATAGATACATGACATGAACATAACAAAATTCTCTCATATCATATTCATGAACCATTTGACTTTCGGGGGGGGGGGGGGGGGTTGGACCTTAGTTCACACTGACAATTCATCAAAAACAATACTGTTTTTAATATTCTTATGCAATACTCGTTCATTATACAGAATGCAAACTTTAAATGATTACTGTAACGTTGACTCAACTACACAACGTTGGTGGTAATGCGTATTTCATTACACTGTTATTGGCAGACATCTATACTACTAAAATAACGAGGTCCAATTTGTTGACCGGCATGACATAAAGCAACGAATTTAAGAACAGAAATTTGTATATAAACTAGTATTAGTTACTTATATATATGCCAAGTCGTAGATTAAAAATAACACCATTCCAAACCCGTATGTTATCTATAAAATTAATATTATTAATAATTAGCAAGTTCCGGTCAAATCCGATACCAATTATATCGAACTCCGAAACAGCGGGTACGTCCTCTTTACTACGCTACGTTGACTTTGATAGTTTAACTAAGCAACGTCACCATTCTTTCGGAGTTTGCAATAATATATATCGCATATAGCTTCCAGTTGTAGTGTTTGTGTTTCGTATATCTTCCTCCTTAATATGAGCACTAATATGGGTTGTGGTGTAAACATGGTTAAGGATTACATTTTATACTTTTTTTATCGGTACAGATTGAATGTGAGCATTTTTGGACGTAGGTATTTCAATTCAGCCACGAACTTACAATGTCGCAGAAGTGGTGTTCTGGTAATATAACAAAATTTTGGCAAACATTTAATAAATGCTTCTTTGACGAAATTCAAAATGTGTCGAGATATCCGATTGATAGCAGTAAGTAAACATTACCTTATTTATGATCTTATATAGAAAACAAATAATGTGATATGATTTCCTATACCAAGATGAGGTATGAGTGCAAACGAGCAATAATAAATTACTATCGACCTTCAATATGATCGCATTTTGAATACAGAGACAAAAGTAAAGCATTTCGATTTTTGTATAAGACACTATTCAGTATAAAAATCACGAAAAAAAGAATTAGATTTACCTGCACTACGAAAAGAATTATCAGAGCTTGAACCTTCATTGCTTTGCACTTGTATAACTAGAAGACAAGATAATGAACACATTGCAGGTCTATTTATTTTCATTTTAAAGATAAGAAATTTCATTATATGTCACGGAATTTGAAATCTGACATATCTATCTAGATTTTCTGCAATGTTTCTCATATGTTCAGTGGTATAATATGATTTTAGCTGCATATTTGATGTAAATTTAGATTTTTTCATGCAGATCAGTATAAGTTGTTTGCCACATATAAAAATACAAAAGCATACTTTACTTTTTGTTGTTGTTTTTAAACCTGAAGATCACGATTATTTTTTTCATTTTCATATAGATTATCGTCGGTCATCTCAACGGCGAGAGTGAGGAAAGCAATCGAGGTGAGATGACCAATGATTACCTGTTTATCTCTATGCGGGCATTTCCGTTGAAAATTTGGATAAGGGCTGGTTTTATAGCTAGCTTAATCGAACACATGTATAATAGTGGCAGAAAAGTCTTTTATATTGAAAACAATGTTTGAACAAAACAAAATAGAAAATAAAAGGAAAATAAGAATAGATGCATATGTAACATAAAAAAAGCAAAAAAAGATGATTCACTAATGGATTTACTTGATACTAATCCATACCTGAGTATTTAATATTTTCTTTAGAATAATGTCTTTATCTGTATTCACAACTTTAAAAGTATTGATATGAAACGGGTTAATAGTTATCAAAGGTAACAGGTAATTTGATACGTGAAACACGAATTTCGTCTAAACAAGACCTATCTGATGTACAGTAGTTGTCGTTTGTTTATGTAATATATACGTGTTTCTCGTTTCTCGTTTTGTTTATATAGATTAGACCGTTGGTTTTCCCGTTTGAATGGTTTTACACTAGTAATTTTGGGGCCCTTTATAGCTTGTTGTTCGGTGTGAGCCAAGGCTCCGTGTTGAAGACCGTACTTTTACCTATAATGGTTTAATTTTTAAATTGTTATTTGGAGGGAGAGTTGTCTCATTGGCACTCGCAGCACATCTTCCTATATCTATCAGTGATGCTCAAGTGAAAAAAAGTATTAAAAGTTGCAGTCTTGTAATTGACTGCACCATCACTGGTATTTAAGAGATAATCGTAACAGTTACTGCAATTACGATTATCCCAATATGGCGACGGCAGATATAGGTAAAATCTTTACAGTTATTTTTCTCAAATGTAGAATGTTTTTGTCACTAGTTACTCAGCTGCAAGGTTGTTCTATACCATTACATCATTTTTGAATCGTAACGGTTCACTGGAATTGTCTAAGCGCTTTTGAAAATTGCCGTTGAAAAATTTGGGATGATAATCGTAACTCTAGGGAATTATTCTTGTTTGATAATCGTAATTTCTTTATCCGATAATAGTAACTGAAAAATATTAAATGTTACTTTAAGCATTTCAATGGAATTGTGTGTATTAAAATGGAAATGTACAGTTGATTGATGACATAAACGGAAAATAAAAATAAATGAAGACACTTCCAGGTAAATATCTAAGACAAATTTACTAATAATCTCTCGATTTATTGGTGTTTTTCTACAAAAGCGTGATTTCTTGTCCCACCCACTATTAAAAAAAAATGTGTTTGATCTTTACAAGTAAATTTTTGTGCAGTCAGTACATGGAATTAGATTTAACATTTTTTAAACAAAGAAACATACTATTTTTAGAGGGACTAATAATCTATTGATTCCTGAATGATTCATAATAACCAAAATGGCCTTTCCCTAGAAGCCCTATTCAACATTCATGCTCAATGTTTGCAAGAGATATAAACATACGGGTCTTAAAAAAAGATGATGTTTTAATAACGGCAGTTCAATTGTTGACAAAAAAGAGCACATCAAATGGACCAGAGTGATACCGTATTTTCGTTAATGTCCACTTCGAAACGATTCAAATCTCCTTCAGTATCTGGTTTTAAAATTATAAAACAAAATCAGTGTACAGCTTAGTACGTGATTTTAGGAATATAATCTTTCATGTTACTATTGCATTATAGAGATTGTGGAGAAAAAAAACACATGTAAATATGTCTACTACAAAAGTTTAACGGTCACCTACGAAACAAGTATTGGAGATTTTTATTTTTCAATTTAATTCGTGCAAAACAAATAACAAGGGTTAGTTTCATGTAGTTAGTTTTATTTACAAACATGTCTACAATAGAGGTATTCAAAATAACTCTAGAAATAAAAGTTTCGACAAGTTGATTTTTTTAGGTCTGAAATTCACACTTTTATTGAAAAATGACCTTATAACGGACAACAATATGCATAACCTTTCAATATATACCTGTTCAAGATATTGACAATGATCGAAGCAGCTGTTGGTTCAGGTATTGTGGTAAGTAGATTATTCTAATTAATTTCGAAGTTTCAATGTTATGTGCGCGTTTAAGGTGTTTTTTTTTGGAGAAAATGGAGGGGGATTAGCAATATCCCATATCCCAAAAGTGCAAAACTGTTGTTTTTAATTTCTCATCAAACTGTCTCTGGCGAATACTAAACGTCTTTCCTACTCCATTATGACATAACGGATATGGGCTAAAATTGAACCAGCAGTCGCCTCCCGGGGGAAGAAATAGCACATTTAGCCAACTGTATTAAAGGATTTAAAATAATATTTACTATGTTTTTATTCAGGATAAATCAATGTTCTTTAACAGTCTCAGGGCCAGCTAAAGGACGCCTCCGGGTGCGGGAATTTCTCGCGACATTGAAGACCTGTTGGTGACCTTCTGCTGTTGTTTTTTCTATGGTCGGGTTGTTGTCTCTTTGATACATTCCCCATTCCCATTCTCAATTTTATTAATCACAAATCTGATGTAAGGTGACACATGCGTTTCCCTGACAAGTATTTGCCATATATCATAACTCCCTTTAAAATTGCCTCTTCGCTCATTCCAATATTTTGTGACATTCCTAGTTCTTTGGAGGTTTCTGTATTTTAACATAGTTCGTGTTTTTTTCCATATCCAAATTTCTTGAAGCTTGTTCACCCTTTCAATTTTATGATATAATAGTATGTAGCTGTTTTCATTAGAACCATTAATAATGATATATGCACAAAAAGGTATGTCAGAAGATGTTGAAACGTGATTTATTCATCACCATAATTTCATCATGTGCTATCAGATATACGTATTTAGTGTCAATATCAATAAAACACTATCCAGTTACGATTATCCTCTCATTTTTTTAATACCATAATTACGATTATCTTTTTCCCGAGTTACGATTATCATCCCGAATTTTTCAACGGCAATTTTCAAAGCGCTTAGACAATTCCAGTGCACCGTTACGATTCAAATATGATGTAATGGTATAGAAAAACCTTGCAGCTGAGTAACTAGTGACAAAAACATTCTGTATTTGAGAAAAATGACTATGAAGATTTCACCTATATCTGCCATCGCCATATTGGGATAATCGTAATTGCAGTAACGGTTATCTCTTTAATACTAGTGACCATAGGCTTACATGCAAAACAGCTGGTCTTTGAAAATAAAAAAAAAATAGGCTACATATAAAAAACAATCATGTTCGTATCATGTATGTACTAATGTGAACATGTGATTTAACCGAGAACAAAAAGTGGGAAGCCACGAAGAAAAAAAAGTTACATAAACCTGAAGTCAAAACATTGTTTTTCTACTTTCTGTTTGCTGTATATACTAGGCCGCACCACTTCCAGTGAACATGATATTCTTCCACTTTTTTGGATTGATTTCCCCCAAAAGATGCAAGATATTTTTAAAGTCTATATATATGTTTCAATTCAGCATAAGTTTAGAAAAAAATTCAGAAAAAATGCATCAATTTGTTTCCCTCCATGTTTTGACATACATCGGAAACTGGAGTTGTAATACAAGACTGGTACCTATAACAATAATGAAATGTCTTAAACAAATAATCATTTACTTAGTTTAATTAAGTAGCCATATTTGAACATAAAAAATGCTACTAAAAGAACTGTTTAGCTGTATTAATAAAAATTAACCTACTATTAAAGCAGTACTAGTACCCCTTTCTGAAAACAGGCAAAATTTGGATAACAGTCATGTCTATCAAAAGAGGGACGAAAGATACCAAAGGGACAGTCAAACTCATAAATCTAAAACAAACTGACAACGCCATGGCTAAAAATGAAAAAGACAAACAGAAAAACAATAGTACATATGACACAACATATAAAACTAAAGAATAAACAACACGAACCCCAACATAAACTAGGGGTGATCTCAGGTGCTCCGGAAGGGTAAGCAGATCCTGCTCCACATGTGGCAAATGTGTATCAACTGATCTGTTTATCTCATTCTACTCTATCTTTATGAATTTGTTATTATTATTTCGATACTGTGAAGCCAGAAGAGTATTCTTATCTATCATTTCTATGTTTTCCTTCTGTTTGAGTAAAGCATATTCAATAGTTTACCCCTCCCCCTTTTTTAATGAAATCTACCAAAGTTGGCCTCTTGTTTAAGTCAAAATTGAAAAACTACAAAAAACTTTTGCATATTGAAGCATTTGCTACAATACAACTATCTGAACACAAGAAAGATCATACCATCATACCTTTCTTTTTTTTGACTACACAGGTCTTTATACATGCCTACTATATCATGGATTTTAGACTGTACTTGACACACAAATGCATATAAAATTTGAAATAAAATAAAAAAAATAATGAATACTATTCAGTTTGTTTGGTAAGAATATCGATAAATTCTACTCTTAGATCAATTCAAGACATAAAAATGAATGACATAGCGTTCAAATATTTTTGATGGAAATATAACAAACAAAAACAATTTTAATGTTTGAATGAGACGCGTAAAAGAGAGGGGTATTTGAATGGAAGATTGTGAAATAAAATGCCATTTCATGATGAACGAAAAATTAATTCCTTCACGTTGATCTCTATACTAATTCCACTAAACAGGGTGAATAACTACCCTTTTTTTTTTTTATCACGGCTGCACGTAAAATAAAAATAGCAAAACACGTTGCACGAAAATAACCACATACCTCCGTCTTTTAACGATTGTTTCTTGTGCCTTTTCCGGGATCTGATTCAAAATCTGCTTGAAACGTACTAGAAAGGGCCAATCGAGGAAAGATAACTCCATAATATACTATAATGGTACCCAAATGTGATGTAGAAAATCCTAGAATTACCAGACAATCAGAAATAAATAACTTATCATTTCAGGAGGAGGATAACATAAAAATAGGAAAGTATACTTAGTGGGATTTATTTGGCCATGTTTTAAATATTTAATAAATTGCCTGATTTAAAAAAACACAGCCATTTAATGATTTATTTCATCAATCTTAAAACATCCCAGACACTCTATAACATTTCTCTGATTAACATGTCCTATTTCTTTATTTCTACATGGTATTTTTATTCACAAAAGTGTTATTTTCTTTCTACACTTTGCTTTGTCTTTATTTCTGACTCTGTCTTATTTTTGAGCATTCTTTCATAATTTGTTTTAATGCCTCTGTAATGAAGTAATCAATGAATACGTTTTTAATGTATATTTCGTCAGAATACACTAAATCCTTCTAATAAAAACCAGTAAGACAACAAATACATTGTTTCTTGTGTCCTAACAGAACACAAATATGTTATATAGGTAGAAAAAAATCCTTTTTTTTCAAATTTTCACTACTGGCTTTCTTTGATTTTATTCTTTTAATATCCGAAACACACTATTACAGTTGTTTGTTAAAAAGAACTTTATACTTTTGTTAAATTATTTTTTTTTATTTTCATTCTGGATTAGAAAATGAAAAGATTAGAACTATTTTATCCGTTGTCTGAAGTGTGTACGTGACAATGGATAAATCTATACATAAAAGTGCAATAACTTATCAAAAGGTTGTTGCTACTTTGCACTTTTAATGATTTTACGAGTCAATCTTTAGACAATGTAGTAGTACATTTGTAACAACTGTTTATAATAACGTAAACATTATGTTAATATATTTTCATTTTTTTTTTTATCGTTGATGAGAAAGTCAATAGATACGAACTATAATTTATACAATATAATGGTATTGTTACACACAAACATCCTAAAAGTGACAAGATACGTCAACAATTAAGACAGAAAAAGTAAAAATTCAAAATAGTTTTAGATTTGGAACATTTTGTGTATTCACCTGTATTAATATTTCTTTCGATCGAGAGAAGCCATTTCAAGTGACATTTTAAATGGTGTATTGTAATTCTAGCCCCTCTTTTATTTC
The DNA here is from genome assembly GCF_036588685.1 of Mytilus trossulus. Classification (NCBI taxonomy): domain Eukaryota; kingdom Metazoa; phylum Mollusca; class Bivalvia; order Mytilida; family Mytilidae; genus Mytilus; species Mytilus trossulus. The sequence continues at coordinate 29,609,111 of NC_086382.1, forward strand.
TATGGTGTGATAGTACACTGGTGTGTCAGATAATGGCAAAGGTAAGCATTTATTAAAGCGCCAAAACCAGCTGCAGGCTTTTGTACCTGTATTTAGTTAAAAATCTGATGTTCATGTTGAAGTGTTTTTCGTCTTTTTTTTATTGATAAGGCCGTTGGTTTTCTTGTTACAATAATTTGCAATTATAGTATTTTGTAGCCCTTTATACATGTAGCTTGCTGTTTGGTGTGAGTCCAGGATCCGTACTTTGATTGATAAGGTTTACTTTTACAAAGTGTGTGACTTGGATATAATATTTCACATTATGATTATTATTAAGTTCATTAAAACGGATTATACATTATTTACATTGTATTCAAAATTTGTTTCACTCAGTCTCTTACTTCAATAAAAACAGAATAATAAATAAATTTAAACTACAAATTATAAAGTTAAAAAAAAAAAAAAAACAACAAAAAAAACCCCAAATACACGGACTTAAATGTTAAACAAATGTTTCAAAAATGAATACTGTGGATTCATTTGATTTTATGCGGACCAATTTTCATGGCCTGCATATATTATTATTTTTGTGGATATTTGATTTTGTAGTTTTGACAAAAGTTTGCATACATTTATATGTAACTCGAAACTTCATTAAAATAAAAGATTACTCTATGTGTTCTACTGTTGCATTCAATTGGGTCAATATTATAACCCTAATGCGCCTTAAATTCCAGGAGTCAACAGTTTAGCGCAAACACAACATGCCTGTTTAGTGAAATTGAATTTTCTTTTTGGTTTAAACAAGCTTTTGAACATAGCCGTTTGTGGTGAGGTTTGTGGTTTGAGGAATGTATAACATCTTCCCCAATACATGTAATCAACACATTTCCTATTGTTTAAAAATAATGTTAATACAAAGGTATGAACATCATTATATGTTAAACAAACAGCAAACGTAAAAGATTAGATATTTGTACTGATACAATGCTAAATCAGATCTAAAATGAAATTATAAAGTCTTTGGATGAAAATTCATTTTTAAAATGTCTTTCAAACAGGAAAAAATGATACTAAAGAGACAGTAAAACTAATGGATCGAAAATAAACTGACAACGCCATTGCTAAAACAAAACAAGAATATGTACACGGATGTCCAACTCGCACTATCAATATCCATGTTCAATGGACCGTGAAATTTGGTAAAAAATATCTCATTTGGCATTTAAAAGAGAAAGATCATATCATAAGCAACATGTGTATTAAGTTTCAAGTTGATTGGAATCTCAGCTTCATCAAAAACTACTTTGGTCAAAAACTTTGAACTGAAACGGGACAGACAGACGAACGAACGAACAGACGAACGAACGAACAGACGAGCGGACGCACAGACCAAAAAACATAATGCCCCTTTACTATCGTAGGTGGGGCATTAAAAGACAAATACATTGTAGACATGTGATAGTACACAAGACACAACAAAGAAAACTAAAGAATAAGCAACACGAACCCTACAAAAGCTTTCGAGGATCTCAGGTTCCAAGAAAGAATAAGTAGATCCTTCTCCATATAAGGCACCAGTCGTGTTGCTTATATTATTACAAATCTGGTAAATAGTCTAATTCAAAAGTTCACATTCATGAAAAGGGATCTGGGAACGTGGTTATGACACAAGGAACATATCTGATATCATTATGGAATCGTTCCTGTTTATAGTTTAATATCAAAGCCAAGTATGAAGGCACTAAGAATCAATCTTAGACAGCCATTTTACTAGTTTTTTATTCTAACATGGTCTTTTTTATTAACAAGAGTGTTTTTTCTTCACTTTGATTTGTCTTTATTTCTGACTCTATCTTATGTTTGATACCGAATCAATTATATTATATTTTGTAAGAAAGCAATGAATGGATTAGTTTTCAATGTACACCTTTTAAAAATACATTGAATCTTTCCAAAAAACAAACAAACAATAAAACAAAACATACATTGTTTCTTGTGTTCTAACAAAACAAAAGTGTGTTATATAGGTAGAGAAAAGACTCTCAATATGTTGCTACTGTCATTCAATGATTTAATTAGTCAATCTTTCAAAACACTCTATAAATGAGGAACGAAAGATAACAGAGGGACAGCCAAACTTGTAAATCGAAATCAAACTGACAACGCCTGTCTAAAAATGAAAAAGACAAACAATAGAACACATGACACATCATAGAAACATAGAGAATAAGCAATACTGTAAACTAATACATTCGTAATCAAATAGATGTACAATAGAAGAAATAGGCAAGAAACTGTGGTAATTTTTTCCTGACCACATGAGAAAACAGCACACATAGCAGCTTTGAATAATCATATACTATAAACTGGTGAATATTAATTGGATACTAATTTTCGTGGATTTCGTGGGTACAGTAAAACCTACAATTCAGATGTTCAACGGATTACAAAATTTCTAAAGAAAAGTATGCAGTCTATACTTAAAACCACGTAAATAAATATTCACGAATATTCAAATTTTCCTAAACAGCGAAAATACATGTAGGTACCCAGTATAATAAATGATTCCACAGTAGACACTTTAATCAGATAATTATGTACGATACATTTCCTTGATTTTTTAATCAAGGAAGTTGTATTTTGCCACAGCTGGAAGAGACATGCGAGATATGTATATAAGACAATAAACGAGTAATAAAAAACATTACTTCTTCATTGATATTGTATATCTTATTTAGCGTAGACAGACGTTTAGCAGACATCATGCACAATCTGAAGAAAATTTTGATTTATTTAATGTTTTCAATTTTGGAATTTTCTGCAGGTAAGAAGATTGCTTTCTTCACTTATTCAACATTTAGGAACTGTATGTCGGGAAACACGAAAATTAGTAAACTATTCAAAAAGCTGTATGATAGTCACATGTGTTGGCTTGAAACTTCAGCTCAACATAGAAAGGCATGTGATCCTTTGACTGTGATATATTTAAAAACGTTCATTGTGATTAAGATTATAAAATATTTTTGACTGCTGTACCCCTAATTTGAACATGTTTACTTATCATGTCTGTCTAACGTCATCCATATTGTTGTCAATATAATATACACGACTGTCATACAAGTGAGAGGTTTGGATTGATATAAGACCAGATTTAATCCATCATTTTCGTCATAAGAAAATGTCTGTACCGGTTCAGGAATATGACAGCTGTTATCAGTTAGTTTGACCTGTGTTTGAGGATTTGATTTAATCATTTGATTAAGGATATTCTGTTTTGAATTTTTTTCGAAATTCGGTAATTTTGTTATCTAAGTTTCATGTTTATCCTTAAAAACATTTAATCAGTAATTTTTTTCAGAGAGTTAAAGTCTTTGAATTATTTGAATTTGGCGATTTTCAGTTTCAACTGTTTAGCTTTTTGCAATATCTGATATGGCTATTAACAATTGTTTATGCATTAAGTAATAACGGAAAGCTAGTTTAAATAACTAGACATGTTGATAAGGTGTCACGCAGTCCTAAACGTAATATAAGTTGAATTTCGTCATAGGTGATCGGATATACCAATTCTGTAAGTCTTGACCTTTGAAATTTACCAAAACAAACTAGTATTAAGTATAACATCGCGCTGTAATCATGATTTCCCGTTTTTAACACTAATGACTTCAATTTATTGGATGAGTTGATAGCGGCTTCAAACCAAGGGTATTTAATAACGTGTTTCTTTGTTTTTCACACAAAACGGTGCAATTTTAAAGCTTCTCATATCAATCGATTTTTTGAATGTTATAATGTTAATGAAAATACATTGTGTTTTCACTACTGTTATACCGATAGGACAAATTTTGTTTTAGTGTGTCAATATTTTGAAATTAATGTTGTTTTGTTTAGGAAGGTAACTGTAGGTAAGATAAATACAAAAACATTGACAATGCTAAATATTAAATTACGATAAAACCACATATTATAACTTTGTTCAATAATTTATTTCTCAATACTGTTCCAAATAATTGATTTGGTTTGTTTCTTTGCATTTTTATTAGGCCTGTTTGATATTTATCATTAATGTCTCTCTGTTAGAATATCTCCCCTCTATTTGAATAATATTTTTCCGACTGGTAATTCTTGAGTGTGGTGAACCATTGTTACTGGTGTAGAATTTATAGGGACAACACGCATTGGTTGGACAAAATTATGTATTTCTTCCTGGCTTAAACTTGGTTTATGGTCGGCATGTAACGCGTCATAGTCTTTATGTTTCTTAGCCTTGGTTAAATATTTGGCATAATGTTTATATGTATAACGGGGATTCGAACTTACAACCACGGTATATATATATATATATATATATATAGATATTTTATGTAGTAAATGGGACGACAGACCTTTCGTTTTCTAAAATCTTATCTTTAACTATTTGGAATTAATTTATAAACTTGTCTTTCCAGGAATGTCTGAATTTCCATGTCAGTATCCCTGTCAATGGCAGAATAAAACATTTAGTAATTACAAAAATGGTCAGGTTGCAGAGACATGGACGTTTGATGCTGATGGTCAACACAGTAGGGGCTCTTTTGGTGCCTTCAAATGTTATCAAATAACAGAACAATTTCTTATTGTTAGGTAAGTTATTGTTAAAATGTAATTTACAAAGTACTTTGATATTAAAATTAATTTGGTTGATTCACATATGTTTTCAATTATCATTTCTTTATATATTAAGAGTGATTACCTATCAGTGACATAATCTGATTGATTGATTGGTGTTTAACAACATTATCAGCACTGCGGAGCTTTTTCATGGTGGTTTGTTTTTATTGTTTGAATGAGCCGGAGTGCCCATACAGAAACATCTACCTTTAGAAAGATATCTAAAAATCCTTATCAATTAAGATTGGAATCGAGTGAATCTGCCCAGTTCGGGATTCGAACTAACAACCTCTATGTTGACTGGCTAGTGATACAGACATTGGACTACTTAGAACACTCGGTCGCCGATGCCCCGATATAAAAGAAGATAGTTAGATATTTATAAAAATAGGCACGGCTAATTCTTCGTGTAACATCTTAATAGCGTTCGGTAAGGATAAGGTATACAAATAGGGAAAAACCATTAATAAAGTATGGATAAATAGAATACTGAAAATAGACAGAAATCATGTTATTGAAGTAGACATAAAAAACTTTAAAAACGGATAATAGAAGAAACGACAAGCTAAAACTTAAAAAAATAAAATAAATTATTCAGTTTTAAAGTCATAATTTGATCAGGCAAAAACAAATATGGGTAAAACACTAAATCCGAGGGAAACGCATCATCTTTGAGAGTATACCAACTGAACAAAACACTGCAGTGAAAACCAAAATCAATCGTACTTGAGTCAATTCTGGAAGCGTTCTAGGTCCCATGCATCACCCGGTTGATGCAGGTTTATCCGATGGGTGATCGTATTTTCAAAGTGTAAAGGAAGTTCGCTGCTCAGTTTCAAAATAAATAGATTTTCTTAAAACTAGTATAGATTTATAGAGGTTTAATTGAGGAACCAAAAAAAAAAGCAACAAAAAAACATATAGGGGACAATGCGCTTGTTTTCGAGATTTTAGCCATTGGAAATTTTGGCGGGGAAGATATCTCTCTTTATTTTTCATAGCTTTATCATTAACCAGTTGAAATTCTCAAAAAATCTATTAAAAAATAAATAAGATTTTATAAGACTTTCACTCATGGATTATAATTATGCATGTGAAAGATTTATGAAAAGAAAAATAGGGGTTCATGGGCAATTGTTTTTAAGACATTAAAATGGATAAAACCAGAGGATTTCTAAAATTTGACAAAAATTCCAAAAGATGACAAGCAAACATCATAAAATGTGATTTACTTTAATAACAAAGATTGAACAGATAGACAAAAAAATATATATAATGCACAACAAAAACATTTTGAAATTTAGAACAAGAAGAAAAATCAAATTAATTCAGCAGAAAATTGAAAACCTAGGCTGATGTCATTTTTTTTTATCAAATCGATCGCACATTATGCAAAATTTAACCTTCTGCTATCTGTTCTTCATAATCATGAGTTGAATTTTGGTTTTCGCATATACAAATTTGTTTGATGTAGATTGTATACAGCATGTGATGTCGGTTAAAAGTTAAAAATCATCAAATATAATATAAAATAATTTACATGAATTAAAGGCAAATAAGGTAGTACACAATTTGAACAGCATCAACTAATGTTATCTTCATTATTTCAGAGAAGGTGGTACTCCCGAAATCTTTGTATGCTTCACGGTTTCTTATAATCCTGAAAATCCACTGGAGATTATAATTGGAGGTTTTGGTAACACGAGTAAGTTTACATGGTGTTGATCTATTTATTATCATATCATATTTCATATACATAAATATTAGTTCTTAACATATTTTTACCATTTTCGTATGGTCCTTTTTTAGAATCAATAGCTAATCCAAACTAACATTTGTCTGGCAAGATTTCTCTAAATATGAAGCATTTAATCTTAATCATTTATCGAATTGATTAAGTATCCAAATTTATTCTTTCCAAACTATCATGAGTAGCACCTTTCAAAAATATCTAAAAAAAAAATTAGATCATTTAAGATATTCTAAACAAAATCTTTGAACGAGAAGCGTTATTCCGTAGAATGTATAACATATTTACTGTATGTATGCAAATCAAAATGAAAACAACATTCAGATCTATAATTGCGTTGAATAAAAACCGCAATCCTAATAATTTTGCATGCAAAACAAGTATCTACGTAGAGGTGTCTACAGCACAAACAACAATTTTCAATTGACCAAGATAGAAAACGTGTATTTTAGTAAAATTATGTTTCAACAAAACGCATTTTACTAGCGCATGCTAACCTTGCTGACTGAATTTGACTATTGCCAAATAACCGAAGCACCAGATGTAAAAATATGGATCTGAATTATAAATTTCATAACAAACACAATCTATATACAACGTATAGATATCAGTAAACAATCCTATTTTCGGAGGCCGCTGCATTACTATGAGTAACGATACATGTACACAATAATCAAACCAATAAATAAATAAGGCTGATGTCTTCTCTAGGTTGGTTTGTTGTCTCTTTGACACATTCCCCATTTCCATTCTCATTTTTACCATTTAAGTTATTTAAAAACGGGATACATGTTCTTGATAACAAACCATTTTTTTTTAGATAGAATATATGTTGTTAACAAGACGGGAGAATTCACAGATTTATGTAGATTTTGTACACCGTCATCGAATACTGTATATGCATTTTCTGGTAAGAAAATAGTACATTTATGTTCATATTCTTTTTTTTAAACATGTTTTCTTTAAAATTTTATCAGATAATTTTGGTCTATGTGGTACTTTAAACTTGAAAAAATACCAATTAACTGCAATTTTCCAAATTTCATTACATATTATTCAAAAAGGCATGAATTGTCAAAAACAAATCAACATTATAAACAATCTAGCAAAAATAGTTCTGGTCCAAAGATTTTATTGCTTATATTTTTACAAAATACTGAAAAAGGATGTGGACCTAGCTTTTTCTGCATATTTGATATGTTTGATTCTGTTCTTCGATGTAAATTTAAAAAAATCAAAACGCTTTTTTTTTTTTAAAGCAGAATAAATTACACATCAAACAAGACACTGTCGTTTATGATGGATTAGTAATGAATATCTCATCGATCTATTGGTTATGATTTTAATATTAGTTTTGAATATTGCAAAAGTTATACGACAGAAAGTCCATTCGTATATTGTCTATGTAGTTCGTGTAGATGATTACTGATGGTTACATTTGAGGATGTTGGTGGGATTATGTTTGCTATGCCGTGTTTTACATTGTCATATCGGGGCTTTTTATACAATGTAGCTGACTATGCGGTATGGGCTTTGCTCATTGTTGAAGGCCGTATGGTGACCTATAGTTGGTAATGTCTGTGTCATTTTGGTGTCTTGTGGACAGATGTCTCATTGGTAATCATATCACATCTTCTTTTTTATATTTGTAAATTGTTAATTTATATTCTTTCTTTGATTTGATACTTTAGTGTTTCTGAACTGTTAAACATTGTGTGTGCCATTTCTAAATTATACATTTTACTTTATAATTCAGCTAATTTAGTTCACCTTGCCCAAAAGGGGCCAAGTGCACTTTTATCATCACTTAGTGTCCATTGTCCGTCGTTTACGACACGTCTCAGCATGCACATCGAAGCTATCTTAGGATTATATTAACTAGGATGTCCTAACCGCTTTTTTAATTTTTGACGTTAAAGAAAATGGCAAATTAAAAATAAATAAAAATGCAATATTGTATCAAATTTAACCAATTACTGCAATTTAAAAGAAAAGATTGATGAGTATAAAATAATTATTAGTTTGAAATTAAAAGTAATAAATAGTTTTTATATTATAATTACATACATTTCACTTTATGAAACAAAACGTATGACAAAAAATATAATAACGTTTTATATAAGAATTGAACAAACTATTTGTAACAGTTAAAAACTAAATATAAAGCAAACAAAAATAGCATGAAATTAAAAAAAAAGGTGGGACAGGAGTTAATTAAAAGTGAACCAGGATGAGCAACTTTGCAAAAAAAAGGCGAATGGCAATTTTTGTAACAACAGTCAGGAAAAACTAATAAAAAAATGACAAGACCAAATAAGGTGAAAAATTATAAGGAAGGCCAAAGATTACAGGCCAAAGATAGCATGGCAATATATTTTTATCCTAGCCTCTACCCCTTCCCACCAACCCCACCCACCACGCCAAAAAATGAAATTGAACCTAAAATGCCATACTTGTTAATAAAACAATCATCCTAAATCTTTCTTAAGTTAGGAACATCCTAAGACAATCTAAATGTGGAGCAGGATCTGCTTACTCTTCCGGAGCACCTGAGATCACCCCTAGTTTTTGGTGGGGTTCGTGTTCTTTATTCTTTAGTTTTCAATGTTGTGTCATGTGTACTATTGCTTTTCTGTTTGTCTTTTTCATTTTTAGCCATGGCGTTGTCAGTTTGTTTTAGATTTATGTGTTTGACTGTCCATTTGGTATCTTTCGTTCCACTTTTAAGACAACTGAATTGGTATCCTAAAGTTAGGACAATTCCTAAGATTTTCCAAAGTTGGGACATGTTTGATAAACCGACTTAGAACTAAGATATGTCCTAAGTTGGTCTTAGGACACGCCCTAATCATAAGATTAAAAACCGGCCCCTGTTTTTGGCTTAAATCTATGAAACTAACGCATTTTCAGTAAATTTGACATGGGATACAAATATTTATTAGATTCAGATGAAGATATTTTTCAGACGCATCAGACAACCAATTGAGGGGTTGATGCCTTATAACTAGTAATTTAAAGAGGTTTTTCAGTTTTTTGGTTATTTTCCTGAATATAACAATACATAAAAAAAAACCTGTATACAGCAATATTGTTCAGCAACGATAGATCTACAAATAATACAACATGATCAAAATTGTCAACTAATCCCTTTAGGAGTAATTGTCCTTCAAAGTCATTTTTGGGAAATTTTTTGAAATTTTTTGTTATCTTTTACAAAAAAAATTTTCTCTGATAAATTTTACCAAATTCGATTACACTCATCATTAAGGTACATAGTTTAAAAACAAAATGAGTCAGATGCCTCCATGTACTAACCAACAAGACTGACATGGTTGAAAATGGACATATATATAGGGGGGAAAAGCAAGTTTTTTTAACAACCATAAAAAAAAGAAAATCTGAAAGGAAAAATATGTCAAGATAATTTAACTCTTCCAATTATACATTTATACGTCAAACAAATGTGTTAAACAAATTATTATTTAAGTTATAGCAAATAAGTGAAATAGTGTATGATATTTTTCTCCATTTTTGCCTATTATTATGAAATCTATGAAATTTTTAGAGAAAAGTTTTTTGTTTTGTTATTCCTGAAATGATTCTTATTATGATAGATAAATACAACTCGTTATCACAAAAAGGATGAGCAAGACAATATGTATTGATAAGTAAAGAAAACAATACAAACTAAAAGATCAGTTCTACAAGATCAACAAAAATGGATTTTGTTCATGAAGTCTATTCTCTTCTACAGTGTTATATGAGAGGCCTGATGGGGGATTTCCTTATCACGATCCACGAGTTGATTCATTTGTTAATCACGATTCACAGAAAATAAACTTCCATGATCACGGATCACGAAAATATAAAACGAATCACGATTGCGAAAATGCGCCGATCACGAAGAACCAAATTAACCCATCAGACCCCTCTTAGATACTGTACCATATTTGATATGCCCATATCGCAAGGTGAGCCTCTGGTTTTTGTTAAGTTTGTAAGATAAGATTGTTAGATTTATTTTCGTAACGTGTTCCAATATTATTTCAAAGAAAAAATCTACCAGAAAGACTGATGGTTCAAGTAGAAAAAATACAAAATGCCGCGTCAAAGTACTCAACTATTTGCTGAACAGGAACTAGATTCGATAATTTCGACAATTGTAAAGTAATTATAATTATTCAGTTTAAATTTTGTACTGAACCACACGAAGGGAAAATCAAATGCTGTTTAATGACTTACTTTAAAAAAATGTCTTTGCAGCAACGGGATCACCGCGTAAGTATGTTACAAACATAACTGTTTGACTGTTTCAAATCATAAATATCATGAAAAAAAGAGTTGTTCATATCTGTTACATACTATCAAAGATCGTTCTGTTTTATAAATGTTTATTTCTATCATTATTTTTATTATCAAAATTACATTAATTTTGTTAAAAGCAAAATGATAAATTTATCATAGGAAAAAAAGTTAAATAATTATGAATATTCTGACCATCATTAAAATAATTATTATCCTTAATTTAGTTGTCAAATCTTGCGTAGTAAAATAAACATAGAAAACATCTTTCGAATACTTTCAGCTAGTCCAACACTGTCGCTTAACTGCACTAGACCATCAACATGTTCCCCGCCTGGTGTAGTTTGTAATTCGAGTGATACCATCTCAAATCCATGCCCAATAACAACTGAACCAACAACTGCACCCAAAACTGAAACAACAACTGCTCCACCCACTGCACCAACAATTGAAACAACAAGTGAAACAGCAACTGATCCAACAACTGCTTCAACAACGGCACCAATAACTGCACCAACAACTGAACCAACAACGACACCAGCAGATCCAAAAACTAAAAAGAGCCACTGTAGAAAGAAGCATGATCATCGTTCATTAATTTAGACAAACACTAAATAAAACTGTTTCAACTTACAGTTTAAAAATGAATAAATATTAATTCATGAAGCATAATTCTGTTATCCATAATTAACTAGGACAAAAAAAACTTCAAGTATTCTTTATCTCTTGAATCTTACTTTTTTTTATATATATACTGTGACGGCCTTTTGGTTAGGGGGAGGGTTTGGATCCAAATTTCACATTTAACCCCGCAACATTCTGTATGTATGTGCATGTCCTAAGTCAGGAGCCATGAAATTAAATGGTTGTCGTTTGTTTATGTGTTACATCTTGTTTTTCTGTATTATTTTATGTAATTAAGTAAGGCCGTTAGTTTGAATCACATTGTCATTTGGAGCCATTTATAGCTGACTATGCAGAATAATATTTTATCATTGTTGAAGGCCGTATGGTGACCTATAGTTGTTAATATCTGTGTCTTAATTTGTTTCTTGTGGAGAGTTGTCTCATTGACAATTATACCACATCTTCTTTTTATATACATTCTTCAAATGTGGTTTGCATTTTAGCCCTTACATGGGTTTGAAATATGAAAGTTATTTTGCAAGAACATTCATTTCTAGACAGCTTAGAACTAATCTAGTATTCAAAGTTGGTTTACAAAACCACTAACAGTACTTTTGTTACATGTTTTTGATACTATTTTCAGTTATATTGTCCATAATTGCATAGCTAGACTGGCCTTAGCCCCACAAATGTTTTAAGACACTTTTTCTAATACGGTTTTGTTGCCATTTTACAAAAAAACAACATTTGAGTTCTTGAAGGTTATATGAAAACAGTTTCAGAAAAGGTATCTTTCCAATGGATTGTAATTCTGACCCATTTTTGGGTAAAAATATGATATCTTTATACCCCTTTTTGCATTATTTTCTATAACAAATAAATGCAGATTGTTGCCATGGATACACACGAAATTATTTATTTTTCATTTGAACTACTTGATACCAAATCTATAGAATAAACTGATTACAAACATATGAATATATATGATACAGACAGTAAACTTAATTTGCAAGAAGGCAAGAAAAAAGTGGATGGTAACATTTATGAAGTAATTTTTACATGTTTTCCAAACTGTGTATTGCTACCTTACTGCTGCTGCATATGATGTTTATTTTTCGCTGTATATAAAACAAATTAGAATGTATGATATGATTGCTAATGTGACCGCTCAACATCACTTACCAACTGACATAGTTAACAAACAAAGGTCATCTAACGGTCTCCAACAATGAGTGAATAATCACATCCTGGATACCAGGATTAAATTTTGTAGTTACGCCATACGTGCGTTTCGTCTACAAAAGACTCATCAGTGACACTCATATATATATATATACACATACCATGGATTCGAATTGTTGTAACAAAAATTATGTCATCTTTTATTTCCTTTGCCTTTTATTTACATAAACAATAGGGCGGTTACTACATGTGGAGCAGGATATGGTTACCCTTTGGAAGCACGTTTTTTTCTGGTTTTATGAGGGACTCGTATCCCTCCATAATTAGTTTTCTATGATATGTTCTGTGCACTGTTAATGTCATTTCTTAATTTTCCCTTTTTTGTTGACTTATGGGTGAATATCTATTTATGATATATGAATTCTTTTGTTATTCATCGATACAAAAGTTCGTTGATTGGATCTGTAAGCACATCACTTGTGAGTTGACTGATTGTAAGTTTGGTTTCATCGTTCTTTTAGTGAAATATTTTTTAATCGATTAGAAATAGTTATCTCCTCAACAACAAACATATCGATGGAATGGTATTAAAGGCTATCATAACAACACTATAGTTTAATAAGTAAAGTACAAACATAAGAAATCATATGACCGTAATTAAATATCGGTATACTTAATTGTCAAATTTGATTTGGGGCACACTGTGCTTATATATTTATAAAAACGATTAACAGCAGCCTACACAACACTACATAGGTCACAAAAATAAGCTACTCAATTCCATAAAATAATCATAGATGGGAAAGGGTAAGCAAAATCAACATTTGCGCTTTCGAACAAAGCAATTGTTTGTCTCTGGCAGCTGATGAAGTGGGTTACTGCTAGTATATATGATATGTCACTTATTGTGATCACGTTAGATTAGTTGGTTTTACATTCCGCGTATAAACCTTACGCCTAAATATATCAACAGGTTTTCCAAACATTTGCCGTTTCATTGTCGTTTTCTACCCTAAAACCCCTGTGCACCACTATAATTTGACAGAGATGTTAGACTTATGGCTACACATACAAATGTATACACGTTTGTTAATTACGAGTAAATATATATTGACTAAGATATGGGCTCCTGGATTCACTCTTAGTATTGGTCTTACGTAACCTGTTTCCCCCGAACCCAGGAAATGAACTTAATCAATGGAATCATATTTCTGGTTTATAACCCCCATATGGGGCTGCGACGTGAATGTAAAAGTCAGCCTGTTCCCGCAAATAAAAAAGTATCAAATATCTCGTAAAAGAGCTCAATCACCTACCATAATTTAAGCTTTTTTTCATTAACTAATGTTCTTCTGAATCTGAAATATTTTGAAAATTGCACGTGTGTTTTTTTTTAAATCGAAAAATAAATAATCAATTAACCATTATCGATTCCCAATTATCTAGTGCCTTACAAAACTCATTTTGAATATTACGTAATAATCTTGTTTTCTAATTGCATTTAAGTACTCAAAAAATAAGTTACACAATGAAAACATTCGTACTAATCAGTATTACAATATAAAGTTTTTACAGCTGATTGATTCGGATATTTGCAAAAAACCTTTCAAAATGTATAAACATATATAAAAGTTATAGGCATGTACGCATTAAATCATTATTTTGATAACCATGTTCTATTTTTTTGGTTTTGTCTTTTATCTGGAAATTATTTAAAAATGTACTTTAATCAGGTTTCGAATTTGGTGTCAGATGTTCAAACACCTTCTTTTTCCCTACGATACAGTATAAAATATTTTGCCCAATAACACCTATTTCCCTCTTTCATATGCATATAACTACAAAAGCTCACAAAGGTCATTTATAAAAATCTTAAAATATAACATTTTTTTTTACTTTCGATATGAGACCCAAATAATACCAATGCAAATATAACGTCTGAGTCAGCCTTTTCCCGTCATTTCCAAAAATATCAACTATATCTAAAAGAAGCCACATTACAAATGATTTGTTTTGTTTATTTGTTCCTGAACTAATATTCTTCACAATTATAATTTAAATTTAAAAAAGAACATCAAAAAATTAGCAAGAAAATGTAATCAGTGAAACTAACAGAGGTACGGATTCGAAAAATGATTGATTGTGAGATTTGCAAAAACAATCAAAATCTCACTTTACGTTTCGAATACAAATGTGGAAATTTTAATTTTTAGGGAAAGCAAAATATCTGTTTCATTTTGCGTCCGAAATTTGTATTATTCAATTTTGTTTTAACCAGTCATAGTATATATCTTCTATATGTTTGCACGGCCTGTATTTCTACGAACAATTCATAAAGATTTTATTTTGAGTAATGTTTGTTTCCTTTTTAACTTCAAAATTTTCTAAACAAGTTCTAAAATTTTCTTTAAATATTTCATATAACCTCAAGAGCTGAAATGTTTTAATTTTTACCAAATAAAATATTTTTTTACCTTTAGACTTGTGTAAAATAAGTTCTAGTTGTATTTAACTATTTGTTGTATTGCCAAGTGCAAATCGCTTCTTCAATTCTAATTCAAATTCGCATCTTACAATTCTAATTTAGATTTTTTTTAATGCACCAGGCTTTTTATGTTTTAGAAAGAACAAACGAAAGCTGTTTTCAGAACAAGGAGGATAAAATATGCAACAGGTTGACTGTGATCAGTGAAGTATATATTGTACTTCCATCTTGTAATACTTTATGAAATCAATTTCTTTCTCCAATAAAATTTAATCACAAATGCCTTAGAAGTATTTTCGTTATCAATCTTTTTTTCGCAAAAAATAAAATGATCCGTCAAGTTTTCAATGTAAATTATAAGATTTGAAATAAAATCTGCACAAAAGAATAAATTGGCAAGATACTGTTGTTACATTGTATTTTATTACTGGCCACAAGCACAGGCACTTGTCTCAGAATTTGTTTTCCTATATACCTTAATATAACACAAGGTACTCAACTTGAATTTTCAAAAAATATCAGGCGGTTGTTGTATGCCGCTTTCCAGGCTGTCAGCCCCACTAAAACTTGTTGTGGCGTAAATCTAAATTAATTTATCTTTACAATGATGTATAACACTTGTTGTCGGATTCGTCCGTTGCAATCCTACCCAAGTATGTCAATCGTAATACTTTTGCCAACCGCTGATGATTTGACAATTAAAAAATGCGTCACGTCTACTTATATATATATCGGTTGCCGATTAGTAAATTTTATGCGAAATTCTATTAAAATGATTTTCGGAGTTATCTGATCTTTGTTTCATTTTCATACGTAAAGTCAAGAGAGAGAGTCTGAATGCCATTGACGTCATGGAAAAATTTGAATCTAAAAGGGAAACTCGTAACTTATAAGACATACCACTAATAAGACTTGTTAGGTTTTTTTTCACGGTATCTTATATAATTTAACTAACTGGGTGTTCTCTTTAGACAAAAAATTTTTTTTTTTTTCCGAAACTGTTTTTATAATTAATCAATTTCTGCGAGACATTTATTTCCAAATGTTCAGCGGTTGGAAAAAATATTACGATTGACATACTTTGGAAGGATTGCTACGGATGATTTCGACAACATATATATGCGTGTTATACACCATTGTAAAGAAAAAAATCAATTTAGATATACGATATGACAAGTTTTAGTTGGGTTGACAGCCTACAAAGCGGCATATAACGGAATTTCGTCACCGTCTGACATTTTTCGAAAATGCAAGTTAAGTACCTTGTGTTTTATCAAGGCATACGAAATGTTTTTTTGAGACAAGTGCCTGTTACACCAAAGAACCAACGTATTTATGAAACAGACTTGAATGATTGTATAAACAATGTAATGAGATAATTACGCATATACAGCAATAGGACAAACGTAAGTAACCACTCAAAAAATATCCTATCATTTCAAATAAAACCTTTTTTTTTAAAATTTACAAAATTACTTAATAATACATACCATAAATTTTAGAAATTTCTGAAGTTTTATTGTTTATTTGGCCACACGTCTTGTGATGTTCTTTTTCATTATTTGATAGGTCTAACACTTATTCAAATTTTAACGATTTTGATTAGGTAAGACAACATAACAAACTTTTCAAGATTATTCTCTTTTTGTTCACCTCATCAGAAATATAAAATGAGCATGAATAACAACATGGCCTAATAAACAATAAAACTTTAAACGTTTCTACATCGTCTTGTATTTATTTGATATAAATAAGTCATGTAGTTATCCCCTTTAAAAAACATTTATTTTAGTTGAAATGAGAGAACATATTGTGAGTGAGAACTCCCTTTTGTATACTGACTGTACAACATATATTTTCTACCTTTTAATCAAAGAAGTTTTAACTTGACACAGCTGTTGAAAATTGAGAGATATATATATATATAAACCATATGATTAATACAGAGCATCACTTCTTCATTTATATCGTATATCTAAATTAGATTAGACAGAAGTTTAGCTGACAACATGCACAAACTCAAGAGTATTGTGATTTATTTAATATGTTCACTGTTTAAATTTTCTGCAGGTAAGAAGATCGCTTTTCTTCTTTGTTTTCCAGTTATGAATTGTAATCAGAAAACACGAACATTTTTTAACAATTTAAAATTCTGTGTGCTTGACACAATTTTTTCAGCTTAATAAAGAAAGGCATATAGTCCTTTTGATAATTATGTCTGTTTGTCCTACTAACACGTTTTGGCCAAATTCTGTCATACAAATGAGAGGTTTAAGTTGCTATAAAACATGATACACGGGAAAATGTCTGTACCGGATCAGGAACATGACAGTTGGTATCAATTTGTTTGACTTGTGTTTGAGGGATTGATTTTAACATTTGATTAAGGACATTCTTTTTTAATTATCCTCAAAGTTTGGTTATTTTGTAATTTAAGTTTCACGTTTACCCGTTAAAAATATCTATTCGGTCATTTGTGTTCAGAAATTAAAGATTTTGTATTGCTAATTATGACGATTTTTATTTTAAACGATATTAAGTTGTAGGCATAACGCAACATAGTATGTTCAGACACTTACACGAATATAAACAATTTTATAAGCAAGAAGTAAATAATGATGGCAAGTTTGAATAACTAAACATGTGGAAAAGAAGTCACACAACCCTAAACGTCATATTAGTTGACTTTCTTCATAGGATATTGCATACACCAGCTATGGAATCTATGACTTTTAACAATTATCAAACCAAACAAGCAAATTAGTATAACACCACGCTGTAAACATAATTTCTTACTTTTAACACTAATGACTTCAAATTATGTGATGGGTTGATAACAGCTTCAAACCATGCTTCTTTATTAAGGTGTTCCTTTGTTTACACACAAACTGTTAGGACTTAAAGGCTTCACATATAAATCGATTATTTGCATGTTATAATGTAAAATGAAATACGTTTTGTTTACTGTACTGTAATATTGACAGGACAAATACTATGATTTGACTTTAGTATTGCAACATTTTGAAATGTATTTTGCTGAGTTTCGTAAAGTATCGCAAGACGTTTTTTTTCATTTATTTTCTTTAAATATATCTTATCAAATTATATAGTTACATTAAGTACTTGTTTTTCCATTTTTGTTAACAAGTTTTAAATTTTATTGGCAAACAATTATTCTCAGCTTCTCTCTAAAATGGATTTTTTTCTGTTAATACATGAGATATCTTATTTAATATATTAGATATATAATTTGATAAATAAGATATTTATTTTTTTGTATTAGATATCTTATTTTATACATCAGATAATTATATCTTATTAAATACATTAGTTAGAGTATTTAAATATATAAGATGGTTTTTTTTTTAAATAATATGTCAAATCTAAAATATCTTGAAAAAAAGTTAAACCACAAAAGTAGTCGACGCCGAGAAAATTTTTAAAACGGAAAGTCCATAATCAAATGCTAATATCAAATCTCACACCCATCAAACATACACTACACAAGACATACTTCACGCACAAACATCAATGTTTATTTCTTTTGTTAATGACACTGTCAAAGTGTTTCTAAAGATTTTATGAATAATACTGATTCAAAATATTTGTTTATAACACATAATTTCCATTTGAAATGAAATCGAAAAATAAATTTTAAATGTATTACGCTCGAAACAAGCACATCTCCTCATTCTATCTGCTCTTAAGCACTGGTTAAACAAATTTATATTAATAACAAATGCATACTATATATCTTTTATTCAAGAAATTGTCTCCCCTATGTTTGTTTTCGAATCCTCATCTGACCAATATAAGGATTAATGTTTCTGCTTTGATTCCAGGTATGACTGAATTTCCATGTTCTTTTCCTTGTCCATGGCACAATCAAACATTTCGTGAATATAAAACTCGTTTTTATGAATGGACGTTTAATGCTGATGGTAGAACGAGTACTCTTTACTCAGACATAGGTGATATGTATAACATTAGTTGTCATCAAATTACAGAACGATTCCTTATTGTGAGGTAAATCAATATACATTAAACCCTTGATGTCAACGTTTATTTCAGTTATCTAGTTTGTCAATTAACTCTCAATAAATTAAACAGGTTCATTATAAAATATGGTTTGTAAATATTTATCAAACGAACAAGTTTTTAATTTGATACACCAGCAATTTGTAAATATAGGACTCATCAGTGCAGCTCAAATCAAATTGGTAAAACGCCAAACAAGTACTGTAAATCTAGAAATAAGTGTATACATTTATTAATGCGGTTTGTAGTGTTAGACTAAAATACGATTTGATTTAATCGATATTGACGAGAATTTTGTTTAATTCACATTCATAATGGCAAAATGCTAACTTCAACTATTGCGAATACACGGAAGTTGCATTTTTCGCAATTATAATAAAACATCGTAATAATTTCTGAATTGATAGTCAAATATGAAAAGCATTGGGGACCACAAATTCCCAAAAGTCGTTTTCACGTGAGCTGTATTCTATTTAAACTCGGAGCACCTCAGTTCACCCCTAGTTTTTGGTTTGGGTTCATGTCGCTTTTTCTGTAGTTTTCTATGTTGTGCCATGTGTGCTTTTGTTTGTCTGTTTGTCTTTTTCATTTTTAGCTTAGCAATGGCGTTATCTGTTTATTTTCGAATTATGAGTTTGACTGGTATCTTTCGTCCCTCTTTTACAGCCTTTATTTCATATATGTGCACGCCATTATATAGTAATAAAAGTGTTTATTATTCGAATAGTGTGAAACCTTGATTAATATAAGATCAAGATAGTTAGACGTGATGAAATATATCAATTGTATATCGAATATAAAAAGACATTATTGAGACGGGATGTATATAGAGAATTGCATGATTATTTGACTTTGGTTAAGCATAGTTAGGATATAATGATTAGGATAGGACTAAATGGAAAAATTTGATGAACAGTTAAATTCATAAGTGCTACGTATTCAGATGGACAGAAGTTTGCAGTCGCATTGATTTCTTTTCTGGAATGTTTACGACAGTTAATTCTCAACATCAGCAGACCGAATAAAAAGCAAATTTTTCTTATGAAACTCTTTGATATATTTTAATTATGTATCTAAATTGATTTTTATCGTTTCTTCTTCCGTTTATGATCAAATTTCAAAAACTCGTATTATTCTCATTATGATTAGGACAAGAAATAGTAAAGTGCAATACCATTAGACAGAGATGGCTTGTATAATTACCATTTGATAATATATTTCATGTACGGAATCCATAAAATAATGTCCTCATATAAATATGTAAATAGTTCAATGAACACACTCTTGTGTAAAACAAACCATCTCTTAATGATGATACAAAATCTCAGATAACATAATTATTTTAGACATAATACGTGAAAGCTCGAGTAGACCCTTTCGTGCCGAATGAAACAAATGACCTAAAAACGCCAACTATGGACACATTTCAGAAGAAATTAATTCCATTCTAATTCTTATATTCAACCAATTGAAATTATATTGATTTCTCGTTTACATATTTCTCTTTAGTTAGATATGCTACGTTCATTTTCGGATAAGGGGACATGTTACATGTGCCAAATCAGTATTCTATCTAAACTTAATAACAGTTTTTTTTTTATTTACGTGCACGTTATTATGTAGTTATAATTGTATTTTAATAAACGAATAAAGCTCGATACTTTCTTAACGTTGTGTTACTATAATGCACAAAATCTATATCAAAGGCGCCCATACAAAGGTACAAAGAGACGTCATAAACATAAGACGGAAATACGGGAAACAATAACGTTAACATTTGCATTATATTCTCAACAATAATTAAACTAGATCTGGACCTTCAACTGTCTGATCACTAAGCTAGACATAACAGTTGTGTTAAATACGACCAAGGCCAGTTATGCCTGGGATAAGAACAATCGTTAATATTTCGAAAAGCTCATACTTTTGTACACATGCCAACATGTCAACAATTAAGAAGACTACTAGGATGGTGATACCCTCTGGTATGAAAGTCTACTATTAGTTGTGTAGAACCAGTGGTGAAAATAGTTATCATGCATATACGTTGATACGCCAGAAGAGTTGAAATGACCCTGCGAGTCTTACTATGTTGTGATGTTATACTATTGTTTCAGAAGAAAGGGGAAGGTTTGGTACCATTAAAACGTTCAAAAGAGGGACGAAAGATACCAAAGGGACAGTCAAAATCATAAATCTTAAACAAACTGACAATGCCAAGGCTTAAAATTAAAAAGACAAACAGAAAAACAAAAGTACACACGACATAACATAGAAAACTAAAGAATAAACAACACGAACCCCACAAAAACTAGAGGTGATCTCAGGTGATCTGGAAGGGTAAGCAGATCCTGCTTCACATGTGGCACCCATCGTGTTGCTTATGTGATTACAAATCCGGTAAATAGTCTTATTCGGTAGGTCACATTCATGAAAGGGAAGGGGATTGTAGTTACGTAGTCTTGAAAACTACGTTCAAATCTATGATTGCGATGGATAAAAATCGCATTTTTATACGTGTGCATGTTAAACGAATTTCGTTGTAGAAAGGTCTAAAAACAGCACAAACAACATTTTCCAAAAAACCAACATTGTTGTCTTCTGTACTGGCATGAAAATACAGATGTGTTATGTTATTAAAATTCGCTGTCACAAAAAGTTAGAAACTTTTGAATTAAGGAATGTACATGTATCTCCCTCATGCAAGGTCTTGTTCCTTTCACGGTTTTGGCTATATTTTTTGGACTTTTAGATTTAAAGGTAGCTCTTCGTCTGTTATAAAAGCTTTGGAATTCAAATATTTGGGCCATGAGCATCACGGAAGAGATTGTATTGTCGAAATGCGCATCTATCAGTATTCCCGCTGCAATTTACTTTAATAAATTGTTTTTTTGGAAGAAGAGTTGTCTCATTGTCACTCATACCACATCTTCCTATACCTAGTTAATGACTTAAATGTTCTTCTGACTTTCCAAGATGAGACTTTAAGGTGATTATAAATGAATTAACTGAGGTCCTAATTATAGTCACAAAAAAGCCTATTGCACTATAAAAGTGTAGCAAAAAACCGATCATCTACAACCAACAATCGTACAATCCATTAAGATAGCATAGTAATTCCTTTTTTTTTTAATTTTTAAGATTTAAAATCAATAGAATAAGATAGTAATCCTAACTAATTAACTTTGAATCACTAATGATGTATCTCGACAATATGTTTAGTACTAACAAAAACAAAGGATTAAAAAACAATTATTTATCCTGTTGAACTTACTTCAAATAAAGCTTATACTAACAATGACCACTGCCTTTTCCTCGATCTTAATATCTATTATATACACGTAAAGTCTCTGAATGATTGTATGATAAATAATTTTAACACAAATTCCAATACGTTTCGGCTATTACGGCCTTCTTCATTGGAATAAATTACAACATTTAAACAAAATATATATTATGTTTTAATATTCTTTTTTACTTTTTTGGTCTTTTTGAAAATGTTGTTTGTGCTGTTTTTAGAAATCTGGATCTGGTGTACTTAAAAATATTGACACCGTTTGTATGTTGCATAACATCGTAGCCACAAGTTACATTTGTTTTTCTGTTTAGTATTAAATTTATATTAAGATCCATTTTGTTACATCTTGTGATCAATTTTATTTGGCAATCGCCAATGGCAGTCAGCAGGGTTAAAGAACATCAGTTGTTCAATTTGTAAGTCAAATGCGTTTTGTTTAAATATACTTTTTCACTTTTCGGTCTTTTTGAAAATGTTGTTTTTGCTGTTTTGAGACCCTTCTACAACGAAATTTGTTTAACATGCACACGTATAAAAATTGCGGTTTTTATCCAACGCAATCATAGGTTTGAACGTAGTCTTCAATTAAGACTCGTTTATATTATTTTGTTTTGGCTTGTATCATATTTTCCATCGGGTTAATATGATCCGTTCATCCTGTATTGACTCTTCAAATTCAAGATTTTATCTAAAATGAGGGTACTTTTTAAATGGCCTTCCAAATACCGTTTTGATCCCGAACATCACTGAAGAGACATTTATTGTCGAAATCCGGATCTGGTGTACTAAAAAATATTGACACAGAATGTTTGTGGCATAACATCGTAGCCACAAGTTAAATTTGTTTTTTTCTGTTTAGCATTAAATTTATATTAAGATCAATTTTATTACATCTTATCTTGTGATAAATTTTATTTGGCATTCGCCAATGGCAGACAGCAGGGTTAAAGAACATCAGTTGTTTGACCTGTTAGTCAAATGCGTTTTGTTTAAATTTAGTTCTTCCCTCGCCGGGATTCGAACCCATGCTTCTGTGATATCGTGATATCAAATCGCCTGCACTGCAGCCGTCCCGCTAGACCACACAACAACCTGGTCTCTCTCTCTCTCTCTCTCTATATATATATATATATACCTTTAACGGGAAGCTTAATATTAAAATTGATGATGAAAGAGAAGATTTTTCGTTCCCTTGTCACCATCTAACGGTGTTTATATATCTCAACTTGAATGATTCGCTCGTGTATGTAACAATATTTCAGATTTTAACGAGAGAAATTTATGTATTACTGAAAAAATGATTACACCTAGGTTTTCGATATCACAGACTAGTCAAAACATTTACTTAATTTTATAATCGGCATAAGGACATCATTCGTAAATATAGCTCAACATGCAGGCTTCTTATACGTTCTGTTATCTCTCATCCATTTTGTTTATGAAAATATTCTTTATTAAGCACAAAAATGTCAGTATTCACTTCAAGACACTAACAAAACCTGTGAATAAACTTATTAAGAAGGGATATAGTAACAATACTGTAATCGGGTAATAAAGTTGCATATTTTAGCGTTAATATTGATTCAGTTATAGGGTCTTTGCATCGGAACAAAACACATTTATTCAAAAACCAGTTGTTGGCTTCTCATAACGGTTATGATGGTATGATACAAAACCCCTATCGGGAAGGATTGTGCCTGCTATTCATATGATGTAATCATAATCTTTCAATCAGTTTAATTGAAGTCAGGATCTGGCATATCAATTATTTGCTAGTAGTCTGTTTATGCATTATTTACATTTTGTTTATGTTTTTGGTTATATCTTTCGAAATCAGACTCGGACTTCTCTTGAAATGAATTTTAATGTTCACATTTTTATGCATTTCCTTTTTTACATTGGCTAAATGCTTAAGGTATAGGGGGGGGGGTTGAGATCTCATTTTCATGTTTAACCCGTCCGCATTTTGCGCCTGTCCTAAACCAGGAGCCGTTGGCCGTTGTTTAGTTTCGTGTGTACAATTTGGAGTTTAGTAAGGCGTTCATAATCACTGAACTATAGTATATTTCTGTTTAGGGGCTCGCTGGAGGACGCCTTCGGGTGCGGGAATTTATCGCTACATTGAAAACATTTTTGTGATCTTCTGCGGTTGTCTTTTCTATGGTTGGGTTGTTGTCTCTTTGGCACATTTCCCATTTCAATTCTCAATCTTATGTAAATGAATATCTTATGTCCAGAACAAGAACAAGGTATGGAATAAAACATGTAATTACGTTACTTTATATATGGGAGATATAGCATTTGATTCAACCTCGAAAAGTGATATTTATCGCAAGCGAAGCTCTTGTGTAACTTTTTTTCTTGGGTGACAAAATCATCATATCTCTCTCAGGCACAAGAAATAAATGTATAAAACATGTATCATTAGATGAAAGTGGAAAACAATGTATAGGCAAAGAAGGCAGTTTCTTCTATGAACATGATTAACTTAAGATATCTACATCTTTTTTCAGAGAAGAAGGCACTGACAACTTTAGATGCTTGTCGATCAATTATAATCCGGAAACACCTCTAGAGATTGTAATGGAAGGTTGGAGTAAGTTAATATGCTATATATCACATTATTAAACATACAAAATTGTATAATATATCTCAAAGCTCATCAGTTGGTATATCCTTACTTCGTGTATGTGTCATGATCATTAGATAAAAAAAACATGTAAAATTTGATTTCTTTATATGTTTACTTAATAGTTCCTCTAGACGTAACAAAATACCTTTCTCGAAGTAATAAATCATCTCAAAAGTTTATGTATGCTACATGATCAGTAGATAAAAAAAAGTATGATTAGTTTCCTTTGTATTTTTTTTCTCTTAATAGTTCCTCGAAGTATGAAAAAAGCATTTTTTGAAGTAATGAAACATCTCAAACATTAATGTATGCTACATGATCTAAAAATAAATAGACGTGCATAGTTTGTTTCCTTTGTATTTTTATTAATAGTTCTTAGAACTATGGAAAATAGCATTTCCCGAAGTAATTAATCATCGTAAAAGTGAAAATTGTTTTACTGATTGAACTTTTATGAGTGGCACGTATGCCAACTATCAAAATTATGTTTTTGTCTGATCAACAAGAATACGTTTAAATCATTTTATGAATATCTAGCACCTACATGCATAAATATTTACTCAGAAACTGGTCCATCCCCTCAAACATTTCCGATTCTATCAAACGTGCCGATAATATGTCATTGAACTTGAAAACATGTCAATTGGCAGAACACCGCAAAAAAAATCCTCGGAGATCAGTATTTTTGTAATTTGACCGATTTTTCACGATAAAATATTTCTGAAAAGAGTATATTTGGTATTGTTGTTTTGTATTTTTGGGTTAATATCGAAGAAAACAAAATAACCTCAATCATGACATTTTTTTTCAAAACTTAATAAGAAAACTTTGTATTTTTTAGATGAATTTACTGCAGTTAACCAAACAACAGCATTTACGGATTTATGTGTATTTTTTAAAGAGCCAGATTATCCTTTTTCGTGGACGATTGGTAAGTCCAGGTTTTGTAAAATCAATAACATTTTACTTTTTAAGTAAAAATGTTTATTATTTTTGTCAGATATTCGGTGTTATCTAGTGTTATCCAGCTAGTGTAATAAAAAAAAATACACACCTATCTCTACTTTGCTTACACGTTGTATACCATATAATTTCACGAAATATGCATTTAAAAAATCTGCCTAAAAATTGCCATTGTTTTTGATTTTTTTCAGTTTTGAAAGTAAAATAGTCCTAATATGTAATGTTTAAGAAATCTGGCGACTAACATTTGCGACCAAAGGAGTAGGTCCGGTAAGGACCGATTTTGGCTTCAAATTTCAGGTTCATTTTACTAATGATTTTGGCCACTTTTAAACACTGGAGTGTCTATTTCATTTGATTTAATAAGTTTATTTGAAAGATTTGAACTGATTTAGTCATTAAAAACTAAAATACTAGAATTGGAAAATTTTCAGTAATAAAGCATTACTTATAAATGGTGCTAATACCCTGTATATGTGCATTGTTTTGTAAAAAAACCCAGCCCATATTTGTGTAGCAGAAGCATTCTACTGTCCAATAAAAGCTAAATGTTTACATTTTAACAAGTTTGTAAAATTGCTATATTTTTCGACCAGAAAGGGGCCTTACTGGACTTACTCATTTTAATTGCTTAAACCTTAAAGTAGATACTGTATTCTTTGTTAGCAATTGAAAATTGTTAAATGTTTTTTTTTTCAATGTCAACAAAGAAAGTGGAATATATCAGTAAAACAGCGTCAAAAAATTTGGGTCTAAATAAATCGTACATCATTTGTTTTTTTTTATCCTTTTTTGAATCAAGTGCAATTGATGAGTCTTTTCTAGACGAAATGAACGTCTTGTGTTAATACAAAATTGCAATCCTGGTTACTATGATGAGTGTATTCACAACTCACTGAGTTAACGCTACTACTAGTGGAGTTCTATATTTCTGATTGATTGATTGTTGGTTGCTTTACGCCGCATTGGCACAAAAAGGCTATATCGCGGCGAGAGCTAATTCGAATATTTTTACAATTTGTGAGGGTATCACCAGCCCAGTAGTGTTGACTTGAATTTTCATTGCTATGTCCCTAATTATAAATTAATTGTTAACAGAACTTTAGTTTTTGAAACACTGAGGCTTTTCTACCTCAGGGATAGATCAAATTAACTGTAGATGGCCAAACTTTTAGGAATATTGGTCCGGTTTATCGTATTATGATTCGAACGTCACTAAAGATTCTTTTATAGATAACATTAATCATTAAAGTTCTCCTCCTATTTATGATACCTTGTCAATATTAATAAAAACAAATATTGTTTTTAAATATGATACGTTGCACTACTGATACAGTTTAAAAAAATCACATGAACCTCAGTGCATTTTTTTAACAATTTCTAGCAACTTTTGAGACGAAGAACTAACATTCAGATCATACATGTACATTCATCAATTTCTGTGTTAAGGAAAACCTCGACAATGGCGAAGGTTAAGAGTCAGTCAATATAACAAGTGAAAGGGTGCTGCTAGTTGAATTGTAAATACTCTGGAGATTGTGAAGTTTTGTTTCATTTGCTTAATGTTCATGTTGTTTTTGTGTGATTTGAAAAGAACCATCTGGCTTAGCTCGATTTGGCAAAACTTTGTAGGAATTTTGGTCTCAATGCTCTTCAAATTCGTACTTTATTTGACATTTTTTTTTATATTTTTGGATTCGAGCGTCACTGATGAGTCTTTTGTAGACGATACGCGCGTCTGGCGTATATTCAAAATTAAAGCGTGGTATCTATGATGAGTTTATTTACTACCACTGGGTCGATGCCACTGCTGGTTGAGATTTATTTCCCCGAGAGTATCACCAAGCCAGTAGTCAGCACTTTTTGTGCCGACATGAATTGTCATTGATATGGTTATATTTATATTATGAATTATATGTTTACAAAATTTCGATTTTTTGAAATACCAAGGCTTTTCTACCTCAGGCATATATATTACCATAGCTAGATTTGGCAAAACGTTTAGGAATTTTGGTCCTCAATCCTCTTCAACTTTGTACTTTATTTGACTTTTTTTTAATATTTTTGGATTCGAACCTCACTGATGAGTCTTTTATAGACGAAATGCGCGTCTGGCATATATACAAAATTTAGTCCTGGTATCTATGATGACTTTATTTACTGCCTATTTTATTACTTGATCAATAATATATGTATGAGCATGTCACGGTCTATTTTTAGAGTTTGTTCTTCAATGAAGTTCTAAATGAAGTTCTAAACGAAATATGAATTATTTACTTTATGCGTAAAACATTTCAAGTAATCATTAAACAAAAAACAATACAAATCATCACGCAAAATCCTTAAACTAAAATGAAAATAAATTATTATAGTACTCTATTCTTTTACATTGGAACTGAAATCGATAATGTCGACAGATTCAAACATTACTACCTGCAGGTATAAATGACACCACAAAGCAGTAAAAGTAAAAATACAATACTGTGTAGTGACTTATGGGAACGAACTGTTTGAACTGTGTGACTCTCCTTGCCGACCTCTTCTAAGTTTCATATGGATCGGACTTCCTTCAGACAATTATCAAAATCAAGAAGATCGAAGAAGCCAGATGATTAAATTAGATATATTGATGATGATCTTTCCATTAACAATCCGAAT
Source organism: Mytilus trossulus (assembly GCF_036588685.1). Taxonomy (NCBI): domain Eukaryota; kingdom Metazoa; phylum Mollusca; class Bivalvia; order Mytilida; family Mytilidae; genus Mytilus; species Mytilus trossulus. The sequence continues at coordinate 29,637,681 of NC_086382.1, forward strand.
TTTTCTGGTTGGATGGCATTCAATTATCACTAGAGCTGGAAATTAAAGAAACAACTGAACCGGCTTCTGATGTAAATATAATGCAACTTCATGTTAAAGTTTGGTGCTATAAACCAGGTCTAATCCGCCATTTACTACATTTGAAAGTACCTGTACAAAGTCAGGAATATGACAGTTATTTGATGCATTTTGTCATTTGATAAGAAATTTTCCGTTTTGAATTTTTTCTTGGATTTCAGTATATTTGTGATATTAATTCTTACTGTCAAAAAATAGCCCATTTAGTATGATTACTTATTTTGTAGGAGACACGCCACCTTGTAGGTTATTAACATAGATACATAATTGCTCAATTGTCTGAAATAAGAAACTACAAAGATATTTTTATTACAATTATCATTTTCGATAAAATAACTATAATCATAATTCGTATAATCACGGTGGGTATGGTTGTCCTGCGAGAGAACGTACTGTGCTGGTGATTCGGTCCTGACGGGTGCTGGTGATCAATGAAAAAATGTAAACAAAGACGAAAATGATGATTTTTGACGTTTTCACTCATAAAAAATGGAAGAAAACAGTTGAGATTTTTCAATTTCGTTTCTTATGGGTTCATATATTAACCATTAAAAAAATGACCCTCTAAACTGTTTCAGTAAGCGTAACACAAAAATGCTCATTTTCAGAAAATCTCGAACTGAAAAATAAAAACGAAAATGCTCATAGAGTCCGCTTTCTATACCGCAATCCACACGACAAAACAATTTTGTAAAAAAACATTGCAATTTATCAAAATGTAGCATTTTCTCAATTTATTCATGTCCTGATACTGTGCTGGTGGGTCCTGTCATTGTGCTGGTGGGTCCTGATACGGTGCTGGTGATTTTGGATAAGAAGTTGGTCATATTTGAAACAAATGTTACAAAATCAATAAAATTAGCCAGATAATTGTTGCAAACAGGATCTATGACTCCTATTTTAGCTCTTGTGCATCCATTTGGCTGTTTAATATGTGTTTTCAAATGATCTGAACTTGTATTACATAATAACATAAAAGGGCAACATCTTTCGTCCAATTTCAGATAACAATATATAGTATCTAAAATAAGTTAAAAATTCCACAATACTATATAATTCATTTTATGTGTCAATTTGTTCGAAAAAAGTCGAAAAGAAGAGACTTTTTTTAATGTCATGATTATATGTCGCGTTCTAGATCTATGCTTAGCATTTATTTCAGATGACATGGACTGCTCACCCTGATGACCCTACTGCCTTTCATAACTTTATCCGTATACATATATTAATAGATAAACAAAAGGCTGCATGCAACACGTATTTTTGTATTTAAAATGATTCGTTGTAACGAGAATATTTGTGGTGAATGGAAACTGTGAGGTCACAATCTTAAATTGCTTATAAATGTTGCTGGAACCAGTTTCGTTATCTGATCTGAATTTTCTGAAATGTGCAAGGTAGATAGACAATTTGATTTTTTTGACTCGGTAATGAACCATTGAGTTGATCCTATGCTAAACATAACAAAAATCTCTATACAAAGGTCTGCGAATTTTCTACAAAAATAGTGATTTTATTTTCACTAAATTCTCTTTTTCTACTAAATACAATAATGAAATATAAATAATAATGATAAAAATTAAAAATGCAAGAAGTTTCCTCTTGATATATGTACAAAATTAGATCTATATTATTCATTTTCTGTGCTGTTTTGATACTATTGCAGTTTGCACATTTCGGAATTGACAGGCCACATGAGGGGTCATAAACCGTACACGAAAATATAAAATATTTGTGTAAGTACTTAATTTGCATCTTTGAACCCCCACCCCGGCTTGTTTTTTTAGTAGCCTGGGGTGTCTAAAAATGGTCGATTACAGACAGCCGAGTACGCATTTTACTTTCCAGGCGTGTTATTGTTGATTGTTAAAGTCCTGAAAACGGATAGATGGAAACAAAAATGTTTGATATATCTGGCTTTAGATTCAGGTTTTTTTTAATATAAATTATTAAAGGCTACATTTAATATAATAATTCTATGAATTCACAATAAAAAAAAAATGTAGAAAAAAAATGAATGAAGTGAAATATCTTAGTAAGGAGTCATTACTACAGAGATGGTGTGTTTGACACACAAAACTTAAAAGCTTAGTGGTATTACCAATATTAAATTAAAAGTGTATTTAGTTGCGTATTTTTTCCATTTACTCATTTTCAATTATAATCGAGACGCATTTTATTTTTATTCATGAAAAATATTTAAATATAGAAAAGAAGGACACATTGTTCACTTCCTCCCCCGTAATTCTTTATCAGAAAGGTTTATTTTGAAATAAAAAAAGCTAAGAAATCTTAATTTTAGTAGTGTTCTCTAGGTTATCTCGTCTTCATTCTCTGACATATTCTAGCCTGCCCTTTCATAAAATAGTGATTTTTTTAGTGTTCTATCGAACTTTCAAAAAAAAAATATACCTGATAACCGTTCAGACAAAAAAAAATTGTTGGAAAAATCTTACAGCAAGTGATTCTTATTAGCTATAAGATACATTTTTTCTTTTACAATACAACTTTTAAATCTTACCGGAAACTATTCCAAGCTTTCACTTTAACCTCGCTCTAACTTATCCCCATCCCCCCTCCAAACAAAAAACACCAAACAAACTCGCAATACTATTGTCATTCTTATAGTCAGCACTCAATTGTTCACAAACAAATGTGTTTTAAGCTGCTAAAGACATGATTCAAACGCTCAGAAAGTCCTTTGTTCTATATTTTTGCTCTCCATTTTTATGCAAAACCTTTTACATTTTTATTTAATGGGTTATTGTTGAAGGTCGTACGGTGGCGTATGGTTGTTAACACATACTTTCTTTGGTTTCTTATGGAAATTTGTCCATTGACAACAAACATACCACATCATCTACTTTATATAAGTATTGTATAAATTACAACGTATTTTGGTGATCTTGCAAAATGATCGTTATCCTGAAAATCGTAAACATATTTTCTTATCTTAAAAGGGGGCAAGAAGAGTTCCATTAACAGGCCAATAAATAAGAATACAGTTAGTTTAAAAAAAGTTATTTAAAAATAGGTGTATTTTTTCTCTCATAATAACAGTAAACAGATTCACAACAATGTCAATTTCAAGAAAGCAGACAACAGCTTATAAGTCAATAACAGTACAGCATCAATGATCTTGAATATATGCCACTTTTAACTAAAATATAAAAGCACAGAACCAGGACATAAGAGCACAGAACCAGGACCGTTTTTCTTATCACCAGCACAGCGTCAGGACAATTCCGTTTAACGAACTTGCACGACTTTTGCAATATAATATTGTTGTAACATACTTTGCATGGTACTTATGACACATCTGAGAAAAAATAAGCAACAAAACAGTCGTTTTATTGCCGTTCTGATACAATGTAAACAAACCCACCAGCACAGAATCAGGACCCACCAGCACCCGTCATGACCAAATCACCAGCACAGTACGTTCTCTCGCAGGACAACCATACCCACCGTGATAATGATTATACTAATATACGCAAACTTACTAAATTATAATTAGCATAATGATAAAATCGTCATACGTTTAAAAATATAACAATACAATCAATAAATTAATATTGATAATAATAATAATAATAATAATAATAATAATAATAATAATAATAATAATAATAATAATAATAATAATAATAATAATAATAATAATAATAATAATAATAATAATAATAATAATAAAATAATAATAATAATAATAATAATAGGAATATAAGCAATATAACCAACCAGTAATAATACAATTGGTATAAGCATAATGAAAAAAACACAGTAGGAGAAATACTAAATCAATGAAAACGCAATGCTGATTTCAGTATAACCACTTATATTATTAGTATACATAATAATGAAATCGGTATGAGCGTAATAAACAAATCAGCACCAAGATAAAACCAGTGAAGCATAATGATTAGACTGGTATAAAACTATTATTCTAACACGACGTCCTTCAAACGTTTTGAGTACACACCCGTAATTAAAAAGGAATATATTGTTTGGGCTGTGCCGATCATACTGCATGTAAAACCGAAAATCATCACAACAAGGAAACGTAAACAAACGATGCTATAATGTGGTATAAGCAAAGTTTAAAAAAAATATATATGACATATAAGTAAATTATTATTTAAATTCATCTTAAACTATCTTAATAAGTTTTAGTAAACAGTTTAAATCATGTCACTTACTCAGTTTGCTCCGTTCTTTTACGCCAATTTAAAAGTGCAATTAGTTATGGAACGTCAGATACTTGCTTCTACTAGGAGCGCTTCGATCCAAGAGAATTGTCGTATTTGTCCTATTTAAATCGAAGTAACTCAAGCTCCCAAGAATTATTTCTTAATTATAAAAATTTGTATCTTATGATGTCAAATCGTGTATTGTTTAACAAACATGGAACACATCAGAGTGTATTGCACAACATAGAAATAAACTACATTTTAAATATACTTTCAGCTACCCCACTTCCAGCGTCGGTAGGCTGTAATAGGCCATCATCATGTTCCCCACCTGGTGAAGTTTGTAGTTCGAGTGAAACCATTCCAAAAGCATGCCCAACAACAACTGCACCCCCATCGACTACAGCAGATCCAAAAACTACAAAGAGCCACTGTGGAAAGAAGCAGCACACTCGTTCAACAGCTCAGGCAACAACAAACGAATAAATAACCGTTGACTGTTTCACCTAACAATTTTGAATCTGAATTAAAAAGAATTCATACAGTATTCATTTTTTTATATGTCATGAAAACAAATATAGACTTGCATTTTTTTTAAACTGATGAATCTGATTTTTGTTATTGTTATGTATGCTCATTCTATAATGATATGAACATTAAAGTATGAGACAACATGTGAAAACATATAAATCAAACATAGGTACCAGCCTTCTAATTTGAAATTAACGACGGGCGTTTAATCTCCTTCTAAAGTCGATAAATCAATATTTGTCTGCAGACTTTGAAGGTTCGGTTTTATTATATAGGTTAGACAGTTTTTTTCTTTGAATTGTTGACACTAGTCATTTTTGGAGCACATTGTAGGCTTTTAGTCGGTGTTAGCCATCGCTGCGTGTTAAAGATCGTAGTTCAAATAAATTACCTGAGATCACCCCTAGTTTTTGGTGGGATTCGTGTTGTCTATTCTTTAGTTTTCTATGTTGTGTCATGTGTACTATTGTGTTTCTGCTTGTCAGTTTGTTTTAGATTTATGAGTTTGACTGTCCCTTTGGTATCTTTTGTCCCTCTTTCAAATAAAAGCTAGTCTTTTGTAGACGATCAAAAGTTTTTTTTGGGAAACATACATGTATGAGGATTTGTTTTCACAGTAGAGGACGAAAATAACAATAAGATGTTGTTATAGTTGCCAATGAGACCACTCTCGATCAATTACCCAATTCTTCACAGATCAAGGTCACCTACAGATCTCAAACAATGAACAAAACATATACCATATATTTGAATTCTTGTAACAACAATCAAGTACTCTTTTCTCCTTTTGTGACCTATGCAAACTTATCACAATGTTTGTGTTAATATGAACAATAGAGCGGATACCACATACGAAGAAAAATATGTTTATCTTTGATTTGAGGAGCACCTTGCTTCTTTTCCGGTATTCCGAGGACTTCGTATTCCTCAAAAATTAGTTTTCTTTAGTGAACTGTTGTATACCTTTTCTTGTTTTTTTGTCTGTTGCTGACATATGCGTGGATAATATCTAGTATCTTTGAATTCGTTTGTGTGCATCAATATAAAAGGTATTTGCATGGATCGATACTCACATCATTGCTGAGTTGCACGAATGTCAGTTTGTTTCATCGATCTTGCAATAATCCTAATTTTTTTTTATCGATTATTAAAAGTATTGCAGATATTTTTGTACAGACATTATTGTCAATACTTATCAATACAAATATCTATGGAATTGTCATAGAGGCAAGCATCGCTTAACATAGCATCGCTAAATTATAATATGTATGAATAAAAAACATAAGAAGTGAAAATCGTGATAATACAATGCTAAATGTGATTAAGGGCACACTCTGTATGAATATTTTTATACCAAAAAAAAAACACAAACAGCAGCCTATTCAACACTACAAATAGGTAACAAAAATAAGCTATTCAAATCCACAAAATAAGTTTGAATTTTCCATTGAGTTCAGTATTTTTGTGATTTTATTTCTTTTTGTCAATGTCATTTGGGATCATAGTTAAAAAGACTGATGAACAAATCTTTTAAATTATCTATCTGAGTGAACGCAATATATCGTCTCTAGGAGTTAATATAGCGGGTTCTTTAGCGTTTTAATTTAGGTTGATCACTAAAGTTCAGTTGGTTCCACATTTTGCTTATAAGCCTTACCACTGATTACCAACTGTTCTTTTTTAGCAACATTAGCCTTATCATTGTTAGTATATTCCCTTAAATTTTATGCATAACTAGTCCGACTCAAGTGCTTGCCTCATGGCGTGACATATACACACGTTTGTGAAGTAAAAGTAAATATATATTGACTGCGACTTAAATTCTCTCTTAGTATTTTTTGTACCTGTTATTCACCAATCATGCGCACATCGTTAACACTCTTTTGAACTTTCAAAGGACATTTCAAATAGTCAACAGTTAAGTAAGTTTGAAATTGCTGATTTTTAATGCTCGCTAACTGGTTCATCTTGTTCCGAACATGTAGCATTTATTTGATTTACTAAATACTTATTTCACGTTGATTTACAAGATTACTCCGTATGTCTTCCGAGATATATTTCGTTACTTGGAGTGTGCATATAAAAATCTTGATTTTCTTTTTTTAAATATAATTTTGTTGATTTTTAACTAAAGTTTTGATTGTCATTTTCATAACAGCCAGTTTTTGCCTTGTCCGATCAGCGACCTATATGAGCTCCTTTTGCATAGTATCCACCCCTCTGGACCTTAAATTTCAAGTTGATCAGAAGCTAAGTAAACATGTGATCAAACGTCTACATCTTCAAATTCGTCTCATATTCATGCTCATCTTACAAAAATTACTCAAATTTCGTTTTTTTGTTTGCATATGACAAAAAAAACCATCTGATTTAAAACATATCATGTAGATTCACGAGTTGACATGTCTTGTTACTGTGTTTTCCTCGAGTCACGAATATGAACTATATCAACCGAATCTTGCTTCTGGTTTTCAAAACCCATCTGCAGCTGGGAATTGAATGTTCACTATAGAAATAGTTGTTTTTTAAATGCTGAAACTAAGTTACATTGTACCCTTTTTACATAATAGTTTTTTTATCACAAGAAAAAACGATAACCGATGTTCAAATCGTAAAAATGCATTGCACAGATACAAATAAATTTAACACTAACACAAAGTACTGAAACCGCTTGTACTCGTACATGACTGTGACTCAGTACATTTGTACGTTAAACAGGGTAAACGTTTCCTTTTCACACACAGTTAAAACTTCACAATTCGTAAAGGAGACAATTGCTTAATTGTTAGATCAGACAAGCCTTCTGGTATCGACAGAAAGTACACCTCGAAAAAATCATCTTTAGGGTTTTAAGCTAAAGATGCATCGTAAAGGTGTGCGCTCAAATAAAAACAGTTTCAATATGACAAAGACAGGTTTTGTTTTGCAAAATTGTTTGGGTAATTCGACTCTATGTAGGGATGTATTGGATGGTTTAATGACATCTTTACATGTCCACTAAAGGGATGGATACAAATCGTTCCCGCTGCCCTCGTGAAATAGCATCAAAACTACACTTACGTGATTCTGATTTATCGTTATATAAAGAAATACGTATGAGGTCCACACTATGATCGTTGCTAGCCTTTTGTTTGTACCCTTCAATTTTTTGTTGATAGCATGGAAAAGGAGGGTTCTCCAGACATTGGCAGAATGTATGAAAGAACTAGTGTTTCGAGAATCCTTCTGTCAAGGATGATTGAAACTGTCTACTTAACCCAAGTTCTTGCCAAATTTTTCGTTTCGGGTGCTTTGCATCGAAAATGTGTTACCTTTCTATTTGCTAAAAATGTGTTGATACCACTGTTGGTGAACTGTAAGTCTCCAAATGAAACAAAAGATTAGATACTGGCGTGTTTTATAACATCTTTCTTAAGTTCTCAGTTATTGAAACAATAAATCAATTTAAAGAAACCAAAAGCTTCCAAATTCTTCAGGTAACCTACAATGAGTTTTACTGTTCATTTGTAGTAGCTTTTGTCATTCAAATTTGGAGGTATTCACGAATGTTTATATCTTTAACGTTAATGGTAAATCGGAGGGAGTGAGCCATATTTACAAAGCGTTCATGTCATCATTTAATGGTGAATAAATTGAGTGAAGATCTTGTAAATAACACAATTGAGAGCAGCAATAATTACCATTTAACACAAGCTTTCATACAACACCTCTTTGGAATTAGTTATCAAAGGTACCAGGATTATAATTTAGTACGCCAGACGCGCGTTTCGTCTACATAAGACTCATCAGTGACGCTCATATCGAATCAGTTATAAACCAAACAAATACAAAGTTGAAGAGCATTGAGGATCCAAAATTCCAAAAAGTTGTGCCAAATATGGCTTAATCTATGCCTGGGATAAGAAAATCCTTAGTTTTTCGAAAAATTCAAAGTTTTGTAAACAGGAAATTTATAAAAATGACCACATAATTGATATTCATGTCAACACCGAAGTGCTGACTACTGGGCTGGTGATACACTCGGGGACGAAACGTCCACCAGCAGAGGCATCGAGCCAGTGGTGTAAATAGTTATCAAAGGTACCAGGATTATAATTTAGTACGCCAGACGCGCGTTTCGTCTACATAAGACTCATCAGTGACGCTCATATCGAAGTAGTTATAAACCAAACAAATACAAAGTTGAAGAGCATTGAGGATCCAAAATTCCGAAAAGTTGTGCCAAATATGGCTAAGGTAATCTATGCCTGGGATAAGAAAATCCTTAGTTTTTCGAAAAATTCAAAGTTTTGTAAACAGGAAATTTATAAAAATGACCACATAATTGATATTCATGTCAACACCGAAGTGCTGACTACTGGACTGGTGATATATACCCTCGGGGACGAAACGTCCACCAGCAGAGGCATCGACCCAATGCTGTAAATAGTTATCAAAGGTACCAGGATTATAATTTAGTACGCCAGACGCGCGTTTCGTCTATATAAGACTCATCAGTGACGCTCATATCGAATTAGTTATAAACCAAACAAATACAAAGTTGAAGAGCATTGAGGATCCAAAATTCCAAAAAGTTGTGCCAAATATGGCTAAGGTAATCTATGCCTGGAAATGCGTTATCATTTAAAAAAAAACGCTTTAACTACAAAAGAGGGACCAAAGATACAAAATGGACAGTCAAACTCATAAATCTAAAACAAACGGACAACGCCATGACTAAGAATGAAAAAGACAAACAGACAAACAATAGTACACATGACACAACATAGAAAACTAAAGAATAAACAACACGAACCACACCAAAATTAGGGGTGATCTCATGTGCTCCGGAAGGGTATGTAGATCCTGCTCCACATGTGACACCCGTCCTGTTGCTGATGTGAAAAAAATCCGGTAAATAGTCTAATTCGGTAGGTCACATTCATGAAAGGGAAGGGGATTGTAGTTACGACGTCAGGAACATATCCGATATCATTTGTGAAACGGTTATTTCATAACAGTCAACCAACTCGTGATGGAGTCCGTAAAATTTACAAAGGGATGATTTCAACTTCAACATTTTTAATTGGTTATCAAAAGTACCAGGATTATAATTTTATACGCCAGACTTTAACTCTTGATTTAATAGCTTCCTTATGAGCAGCAACCCTCTCTAAAAAAATCATGATAGAAAATGCAAGCACGGGAATATCGCATCAATTGGGAGATATATACCCCGTATGCATGTGCTGCTGGAATGTTGCTACTTAGAAATGGAAAGTTCACAATTGGAAAGCTGAAATCATCTCTTTTGTCGTAAAGTTTTGTTTTCAACCGACCCTAATTGTCAATTTCTAGATGTAAGTCAAGATATGAAGCCAACCTAACTGTATCTGTAGTATCCTTTATCTCTAGTTCGATGGGATAGATGCGTTTCACATAGTCACCAAATTTTGAATTATTTAGTGAAAGAACATCATCTATATAGCGGAAAGTAGAGTTAAAGGATATTGCTAACTTCTAATCTTTTTTCCTGTTGAAAAACACGTCCTCCGAACCTAACAAATATGTTGTTAATAAACAAACCAAGTATCTTGATAATATCAGTTTCAGAGAATTTTTCAGAGTGATCCTTTACAAAGTAGGATTTATCCCTCCCTAAGAAAAGATATCTACGTTGGCCATTCTTTTTTATGAAGCAAAGCAATACCAACTCTTTCAATTTGTTTTTTTAGCTTGGAATGTGGAATACTTGTGTAAAGAGTAGAAAAGTTAAATGTTTTAATACTGTTACAAGATGAAAGAGAGTTAGATTGTATGTACTCTAAAAGATCTTTGGAAATTTTAAGTATCCACATCTGATTCACGCCACCTCTAGAAGAGGCAGTTTCACAATAACTTTGAAGCCCGTCTTTTATTGATGATAAAATAGATGTTTATAATTTGGAAAGATGTTTCGTGGAGTACTTGGAAGACCCATCAATATACTGTTGCTTGTCAACTCCATGGAAGTTTCAGTTAAAATATGTATTCTACTCTTCACTTACAAATGTATGATGGAGTACAGGAAACTAGATCCGGAACGGAAACGATCACTGTAGGTTGCGCTTTGTAAATATAGCTGTTTCTCAACCACGGCTCTTTTGGGAGATATATGATTTTCAAAGATATGCTAAACTGTTAATGTACTGGTTCACAGGTATGATCTCTGTTTTTCATCTGGTAGATACATAACTTAGGAATGTTACCAGTATAGAAAAACAGGGAAGCTCCTTAAATTTATTTCTTAGAAAGTGCAATAGTGGAGGTAGGGATAGTTTGGTCTTTTAGTATAAGGTTTAAATTTTAGAAGTTCAGGTCATATACATGTTGAAAATATGCCGCACAGACCTATATTTAGACTTTTGAATACATTAGAAGTGCATATCAACTTTCCGTTTTTTGAATATAATTTGTCACGATACTACATAGTAAAAGTGGCACAGATTTAGCCACAAATGATTTTCCTATGGGAAATTGCATTGTCTATAATTTCAGAACTGCAACCTGTACTGTAGTCTGGCTTCTGGCACTGTCATGGGAAATACCATGCAAAAAAGATGCTTCAAAATGATTCTTTGGCTGACATCATAGTTTAAATTTGTATGAAAAAAAAATTCAACATATCTAAAAAAAAAAAAAAAAAAAAAGAGAAAAAAAAAGGGACGAAAGATAGCAGAGGGACAGTCAAACTCATAAATCGAAAATAAACTGACAAGCTCAACTTGCTACTGGGAATTCGTATAATACTTAATAAAAGTTCCTCTGCCACGTTCTTGTTTATAAGATTCAACAATATGTTTTTTAAAGTATCGTCAACCAGTAGAGGGGGAATTTTGATACTTTTATACTGGAAAAACATTCTCATTTAAGATTTATTATAAGTCAATAACCTTTTAAATATGCTAAGATGGCTCTGTTTTAGTCCTTGGTCGGGTAGTTGTCTCTTTGACACCTTTTCCGTTTCTAGTCTTAATTTTACATGACAATAACTTATTTCAAATATGTGCTGATGTAATCCATGAATGATACAAATACAAATACTGAAACAAATTAATTTCAAATCTTTAATTCAGTTTAGTTATTACAGATTTAGCGTTATGACACGTATGAGCTAGGGGCTTGCTCATAGCCATAAGGTCATCATGTGAGATAGTAGTGTGGGTGGTTGTTGTATCATCAACTAGTCTTATCATTTCCATCTGGAAGAAAAGCGATATGGGTATAAGCAATTATTGCCAGATTTTAAATGCTTATTGTTATCAATTTATCTGCTGTTTCTTGATAAATTAAATATTTGAATTTGATTTTAGATTTTTACATGACATAACTGTCTTTTGTTTTTCTTGTGTCGTTAGCTTACTTGTTACATGACCTATAACCATTTATTATACTTATCAATGTACTGTTTCACGTAAAATGAATTAATACATGTCAACATCAACTTAGCTAGATTTTTTTTGTACGATTTAGTGTTTATGCCTACTTATATGTTAAACATAAATGAAATAAACAAAATAGTAATGTACATAATTTCACGCAATCTAAAGGTAGATCACACTCTTTGTCTAAATAATACCGCGTGTAAATATTTAGATTGTGTATAAGTTCATTTTTTTTTACAAACACACCACATGTGCGTTAAATTTGAACTATTTCAAACATAACAAACACATAATAACGGGTGAACACAAAAGCAAAATGATTTAAAAAAATGATATATCGACATATATTTGCACATAAGGTTGAAAGGCTTTAGATATTATTGTGTATACCTTTTAAATGATGTATTTATATATCAAATGGTTTCATTGAATACAAAGGTATCACATGTCGAGATTCATTTCAAATTTCGAAGAACAACTATCAAACAAAATGTGTAAGGGTTCCGCTGAACCCAGTGTCTCGCCTACTTTTGCCGTTCATCGCAGGCTGAACAAATTGAGGAAACAAATCAATAGAAATATTCCTCTTGATACTATCTTATGATTGTAAGAAGCTTCTGTCCAAGTTTGGTAAAAATCTAGGATAGTTAATGAATCTAATAAATGTTTTGAAAACTTTAACTGCAGACTATGTAATGTTAACTGGAAGAAAATCTAAGTCCATTAAAAGTAAAATATAGAAAAAATGGAGTTATCTTTTTACAAAATTTACTTCTGGATACCATCTTATGATCATAAACAAGCTTCTGTCCAAGTGTGGTACAAACCCAGGATAGTTTAAGAAAGTTAATAAAATTCTAAAAACTTTAACCACAGAGTGAATTTTATGTTTCTCCCAGAAAACAATAAGTCCATTTATAAGTAAAATACCTAAAAATGGATTTTTTTTTACAAAATTTACTTCTGGATACTATCTAATGAACATAAACAAGCTTTTGTCCAAGTTTGGTAGAAATCCAGTATAATTTAAGAAAGTTGTTTTATTTTCAAAAACTTTATCCACAGAGTGAATATGTGTGGACGCCGCCGACGACGACACCGACGACGACGGAATGTATGATCGCTAAGTCTCGCTTTTTCGACTTAAGTCGAAGGCTCGACAAAAACCAATGCCGTTTATAAATATATATATATAATGATAGTAGGCCAAGAACGCATCAGCAGTAAGAGACCAAGAGATAATATACAAAAGTCTAATCCTCGACCCGTATGTGCAGACTATTTGTTTAAATGTGTTTAATGAATTAGTTTTAAAACTGAATAATACCTCCATGGTATGAAGTCCATGTGCGGTGTGTACTTCCGTCAACTGGGACCCTGTTGCTGTATACAGGTAGCACATATGAGGAGCAACCATCATCAGCGTCATCTGAAAAAAAATCAGTTTTTGAATTACTTAAATCTGATGTTTCCGAGCTTCATTTACACGGATCTGAAAAAAACATCAGGTAATTGTAATTCCTGTTTATGCTCGATTTAAAAATTCGGTCTTAATTTGTGTATCATTACGACAAAACAAAAGAAGACCGAAAGATATTAAATGCCAAATTAAGATTGAGAGATGACTTTTAACTAAACTTTACTGTTTAATTCTATTATATATATTTGATGAAGTGGTAATATCTTATGAATGACTGACCGTTCATGTATAATTGAGAACAAAATATATATACAGAAAAATATTTCAGATGCCGTGCATATTTTCATCGATCTATTCTACATTTTCAGCTATTGTCGTGCCATTCGGCAATCCTCGGTAGAATCCGCTACTCTCCAGAGGGTACGGAATCGGCCGAGTTAAGACGAATGTTGTCGTGCATGTACTCGAATGATTTGATAAATTCTTCAATATTATCTGCCACGCAACATTACTACGTAGATTATAAACTGATAAGGGCGGTTTAAACTAGATCTCTAATTCTTAACAACATATGTGTAAGTGATTTTAAAGAACGTGAAAGCATACATACTTATTGTCTGATAAGTAATGAATGGCCCTGATATCACTGTTTGGTGTTGCACTATTGGATTATATCTAAAAATGCCTATGACGATTTTCATAACCAAAATTTCATGACTAAAATTTCATACAAATTATAAAACAATGTGAGGTGACTTGACATAACATTACCGAATGAGGATCATATTTGAATTGAAGGGATTCGTGTTCCACAGGTTCGTGTGTTGGTCCTGTATGGTGCCCATGATGTCCATGGTGTTTGGTTGTCATGGCAAAAGCCTGAAATAAATTTGAAAAATACCGATTTTACCTTGCGTTTTTTTCCTATTACAAGTATTTGAAAAGTCTGAATTGTGAAAAGATCAACATTTATTATAGTAAATTATAATCTTTGTCGAATTTAGTTTGGTCTTTTTAATGTGACTAGTGGAATTACAGAAATAAATAATACATGTCATCATTAAATCATTTTAGTTCAATATTACTATATTAAAACAAATCCATGAATAACAATACATTTGGCCAGGTTTAAATAGTTTTACAGATCAGCTTGTTAAGAAAATGTCTGTACCAAGTAAGGAATGTGACAGCTGTTTTCCATTCGTTTGATGTGTTTGAGCTTTTGAATTTTCCTTTTGATTAGAGACTTTCCGTTTTGAATTTTCTCGAAGTTAATTAGTAATTTTGTGATTTTAATTTTTATTACAGTATGAATTAAATTTTGACAAGAGTAAAATCAATACTATTTATAAAAATAATTAATAAAAAAAAATTAATCATAATATTAACAATCATCATAAAAATTATAATATCAACAATGAGATAAATAAATAAATTTATAAACATTAATAGTAATTTAATATAGATATGAAATAATACAAGTGGTCACGTGATGTCATATACTATAGATATGAATAATATCAGTGGTCACGTGATACACGTCACGGTAAATATGTTGTTCTTCCTTTCGTTCTTTTGTGTGATTAACTGATGCAAAGAAAACACTTCGAACACGTATAGTAAAATACGTCTCAAATGTACTTACGATCAACGAAACGAAAACGAGATTCTAAACGCATATGCAATAAAATTTAAATAAACAGCCACCAAAGGTCTTTTGAAACGTGTTGTAAATCACAGATAATTTAGAAGATGTAAAAAGATGTGGTATGATTGCCAATGAGATACCTCTCCAAAAGAGACGGAATGACACAGAAATAAACATCTATAGGTCACTGTACGGACTTCAACAATGTGCAAAGCCCATACCGCAAAGTCAGCTGTCAAAGGCCTCGAAGAAATGACAATGTAAAAAAAATCAAACGATAAAAAGCCACATTATCAAAAAAAAATCCTGAAGGAATCAGATAGTTACCACTTAAAAGAATCAAAATAAAAACTGTACTTGCAGGGAAATTATGAATATCTTATTTACCTGAACCAAGAACAAAGACAGAACTACTGCTACGTTCATTTTGCTGAAAATCTGATACCTCCGTAAAGACTTGGTGACAAATGTGAGAACTGAACAGATCAACTGCTTTTTATATCAAATTAGTGAGGTCCTTTACAGGTAAGTTTAAATAGTATATCAACTTGGTTAGGCCGTATAAAGGTAAGTTCAAGTTTCAGAATCATTTCGTTTAAGAATTTTGAGATTAATGATTGTAGTGATATCTTTTTTCAATTATGACAATCTAAAAAACAATACATTCGGTGTACGTCTGTAAGACAGCAATCTTAAACTTTATTTTAAAAATTGAATTATGGTATGCATTAAAATTTTGATTTCATCATTTCAAACAATTCTATCAAAATGTCAAAAGATTTATTTCAAACAAAATAGTTACTTTCAACTTTTATTCAAATCAAAATCAAATAATTATGCGATTGTCGTAGAAACTTAACAGTTTGTAAACAACATATATTAACACAATAAACACATTTTCCTACATATCAAACATACACAATAAAACAGCATCACACATTTATAACAACTAACAAGCTGTTTATTGCAAATTAGAATAAAAGGTAATTCAAAACAGTAATAGATCACAACTCCAAAATGTTATGTGGTTTTTCAAATATTGTCATATCGGTGTTCTTCCTACCGACAGCAAAAATTTTGCTAGGATGGGGCGTTTATTTGGCAAATGAAATCCAAGTTAGTCACATCCGGCCAAAAAGGGGCGTACAATTCAAAACATTTTGTAGAAAGAGTAGACGATCATTGTACACTGGAGAACTGTTGCAACAATTATTTGAAGGGTACTCTTGTGACATTTTGCACGGCAAAAATTCTCCTTCAGATTTCTGCCGTCCAACCTTGTTGGCCGCACTACTTTATTATTTCTGCCACCCTAAAGACGCCACTAAGGCAACACTCAAACTATATATTATAGTTGATCCATTGTGATAAAAAAGTACAGAAAATAAAAAGGAAAATAACAAAAATACTGAACTTCAAGGTAAATTTAAAACGGAAAACCGTGTATAAAATGGCAAAAGCACAAGCTTGAATACATCTAACAAATGAAAAAGAAAAACAAGCTGTTCTATTCCTGAATTTGCGCAGGTATTACCTAATGTCGAAAATGTTAGATTAAACTTTGTTCTATAAATAGCTAAACCTGTGCTTTCAGAAAAATATTGTTTACCATACAGAATGTTAATGCATGTGTTTGCACTATACAATGTTAGATGATAATAGTGGCATAGAGTTTAAACATACTTTCATATTGTACAATCTTTATGTAATTGTTTATTATTCTGTTCACTTTTCGATTTTTCGTACGATTTTTATTTTGTGTTCACCATGGTGATGGAGTTAATGAAGAACTAATCAGTTGAGATTATGATCCCATTGATATCGTTCACCTCTTTTTCAAACTGATTTTGGTTGTTTGAATAACTAAATATGAATTTTCTTAAGCACACTGCACTTTAATGTTGAACAAAGAAATGAAAACCGAGTAATAATATGTGTTGCTAAGGAGGGGTAAGTTTAGGTACGCTGTGTTTTCAATAAAGTTAAATTCCACATATTATTGATTGATTAGTTGATTTTTTCGCCATCTTCAACACTGTTGCACTATTTCGTGGTGGTTTGGAAGAGGAAACTAGAGTACCGAGAGAGAACGAGTGAACTTTGGTAGGTCATCTGACAATTTTATCCAATAAAGATTTGAGTTGAATTATCATTCTAGTGTTGATAGAAAAAAGTAAAATCACAAAAATACTGAACTCAGAGGAAAATCAATACGGAAGGTCCATAATCACATGGCAAAATCAAATAACAAAACGCATCAAAAACGAATAGTGACACGGTAGTTCGACTACTGAGACCACTAAACCTAGTGAAATATCGTAATGATGTTTTTTGTAAATGAACTCCAAAACATATTTAAAAGAGTTCAATAAAAACTGACAAAATTGAACCCTCTCAATCAACGAAATAAGTAAAATATAACTGCTAGCCTAGAAAACTGACAGGCATTCTGAAGAAAAAGATGGATTAAACTTGTTTTATAAGTCAAAACATCCCACTTGTAAGACAGTTTAATAATCATAAAACTTGTTGTTTATCAATTACCAAGACGTGCATTAGAATGTATTACATAAGAACACTATACCACGATAACATGTATATATAGAGCCGAATACGTATCTTGTCTAGTTTATTCCAGTTTAATATGGTTACAGTTTGCAGATAAGACTTTCACCCTGAAGACATGAAATGAAGTTTGACCGATATAATGTGTGTCTGAAGTCAATTTAACTGTATGTCCACTCTTTTAATGAGTGACGTTAGCATTTCATTTTTATTTTCTAAGCTATTTTTTTATGTTTTTTCCAATATATATTAACATGATAACGGTTGTCATTTGTTTGTTTCATAATTATTATAAATTTCCCGATTTTGTACACGAGTGAACGTTCACTGGGGTAAAGCTGATGACCGTAACTGCATTCAAGGTCATCCCAAGATGTCGGACGAAAAATTAGGTCAGTATTTGTATTGTCTGTTATGGTGTTTCTACATCATTTTCTTTACAAAGCATACATTGGTACGATGTAAATTCATAAAAGATTCACACGGAAGTCACAAATCTCTACCGAGGAACGTGTATAGAACGGGAAATTGGATTTGAAAAATTCGCTGAGATGACCGTAAATCATCTTTAAAATATTTTCAAGATGACCGTAACATATAATAAGGATGACTTTGCTTGGTAAAATGATGACCGTAATTTCGAAAGGATGACCGTAATTTATAAAGGATGACCGTAACTTTTATAGTATAACCGTCATTTCTAAGAAATATCCGTATTTGTATTACCTTTTTTGTATCAAATAATTAATCGTGTTGGTGTAAGACGTATTTATAAGACAACATTATCATAAAGGTAGACAAAAATAAGACGTGCTTAAAATACATGGTTCGTCATGTGTAGCATCCAACTAAAAGCCAAAGGATTTTTTTATTTCTGAGATTCCTATTAATTTTATATAATAAAAACAGCTTTTTAAAAATGCCAAAAAGGCAATGGATGTACAGCCATTTATATTATATCGTTTCAACTACCATTGCAGATGGGTTTTTTTTAATTTCAGATACGTACATGTGTTATCAATTTTCCACTTGCAAGTTCACCTCATCTAATGTAGACAACATTTTAATACACACTATAGACAATCATGTTGGTCCACAAACATTTAGATTTAGGGAGAAAGTTTTGGATGAAAACACTGGTCATACTGCATATCGGTCCGTACATTTCGGAGTTGAAGTCACAAAACTTAAAATGATGTTAAGAAAAGGTTATAAGTCAAATATAAATTAAGAAGAACATGTTTTTAAAATACTCCGACCAAACTAGTAAAGGTGAGCTCCAGCAAAATAGATCCTAAAATAGTCTTGTATAAATAGCGAATTTCAAAGGGGAGCCTTGTAAATTGTATAAACAGCAAACAGAATTTTTTTTTTTTTATATATCAAGACAAATCAAGATTTTATGCTTTTCCTCTGGAACCATACACATGGGCTCAATTACCGGATATTCATAATAGTTAAGGTTCATCTGAATGAATTGAAAAATATGGCCGTTTTTACACACACATATCTATTAAGAGACCAAACTGATACATCTAGGAAAGTATTAAGGATTATAGATATAGGAAGATGTGGTATCCGTGTGTTGCTTCAATGCTAAACAAATGGAAATTTTATAGAAAATCCACAGCCTTTATTCTTGTTCTATCATATTTGGCAATTTGATGACCGATAGATATAAGATTATTGCATGCAGTGCTAGCATTGATTTCCTTAAAACAAGTTTATTAATGTAGTTATTGGTTAGAATAAATAAAAATATGGACCAAGTCAAGTACACCTTTTAGGGTGCGCTCGACTTCAGCTACTCTGCACGAGGTATCATGAAATTTACAGGTTGAGTAGAACTAAGTAAAAAATAAACACTAGTACATCATAGCAAAGCAAGTGAGTAATCTATGTTTCAAATTTTATAACAAAAATCGCTTTATTAAAGGCTGTGGATTTTCTATAAAAATCTTGGTTTATTTGCCACAAAGTACTCTTTTTCTATTAAATGCTAGGCAACAGTAAATAATAATGCTTTGCATCAAGTTTTCCCCTAGTATATGTTTAAAATGGACTGTATCTATTATTCATTATATCTGTAGTTTGATACAATTGATGTTTAAAAAAATCGTACAAAAATGGCTATAGAAGAGTACATAAACCTTAAAGCATGACAGGACCTTTAGATATGTAAAAGGTTATTTAAAGTCTATGTTTGAGAAAAAAACTAACTAAACTGGTTTTTGAGTTGCATTTTTTTTAAATATGCAGAAGATAGCAAAATAAACAGACATACGATATAAAAAAGAAGATTTGGTATGATTGCCAATGAGACAACTATCCACTAAAGTCCAAAATGACACATACATTAACAATTATAGGTCATATCTGAGTTTCATTTGATACGGTCCACTCAGTTACATGTTGTAGTTAAAATCACCTATTGTTTGCAGGTGTCTATTGTCCATCTATTTTCCATTTAAATCAAAACTACTCACAACATCGATTATACTATTTACTATCATTTTCATATAAACTGAAAATACGCCAAATAGTTAAAAAGAACTAACCGAGCCCCTATTGCGATAAACTCAACAAAAAACAATGCATACACATATGGATATTTCTTTCAATTGACGGTAATCCTTTTAAATTTAGTCATTCTTTTTAAATTACGGTCATCCTTAACAATTTACGGTCATCTTTTAACCAATTACGGTCAGCCTTGTTATGAATCGCTAATCCTGTTACGGTCATCTCGATTACGATTTACGGTCATCTTAGCGAATTTTTCAAATCCAAATTCCCGTTTTATACACGTTCCTCGGTAGAGATTTGTGACTTCCGTGTGAATCTGTTATAAATTTTCATCGTATCAAAGTATGCTTTGTTAAGAAAATGATGTAGAAACATTTTAACAGATAATAAAAATACTGACCTAATTATTCATCCGACATCTTGGGATGACCGTGAATGCAGTTACGGTCATCAGCTTTACCCCAGTGAACGTTCGTTTTTGTTTACTTTTGGCGAAGTCATATGTTATCAATCTATTCATTACATTGTTCTATGACCTCCCCAACAAATACGTCATAGTAACCCTCATTTCATAAATACAATGTATGAATATCAGGATGTAAATTATAGAACAGAAAATATGGCTTTAATGCTGTTAAAACTTTAGAAATAAAGAATATTGGCGAGCTGACGAAATGGCATATAAAGAAATAAAGACACCGGTCTTTATCTACAATTATGTTTGGAACGATTTTGTAGTTATCATTTACATATAGTTATTTTGTTTTGTTTGATTTCAAGCGAGATTAAGAATATTCAGTCTTGTAATCCTAAGTTGGTCATACTACTAATCCATTGACTTTGAAAATATTGCATATTTTGCAAAAAAAATCTGAAAATAAGGTCGGTTAAATGATATCCCTAGTGGCATATATATATATATATTTCTCTAATTCTCTGGAAATTTATCCCTTTCCGAACCCATTGTATAAAAAAATTTAATCAACGTGTGGTTGCTGGTGATCTCAAAAGATCATTGGATGATTTTAAGGGTCATGACCTTTTTAGCTAACTGGAAGAATCAAAATATGATAACAGGTGTTAATGAAATTGACAACTTCGTGCTATGTGAAAGGCACTCGAAGGGGATTTTCGGTTAACAAAAAAAGAAAATGTCTTTTAAATCATTAGAGAAACATATTCTTACATAGTTACTCGTGGATTATCGGATTTATCCAATCTCGATAGTTAAATTATAAAAATATTGTAAGAATCTATATATATATATCAATAAAATTTTGTTTGCAATTAAATTCTTTTCAACAAATTATATTTGCTATCGACATTCAAAAGCCATGGAATATTGTTGTTTGCATAGTTCATATGTAAATGGGTTGATATTTAAAATTAAAATTGGGCATTCTGTTATCAAAATTTTCGAACAGGCGAAATACATTATACATGTAGTACGTATGTGTTAACAGTTTGTTAACCTTTCTTATTCGGATCCTTTGTAAGTATCTTAAGCCCGAGTCACACTGTCTTTTACTACGTTATGAAAGCGTTGCGAAACGGGAATATACGTAACAAAGCATATCGAAACGTAGTGATCCTTTGTTCAAAAATGAACATTCACCGTATGTTTAGAAAATTCAACAACAAACTTTGCGAAAATTGAAACCTAGTAAACACGTAACAAAGCCTATTGGAACGTAACATAGCTTGCTTACTACGTATCAAAACATTTCAATTCGTGGTGGTAACGTGGGTCTACACCTCTTAATACGTAGCTAAACGTAAAAAGAATGTAACACACACCTAGTAACCATAGTTTTCAAAACAACGGGACATTTTTATTCAAAACGTAGTTGACACATAGCATTTTAAAACGGAATAAAACGTGACAGTTTGACTGGGGCTTATTATTTCATTATTCATACTTCATGTTTTAGGAGGATTCCAAATAGAAGGCGATGCATAACCGAAGTGTATGTAAGCACTGGTTTGTAAAATGTTGTTTCATTTTGAATTGCATGGCATTAAGCAATAAAACATATTTATACAATACAATGTTTTTTGATTTTGAGGAATGCGTCAATGTTTCATCACTGTATATTATATAGTAAAATTCATACGCCATGCATAATTATTGTGGGTTATTATACTATAAATTAAACAAATCATTTTATTGATGTAAAATCCAAATATTCGATTGTAACCATGAAAAACATAACAATAACTTTAGCAAATATTTAGATTTTTGGAGGAGGTAATTCTTTTGCAAATTTGAAAGTACAAGTACAATATTCATAACGAAATTGATGATAAATTTGTTCTCTAGTCAAGTATGGTTATATACATACAAGTCATTTTGTAATTTGAATATCTGAGTGTTTATCATATACTTTCCTATACTTTCCAGATCAACACAAATGGTCCTATACTTTCCAGATCAACACAAATGGTCCTATACTTTCCAGATCAACACAAATGGTCCTATACTTTCCAGATCAACACAAATGGTCCTATACTTTCCAGATCAACACAAATGGTCCTATACTTTCCAGATCAACACAAATGGTCCTATACTTTCCAGATTAACACAAATGGTCCTAAACTTTCCAGATCAACACAAATGGTCCTATACTTTCCAGATTAACACAAATGGTCCTATACTTTCCAGATCAACACAAATGGTCCTATACTTTCCAGATTAACACAAATGGTCCTATACTTTCCAGATCAACACAAATGGTCCTATACTTTCCAGATCAACACAAATGGTCCTATACTTTCCAGATCAACACAAATGGTCCTATACTTTCCAGATTAACACAAATGGTCCTATACTTTCCAGATTAACACAAATGGTCCTATACTTTCCAGATTAACACAAATGGTCCTAAACTTTCCAGATCAACACAAATGGTCCTATACTTTCCAGATTAACACAAATGGTCCTATACTTTCCAGATCAACACAAATGGTCCTATACCTTCCAGATCAACACAAATGGTTAAGCTCAGCCACTTATAAAAAAAAAATGAAACATGTCCAATATAACTACACTGAGATTCTCTTTTAAAAACAATTTGTGTGCTCCTCAATATGAGGCGCATTAGTGATATTGTCCCATCTAAGACATAATCGAATAAATGAGAACGACTTGAACCAAAAAATTCTCTTTGAATTATGATAAAAAGTAAAGGGCTTTGAATTAAGTGTCATCAAGGTTGCATCTTTTCAGCTAAAATTGGAATGCAGATAATTAGTTTTTACATTTCAGTGTGTATATTAAATTTTTCTACCTGATAAATAAATTAATAACTTGGATGCACTCAAATTACTTGATAAATTACAAACTCACTTAACCAAGATAGCACATATATACACGACGCAGCATGATCTGTACAATTTTCTTATATTGTATTTAAATCCGATTTCACCTGGGTAGACCCACGTTCGATGAAGTTAGTATGTGTAGCGAATACTTAATACATTCCAATACTCCATACCAGGGATGATCTGAGCTTATACTCCAATTGTATCGTTATACTTCATAATATCTATTTCTGAAACCATTTTAAGTTGAATAGATCTAGATATTTTTATAGAAACAAAGAATTTTACCCACAGGGTGTGAGAGTGGTTTCGGGAAATCACTGCTCTTACATCCCTAAAACACAGTCAAATAGTCTTCATAACAAAAGAAATGTATTGCATGAACATAATGTATTCCCAATAGTATTTACCACATGCTGTGTCACGACACATTAAATAGCTTTTAAGGAAATATTAATAGCTAAAAAATATTCAGCATCTTTTCCTGATAAAAAAAAACCTACAAACATTTAAATACTCCTTTTTTATTTGCTTGAAGCTATAATTTAAATTCCTTATTTCCCTTATTTCAATGTCTTAAAGAATATAGTTATACAGAATCTTTACGTTTAT
The DNA here is from genome assembly GCF_036588685.1 of Mytilus trossulus. NCBI lineage: Eukaryota > Metazoa > Mollusca > Bivalvia > Mytilida > Mytilidae > Mytilus > Mytilus trossulus. Next base: position 29,661,975 of record NC_086382.1, read on the forward strand.
CAAACAATAAAAACATATAGTTTTCATTTGAATCTAAATTATAAAACAACTATCACTGTTTGGATTGTTAAATACTAACTATAGCATCCTATATATAGATATGTTAAAACTTACAACTTTTAAAATTTAAAAGGGCAAATTTTCAACGAATTGAATTTTAAAATGACCCTTACATTCCATGTTAGCAGAATAAAATCATTGACGCGTCTATATAGAAATAACATAATGACATGACAAGATACAAAGAAGATTGTAAAAATATTTGTCTTCTATAATAATAGTTATCAAAGGAACCAGGATAACAATTTAGTACGCCAGACGCGTCTTTCGTCTACATTAGACTCATCAGTGACGCTCATATCGAAATATTAAATTGAGAATTAGGAAATGTGTTGAAGAGGAATCTTCCCGACCAAAGAGCAGAAAATAGCCGAAGACCATCAATGGATCTTCAACACAGCGAAAATAATGCGTCATCCGGAAGAGTGCTTCAGCTGGCTATTAAACAACAATGTGAACTAGTTATTTACTATGACTTAGTACTATGATAACTATTTCTTTCACAAAGCACTGGCATATTACTTTTATACTTAAATCACGATTACATTTTACAAACACCGAATAACAGCTGCAAGCTCATTATTATCGCATGCGTTGTGACATTTGTGCTGCATACTCAGGTAATATTGGTACATTGCTGCTTATTTAAGAAAACTTTTTAGTTTTATATTAAAATAGTATTATGTGTTCTGGATTCTGGTTCTGAGATGACTGATATTGTAAAAATTTGACGTGAATGTGTTGAAAAGAGAAATAGGAAGCTTTATGTTTGTGTTTTCTAATCTCTTGTGTATGAGGTTTTATTAAATCAAAACTATTTAACTCACCTCGATGTGTAGTCTTAATATAGAAACTTAAAACTATATCCTCCATTTGTTATGTGTATTACGTATCGATTTACACGTACAATAACATATTTGTGCAGAATAGCTATATGTGTACGTACAATTTGAAACTAGAAAAGCGTTTACTATTTCATAGCTTCCAGTTACATGTATGTTCTCCAAAATATCTTTGGGCCTTTTTTTAGTATCCACATCCGATCACGCCACCTTAGAATAGACAGTTTCACAATAACAATAAATCTTGGATTTGATTGCTGATAAAATTGATGTTTATAATTTAGAAAGGTTTCATTGAGCACTTGAAAGACTCATTAATATACCGATGTTTGAAAGAACACTTGTGTAGTTTAAGTAGAAAATAAAGAGAAGGGAGAACCAATTCTTCATATTTGGTTGAAATTCCAAAGTCAAATAGAAAAGACCTATGATTAGGATTTTCTTTTTAAGGAAGTGTATGTGGGGTATATGCAGAGTTTTAAGAGAAATGTCAACACCTAACCCATTTATCAAGCAATTTAAATGTAATGTTAAGATACAGTCAAATTTACTTATTTCCTTGTTATTATATGATAGTATCGTAAGCTCAAGTGGCTAAAAATATAAAAATTAAATTCTACATGTTCTAGAGGAATTACCATTCGAAGTTGTTGATATACGTTACTCGTGAATACTTTAAACATTCGTTTAAAAAAAGCAATATATTTAAACGTAAACAATTGGTTTATGTAAACAATGGTAAAGGCAGCAAACAAGTGATTAACATTTAGTTTTGAGAACTCTTAGGTGATTAACTATAGCTTAATGTGTAGGCTAAAGATGCAGGTCAATATATAGAACACTAATTTTAGATGAATTCATTATATTTTAATTCAATTTAAATGTTGTTGTTCCATTTTTGTTGCATAGATGCGCAAATGTTTTACTGGCGGCCATTACGGCATCCTGTGACATGGTAATAAATGTTCTTGATGTATCATATATATATGCATCTATGATAGTGATGATCGATTTCTGAAATAAAAATAAAGTATTCAGGGTTACCATCACGTCAGATGATTCGATGAATCAGTGTTATATTGTCTATTGATATATATTTACAATCCTACGTATGTATATAACAACTATTTAACAAAAAAAGATGTTCGACTACCAAAACTATATATTTTTCGGGTGTTCGCGGGATGCCCGTGATAAGATCTTATTACCTTCAAGGCTCGTCTTTATTCAAATAATTATAAAGTAAACATTTATTAGTTAGTTTTTATTATATTTTGTCGCTTTACGTGAACATAAACCTTTTTCTTTAAACTGACACATTTTACACTTTTTTGTGAAAGAAAATCTGAAATCAATAATTTATAATCAGCAGAATCCTTGTGTAAATGGCACATTGAAAAGATAAAGTTGTTTCGCTTTTTCAAGGGGGATAATGATTTGACAACTAGATTAACTACTGTCGGGGACTAGGCAATGTCAGTGTCTGAATGTCCAACGATAGATTTGATTTCTACGTCTGTAAAATGACTTCTTTGTAAAAGGACTTTCTTATTTCAATATAAAAACTGGGGATCACACCCCTTGTATTTTCCCTAAAAAACATCAAAACTAACACAATCACTGTTATGTTATCAATTACTAGCGAATTATAAAATGTAATCATGATGTTATTGGTCGATTTCTTCTTGAAGGGTAAAAAAAAAAGCTCACATTGTTCACAACGTCCTAGATTTGTATGTAGAAACTATTGCAGAATTTTCTGTTTTTATCAGTACCAGTGAAAGGTTTCAATGTAGCTAGCTAAAAAACCAGGTTCAATCCACCATTTTCTTCATAAAAAAGGGCTGAACCATGTCAGGAATAGGACAGTTGTCAATACATTTAATGTGTTTGAGCTATAGATTTTGCCACTATATTGGAGACTTATCTCTGGGAATTTCCTCGGAGGTTAGTTTTTTGTGATTTAACTTTTTGCATGATATTGACTATACGGTATGGACTTTGCTCATTGTTGAAGGCCGTATGGTGATCTATAAGTTTTAATTTCTGTGTCATGTTGGTCTCTGGTGGAGAGTTGTCTCATTGGCAATCATACCGCATCTTTTTTTATATTTTATTCTAATTTGAACACTAGTAGCACGATTTCAGTCTGAAACGGTCATTTTGGTCTGATCACATCTTGATTGACTGGATTTACCGCTAGAGGAAATCGTCGAGACTTTTTAGACCGTTTAAGACTCCGTTACGATCGATAGTCACATCAGGTAAATCAGTCCGTTAAGGCATGTCAAGATTATCAAGACTGAATCTCCTAGCGAGCTGTTAAGATCCGTTACGACAGTGTCAGACCGAAACAGACCATGGATACAAAATTACGTTAAGATGTTGTCAGACCGTGTTTAGTCGTGTTCAGATTTGATTAATTTGGACAGAAAACGGGTAAAACTTTCCCAGTGTTTATTAGGGGTTGCTCCCCTTTTAAGAATAAAATTAAAATTAAAAAGAAGACGGTTTATGTTAACTGAAAGTCTGTCATGTTTTAATTAAATAAAGAAAATAATCAATTCTAATTCATACCTCTTCCTATTTAATTATTTAACATTTTCTATATTAAAAAAAAACATAAGTGGTTCAAAGTCATACTGCTGCGCAAACCGTGGTGAATTGAGTTTAAAATCAACAGATTGCCGAAATTATATTTAATAATTATTCATTGAATATACACATCAAAAACTTTATATTTAATGGTTTACAAGTGATTGTAAATAAATATTTATGCAATTACAGACTGGTGCCGTGGGGGAAAATGTGTCAACTTGACGTTACAGATAATTTGTATACCCTTAAAAATTACGGATGTCGGGATTAACACTTGAAAACGTAATCTAAATATGTTTATCTAAATATGTTTAATTTATTAAATTGTTGATGTTACTTTTCTTTAATATTGTAAATAATATGCATTATCATTTAACTTTTCATGTTTTCTATATAAATTTCATTTAAGTTATTGTAAACTTAAGACAGGGAAAAACTATAACAGTACTATGTATGTCTTTTGTCGTTTTCTGTTTATTGTCATAGCATTGCCCGTTCATTTTTGTCAGACTTGTGCGTTTGATTTCCATATTTTTTTTATTGTGTCTATAATCCAAAAACCATTTATAACTTTCTTACATACCAGATTTAGAGGCGTTCGTTAAAGAATAAAGGTTAAATATTATTGCAAAAGTCTGTGAATTATTGAAAATATGACGTTCCGAAAACACAAGTCGCTATATTAAATGCTTGTAAATCTCCATTACATGTGGTGCGCTTTTATTCAAATACCTTTCTGTTACATAAAAAAAGTGTATAAACAGTTTTTGAAATCCAGCTGAAAAAAAAGGGAAAACGAATAGTGTCGATCTAACTTATTTTTCAAATATATCGCAATACACAAATAAATCTCTAACCATCAACGCTTGCAATTTGTTTTTACTGACAGGTGTCTGCTGGCATTCGATTGGATATCAGTTTTATGTAGGCGTAACAATTCATCACATTTATCCAATCAGCTGTCTTGTGTGCGATCTCATAAGGTCCACATAGTTTAGTTTTTTATACATGTAATGGTAGCGATAAAAAATATTCGTGCTGAATATACATATACTATGAAACAAACAATATCCTGTCCAAAAATGACTTACGTGACACCATATTATACCAAATAACTATTTAAAAACTGAGACAGCATACATACGATCATGTATAAACTATTATCATTCATAACAATTACTATTTAAAAGTGAAATATTTTACTATTAGTATCATGGTCCTAGCAATTTAAAAAAAGATATCATAAAAGGACGTTGTTGCAATGGTGTGACAGGGACTTTACGGTGCGTCTAAAAACAACCTTGGCCGCCGTGGTGCACTAAGGTCTCGAAACTGCACTAATACCATGATGGAACACTATAGCGAACTTTCTATACTTATGAAATGTCCATGTGTGGAAAATAGATCTTACTATACACTGTACGGACATTTAGACTTATTCACTAGCTGTGATATACAGCAAAAGATTTAGCAAGGATAGCAAGGATACAAAAATTACGATTTTAATAATGCTAGAAATTAAAAGGAAAGTGTACGGAATTCGCAAAAAAAAACGTATATTAGAATCACGAAATAATTGAAATCGAATTTAGATTAGATTTGTGATCGTTGGAATTTATTAAGACTGTTTAAAATATCGATCTCTTTATAATTATCTTGTTTAGATCGAAATTAATGAGGTTCATAATATCATATATATATATAAGTATATATTAGTATTGAATTGGTCTATACTCATGCAAATAACGCTTTCAATAAAAATACTTATAAACTGATTTTAAAGTAATCAAACGGAACACATACTACAGGAGATGTGGGATATATTTCAATTTGACAGCAACCAAACGACAAAAAACATAGATGAATCAAGAGCGCATGTTTAGTCTTCAACAAGAAACAGGTGTCTATGCAAAAGGTCACGGTCTGAATGATCAATCGTCATAAGTTTGTATAAAATTTGTAAATACAATAAATAAAAACAATTATATGAATTAGTCTTAACAACTTAATATCCATTATTTACACAAGTTCGAATGATCTAAATAATCTACATTGTTTTTATCGTTAGAGACACGTTTGTAAAGCTCATTTTCTGTTGTCTTAATTTTTTTTACGGTCTTCTCTTTTTTCATTTATAACCCACAAAAGTTGCCCAACCTTTCATTCTGACAGCGTGAAAGACCAGAACCTAGGTAACACACTAATATAAGTTTTCACAAACCGGTAATTTCCTCGCCCAGGGATATGAATTTGACATTTAAAGTCCCTCAACAGCTTTACAATACCCGGCCGTGTCACTTCCGCGTATATTGTAGATGGAACGGATAATATACACAATGAATTTCATACACCAGAAATACTAATACAGGGGAATTTTACCCTATGGAGGACTCCGAAGAGGTGGTGCATTGCATGAGCGCTAATTTTGAACAAAAATCAAAATTTTTATTTGGGGTACGTCTAAACACCGGTAATCACATCCTTAGTGCACTCAGGACATACAATGTGCACTCAGGATCCTTCATATTCATCCTAATTGCACACGGGACGGGATGGGTGAATATATTCATTACACGCTGCTTATTTAAGAGTATAATAGATTTGTTTTTATATAAGATGACCGATAGTGCTGTCTCAATTCAGAGATTGAACATTAAAAAACATGATTAAGTATGTTTATAGTACAGAATAGTATAGAACGTGAAAGCGATTCGTTTGATATAGAATTTGCAGAAATTATCCAGTATAAAATGTCTGTCTATCTATAGCTACATCCAACGCTTTACATGTCATGATATAATGATATTCGTCAACTCTCAATCATTTTTTACAGCCTTTTTTTATCATAATATAACTTCTATAATAACTTTATGGAATTATACTGAATATAAAAGGGAATTTAACGTATGAATTTTTCAAATTGTTGAAGGCCGTACGTGACTATAGATGTTAATTTCTGTTTCAGTAAAGTTAATCTCTTTTCGTGCTTTTAGAGAGTTGTCTCTTTGGCAATCGTACCACATCTCGATGTTGTTTTTTTTATATATATTTAAAGTTAGACTTCACCCCCCCCCCTCCCCCCCCCCCCATTTTTCATGAAACTCCTCATAGATTTATAATAGATAGCTTACATATAACATATGTTTCGATAGCTAATATAGATCTTATTTTAGTTTAAAAACTTTACGAATGCTCAGATTAAACGTGTTGCCGCATGATTCGAAGTGATCAGACTATCGCTAGGCCATTTCAACTCAAAATATATAAAAATATCGTTGCATCGGTAAAACTGACAAAACTATTAGAATTTAAGGCTGCCCTGCTTTTATAATAACTGTTATCTTGTTATCATTTCAATGAATATCAAGTAAGATTTGTCGATGAACGGTTGTTGAGTTAATGCACGGTATTGTGATTTTTTTCACAATTGAATTTATAGAACCTTTTGTTAAGATTCATTGTCCTATGTATCAAATTAAGATAGCTTTCTATTATCAGTTCTTTGGCGTTGCAACACCACTGCATGGTCATCCAATGAAAAAAGGAAAGTCATAATATTTATTTTATTAATAATATAATCTTTTATTCGTAAGCAATACAACTTACAGAAAATAATTATTAAAAATATTCAATTACATCAGTGAAATATATTTATATTAGTCAAATAATCATATAAGTAAGTATACCCATTTATATAACAGTGCAGCACAGTATAATCAAATATAACACATTTTCAAATGAATTTAATTTTGTGCCTTCACAGTCAAAAATAAAAATTTCCCCTTTAATTGTTAAGTTGCTTTACATAATGAACAGATACTGGTGAGCACCCAGCCACTTTAAAAGGGGGTCACAACCGAGCATCAAAAAAGGGACGAACTATATGCCCCTATTCAAATGCATTGATCGTCTAAAAAGTCTAAGATTCGACGGTTTTCTTCAACAATATGGTTTGATAAATTTCTTTCGAAAACTCATTATACTTTTCACATACTAAAATAAAATGATATTCATCTCCAAATACTTGTTTATCACACATATTACAAAATTTTTGATATCTCTCAATATTATAAAATCGACAAGTTTCTATATTCAAACGGTGAGCAGATGTATGCGGTATTTTCAAATAAATGATTCTATAAATATAATTTTAATACAGCATGATCTAAATAAAAGTGTTGGGGTCAAATACATCTATGCAACAAACATTTAGGCGAGTCTTCAAAAAATTAGTTCATTTCACCAAGGATTTGTATAGTCTAACTATACAAATCCTTGATTTCACTATTAAAGCTACCGTTTAATCTATCTTTGAATTCAATTAATAACAAATTCACATTTTTTTACACCCTGATGTAACCGTACTTTTAAAGCGTAGTCATCCGTATCAATAAATTGTTTAATATCAAAATTGAAGTGCATGAGTATTATTAACGTCTGGGATGAGTGTGAGAAATCTCTGTTGATGGGCATAAACAAAATTTAGCTGAATTTGTATTATTCAAATTAATGAAAAGGCAAGCTAGTGTGTGTTTAAAATGATATTGTTGGAATGGATTTATAACATGAAAAATGTGTGTAACCGATTTAACGTTGACTTGGACTGCGAATTTGAAAATAATATATTTGTGAAATCACATTCTACAAGATGACATATTTTGTAAGTACTTTAACCTTTGATTCTAATAATTCTAATACTAGTATCTTTGACATGCATTGTATAGCTGACTGCGGTATGGGCTTTGCTCAATGTTGACGGCTGTACGGTGACATATAGTTGTAAATGTCTGTGTCATTTTGGTCTCTTGTGGACAGTTGTCTCATTCGCAATCATACCACATCTTCTCTTTTATATTTATATAGCTATTACTTAAAACTGTCATATGTACATGTTCCAGGCTCGTGCCGCTGAAAGAGGTCTCCTATGTTAATAGGTCGGAAAAACTATCAGAAATATATATGATAAAAAAAATCAGTAAAGTTCCCAATACTCTTTTTGTGAACTTTCTTGCTATTCCCGAGTGTGTTTTAATCGAAGAATTTTCTCTCTAATGACACTATGGTTATGTTAACCAGGATTGCAATTTAATATTTACGGAAGACTTGCGTTTCGTCTTAAAAAAAAAAGGCTCATTAGACTAGTGCGCTCGAATCAAAAAATTAAAAAAAGGCAAAATAAAGTACGAAGTTGAAGAGAATTGAGGACCAACATACCTAAAAGTTTTCCCAATTTCATCCTCCGTAAGGTTATCTATTCCTGAGATAAAAAGCCTTAGTGTTTCAAAAATACAAAATTGTGTTACCTATAAATTTATAATTATGAACATATCAATGATAACTCTTCCATCCTTCAATTGCAAACCACATAAAACCTAAACAATTCAAGTGCACTTATAAATTAAATGATGAAATGATGTAAAGCAAGACTTTAGTTAGCGTGCTTGCTTTGGTTTTTTTTTATTGTACAATCATTATGATAACACCAAATTTAATTCAAATATAATAATTATATAAATACAGGTTAAACTATGCCGATACATATTGTTTAAAGATGTCAATCTTATTAACAAAATTTGTATAAACAATTATACAAACAAAGCAAGCAAGTAAACCAAAGTTTTGCTTTACATGCATTAGGAAACTAGCTGTAAAGCCTTAATTTAGCCGACTTGCTAAAACAATAGATAAAGTAAGAGACGGATTTGATAAAATTTAACATATGGAGGAAAGTTTGGGTTTAAAACACTCTAAATAAATTCAATAGAAATTTCATTTATTTCAAATGTATTCCATTTAATTTCTTATAAATCGTATAGGGATCTTTATCCTTGTTTTTTTTTATCCATTTCCATATCCTTGTATTTTTTTTATCCATTTCCATGACACTTCACCACTAATTACGTACATCTTGATATAGATTGAATCGTTGGTTTTCCCGTTTAAAAGGTTATACACTGGGGCCCTTTATAACTTGCTGTTCGGTGTCAGCCAAGACTCCATGTTGAAGACCGTATTTTGACTTATTTTTATTATATACTATTATAAATTGTGACTCGGATGGAGAGTTGTCTCATTGTCACATACGACATCTTATCTATCTATGGCTCAAACCGAAACGAAACGGGACAAAAAGGGATAAAAACACACTTTTTTGATATATTTATAATGGGCTTAATATGAGTCAGAAAAGAGTAGAATAGTGAGTCGCGTTGGGGTATAAGCGTGACGCTGAATTGCCGATTGTTTTTGTAAGCGTAACACGTGAAAGTTAAATGATTGTGTCGTGAAAACGAAAAATAAAGTATAGCAGGACACGGAAAATTTCAAAAAATCAGAACTGCATAGTATAAGCGGGATACGGGAATCTGACAAAGCAGTAAGCGGGATCAGGTATCAGACCCCCCCTCCCCCCAATGATACCCCAGAATAAGATATTTGTTTATCTTCATCATATTGTTACAGTCATGCCTTCAATAACAAATGTATCCCATGCATGCATTTTCATATTTTTGGTCCCTTTTTCAAGTTTGTGGTCTTCAAATTTATAGACAAAAGTCCTTATGGATATTTGGGGTTCTCTGACATGCTGAATCTAACCGTGTATCCAGTTTAGGGATCTTTTGCCAAGTTACCGAAATAGCCCACATAGATGTACAAAGGGTCTAAGATCATCAAACATGCATTGTAGCATGCATGTCGTGTACAATTACCCAAATGTGCATTGTTTGACCTCTGTGGTACTGAGTATCCACTCGCGGATTTAGAAATTTTCATAAGTAGGGCCCAATAACTGCCTAAGAGGGGGCCCGCTCCAGTGATTCTATAAAAGTAACCAAATGTTTTCCCAAAAAGGGGGCAACCCCCTGCCCCCTAAATCCCCCCGTCGAAATTTACGAACATATATGCTTTTCAAGTGTGAAAACCATCAACAAAATTTATACATAATCGGGAATGTCTTTAACAGAATAGTCTCACACCGTAACTATATCGGACCCAACTATATATAATACTTTAGCTATTTGACCAACAATGTATAAAAAAAACAGAACGAATTTAATGTCATCTTTCCCTATTGTTTAATGTTATAAGTCTGTTTCAACTGGCAAGAATACCCATAAAGCGGACAAGCAGTTTGTTCTTTAAATTGCTGTCATTGAATATCAAGAAAGAAAATAAATCCCGAAATTGATTTGAAACTTTGATACTCTATAGTTTTCCTGGAAAATATTCACATCCCTCAGGGATTATTAGTGTACGTCCAGTTGCGTACATATAACATGTATGTCGGAACAATTGTGATGATGACGAATTTCTTCCTTTATTCGAGAACAATCTAATTGGTATATAAATGTCCATAAATGAGCCAAAGAAAGTTTTATATCGACCTGTATTTAAATCTCTTCTTCTTCTTTTGGTATACAATAGTCTTTCGACATTTGATGATTACATACTGTTGGCATACGTGGACTAGTCTACTACATGTAACAAAACTTTTACCCCAATTCACACAAAATGTATGTTTCTTTCTTATGTACAATGTATACATGTATATATTTGAATTTGCGCTATAGTTCCGTAACTTTTTATCCTGGCGTATATACGAATGGTCGACAAGTGCGTACATTTTTTTTAAATCAAAATTTCTGGTATAGTCTGATCTGTCCTTCACCATTGACAAAAAATATGTATATATATTTTTATTTCATCAAATCTGTTGTTTATTTTTAGGTATTATCTATATTTTTATAAATAATTTTCTTTACATCAGAAATGTTATTCATAAACAAGCGTATGAGTTTAGTAATGACTAGTATATATAATATCACTTTCGGACACACAAGATAGAGATGCATATATACGAATGTAGGAAAAAAAGTGACAGGAAAAAAAGTCACGGAAAAAAAGTCACGAAAAAAAAAGTCACAGGAAAAAAGATCACAGGAAAAAAAGTCACAGGAAAAAAAGTCACAATATATATTTTTTGCATGAAATAGTCATAGGGTCTGCACATACATGTATTAACAGGAGAAACATTCCCAATTTGTATTTTTTTTCTAATGGAAATGGTCATAAGGCCGCACATATATATGGATATATTAGCGAAACATTCCCAATAGATATTTGTTTGGAAATAGACATTTGTTAATTCATTTTATACGACTAGCTTTGGAAATTTAGATATAAATTGCAAATCATTTAAATGGAACATGTTCATGCTGGTGTACTAGATTGATACATGTTTTCAAGGATTTGTTGTAATTATTTTTGTTTTATATCTCTTAGAGATGTGAGTTTTACAGCAACAATTTCCCCTAATTTTAATAAAAGTTAGAAGTTCAGTATATAACTTGACCACATGTTTTTTGGATTTTTATAAAGATAAGTATTCTGTAATTTAGTGTTAAACAAACAACTCATTGCAATTAATAATAGCTTAGCATTTTATACATATATATCTAGGGACTGTTGATATTGATGTGTGGCTTCTTGTGGCACCTCCCCCCTTTGTAGACCTTTTATTTCTTGTCTTCGTAGGAAGCCATATCAATGAAATACAACTTGTGCTCAATATTAAATAAAAGGACACAATCAGTTTTCCCTGTTAGTTAAAAAAGTCAATTTTGAAAAAAAGAAAATGATTTATTCAGATACACTTTTATTAGTATATATATCACGTATATAATTCCTTTATAGTTTTAAAAAAATAATCCGATACAAATATATTATGACTTTTTCAACGGTGCGTAGAAATACCGCAAAGGACTTCTTAGTGCACTAAGAAGAAAGTTTTTGCACTAAGGACACTAAAGCAATGCGTTAGGACCACAAAGAACATGGATATAAGAATATACAAGTATATTACTCATAATTTCAAAGTTTGGTATTAATAGCTTTTGTAATTTTGAAGTGAAATGACCTTTCAATCATCTTTAATCAGCGCGTGCCATTCGACACGTGACCAACGGCTTATTGCAAATTCCCAATCATCATGTCCAATCAACCTTATCGAATAAACCATTGTCTTTTGATCGTTACTAATTGATTAGTTAATGGTAGTTGTTGAACAAACCTAACGGTGTCTCTGGCGTGGTATAATATCAAATGATGAAAGAAATATTAAAAATTGAATTTTGTGTTTACTTTGCCTTTGTTTTAAAGGAAATTGTTTGTGTAAATAAACCTTTTTTGTTTTTTTAAAGAAGCGAATTTTGAGATACAAATTGAGAAAAAAAGTGCTTTTTAGATTTCATTTCTTATTTACAACACAAGAGTTTACATCTATTATTATACCTTGAAAGATATCTGAGAATAAAAAATGTGGCGTCCGTGGGGTTCTTCAAAACCCGATTACAGAAGTGTTATATAAAGACTTCAAGAGGTAAATACTATTTTATGAAACAACATACCGGTTTTTTTTTATTTTTTCAAAAAGAGAATAATCATAACTGTGTACTATGAAAAATAATTTTATTACTGATGTCAATGCCTTTTTTTTAAATTCATCTTTATTTCATCATTTGAAGATGAAGACCATTTTCTTTTATAATGTAATAGACATTTGAGAAACCCATATATTCACAATATTGTTGAAGTTCATTTTCAAGTTAACTTTTGGATCAATATATAAAATTCGTTGTATAGTACAGCAAGATTATGAATTCATTGTTACTCTCCTCTATATGCGTATTTTGTATGATGTAATGTTATAGCTGGTGGCGAACAATATCTTTTCGGGAACATACACACCTTTATATATTTATAAACTCAATTCGCCATACCCTGCCTTAAGCGGAGTTATGCTAGATCCACGGGAAGGGTACTATCAAATCGACTCTTCAGGGTACAATTATACAAGTACTAAATGAAGGACGGGTTTGCTTGTACCTTTGCAAGTAAGCATGGTATGACGGGGTTAACACCCGACGGTCAGGTACTGACGGCTTTCCCATTGCACGGATCTTAACGCTCATACAGGAGTATTACAAGAATTGAGTATAAGGGACCCTTCTTGGAAAGATTTTGTTGTTTCAAGACAATTATCGTGACATCAAATGACACTATTGATTTTAATTTGAAATCCGAAAACCTGTGCAACAAATACCCCATCATCACAGATTATTACACAAAGAGACTGAAAAACAGACTCTTTCACCACGTCAATAGACCGTTAAAAAACTCATCAAATCCAGATCGATTGTGGACAAACAACAATTGTGAAAGCATGAACCACAGATTTAAAATTGCAACAGACTGGATACCGCAGATTCTGCCAGAATTACTGACCAAAATATTCGACATAACAAAACTTCATTTTATTGACATAAGGCGAGAATATATGGTCAAGGAAACTACGAACTATCCGAATTGTTTCAAACATTCTACAATTCTCCTTATATATGGGGCACAAAAACCTCCCGAAGAAAAAGATAAACTGTACAAAAAGGTACTAGCGCACAAGACCTTAACAGACAAAATGATTTTCTCATCAAATGGGAAAATCGTCATTTTGAGTTAGAGAAATGTGAACCGTCTAGCTCGTAAGCCAGGTCAACGGCATAGACCACAAAGTGCAGCTGCAAGAACAATGCCGCGGTTTGCCAAATGATTTTACTTCACTGTTACATAGTGTATCTATATATGTAAATATGTAAATCAATATAAATTTATTTAAAAACTATGTTATAAACTGTTATATTTTTTAAATGTCATAGACTGTTATGTTTTAAAAATGTCATAAACTGTTATATTTCAAAAAATGTAATAAACTATTATATTTTGAATTATTTGTTTTCTTATGTGCTTGTAAACAAATATATACATGTTTTAACAATTTTAAAATTTCCGTATAAAAATTTTCTAGAGATCAACAAAAAATAAAAAAAACCAGCAAACAAAATTTAAAATAAAAAATCAAATAAATACGCTATTTAGAAGTGAAAAATAAAACAGACAGAAATACAAAATAAACGCGACAGTAACAAACACAAAACACCAAATACCGTATACATGTTTAATCAGTTTATAAGTGGATTATAAACGAGTCAAGGTTGAGCGAACATGAATTTCTATCGATTACACAGGTGACAATCAGCTGATTGAGGCACGTGTCGATAAAACATTGAATAACTTTCTAATTACAAAAGACATGATTAAGAAATTTGAAATTATTAAGTTTTTCAAAATATATTTCTATATACCATGTCCTTTGTGGCCGTTGTATCCTACCATCAGGTCCTTAGTGCACATTTTTGTTCTTAGTGCACTAAGGAGGTCCTTTGCGGTATTTCTACGGACCCCTTTTTCAATGCATTCGAAAACTACAGTTTAATTATTTATTGCATACCTGTACATAGTGACTTTTTCACATGCATTCCAACATATTTCTGACAAATAAGTTTACTTAAACAAATTGTGACTTTTTTTCCTGCGACTTTTTTTCTTGTGACTTTTTTTCCTGTGACTTTATTTCCTAGGGATATTGTGACTTTTTTTCCTGTGACTTTTTTTCCGTTTATACACCTAATAGTTCAAAATGGAAAGTTATAAGATACAGGCCGTTTACACTGACCAATACCCTAAGACGTGAAACGATGCATGAATTTGCAAGCTCGACAGGAAATCGCCTGAATACCTGGACGTGTCACACCCCCTGCAATACCTTTGGGAGTAATACCTTTAGCCATGCAGGTGATCAGTGGAACGAAGATCCTTATTTATTTGAATAAAGTTTATTACATAAAAGAATTATGAACTAATTAGATTTCCGAAAACAATTCAAGTTTCACGGAACAATTATTTATGATTTGAAATTTTTACTATTTAACTTATTCCAATATTATCATTATTGTTAAAAATAACAGATCATGGTTACTAAAAAAAAAAGATAAGAAAATTTTCCGTATCAACATAGTTTGTATAGTTAGGTGTCAGACCACCAATTACTCCCTCAAATTTAGAACATGTAAAAGTAGGCCTACTCGGGACAAAAAATAGTGCATTTGATGTCATTGTTTACTTAAACTACCCAACAAATTTGCAGAAATGAAACTTTTGGTGAAAAAGAAATATATTAGGACCATTTTGAGCCCAAATTTACTTGTCTATGAGTTGAAATCAAAAATTGAGGATTAATGCGCTCCATAGTATACTAATTTAAGATTTCAAGAAAACCAGGGGTTATTTTTAGTGGTACATCCATTCGGAAGGTCTCTTCTTTCTTATATGGCTTGAAAGGTATGCCGAAAATAGGCACGAAGAAAGGTGATACCTGTACGATTCAGGACATACCTTGTTTGTAAGAGGTTAAACTTAAGATAAAAAATTAAGAAAGCTATGAAAATTGCAAAATTTGGTTGAACAGATAGGGACTTTTAATTGGTGGTCTGACACCTAGTTAACTAGTCGGATAAAACAACCGTACGATTGACAAGATATCGACACGCAATTACGACTACATCGGGTTACTGTAGTTTTGTTCCTTAGACATATCTTGGGTGCAAAGCGGAGAAGGTAACAAAATGGCCGACCGGAGAGAATTGATACTCTAAATTCAAAATCGATGGTGATCTCTTATCTAGCAGAATTAAACTTTAATATTCATGCATTTGACCATTTTTATACAGAATGAACATAATATCAATTTTTGAATTTTTTGCGAAGTTTCCCTTTAATGAAAATTCCCAATCATCACAATAAAAAGGGTGAAACAGCTTGTATACTTTGAGCTTTCGAACTAAATGGTAACCCCAACCCCCAACATAGAGTGGTTCAAATTTTGAGTTGGAGCCGTTAGACTGCTCTATAATTTGATATAATTTGTCTCGGTTGATCCAGGCCCCGGAACCCCCTTTTTTTGGCCGATCAATGCATTTGAATAGAGCATATACTTGGACCCCCCTTTTACTCTGGGTTGGGACCCCCTTTTTTAAAATGGCTGGATCCGCGCCTGATTGCAGTACACTGCACTGTGAGTTTTTGTTAGATAATCACGCGCGATTTTATCATTTAAAGGAAATGCTTCACGAAATAACTAAGACCAGTTTATGTGTACTCGTAACACAAAGAAGAAAAGATTGGGCTGCCTCTCTTCAATTGTGTCTAGTTACCAAAGTAAAATCATTTATAATTCTCTGACAATGCACTTGGTGATATATTGTATATGTCATTCCAACACTTACACTTGTTCTTTTATTTGTGTGGTTATTTAATGACCATTTTAATTCAAAGCTTGGTCAGTTGGATTTGCATCCTTCATTTTCCAGTACTCCAGAATTTCTACATACATATCACAGTAAGTAATTAAAGTTGTGTGTTAAACGTCAATGCGAAAGCAAAAAATCCATATTTTTTTTAGAGGGCACATATGTTTCCTTCGTCTGACAGCAGGTATACACCACAGTTATCGTAAATTATAAAAACATATATAAAAAAAATCGAAAAGAAACCATTATTTTTTTTAACACAAAACAGAGAAAAGAACTGATAAGTGCGGGGAATCCATGCGCCTTTCCTCCCTGATGTTTCGATATTTAACAAAATGATTATTCTTTTATCCATGTTAACACGTGAAAACTACACCAGTGAGTTCCATATATGTCATAAACTTACAGCTGGTCCTGAATATGCATGAAGTATTTGCCACTGGACTTTAAACAACCAACAATCAATCACACTACAACTTATAGTATATATAGTTGTGAAATACAAAATGTATATTATAATTATACAATTAGCCAAATAAATAGAATACAATGATACACACTACTTTATATACTAAGTAACTGACATAATTTAAAGGAATAATCTCTAAACTATAAAAGTAGAGAAGCGAACAGTTTCTTTTGAATAGTAAACAAACTTCCGAACAGTACATGTTTTTTAATGATTTTCCCTACGGCGCTCAAATATTTTGCATGGTCTTTTAGTGTTTAGATTTATGACATTGTAAGAACCTTTAACGTATAATAGATTCAAATTCGTTATTTTGTTCAATATAAGAAAAACAAAGACATGTATATTAAAAACTGACGGTCAGACATCACTATTTAAATACGTGTATACACAAATTCATTAGTTCTTTATTAACGTTTAGCCCTACGGCACCTTTTTATTAAGAATGATGATGAGAGTAATTGTAAAATATAATAGGCATGTTCTTTCTTACGTTATGGATCATTGATTTTGTTACCTGTTGACCCGGTTGATTACTAGCACGTGCCATTGAACTCGACCATTTTAACTAACACAGATTTTTTTTTTAAATTAACGCCATACATATATAGTACTTATATTATATGAATTAGAAAATAAATTTTATAAGGATACAACATTGTTTGAATGAACATTTTTATACGGTGATACTTTAACACGGTCCCGACAGAGACTGAATGCAGTATCATGATCAGCTTTCGGGATCCGGGAAGTCTTTTTTTTTGAATTTCCGGATGTTGAGAATATTTTTTTCCAAGTTTAATAGAGTAACTCGCACGAAAAAAACATAAAAAAGCAACAGCTTCCACGGTTAACTATGACATATATCAACAGATAACGAATTAAAGCAACTGTAATACATAAAACAAAAATATGCATGTGTTAATTTGCCTCCGTTGCATTTCTATGGATTGTCTCATTGGCAATCATACCACATTTCCTTAACTTTTTAAGGTAACGTTTAGGATTTTCCGTTACTTTTTAATCTTCAAATACGAAACACATTTTCACCGGTGTTCACATTTTAAGGTTAAATTGATGGCATACATTTTGGTGTGTATACAATAAACATACGTCCTTGCATTTAATTATCAATATATTTATTCATATAAACTAACATTTATTGAAAAATAAACAATTATATAGACGAATAATTTAGTAGTTCCTCAACAAAACAAGAAAAGAAATAAAGAATCAACAGAAGATTTAATCCTTATTTATCTTTTAATTAACCAAAATATACTTCAAATTATAATTATATTAAAATACATGTATATTAATCTAAATGCATTATCGAGTAGAAGGGGCGCAACTCGTGGTATCAAACCGATATACTGAACGGATCTAAACAGGGTCTGAAAATTTTGAACGTAATTTTGTATCCATGGTCTGTTTTGGTCTGACACTGTCTTAACGGGTCTAAACAGTCCGCTAGACGATTCAGTCTTTTCCGTCTGGACATGCCTTAACGAACTGATTTACCTGATTCGGCTATCGATCGTAACGCAGTCTTAACGGTCTAAAATGTCTCGACGATTTCCTCTAGCGGTAAATCCAGTCAATCAAGATGTGATCAGACCAAAATGACCGTTTCAGACTGAAATCGTGCTACTAGTGGAAATAGCTTAAACAGTTAGGAAATATTTTCCTTCAAAATGGTAAATTGCTTCTGACACCTCAAAATGGTTTTTGTTTTTTCGAATGACATACCTCAAGTTCATGAAGACCATGTGGTGTGTGTACTTCTGTAGATTCCTGCCCATTCATTGTGTAGATGAAACATTTCTGGTGTTGAGATGCAAGCATCAAGTGCTAAACATAAAATATAGATTTTAATTTGAAGACTCGTGTATTATGTCCCAAATATTGTATTGAATTCAAATTAAGGTTCATTATACACGTGTTATACTTTTTCAATTGGTGTATTGAGCTACAGAACCATTATAATGAACGTATATATAAATACAATAAAATTGATGCATATTTTAAAGAAACAAAATCATAAAGTGAATATATGTTGTAACATATGATGCAAGTGAAATGTTATAACATACAATGGAAACCAGTGCCTATTCGTCTGAACCAGATGCACGTTTCGACAATGCATTGGTGGTTCTCGAGGCAAACATATTACAAAACTATAAATAAGCATGGATTCAATTCTATGATTGTATATATATCTTTAGCCGTGAAGGTTAAGTGTGTTTAAATCTAACAAAACAATAGGATTCTGTAGAATCTTTAAATTAGAAGTATGCGAAGTATTATCAGATATTTATAAGCAAAGCTATTTTTAAAGAATGTTCGCTTCTCTGTTTCAAAATAACAAGCTTTTAAAAGGCAGTTAATAATTAACAGTATATAAATAAAGAAGGTAATAAAGGCAGATACAAATATTTAGAGTCCGTGTGCTTGTTTTCGAGATATAAGCCATTAAAATATTGGCCGGACATTTTTCTCACTAGACCTTTATATATTTAATATTGGCACCTTTTTTTTCTAGAAAAAAACAATACAAAATAAACAAGGATTTAATAAGATTTTCAAAGATGACATTTAAAACTATATATATGTACTAAAAGTAAAGGATAATTGGGCGAAAACGTTCATGGCACTATTAGAGATAAACCAGATGATTCCGATATCTGGCAAAAATTCAAATACAAGAGGAGCGAACATTAGTAATTAAAAAGGCTTGGATTTGGGAATTTTCCATTAACATTACCTTTAGTTTCTATACTGTGCTAACGCGTTATTGTTCCCCTGTGGTATTTTTTTATCCCGAACAATGCATCAGTATCTTACATCACGAAAACGTCACTTCTATATAACATCATATCTGAATCCATTTTTATGGAATAGAATTAATAAATAACTGTGTTTTCCTTGGGGGTACCTACCGTATTTGGATCATATCTAAATACAAACGAATCAGATACCCAATGTTCCACTGTTGGGCGAGTACGATGCGCATGCGTTGGGTGAGTACCAGTATGGTGGTGTGCGTGATGTTTTGTGGTTGGGTTCATGGTTGTTGCAGCAAAATACTGAAATACATGTTAAATGTATCAAACTAGTTTTAAAATTTTCTTCTGCTATTAAATCCTAGTTTTGAATTTAAGCAGCGAATCAAATCAGCTATATCTATCTCTCCCTGAAATATTGTTTAATTGTTACAATTCGTGCATTTTGATTGATAATTGTTGTAATGATTTATCTGTGGTTTTCAGTGAAAGTGATTTTTTACTGTTATCAAGAGTTGTGTTTTCGTAGTTTATCAATAGATCATTGTGTGAACTACGTTCTATTTTCCTCTTCTTTATTGGTGATGTTCAATTGCTCAAATAATGTCTTCTCTTTTTGAGAAAACGTACCAACACTTCATACCTGTTAAGTTTCCAGATAGTGTCTACATAAAATTAGTTTGTATTGGTTTTTGGAAATGAAAAAGAACACGTACTAGAAGATTTTAAGGTTCATTTTCAACCTTTCTTATTTTACGGTCCATATATATTATGATATATGTATTCCTTATAACTGTTTCGTATCTTACACTATTGTCAAATACTAGTACTTCTAATACATATCTGCTAGAATATTTGTTTTGAAGGGTTGAATTTAACACTTTATAAGATTGGTATGCTCGATATGCTTTTCTAGATTTACGCTCCACAAATAAAAAATGAAACCTGAAATGTGGAAAATACTTGACAAGCTATATAACACGCCATTTTTTTCTTAAAATTCAGTGGTGAATACTTGATTGAATGTTTGTGTTTTAACCGTTTTAAAGCGTCACTTTCGTGGTGGCCTGTTTTTTTTTTTGGAGGAGGACGCCGGAGTGACCGGAGAAAACAACCAACCTTCGATAGGAAAACTGACAATTGGAAGTTACGTCGAGTGCACCCGCACGGGCGGGTTTCGAACTCAAAACCTCAGTGTTGACTGGCTAGTCTTAAACAGTAGTAGAACTTAGACCATTTATCCACCGAGCCCCAAGATGGAAATTAAATTACAGTTGTCTGTACCATGGGGTGTGGAAAACCTTATTTTTATGGGGAACACTCTGTCCATGTGTAATACTTTATATATTCCAGCAGATGACATTACACAAATTTTCTTCTGTTTAATGAAGGGTTTGTATAATATGATTATACAAATTATTGGAAGAATTGGGATATATATACACCATCATAATTTGCTATTTATATAAACCACATTTAGGTACAATTATTATTTACCACATTACATTGAATATTATGAATGTAGAATGTAGAATGTAGAATGAAACATGTCTACAGTATGATTGGTTTTAATCAATCCACTATCAATAAATATGTTAAGATTTAGGAACCAAAAGTTGTAATTATTATTTAAAAATTCACGTTTAAATTATTTTTTATCAACATGCCCACATTTGAATTATTAATTCTTTAGATTCAAAAGCTATATTTGCATTTGTCATGTTTGTAAAAATGTTTATTTACCCAAATTTTCAATTATTTTATATGTACAACTTATATTTTTGTTGTAAGAAGTGTAACTTGAAACAACAGTATATTATATGAAAAGAAATGAAGATTAAATTATATCAGGAATATTGATCATGATTTGTAAAACTCAGAATTGTCAAGTAAATTAAGACACAATTCAAAATGTTCAGAATATGTCAAGCCATACTGAGAAAAAATAAGAATGTCAAGAATATGTCGAGAAATTTCAAGACAGTATTCAAATGTCAAGAATATGTCAAGAAATTTTAAGACCATATTCAGAATGTCGAGAATATGTCAAGTAAATTTCATACAAATTTAATATAAATGCGAATTTGTCAAGAAAAATTAAGACACCAGTCATACTTTTGGAGAATGTCGAGTAAAAGTTCATGGCAATTAAGACAAAAACTGGTCTTTTCAGACTTTTAGACTTTTGTAGTGTTATATATATATTAATAAAGGTACTCACACCACATCTTCCTATATCTATATAAGTACAAAGTATGTACAAAACACTTACCTGACCAACCATGCAGCATAAGATTATTGTGAAAATCATGTTGATTGTATTTGTAAGACAATGAATGTTTCTTTAGAGAAAAGTTGAAACTGGTGATAGTATTTATACTAATAAACCAAAATAGTCTAATAGAAAGATAATAAGTTTAACTGGTTTGACCTAGTAGATAAACTCTTAAATAGTAACAAGTTCTGATTCCGTTGACATCAAACTGCGTCAGTTCTCAGTGAACTATAAATACAAAGTTAAAGTACTTGAGGTGGAAATGTGCCAAACATATAAACTAAGTGCACCGATCCTTCGTAATATGTGACTTTTCAGCAATTTTAATTCATGAAACATTATATTCTAGGCATGAAATATGATGTCAGAAGTTGATTAGAAACTGCTGTTCTTCTCTAAACCATTGGATTTTTACTAGAAATTGTGGGCTAAACCTACAGTTATTTGTGTAATGTTTTGTTGTTTATTCCTTTTTTGTCATTGTATATTTTAAGTATTTTGATTGGAACTCTCGATATGGTCTTACTTAATCATGTTAATCGGCGTTCACGTTCCTTTATATTTTCATATATCGTTATCACCTCAGCATTTACCAACATCATGACGTTAGCTAAAATAATTTTCTTTAGTACCCTCCTTCAAAAACATGAAAAATGTATTCCAAAAAACACAAATACATGTATTTGGTCTTTGTGAAACATATTGGATTATTCAATCAATCAATTATTTTCTTTATACAAACAGACACACACATAAATTGCAAATCGGTCTCATAATTTTAAGATTTTTAGTTTTAAACCAAGAATAAATCCGGTTATGTAATGCTATTGTACAATCCAAGATTGCGGGATACAGTGTGTCTACCATCAACATATGGATATTTTATTAGATAACAATATCTAGGCAGACTGTTTGTATTCATTTATATTTAGCTGGAAGCTAATGTGCTTCAAAAAAGTGATTTAAAACACCTCACATTTTTACTCAAAAATTAGTTCAATATATGACCTAGGCCATAGTCACAAACGGAAAAAATAAATACACAATGTACAAAATCAAAACGAAAAATCCAAGCAACAAAAATGTTTCTACTCAACTTTGTCTTAATCAAAACAACATCAGATGTTTCTCTTATCTGTGACACAACTATTGATATTAATTGTATTTACTAATTAGCAGCTTTTATTATATATTTTGCATACTCCTGACAACGTCCTGCTTGACATATTTTATCAACTGAACTTTCGGTGCAGACTTTATGTTGTCCTAAACATCATTAGTTAAGACTTTTTTTGTTGTTAATCCCCCTTTCCCCGTTGGGTGCCTGTGTCATTTGTGAATGCCCAACATCTCTTTTTTCACAATATGCACGTGTAATGTTAATCTCTCAATTAATTTTCTTCACGTTAATATGAACATTTGTTTATATCACGACTCGTTTTATATTTTCGTCAGGTCATACCTGAATCCAGAAGTTTATCTACTCGTGTCGAGGTTAATAATACTTTTCTTGTACCGGTTTATGGCAGAATATGTTACATCTCTCCTGTAAAACAATGACCTTGCCTCGGCCAGATATGTTTCTATTTCGTTAGATCGAAAAGGGTCAATGTGAATATTAAAATTAAAGTTTTATATAGTGTGTGCGTTGTCTGATTCGTGGTGCTAAACATTACTTGAAGCGACAATTGCCATATCACAACGACTAATGAGTATCTTATGTAGGAAACCTGGGTACCTTGAAACATATTAGATTTCACATGGGTCTTGTCTGAGGAGCTCTTCCAGATTTTATTATATAACATTCTAATTGATCTACATGTACCTAATCAAAGTCCAGTTACTTCCATGCATGACTGTTGACTTGTCTGATCTGTATTTGTAGGTACGGTTTCAGTATCTTGTGTCAGGCTTACGTGTAGCAGATTGAAAAAAAGTTGCACAATTTCAGACAATAAACGTAAAGACGGTGTTTTCAATCAACTTTTTTGTTGTTGTTGTAGAAAACATGTTAAATAATGAGTAATTAATACGCGTATAATTAATGATTAAAAAAGGAAAAAAGAAAATTCATGAAAAATTTATAAAACGTTAGTAACCTATGTTCCTGGTCTAATAGAGGTTTCCCGATTTGCTACGTATCAAAAAATTGAGAAAGGAAATGGGGAATGTGTCAAAACGACAACAACCCGACCAAAGAGCAGACGACAGTCGAAGGCCACCTACGGGTCATGTACGGTTGGTAGTGTACTCAAAGGTAAGTGCTGATTAGAGGAAATATAACTTAATGCTTAAGATCACTTTAACCTTAGTTTCTATATAATTTCAAAATCTATAAAAGAACAATTTTGCATGAGTAATAAATCATGTCAGTATGAAAGTAATGATTACTGAGCTGATGATACCCTTTTGGTCTGAGAGGTATCTACCAAGTGTTTTAGAATGAAACTGAAAACAACACGTGATCAATTTCATGCGTCCAAAAAGTAAAATCACAAAAGTACTGAACTCCGACGAAAATTCAAATCGGAGAGTCCCTATTCAAATAGCAAAATCACAGAGTCAAAAATAAAGGCAACAGTAGTATACCGATGTTCAAAACTCATAAATCGATAGAAAAAACAAATTCGGGTCACAAACCAAAACCGAGGGAAACGCATTAGATATAAGTGGGAATGACGACACAACATTAAAATGTAAGACACACAGAAATGAACTAAGCATTAGACAAAATCCGATGAGAATAACAAATATAACATCAAAACTAAATACATGAATTTGGGATAGAAAAGAATCGTGACACGTCTTATAATAATGTGAATTCACACTCAAATATAAGAGGAAACAAACGACACAAAAGAAACACAACGTTAAAATTTAACACACACAGAAACGAACTATAATATAACAATGACCATATTCCTGATTTGGTACAGAATATTTTTTTAAAAGAAGTAATGTTGGTTTGAACCTGGTTTTTTGGCATGCCAAAGCTCCCTCTTTTCTGATTTATGAATTTTGAATAGCGGTATACTACTGTTGCCTTTTTTTTTATGGCCATGTTAAATATAACATTAAAATGACAACACAACATTACAGGACTACAATACAAATAAAAAGAAGAACTCATTTGACAAAGAAACACACGAATAATAGCTAACAAAAGGCACCAGGCCTAATATTTAATACGCAAGAAGAGCGTTTTGTCCACACAAGGTTTACTAGTGACGCCCAGATACAAAAGTTTGAAAGCCAAAACAAATACAAAATTAAACAGCATCGAGGACCAACAGTTCGAAAAAGTTATGCCAAAAAACGAACAGGGTTTTCTGTTAGGTACCAGAACATCCTTATTATTTAGAATAATTTATACTTTGCTAACATTAAATTTTATAAAATGACTATATATATAAAAGATATATACATAATAAAACTGAAGTATTAACTAATTACAGAAAACAACCGGAAACATTACCTAACCCGACTAAATCCAACACAATCCAACTAAAAAAAATAGACACAACCGAATAAGTCAAGGCATCAACGCAAAGTGACGTCACATTTGAAATTGTAAAAAAGGACAATAAAATAATGACGTCGCATTTGAATTTGTAAAACAGCACACCAAAAATGAAAAATGTATTTTCTCAAAATCCGAATTTGTGGCCGTCTTTGTCCTTTCGAAAGAAAGACATAACTTTTTTTATTTTAAAAGACAAACTCAAATTGTTTTTTGTTAAATAATTTGTAATTTCTGTGTTTTATAAGTATTTAAAAAATTTATGCATTTTTTATTCAGAAATAACTCATATTTATCAAATGGTCATGAATTGAGAAAAAAAACGTCATTTTTTTGCTGTATATTTATCAAATTTTAAAAAAATGCACTATTTACAGTTTTATGAAATTTGGTTGACATAATCTCCCTGCAAAATGAAACAAAATGCCTTTTAAAAAATAGGGGTCCATGCACTCGTTTTAATGATAAAAATCAGTCGAAAAATGCATCTTTTCCCGATATGTCACAGTTTGACGTCGCGAAAATAACATTTTACGTTAGC
The DNA here is from genome assembly GCF_036588685.1 of Mytilus trossulus. Classification (NCBI taxonomy): domain Eukaryota; kingdom Metazoa; phylum Mollusca; class Bivalvia; order Mytilida; family Mytilidae; genus Mytilus; species Mytilus trossulus. The sequence continues at coordinate 29,688,265 of NC_086382.1, forward strand.
AACGTCATTACCTCCCCTGTAACTGTATCGTATGCCCTTAACTTCCACATCAGTTGGGATTGCTTTTCCTTGATTTCTCTATTCTGGCGTCAAGAAAAACGATCTTTGGGAAACAATCTAGATGTGTCTACATATCGTCAAAATAAAAGACTGATAGCACTGTTCACCTTAAATAGATATAAGAAGATGTTGAATATCTGCCAATGAGACAACTATTCATCCAAGTCACAATTTGTAATAGTAAACCGTTATAGGTTAGAGTTGGGTCTTCAACACGGAGTCTAGACTTCCATCGAAAAGCAAGCTATAAATGGCCCAAAAATAACTACCATAACTACCATAAAATCATTTCAACGAAAACAAACAACGGTAAACACCTTAATCTAAATTTAAAAAAAACACTTAACCAAACGTGCTATATATAAGTCACTCAAAAGAATTGTCTCATTTAATTGTTTAAAGTTTTTTAAATAAATGTAGTATTGACATCTTTTAATCTTTTAGATATGTTTGATATTTTTTCTGCTTTTCTTATTTAAAATTAAGTAACATGTGATTCTAGTATTCTTATAGGTACATTAATTCGAACTCTTGGTTTAAAATTATCCATGAGAGCAGCAATCCCATAGCAAGAACTCAAAAACATTATGACAAGAAAAGCAAGCCATGGAATATTGTAATACTGCAAGACATATTAACAATATCCAGGCGCTGCTATGTATAAATAGATAATTCACAATTGGGAAACTGTAATCATCTCTTTCGTCGTAAAGTTATGTTCTAAACCGACCTTCATTGTCAATTTCTGCATAGTTGTATCAAAATAAAGAAATCGAATAGAACGTTTATGAGATTTCCTTTTGAGTTTTGGTTACCTCGATATCATATGTCTTCTCGGTGGATTAATGTGATTTGATCATCGATAAATCATTGTTGGTTGTATGTACAAATGATACACCTCTCCGTACACAGGAGTTTCTGAGTTTTCCAATATAAGTACTATGTTAAAAACTATAAAAATCCCATGGTTGACCGACTATGATCTAACAACCAAAAATAAAAAAGCTCGATGAACTTTTCAGAATTCAAATAAAAGCACAGACACATTGATGTATAGTTAATTTTAATTAAGTTTGTATGTGGTCCATCCAGCCTTGTTACAAGAATGGGATAACAATTTACTGACAGCGGTGAGTTCATCATGTGTCATGGTACTGTAGGTCATAGTTGTGTCGTCTACCATTGTAATAAGTTTTGTCTGAAAAAAAACATATATTGTGTATTAATGATGTTTGTTCTTCTATTTCAAAATAACATGCTTTAGATATTAAACCTTATATGAATTGATAGTATATAACTAATGAAACTTATTCATTGTGGTGAGTAGAAAAGTGACAGACCAGTGTCTTTACTGTTGCGGTTTAAAACATAAAAATTTGATGATAAATGATTCTCTCTAGATTATTTAAGACCTTTTTTCTTTTAAAACTATTAAAAACGATATGGCTTTTAGAACTATTAGATGTAATGAAATAATGAAAAAAGAACTTCAAGGGTTATAGTGAAAAAATCGTTGAACTACATTGATTTGAGTCGAGAATATTTCAAATATCTGACAAAAAGTCAAAAACAAGAAAAAGGAACATCCTTTATTGTTTAAAAAGGAATACATCGACTATCACATTTGAAAACAATAGTAGGAGGGACATATTTTGAATCATTTACTTCATCAAAAAGTTTAATCAGAGAGAAGTATGTATTGCTTCACTAAGCCAATGATTAATTAAATCACATAAACTAGCGATTAAGAACTTCAAAATCCGTCTTATTGAAAGGGGGACCCTATTTCACATGTTTCAGGATAAAACAGATTTACAATAATATAAAAGGATCGTGTTTCGTATGCTGTTAGGCATATATTAAGATCTCCAATTTGATGAGAAAAATAGTTTGGTAAATAGATGACGAACAAATATTTTGAATCCAGGGTGTCCCAATTCCTTAATTTAATAAAGTAAAATAAAAATAAAATAGTTTGATTAATAGTGTCGAAAAACGGAAAAAAAACAACTAAGAGAAGTTATCTACTCAAAGGGCCAAAGTCACCTGGTGTAAATCATATGAATAAAATATCTATGTTTTGTGCCATTTCATCCGGAACGTTATTAAATACGTGATGTATAAGTACTTTGATAATTGAGGGGTTAAAACTAGTAACAAATTGATAATTTGAAAATGAATTATTGCAAATAATCATACCTCAAGTAAATGAAGACCGTGAGTTGTATGTACATCAGCTGACTCTGTGCCAACCATGGTGTAAAGATAACATTTATGATGGGTCATGGCAGCCATCATATGCTGAAAATATATAAATGATAACATATATATAACGGTATTCGTTGTCTCATTTTTGTTATTGTACATTTTTGGAATATACATGATTGCGATATAAATGTAATTGTAATACGATAGATTATGTATTTAACAGTTATTTTGTTTTTAGTTTCAATTTAGGCAACAATGAATCTGTTATAACCGCTTGTTGGTATTTCATATTGTATTTATATGAGTTCCCTTAGGTCGGTGAGTTGTATCTTTTTTTGAAATTTTCTTTGAAAATTTTGTGTTGATCCAGTAAGCGGTAGCTTTATCAACTGATTTTGTGCAACTTTTTAATATGTTATATCCCGTTTCGTTAAGTACAAATAATAAAATTGGTATTTTTGGACAATGTAATAGTATTGTGTTATCTTACAATTTAGCCGTGACACTTCTACATTATCAGTCGTTGTGTAGCAATTGTATGGTTAAATAAAACGATATTGCTGCAACCTCGAATAAGGATCACAAAATTAAGTGTTTTGTTGCCCATTCTAGTTACTTATAGATCTCTGAATTGGTTATACGCATGTTATGATATAAAAATCAAATGCTTGTTAACGGAATAGTTTGTAAATTAAACAGTTTTCTAAAAAGAGACACACGAGACCAGTGGAATCGTTTAATATACCATGAAAAGAAAAGAAAAAGTTGTATTGTTATGCCTGATTTTTGTATAATTATAGTTGGATGATTGCAGAGGGGGTATATGACCTTGATCGGGACTCCGGGATCGGGTGGTTTTAAGCTCGGGATTTCAGGATTGACCCTTTCGGGGTTCAGGAATTCTTTTTTTCGAATTTCGGGATGCCGAGATTTCAATTTATTTAAGTTCGGGACCTCGGGATTTCGTGTTTTTAAGCCCGGGATTTCGGGATCAAGTCCCCCCTACCCCCCTCATTGTAGGATAAGAAACAAAAGTCCTACCGATTTTAGCACATTCTTTCAAACATAAGATTTACTTACAGAATGAGGATCATATTTGAAACCGAAAGACTCTGTCACTGCAGGTTCGTGTGTTGGACGTGTTCCATGGTGATTATGATGCTTAGTACTATGTGGTGCCATTGTTGTAGCGGCAAGAGACTGAAATGAGATATACAACAAAATATTTTATGATTCATTTTACCTTTAACGTATCGTAGATGGATAGCTGGATTTACATGTTTAGTTTCAAATTAAATGCTTATTCCGGACGGGAATAATCATAATTATGAATACTGCTTTGTAACAGACCGACACGCTAAGCCGGATTTTTATCATGCTAGTTCACAAGGTAAGAATCGGCTTTAAGAAATGTCACCTATCTGGGAGCATTATTTTAACACTGATTTGACCAATTTTTGCTGTTACTCCTTAATGCCGGGTGAACAGCGGGAAAGGTGCAGATTTTAATATTAACACCTTTGATTTGATCTGGCCGGGCTTAGACCTTCTACAAATGTTGTCATGAGAAAAGGAATACAATATTTTAAAATCAAAATCAAGGTCACAGTGCTAATTTGGCTCACTGATTTTGTTAAAGCTTACATCGTAATTAATATGTGTATAAAGGTGCAAATTTGATATACCAGAACTCATGCTATAAAATGTATTAACAAAATTACAATCCTTTTGTACATATTATAGCATAAATTATACAATATTTTTGTACATGTTATAACATGTTCAAAACCGCAATATGATGTATAGTAATATATCAATTATTGTTCTTCTTAATTTAGAAAAAAAAATGAATGTAAGCGGTATCCTTGTGTTAAACAGACTTTACACAAGGAATGTTTTTAGTAACTGTAATACAAAACTAAATACCGAATTCGAACGCTCAGATTAATTCAAAAAGGTTAAGTCAATAATAAATTACTAAAACAAACAAATCTTCCTTTTGAAAATGTCAAACAATTGAACTTACCTGTCCGACAAAGAAACAGATCAACAGTACAAGCATCATTGTGTTTTCTTTTCAAAACTCAATTCCTACGTGAAATGGTTTGGAAGGACAAGACTATATATATAGGTTGTTCTAAATTCATATCTTGATCGTGAACAAGATAAATGTGGGTTGTATAACTTAACTATGTACTAAACATTCCGATAAGATGTGAAACATCCATACGGTCGATTTACTAAAATACCTTTTCTCACTTGAAAGTTCTATTGACACCGTTATTTTAAGCCGAATTGCAACGAACTTTTGAACATTAATGCCGTTCACTGGTATTCAAGTCAATATTTGACATGTACAACATTAGAAAAATAGTTCACTTGAAAATACCTCATTTGATATTGATAACAATGATATGTAGACGAAACGCGCGTAGATGTAAGCAACCCATGACAACCAAATTGTACTGATTTGAAGTTTCTAGACTTGAGACAGCCCTACAAAAGTTTGATTTTTTTTTTATTCAACAATACATTGCACGTCATAATAAAAGTGTGTCAGAGTTAAAAGTGTCCCTGAGAGCTTTAACCTTCCTTAACCAGGGACAGGAGGGTAGCTGAATATCATAGGAATAACTAAACAGTAGTAAACCGCTGTTCAAAAGTCATAAATCGAGGGAAAACAAATCAAATATCATAGGAAAACAACGAAGCAACAGGAACACTAAATTGCAACAACAAAAACGACAAAACAACATACATAGTAACGAACTATTAGAAAACAATTGCAATATTTCTGACTTGGTACAGGACCTTTTTAGAAAAAAATAGTGGCTCGTCAAACCTAGTGCTTTATGGCAATGTTAAATATACCGCTAAAATGCTAACATTACCTGACAGGAATACTGTGCAAATAAATGCAAGAACACCCAATACAGAGAAATACACAAATAAATAATACAACAGTACATTTTGACACGTTGACCACGGGATAACAACCGAGACCTAAATTTTTTGTAGGACAGTACACAAAACAGCATAACAGAATAGTATAATTGGTTGGAAACTGCTAAATACCATTAGTGATTCAGTGGTTTTTAAGGAATATTTCCATGCTAGCTATCTGTTATCTCGTCAATTCAAATATGTTAAAACATATTCATTCGTGTGCTACTATTAATGATAACCTGGGTCGAAATTTCTTCCTTTTACTTAAAAGCTGGGTTCTTGGAAATTGCTATCCTTTAGATAGATATAAATATTTTGTTTTGCTTCAAAAGATAAATGCAAGTGTTTTTTTTTTTTGTGAAATAATTTGGAATATCTCATTTTCATAAGTATTCTATTTTCATAATAACTTGTTTGTTTCCGTTTTGACCTTGAATGTTTGTCCCTAATAGTTTTATTAACTGTGTGTTTGCATTCGGGTGTCGCAGGTCGGATTTGTTCGTGCATGATGTTTTAATTTGCTTTTTTGATTGAGTTAAGCATTCATATTTATATGTTATCGTGTGTTTTTTCTATGTTGTGATGTTATAATATTGTTTCAGAAAAAGGGAGAAGGTTTGGTTCTATTTAAACGTTTAATCCCGCTGCAAATGTTTGCACCTGTCCTAAGTCAGGAATCCGATGTACAGTAGTTGTCTTTGTTTATGTTATTTACACGTGTTTCTCGTTAATTTTATATAGATTAGACTGTTGGTTTTTCCGTTTGAATGGTTTTACACTAGTAATTTTTGGGCCCTTTAAAGCTTCTTCTTCGGTGTGAGCCAAGGCTCCGTGTTGAAGGCCGTACATTGACCTATAATGGTTTACTTTCATAAATTGTTATTTGGATGGAGAGTTGTCTCATTGGCACTCATACCACATCTAAGCCTATAGATAAGCTGTTTTTATGAAATTTTCATCATTAAAGATGAAGTAGCATTATCTCATCTAAATATATTATATCGGTAATGTGTTCATAACTACTGGTAGAAACAATGCATAATCAAGCTATATGTCAACAACAAAATAGGTGTTAGTGTACTCGTTTCCAAGCTATTGGCTAAATTCCGTCACCAAATGAGTCTTTTTCCCAAATAACTTGTATATGTTACATCTTGATGTCGCGGAAAATAACATTTTATATTAGGAACGTCATTACCTGCCCTGTATCTCTATTATATACTTGTAAGAAAAAGACAAAATTCAAAAAGTAGTTGTAGTTAGTTAAAGCTCCTCCAAATCCAATTATAACTAATAAATAAATTATGTTCTCTTGGACTTAATGACTTTGTTAAAAAACAGTAGGCGAAAAGTATCACATTATACAATGCCATGATGATAAAAATTTAAAGTATGTCGATATCTGATTATACCAACAAAATTTTGGCAGATTCTTGGCGTAGAAATAATAAGCCCTTATCCATCTCTCGGTGCTACATCTTCAGATATTAAGAATTACCCACCCCACCCCACCCAACCCGTTTACAAGAATTATGAACTCGCTCCGAAAATGTACTCGAAGGTGGTCCATTTATTTTAATTGTCACATAGTAGGCTAATTTGACACATTCACTTGATCATGTTGATAATTCAATGCACTTGGTCAAAGAGGTATCTACATTTTTTACATGCATTGGCGACAAATACAAGGTCCAAGAAGACTAGCTAACGAGTCTAGTTATATATCAATTGTAATTGTCAAAAATTGTCACCTTGAACAAAAAGAAAAGGTCTTCCTAGCAAACAACATTTTCTCAGTAAAACAGGACTGCCAGTTTGAGTCGACTATTACAACAACGTCACATTGGCACATGCATCACATACAAATTCTTACTAAAGGACAATCAACGCTATAATAAAAGCAGTAGTAGTTAACCGGGGTTCAATATTCATAATTCAATTAAACATAAACAAATGGGTAACAAAATAAAAACTAGGAAACATATTAACTATAAGAGGAAAATAACCGAATAACAGAAACACTAACCTACAACAAAAATAAACCCCAACATACAAAGATACGTTCTGTAGATAATAATTGCCACATTCATAACTTAGTACAGGACATATTAAGAAAAGAATGTGGCTACCAAAACCTCCTGCTTATATGTAAGGTTAAAAATGCCGCTAAACTGACAATTTTTGTTGGATGTGTACTGATTAATTTGTTTTTCATAGATATTCGATTATTTTTATTTGTTGTTATTAGTTTTAAAAAAGCTTTAAACTGCAAATACACTGTACCGTTAGAACTGTAATTTGTTACTTTTGTGTTTTGGCCTAGCTCTAAAATCACTCAACCTCCAACTAATTGCAACACAAGCTTTTTTTAGTGAAAACTATAATTTAGACTTGTACTAACAACATAGTAAAACTATACATTGATATGATTTGCGGAAAAGGTTATTTTGGGTGGTTATTAGAGAAAAAATGCTGAAAACTGGAAAAGAAGAAAAATTATTATTTATTGTTGCATTTTAAGACCTAAAACTTGTGGAAAGTAAAATCACAAAAATACTGAACTCAGAGGAAAATCAATTTGGAAAGTCCATAATCACATGGCAAAATCAAAAAACAAAACGCATCAAAAACGAATGGACAAGAACTGTCATATTCCTGACTTGGTACAGGCATTTTCAAATGTAGAAAATGGTGGATTAAACCTGGTTCTATAGCGCTAACCCTCTCACTTTAATAACAGTCTCATCAAATTCCGTTACATTTACATGATGCGTTAAATAAGACAGGAAACCTTATCTTAATAGACTATAAAGTAGTCCATTAGCTATTATTATTCATATTGAAGTAATTTTGAGGTGAAATGAGTGATGTTTAGTGAAAAAACGTCGAAAACTGGAAACGCAGAAAATATCCGTTGTTATTGGTTAATATTTTTGAAATTTGCTCTATATAGAAATTGAACATACTATTATATGTTTATTTTGTGAAGTCCTTTAGTTATCAGTATTAATATTTGGGTAATGTAGTTGAATATATGTTTGAGACAAAAAAACCAATTACTGGAAATGAAAAAAGAAATCTTGGTTATTGGTGGTTAAAACTTTCAAATTGGGATATAAAAAGAAATTACTTTCTGATGTTTATCTAAAGAAGTCCTACAGAGATAAGTATTAAAAATATGTAATTCTTGTGTAAAATATGATGTGTACAGAAAAATTGTGAAAATGGAAATAAAAAGATCGGTTATTCGTAGTTATTCATGGTCAAAACTTATGAGTTTGACTGTCCCTTTGGTATCTTTCGTCCCTCTTTTAACATAGGATCTTTATAGACAGACTTTATTATCTTATGAATATATGCATATGTTTTCCTCTTGTTATCGATGTCAATAATAACCAATTTGTTGTGTGAAATATTTCTTTTTCAAACTAATTACAAAATAAGAATGTGTCCATAGTATATGGATGCCCCACCGCACTATCATTTTCTATGTCCAGTTGACCGTGAAATAGGGGACAAAACTGTAATTTGACATTAAAATTAGAAAGATCATATCACAGGGAGCATTTGCACTAAGGTTCAAGTTTATTAGACTTCAACTTCATCAAAAAGTACTTTGACCAAATATTTTATATAGACGCAGGACAGACGGAAGAACGATAAACAGACGCACAGACTGAAAAACACAATACCCCTAGGCTAAGTTAGGGGCATAACAAATGAAAATTAAAAAAAATTGGTTACTTCCAGCTAGATTTTTAAAAAACATAACATTGAGAATGGAAACCGGAAATGTGCCAAAGAGAAAACAAGGACCCTGTTATCGGTCTCCAACATAGTAAGTAAATCCAGTACACAAAGGTGGGCTTCAGCTGACCCCCTGAATTATTGTGTATACTAGTTTAGCGAAATGGAAACCACTCTTGAAACTCAAATACATAAACATGAACCAAAATTAAAAAATATCAACAACAAAAAACATAAATGCAAGACAAACTAAGGCTAGGGGTTCTTGACTTGGGATAAGTGTAATAATGTGGCTGGGAGAAAAAAAAACATGTTGTATGAGAAGTCAACCCTCCCATAGTTCCTCTAGACAATGTAGAATAAATAAACACACACTAAAACTAAGTTTTAAAGATGTTCATTTTGTGGAAGATTGAAATTGTTATCTTAGTATGATAGGTATACTAAACCAAAAAATATGATTGTGTTAAAAAATAACTGTGAATCAGTTTAGTTACTGCCTTTGATTTTATCTGACATGTTAATTGCTGGAAGAATTATTTTTCTAGTGTCATTGCATTTTCATTGATTGTATTCCTTTTTTGTGTATTTTTTGCATAAGATACTTTTTCAACATTTGAATTGCATATATTCACAGTTAAACACAGACCAATTCTACTTAGTAAGCTCTATCAATATCCAGGTTTAATTTCAGATATGTAAGCTTTTTGATTTCTTGGAACATTAACTAGTTCACTAAATCAGCATGAAATGTAGAAATAGTTTAAAGCAATTTCAAGAGAAGCGTTGTCAATATGAATTCAATTTTACCTCAATAGCTTTAATCTAAATAGCAATTGTACCAAATTTGTCAATTTTAGATGTCGAAAATAAGATAAGCCGACTGTTGAATTAATTGATGGGATCACTTCCTGGAGGAAAAGTTAATAGTAACAGCGCATTGGCGGATCCTGGGGTGGGGGTTTCGGGGTTGGAAACCCCTTTTTTTGGCTGATAAATGCATTTGAATGGAGACATATGGTTTTCCTGGATTTTGAACCCCCTTTTTTAAATTGCTGAATCCGCGCCTTTTGTGTGAACCCTGCAAGCCTGTATGTGGTGGTCTGAAACAATAACCAAAGGATAATGACAAAGAACTAACATAGATTGTCTGCTGTATGAAATATTCTGATCAATTGGAGATATATATGTATATAAAGAAAAACATTACCAAGTTCCTTCTTTTAGATATCTCATTGAAATAATTTAATAAAAGGAAATCAGCTTCAGCATAAAAGCCGTATAAAAATGAGGGCGGCTTATGGCCAATGATAGTCCTGTCTATTTTGAAACTTTTGTTAGTTGTTTAGGTTGCTTTCTAACTGACTTTAAAACCTCAAATCTCTCTTTATTCATAATTATTCAGATATTACTCATTTGAACAAAACTAAAATAGAATATTGAAATAAAATACACCTAATGCCTTAACAATATAAATAATAGGTTTTAAGATCCACTAACTTTGAGTAATCTCTTGGTAGTATGTTTGAAACCATGAGTTATTGTAAAATCTCCCCATTCTAAACACATAAGATGTTGAATGATTGGCAATGACAAAAATGTCAACAAGAGATAACAATGATGAGGGTGTGGATGTTAACCACTAAAATAGCTCATCCTTAAAATATAAAATTGTTAAGACAATGAATGGAAAAATAAATATATCAGCAAACAATAACCATGTACTCAAGGGCCACTTAATCATATTCATAATGTGCAGGGTTCACCATATAAAAAAAAGATGTGGTATGATTGCCAATAAGACAACTATCCACAAAAGACCAAAATGACACACACATTAACAATTATGTCACCGTACGGCCTTCAACAATGAGCAAAGCCCATACCGCATATAGTCAGCTATAAAAGGCCCGGATAAGACAATGTAAAACAATTCAAGCGAGAAAACTAACGGCCTTATTTATGTAAAAAAATGAACTAAAAACAAATATGTAACACATAAACAAACGACAACCACTGAATTACAGGCTCCTGACTTGGGACAGGCACATACATAAATAATGTGGCAGGGTTAAACATGTTAGAGGGATCCCAACCATCCCCCTAACATGGGACAGTGGTATAACAGTACAACATAAGAACGAACTATGAAAATCAGTTGAAAAAGGCTTAACTCATCAGATATACAAAAAATTAAAGTTGATGTTTGCGAGCATGCGCTCAACCCTCCCATAATGAGTGTAAATTGTGAAACTCAGTTGGAAAGGGCTCAACTCAAAAAGGTCAGCACAGAGTATATACTAAACCAATCAACAAAATGACACTGAGTTATAATAGCTAGTTCAAAGCTAATTAAAGTTGATGAATAAATACTCTTGGCACCGACTAAAATATAAATCTGTACACATCCGATTAGAAACCAGTGAAAAGTGGTTTCAGTGTTATTATGATATATTATATTGATGTTTTGGGAGGCGACTATCATGGTATGGAACTTGCGCCCTTGTGGGTTAAGTGCCTCTTTTTATATAGTGTGTAAGTATTGAGATCGTTGCTAATTACATGAGTAGTTTATTATTTGCTTCAGGAGCCTGGAATTTTTATTCTAACATACAATCAGTTAAGACTCATCATTCTTTTTTTTTCTGAAAAACATTGTTAGATTCTAAATCTTTTAATAAAACATGTTTGTTCAAGAAGAAAAGGGAAAACAAAATGTTTTCTATTAAAACATGTATAAGTGTGGTAAAAAATAAATTAAAAACTTTGAATTTCAAAAATTTAGTCTTGCAAAACATTTTAATTTTAAATGGCCAAACACATGTGTTTCGAGAATACCTCCCACAACTAAAATTAATTTAAACACAGGAGTAGATTTCTTTGAAAAGCTAGTAAGATTGTGACTATGTTGGTTAATCTAACTCAGAATAGTCTCCTGTTATAGGTTACCTACCATCAATATTGTGGAGAATTAGATCTTCGAATCGTAAAATAGCAGAACACAATCTTTTTCTATATACAAATTTTGAGACAGGAGAGTGATGCATTTGTTATATTATTCTTTTTAATTGAGATAATTATGCATTGTATTGTATTACCTGAACTGTTTTACAAAATACAGAACATTTTTTTTGTATAAATTATTTTTTATCAATTTTGACAAATAAGGGGAAGAAACTCATATTACCTTACTTTTATTACAAAATATTTTCGTGAATTAAACCACTTTCCCCAAAATATATTTTTGTATAGTTTAAGTATGTTGTTCATAGCTTGTAACAGACTTGTTTTTCAGAGAAAAACCTTGTGTTGCAATTAGTTGCAGGTTGTTCACTAAATTGACTAGACTATTTTGGTTATAGTTGTATCGATTCGATGTGTTCCGCTCTTTTGTTCAGTTTTACTGTTTGTTCTGATATTGTTCTTAAACATGTACACCACTGTCTCATGTTTAAGTTGATTCATTGTTGGTTGCTTAACGTAAAGTGGCAAATATTTCATGCATGTTCTGGACTAGAACAGGTTAACAATTAACAAATGTGGTGTGTGTTGTAATAGAGGCCATTCAGAATGATGGTCGGGCAAACTTAGATTGTCACTGGAAAATGAGGGTATATTGGATAGAGGCAGACATTTTGCCTTGCAACAGACCATCAACGGACCCCTCAAAAAGTTGTTGCAAGGGTCCCTAACGTGCAAAGAACGTGGCACTCTCTTCAAGCGAAGCATCAGATTTAACGTCCCAAATCTGACAGGATGCGGCTGCAAACTTGAAACATCCCGCACAGCCAAACAGACGCCCCACTTTGGCAAGCGTTTTACTATGGTCGGAAGAAGACCAAGTGGCAATATTTCTATTCCCAAGTCATCTTTGGGGTCTCATATTTAAAAAGAAGGTTGTTACCCGCTGATTAATAGTTCCATGAACTTAATGCCCAAATAGATAAAAAGATGAAATACTCAAATGTGAGAAATAACAATTTGCAATCTCTCAGTAGTATAATATAGGACAAAATATGACAACAAATGTTCGATATTAAACCCTCGTCAAAAGATAAGGACAACTTTTACGTCTTTGACCTATTTTTAGGACCTTCTTAGTCTCTTTCGTTGTTGGATTTATTTTTGGTTTAGCAATAATGAAACAAATAAATAGAAATTTCAGGTACTCTTTAAAAAAAAAATCAAGTATCAAGACATTGTATTTCAAAATATAACATGATCTTTAGATCCACATACGATATTTAATAATGAACAACACTTGCGTTGTTTTCCTTGATAAAATTGTTTCACATTTTGTTTTGTCTTTTATAAATGTAGCTGACTATACGGTGTGGGTTTCGTTCATTGGTAATGGCCTACAATCAAAGTGTGTTAACTTCCCGTAAGTTTGCCACTGGTAGATTAAAACTTCTCTAGGGTAGGTTTCAAACAGCCCAAAAAAAAGATGAAATGATAAAAAATTTGAATTAAACGCCAATCTAACACCAATAACATAGATGTTGAGATAATTAATAGACTTATGTAATGTTGGATTAAGTAAACAAACTCTTTCTTTTTGTTATTTATCACTCTTTATTGGGACTTAAATTCCTGCTTTTTTCTTCTATGTTGTGCATTTCTACATCTTTCGTCTTTTGCAAGGCCAAAATCACTGGTAGTATGTGCATCCTTTATACTTTTGGACATATTGAGTGTGCTTGTTTAATGAATGTTAAGGTACACTCTTATCTAGTTGTGTCGTTTGTTTCTTCTATGGCATAGGCACCACCGAAACGCAACACACACAGAAACGGACCAAGCATCAGACAAAACACCACGAGAATAACAAATATAACATGAAAATCAAATACATGAATTTGGGATAGACAAGTACCGTGCCACGTCTTATCTCAATATCTCAAAAATAAGAGGAAACACAAACGATTCAACGTTAAAATACAACACAGCGAGAAACAAACAATAATATAACAATGACCATCTTCCTGACTTGGTACAGGACACTTTTAAAGGGGAATAAAAGTGGTGGGTTGAACCTGGTTTTATGGCATGCCAAACCTCGCACTTTAATGGCAAAGTTAAATATAACATTGAAATGACAACATAATATTACAGGACTACAATACAAATAAACAGGAGAACATATTAGACAAAGAAAAACATGATTAATAGATAACAAAAAGCATCAGGTTTAAAATTCAATACGCCAAAAACGCGCTTTGTCCACACAAGACTCACCAGTGACGCCCAGATATAAAAGATCGATGTACAGCACTGAAGATCAAAAGTTGAAAAGGTTTCGCCAAATACGGCATTGTTTTTATGCCCGGGATAAGAACATTCTTATTATATAGAACAATTCATGCTATTGCAAACAGTAAATTTTATCAAAGGAATATAAAAGAGATATACACAAAGAAACTGAAGTATTAACTAATTACAAAAAACTAAACCTGAATACATAACGCCTAGATATAAAAGATCGAACGTGAAAAGGGTACAAAGTTGTACAGCACTGAAGATCAAAAGTTGAAAAGGTTTAGACAAATACGGCATTGTTTTTATGTACGGGATAAGAACATCCTTATTATATAGAACACTTAATGCTATTGCAAACAGTAAATTTTAACAAATGAATATGAAAGAGATATACATAATAAAACTGAAGTATTAACTAATTACAGAAAACTAAACCCGAGTTTATCACAAAATAGACACACATCCGAATCAGTCCAGGGGTCAACGTAATTAAAAAAATGTGACGTCACATACGATGGCGAAAAGGCAGAAACATTATACCACATTTGAATTTATGAAATTTAGAAACAGCATGACGTCACATATGAAAAACTATCATTCAAAAATGAGATAGAATTAGGATTGATTTAGAACTAAATACTGATAATTCATTTAAACAAAATGCATATTGCAATACTTATTAATAGCAATTAACTGTAATATATATACGTCAAGTTTGTTATGAATCCAACTTCAAACGTTAATAATCGTACAAAATTTAATATAATTAATAAAGAGGAGGTGATTAATTTTTCTTATTGTCACACCTAAATATATAATAAGAAGACGTCAACACATTTGACAAAATCTGATGAGAATTACAAATATAACATTAAACATGTAAACATGTAAACTAAATACATGAATTTGGGATAAACAAGTACAGAAACACGTCTTATAGTAATGCGAATTCACATTCAGCAAAACAGTCACAATCGGGAATAAGTCACGTTTGGTAATTTAAAGATTAAACTCTGAGACGTTCAGGGCATATAAACGTTGAAAATATGCCGCACAGCCCTATTTGTTTACCTTTGGAAAAAAATGTGTTCATATGAACTTTTAATTCTACGATAAGATTTGTTTCAAAACTTCATAGTAAAAGTGGTACAGTTTTAGCCGTAAAAGGAGTTCCTATGGGAAATTGCATTGTCAATATTTACAGAAATGCAACCTAAAAATTGTTTTGTTTATATAGTTATGCTTCTATGCTTCGACCTGTTAATTTGATTATTGTGTGTATTTACGTTTTGGTGTTTACCTTTTAAACATACAATGATTATTCCGTATGACCATTGTTCTTTTTTGTATTTAATTATTGTGAAAAAATGATAGTATCCTTAATTTGTTCAAGTATTTCGAAATTGGCGAATAATAGTTCTATGTACTAAATACCGAAATAGGAAGAGATGAGATACGAAATTGTGAGACAATGTACCGCTTTCAACTAGATAGGTAATTTTAGTCACACTTTGAATTCAAATTTTAAAAGTTTGGCACTCGTCCAAAGTCAAGGACAACTTTGACGTATTTGTCCTACTTCTCGGACCTTCTTGACCTCTAATATGAACTCATACTTTCTCGGTTGTTTTTATTGTTGATTTACCCATTGTGATATCAATAAACAAAAATACGAGGTGATCTGTAAATAGACAGTATGAATCAACACTGTGTTCTTAAGTTCTAAAAATGTCATTTAATTGTCCACAAAACGATGTACACAGATAAACAGCTCTTACGATGTTTTTTAATGTTGTAATTGTTTCACATTGTGTCATGCCTTAAATAAATAAAGCAGACTATATATTCATTGTTATTGGCCCATAATCTTTGTTTGCTTGCATTCACTAAATGTGAATTTTGTGGGTTTTTTTTATTTTCTAAACTAGTGTGATTTTACTTTTGAAACAATTACGATAATATTGCAAAATGAAAACCACCATTTTTGGCAAAGTGGTATGTGAATCGTTTATACTTTTGGATGGGTTGATTGTGAATGTTTAGGTGTTAAGTTAA
The DNA here is from genome assembly GCF_036588685.1 of Mytilus trossulus. NCBI lineage: Eukaryota > Metazoa > Mollusca > Bivalvia > Mytilida > Mytilidae > Mytilus > Mytilus trossulus. Next base: position 29,704,540 of record NC_086382.1, read on the forward strand.
TGTGAAGGTACAATGTACGTTCTTATTCTGCTTTGACGTTTGTTTCTTCTATGGTAAATGTACTGAGTGACTAATGATTCGGTGACTTAAAATACACAATATAGATATAGATACAGTACTAGATTGAGAGACCATTGTTAGTTTATCTGAGAGCATAAGGTAACTTTGTAATACGTAAACAACTGCTTTCGTTCGATTGACATACGCATCTTTAAAAACAAAAAGGACGATTAACGGTAGGTTTAAGGCAGGAAACTAGTAAATATTTGTCTTTAAACTTGTTATATATTGAAAGTGTAAAAAATTATTTGTAAGATACTTAGCTAACAAACTCTAGTCATATTCAAACATGTACATTAAAGGTATATATAAAACTTCATTTGATTATGGAGTATATATGTCCCATCTGATATTCCAGAACTTGTATTTTCTGTCATGATTTCCTTTATAAAAGGCCTAAACGAAAATGTTTACTTTCTCAGTAAATCATTATTCGTGATTTATTCAAATATAGCACTAAAAAGGAATATATATTTGATGGATAGGTTAATGAATGTTAGAATAGAAATACCAGAAATACACCGAAACAACTCTGATATATACATAGTACACCTATGTTCTATCCACACTAGCATATTAAATGTTCAGTTGAATGTGAAATTGGGGTCAAAACTCTTATTTCCTATTACAATTAAAAGGATTATTTTAAAGGGAACATGAGTACTAAGTTTCAAGTTGGTTGGAATTCAACTTCATCAAAAACTACCTTGGCCTAAACCTTAAACCTGATGCAGCACAGACAAAAAGATGAACAGAAGAAAAGACAAATAAACAGACACACAAACTGAGAAACTGAATGCTCCTAAGTAGGGCTTATAAATAAAGAAAAGTTGTATGATTCAGTCAAATATCCACCAAAGTTTAAATATAGTGAATGTAAGCAATCAAAACATTTACACACATTGTTTTTATATGAAAGGTTGATTAAACACACTTAAAACATAAGATATGTGTGCGTACATTAAGTTGACCTATTGTATATATAAGATTTATAAGATAAACACCTCAAGCTTTGTAGAGTTTAAATATCGTAAGATGCAATATTCTCCAATTTTAACCATCGTGTATTGCAAATGACAAACTGGAGCTATCAATAATTAATATTTCAAATGTTTTCTTGTAATGCCTCGAATTCGTGTTTAAATTTCATACTGTGAAACGGTTATTTCATTACGGCCAAAATCATAGTTACAAGTTCTGATTCCGTTGACTTCAACCTGCGTCAGATCTCATTGAACTAAGTACAAAGTTTAAAAAGTACTTGAAGATTAAAAGGTGACAAACCTTGGAAATAAGTGCACTGATCTTTCTTTATATGTGACTTTTTTCAGCATTTTTAATTCATGAAACATTATTTCCTTTGCATGAAATATGATGTCAGAATTGGATCAGAAACCGCTGACCCTTCTCTTAACCATTGGATTTGTACTAAATATGTGCTTAACCTACAGTTTTTGTGTGTAATGTTTTTTTGTTTACTTCTTTGTTTTTGTCGTTGTCTGTGTTATGTATGTTGATTGAAACTCTCGGTATTGCCTAACTGCTTCGGCGTTCACACCTTCTTCATATTTTCATATATCATTATCAACGCAGCATTTACCAACATCATGCCGTTAGCTAGAATAGTTTTCTGTAATAAAATTTTCTCTGATAAAAGTTGCAAAAAATTATTCCAAAAAAAACCAAATATTTGGTTTTTGTCAAACATCTTTGAAAATACAATTTATCAATTGTTTTCTATATATAAACAGTCTAACAAATAAATAACATATCTGTCTCACATTTTCCAGATTTCAAATTTAACAAAGAACAAGACTGATTTTGTACTGCTATTGTACAATCCCAGACGGTGGTATACAATGTGTCTACCATAATCATATGAATATGTTATTAGATGACAATATCTAGGCATACTGTTTGGTTTCATTTATATTTAGAAGGAAGCTGATGTGCTTCAAAACAGTGATTTAAAACACCTAAAATTTTACTCAATAATTAGTTTGATATATGATCTAGGACATAGACACAAACAGAAAAATTCATGAACAATGTACAAAATAAAAACGAAAAATCCACGCAACAAAAATGTTTCTACTCAACTTTGTCTTAATCACAACAACATCAGCTGTTGTTTTTTTTATCTGTGACACGACTATTGATATTTTAATTGTATTAACTAATTCGCAGCTTTTATATATTTTGCATACTCGTGACAATGTACTGATTGACATATTATATCAACTGAACTATTGATACAGACTTTATATTGTCCTAAAGATCATGAATTAAGATATTTTTTGTTGTTGATCCCCCTTCTCCCGTTGGGTGACTGTGTTATTTGTGCATGCCCAACATCTCTTTTTTCACACCATTCACTTGTACCGTGAATCTCTCAATTTTTTTTCTTCACGTTAATATGAACATTTGTTTATATCACGACTGGTTTAATCTTTTCTTCAGGTCATACCTGAATCTAGAAGTTTATCTAGTCATGTCGAGGTTAATAATACTTTTCTTATGACAGAATATGTTACATCTAATAATTACCTTGTCTCGGCCAAATATGTTTCTATTTTGTTAGATAGAAAATGGCCAATGCGAATACTACATAAAAGTTTTATATAGTGTGTGTATTGTCTGATTCTTGGTGCTCAACATATTTTGCAACGATGATAGCAATATCATAACGACTTATTAGTATCTTGTGTAGGAAACCTAGGTACCTGGAAATATATTATATTTCCCATGGGTCTTGTCTGAGGAGGTCTTCCAGATATTATTATTTAACATTAAGGTATTTCTACTTGAAAATTGATGTACATGTACCTAGTCAAAAGTCCAGTTACTTCCATTCATGACTGTTGACCTGTCTGATTTGTATTTGTAGGTACGGTTTCATTATTTTATGTTGAGCATACGTGTGGCAGAATGACAAAAAGTAGCACAATTTCAGACAATAAACATAAAAAAGGTGTTTTCAATCAACTTTTTTAGTTGTTGTTGCAAAAAAACCTGTTAAATAATAAGTAATTAATACGCATGTAATTAATGTTTAAAAAAGAAAAAAAAGAAAATAAATGAAAAATTGATAAAAGGTTAGTAACCTATATTCCTGGTCTAATAGAGGTTTCCCGATTTGCTACGTATCATTAAATTGAGAAAGGAAATGGGAAATGTGTCAAAGCGACAACAACCCGACCATAGAGCAGACAACAGCCGAATGCCACCAATGGGTCATGTATGGTTGGTAGTTTACTCAACGGTAAGTGCTGTTTAGGGAATTCATTTAATGCTTGAGATCACTTTGACCTTATACATAATTTCAAAATCTATAAACGAACAATTTTTTATGAGTTATAAATCATTTCAGTATCAAAGTAATGACTACTGAGCTGATGATACCCTTTTGGACTGATAGCTATAAATGTAGTTTATCAGCAGAGGTATATACTAAGTGCTTTATAATGAAACTGAAAACAACACGTGATCAATTTCATGCGTCCACAAAGTAAAATCACAAAAGTACTGAACTCCAACAAAATTCAAAACAGAGAGTCCCTATTCAAATGGCAAACTCACAGGGTCAAACTCATCAAACGAATAGATAACAACTGTCATTTTCCTGACTTGATACAGGCATTTTCTTAGATAGAAAGTGGTCGGCAAAACCTGGTTTTATAGCTAGCTATATCTCTCACTTGTATAACAGTTGCATCAAATTCCATTATATTGACAACGGTGCGTGAACAAAACAAACAGTAATTATAGGTACATGTATTGAATGCAAAAATACAGAAATCAACATTGTGTTATAATCTCTATCACTAAAAAACATACAAATATGTAACAAAAAAGCACAAACTGACATATAGACTACTCGGCCACGTCCACTTGTATATTTTGTCTATCTGATGAGTTAAGCCTTTTTCAACTGATTTGTATAGTTCGTTCTTATGTTGTACTGTTATACTACTGTTCCAGGTTAGGGGAGGGTTGGGATCCCCCTGACATGTTTATCTCCGCCACATTATTTATGTATGTGCCTGTCCGAAGTCAGGAGCCTGTAATTCAGTGGTTGTCGTTTGTTTATGTGTTACATATTTGTTTTTCGTTTATTTTTTTTACATAAATAAGGCCCTTAGTTTTCTCGTTTAAATTGTTTTACATTGTCTTATCGGGGCCTTTTATAGCTGACTATGCGGTATGGGCTTTGCTTATTGTCGAAGGCCGTACGGTGACCTATAGTTTTTAATTTTTGAGTCATTTTTGTCTTTTGCGAATAGTTGTCTTATTGGCAAACATACCACATCTTCTTTTTTATAAGCATATTGGATTAAAATTAAAGACAGGAATACACATAATTACCATTATACAATTACACAGTAACGGAGTGTACAGAGCCATGTTATATATGTAACATTAAAAGGCATATAGACAAAGCAACAAGCCAAAATCAAACACAAGCAACAAACAAGTTTTCGATGTACCACCAACAGACATATAGACAAAGCACTTTAGCAAAACTAAAAGACAAGAATAGGAGAATATCATAAACAATAATGACCGCACGTGCAAGTCCCAAAATTATCTTACTAACAATAAAAACCAACACATATTTAACGAAGAAGCACAACAAGGCATATATCAAATCTAGCAACCTCATACATAGCACGAATTATTTTAGATGAGCATAATACTATGACATCGTTCTTTTCTTTGAATGTTTCCTGCTTCCAGTGGTACGAGTTATTTGATTCAAAAATCTTATCCTTCAGACACCTCAAATATTGAGAAAAAAGTTCGAAAAATAATAAAAGTGCACTCAATAATATATCTTGCCTGCTCTACTTAGAATGATTAATTTATGCCAATGGTCTGTAAAATGATGATTGTACTATACATATAACATAAACTCAACACCATCAATGATACATCTAAATGAGATGAAGGCCGTTTAAACCGAGTACTCTTTACAACCATATCATACACAAAGTATACTTAGCCTATTGCATGAATATGGTGTATTAGGCCGTGTTCACACCAAACGCCGTATAGAGTAAACATGTTTACAATTAGTTGAGTGTAGTGTACACTGGTTTCACATTACATTTGTTTACATCTATACACCTTGTCAAGCTACCTGTACATACGATTTGTTCCCACTTGTAAACTATATGTCATTTAAATGTTCATGACGTAGAACTGAATTCAAAATTTGTGGAAATTTTTTCTAGCGGTAAGGGAACAACCATTTGACTTCAAAAGGGGGTGGGGATGGGAATGGAAATATTCCAATCCCCAGTTTGATAAAACAAAAAAATGGTCATACAGATGATAAATTATTCTGAATCAAGAGTTTCCCCATACATTATAGTGTTAAATATTGAAAAAAAAGTATTTGATCACCAGCATCGAAAAAAAGAAAAAAAATTGACGCGCGAAAAAAAATCTGACTCAGATAAAAAAAAAATAACCCTCCCACTTTTTTTAAGTTAAGTGGTTGCTACTTTATGGTTTATCATATATATGCTTATTGAATAAATGCACATTTATACCCCAATGGGGTTGAAGGCATATATAAATCAACACAATACATCATACAAGAGTAACAACAAAAGAACAAAACATTATATACATATAAGTATCTATCGTGCAGTTGTTGAGTCCACCCTCCTCAGTGACCATGACTTTTTAACAAATTGAGCCGTATACTGCATAATTGACGGACACGAAAGACATAAAACCAATTTATCCAACATTTTTATAATTTGCAGTAGTTTGAATATACTAGAGATGTCTCGATAACGCATTAGAAGACGTTAGCTGCAACAGCGTGCTTACAGCCGAAAAAAAAAAAGGATTGAGATATTAGGGATCACTACATTTTTATCTTTTTTGTTCGTTTCAAATGGCATTTCTTCTCCAAGTAGTATTTGATAAAGGAATATGGTAACGTTTTTTTAAATTTATTTTACGTTTTATTTAACGGATCTGAGATACTAGACAAACATATCATTTACCTAACACTTTTTTTAGTCATGCATTTATGCCTGAATCGTTTTTTTAATTAAAGACCAGTGGCGAATATTTCTGTGTACGTCAAGTATATTCGGGAAGACCTTTAAAAATGAATTAGGCAGCAACTATTTACTTCATTTTTTGTGGAGGGGAGGGGGCGTGCGCTATTGATTTTTTTCAGGACAAATTTTGGTGACAAGTCGAAATCAATTTTAGCATTATATATAGTGGCAGCTGAGGGTGAAACAAACTTTTTTTCTCAGGGCCAAAAACTGGAAACATTTTATGTTTCCAAAACAAAATCCATAGCTCACCACCCCTACCCCCTTGCCTTTATGTTTTATACTCAACTATAATAGCCCCCCCCCCCCCCCCCACCCGAAAATCAATTGGTTGCTGTCTTATGGGTTCGGCAATGATGCTGCTTTGAGTCTTGATTAGGGGTTAATAAAATACGTTAATTTTATAACCCAAAAAAATCTGTAAAATTTAGACAACTAATAATTATCAAAAATATCAATTTGACTCAAAAATAGTTTCCTCCTTAAATATATACACGATAAAACTAATGTCATAAATGCCTAGTTTTGTGTACACTTAACCTACACAAGGCCTACATTAACTATCGACTGTGTGTAGGTAAAACATGATTTAAACTACATGTAAACATTGAGTTTTATCAATGGGAACGCAATTGTGTTTAGTTTACGTGTGAGTTACACTTACACAACACCGAATTTAGGTCAATGTGGACACGGCCTAAGAAACATTTATGGAGTGTAGTGGGAATGAAAGGATAATGTTGGAGAATGCTTGTTGCGCAGAATTACGGGCATTATAGAGGAATTTTGATGACAACAATTAATAGTTGGTGTTGTTAACAAGCAGACGTCAGTAAGTTGAAAAAGAGGATGTGTGTCTGGTCATTTATATGGGTATAAGTTTAGAGTAGAGGTGGTACATAGCTTCATCGACATGTGCGTGTATTGTGAAGAGTTGAACAAACTGGTAAATTGTTGTATTTGTTCACTTTATGTGATATTATGATCAATGATTTATCTTCTTTTTTTTACACGATTGTGAATTTGAAGTTCTACAGGTGACGGTTTTGTACAGAAATTAGATTCAAGCATTGCGCTATTTACAAACAAAATATTACGACAACTGTATTCATATTCAAAATTTACACACTAAGCACTTACGGTTATCATTTTTTTTTTAATTACTTTCAGAAAACAGGTAAGGTGGCAACCAGCAATAAAACCACGAAAACAACTTATTTTTCTTTGCTGAAAAAATTGATTATGGTTGTGAAAATTATGCTCCAGTTACTTCTACATCTAACATTTTTTTAGACAACATTCGAACCCAGGCTTAACGATTATATATCGAACCAATGATATCTGCTACTTTGCAACCTTCACCATGGATGATCAACCTTAGCTTGATTTGTAGGCGTAAGATTTAGGTCAGTATATAGAACATTTTAGATGAATTCATTATATTTTAATTCAATTTAAATGTTGTTGTTCCATTTTTGTTGCATTGATGCGCAAATGTTTTACTAGCGGCCATTACGGCATCATGTGACATGGTACTAAATGTTCTTGATGTGTCATCTATAATAGTGATGATCGATTTCTGAAATGAAAATAAAGTATTTAGGGTTACCGTCAGATAAATTGATGAATCAGTGTTATATTGTATCTTGGTATATATTTTTATTCCTTCATTTGTATATAATAACAATTTAAGAAAAATAAGATGTTTGACAACTAAAAAGACAGGAAATATATAGTAACATATATTTTTCGGCTGTTCGCAGGACGCCCGTGATAACAAAGCATTACCCTCAATCATATGTAACAAGAACAAACAAATAGTTAGATATTTTCTTTTGTTTTGTCGCTTTACGTGTACATACAACTTATATCAGTACACAGGTGTCATTGAGCGCAAAAAAAAAACCAAAATGCTCAACTTGTGTTCCATTTATTTATTAGGTATGGAGTGATTAAACTACACTTTACAAACATAATATATTCATAACAACTTCCTTATAGACAACGTTATAAGCTAACTTTATTTTATAACAATGATATAAGCAGATTTTTTTTCTTTTAACCAACACATTAAATCCTTTTTAGAAAAGAAAATCTGATTTCAAAAATTGATAATTAATAGTATCCTTGTGTAAACGGCACATTGAAAAGATAACGTTTAGGACTTGTACAAAGGAGATAATGAATTAAAACCTTTTCGGACAGCTCAGTATTTTTGTAATTTTATTTTTTGCATAATATTTACATATATATTTTCTTATTTGAAATATATTAAACATTAAGCAGTTATTTTCCTTTGATTCAAATGGTAATTTGCCTCTGACACCTCCCGATAATTTTTTGTTTTTTCTGATGACCTACCTCAAGTTCATGAAGACCGTGTGGTGTGTGTACTTCTGTAGATTCCTGCCCATTCATAGTGTAAATGAAACATTTATGACGTTGAGATGCAAGCATCAAGTGCTGAAAATAGTTAACATAGTTTTAAATTGTAAGAAATGTGTTTTATGTCCAAAACATTTTTATTGAAATTAAAACGTTTACTTTTTTCATTTGAATTACTTGTCTTAATCAATGTATTGTGCTAAAGATACAAGCATTGAAAATAGAAGTATATATAACCAAATACTAATTTTTGAGTTTAAACAGTAAAAATAGTTTAACTTGGATTCAATTCGTCTAAGCTTAGCTTATAAGGATCACAACGCTGTTCATTTCCGTGAGTTCTTGTATATATTACTCCAGCCTTCAAGTTTTTATTAGTGTAAACAATATTCTTATTATGATAAATACAAGTATAAATTATAAACACATACACAATAAGGATCCAGAAACAAGCAACAATTGCTTATATTAATCTGTTTCCTTGAAGTTTTTATTAGTGTGTATCATTACAACAAAACCATAGGATTCTGTATGATCTTTAAAGTAGAAGTAAACGAAGTATAGTCAGATGCCTTTAAGGATGTTCGCTTCTCTGTTTCAAAATATCAAGCTTTTTTAAAGGCAGTTAATAATTTATAGTATATAAATAAAGAAGCTTATAAAAGCAGAACACAATGTAGGGTCTAGATTTTTCCTATATTTTACATGGCACCTCTGGTCTCTCAAGAACGAATTGAAATAACAAGGATTTTATAAGATTTTTAAAGATGACATCTTAAAAAGCTTTATGTACTCAAATTATGCTATAACAAGTAAGGTTTGTGGAAGTATTTTTTCATGGCACTTACGTTGGACCAAAAAAAAACCTTTATCAAATTTGCTTTGATTTAGGAATAATCCATTAACATCACTTCTAATTTCTGTGTTTACGCGTTATTTTTACTTGTGTTTCCTTTTGTGTCCCGAACACTACATTAGTATCATACTTTTCAAAAACGTTATTTCTAAATAACATCGTATCTAAATCCATTTCTATTGAATAAAATTAATAAATAATTACATTTTCCTTCGGGGTACCTACCATATTTGGATCATATCTAAATGCAAACGAATCATAAACGGGATGTTCCACTGTTGGGTGAGTACGATGGGCATGCGTTGGGTGAGTACCAGTATGGTGGTGTGCGTGATGTTTTGTGGTTGGGTTCATGGTTGTTGCAGCAAAATACTGAAATACATGTTGAATATATTAAACGAGTATCCAAATTTTCTTCTGCTATAAATTTCTAGTTTTGAATTAAAGCAGCGAATCAATTTAGCTATCTTTATCTTTGCCTGAAATATTGTTAATTTGTTACATTTCGTGCATTTTAATTATAATTGTTATAATGTTTTATCCATGGTTTCCAGTGAAGAGGATTTTTTTACTGTTATCAAGAGTTGTGCTTTCGTCGTTTGTCAATAGATTATTGTGTGAACTGCGTTCAATTTCCCCTTCTTTATTGGTAATGTTTGATTGCTCAAATAACGTCTTCTCTTTTCGATGAAACGTACCAACGCTTAAGTCAACTTTTAAAACTCCAGATAGTGTCTACATAAAATTAGTTTTTATTGGTATTTGGAAGTAAAAAACAACACGTACTCGAAGATTTTTTACGGTCCATATATATTATGATATATGTATGCCTTATAACTGTTTCGTATCTTATAAGTTTGTTTTCTATGTTGTGTCATGTGTACTATTGTTCGTCTGTTGTACTTTTAATTTTTAGCCATGACGTTGTCAGAGTATTTCCGATATATGAGTTTGACTGTCCCTCTGGTATCTTTCGTCCCACTTTTACATTATTGTCAAATACTTCTAATAAATATCTGCTGGAATATTTTTTTTGAAGGGTTGAAAACTTTAAAAATGATGTGTTCGATATGCCTTTATAGATTCCCGCTCTCACAAATAAAAATTGAAAGCCTTAAATGTGTTAAACACTTGACAAGCTATTTAACACACCATTTTTCTAGAAATTCAATTGTGAATAATTGATTGAATGTTTGTGTTTAAACCGGTTTTATTGGTGGAGGACGATGGAGTGCCCGGAGAAACTACCAACCTTTGATAGGAAAACTAACAATTGGCAATTACGATTGTAGTCGTCGAGTGCACCTGCACGGGCGGGTTTCGATCTCACAACATCGGTGTTGACTGGCTACTGATAATAGTAGTAGAACTTAGACCAGTTGGCCACTGAGGCCTAAGTTGTAACTTCAATTGATTTTCTTATATATAATGTTCATCATGAGAATAAACAACAACAAGTTACGTAGATCGATGTCCTTGTACTATGTAATAATTTTAGAAATCTTCCCTCTTTGACTACTTTATTTCACCACATAAAGAACAACATGTGACAACTTTACAACACATGTAAAATAAAGGAGAAAAATGATATTTAACATGTTAACAGCCTTCTACCACTTCCGTTTAATGTAATATATATGTGTCCAATGTGCCATCATACCAAATGTCTAGGCCTAATTGCTATGTTGATAAAGTATTATAATAGAATATTAACAATGGCCTTACCTGACCGACCATGCAGCATAAGAGTACTGTGAAGATCATGTTGATTGTATTTGTAGGACAATGAGAGTTTCTTTAGAGAAAAGATGAAACTAATGATAGTATTTATACTAATAAACCAAAATACTCTAGTAGAAAGATATAACTTCAACCGGTTTGATCTAGTAGATAAACCCTTAAATAGTAACAAGTTCTGATTCCGTTGACATCAAACTGCGGGCATTCTCATTGAACTGAGTACTAGGTTAAAGCACTTGAAGTGGAAAGGTGAAAAACTTTGAAAATAAGTGCACTGATCTTTCTTAATAAAAGAATTTTTCGGCAATTTTAGTTATTGAAACATAAAATCCTATGCATGAAGTACGATGTCAGTAGTGGATCATAAACCGCTGAACCTTATCTAACCATTGGGTTTTTACTAGAAATTGTGTGCTAAACCTACAGTTTTTGTGTGTAATATTTTCTCGTTTACGTCTTTGTTTTTTGTTATTATCTGTGTTATGTATTTTGATTGGAACACTTGGTATTGTCTCACTTGTTCAGCGTGCAATCCCTATTCCTTTTTTTCAAATAGCATTATCACATTAAGCATTTACCAACATCATGACGTTAGCTAAAATAATTTTCTCTTATAAATTTTCTCTCATAAAAAAGTTGAAAAATAGATTAAAAAAAACCAAAAAATTGGGTTTGTGTCAAACATCTTGAATAACTTTACAATAAATGAATTGTTTTCTATATACAAACAGTTTAAGCATAAAAAAATAAACATGTCTCACTTTCTCTCGATTTCACGATTCAAACAAAAAACAAGACCGACTTTGTACTGCTATTGTAAACTTCAAGACGGTGGTATACAGTATGTCTACCATAAGCATATTAATATGTTATTTATTGACAATATCTGGGCAGACCGTTTGGTTTTGTTTATAATAAGTAGGTTCTGATGTGTTTCCATAATGTGATTTAAAACACTTCAAATTGGACTAAAATAATTAGTTTAATTTACTTATTTATCTAGGCCATGGACCCGAACGGCGAATAAATGAATGAACAATGAACAAAATCAAAACAACGATGTATCAACTAAACTTTATTTCATTCAAAACAACATCAGCTGTTTCTTTTATCTGTGACACAACTATATCAATTGTATTAACTAATTCGCAGCTTTTACGTATTTTGCATTCTCGTAACAATGTACTGCTTGACATATTATATCAACTGAACTGTTGATGCTGACTTTATATTATCCTAAAGATCGTTGATTAAGACACTTTTTGTTGTTGATCGTCCCTTCCTTCCCGCGTTGGGTGCTTGTGTCATTTGTGCATGGCCAACATCTCTTTTTTAACGCCATTCACGTGTTACGTGAATCTCTCAATTTATTTTCTTCACGTTAATTTGAGCATTTGTTTATATCAAGACCGGTTTTTATCTTGTTGTCAGGTCATACCTGAATTTATAAGTTTATCTAGTCATGTCGAGGTTAATAATACTTTCCTTGTACTGGTTTATGACAGAATATGTTACATCTCTCTTGTGAAACAATGACCTCAGCCAGATATGTTTCTATTTTGTTAGATCGAAAATGGCCAATGTGAATAATACATTATCTTGTGTAGGAATCCTGGGTACCTTGATACATATTATATTTCACATGAGTCTTATCTGAGGAGCGATTTTTTTTTAACTTTAAAGTATTTCTACTTGAAAATTGGTATACATGTACCTAGTCAAAAGTCCAGTTACCTCCATTCATGACTGTTATTTTGTCTGATTTGTATTTGTAGGTACAGTTTTCAGTATCGTGTGTCGCGCTTACGTGTAGCAGAATGAAAAATGTAGAACAATTTCAGACAATAAACGTAAAGAAAGCATGTTTAATAATGAGTAATTAATACGCATGTAATAAATGATTAAACAAGAAAAAAAAGAAAATTCATTAAAAATTTATAAAACGTTAGTAACCTATGTTTCTGGTCTAATAGAGATTTCCCGATTTGCTACGTATCATAAAATTGAGAAAGGAAATGGGGAATGTGTCAAAACGACAACAACCCGACCAAAGAGCAGACAGCAGCCAAAGGCCACCAATGGGTAATGCACGGTTGATAGTCTACTCAACGGTAAGTGCTGATTAGAGGAAATATCACTAAATGCTTGAGATCACTTTAACCTTTACGAACAATTGTGTATGAATAATAAATCATGTCAGTATCAAAGTAATGACTACTGGGCTGATAATACCCATTTGATCTGATAGTCTATTATAAGAGGTTTCTACCAAGTGTTTAAGAATAAAACTAAAAACAACACGTGATCAATTTAATGCGTCTAAAAAGTAAAATCACAAAAGTACTGAACTCCGACGAAAATTCAAAACGGAGAGTCCCTATTAATAGCAAAATCACAGGGTCAAAAATAAAGACAACAGTAGTATACCGATGTTCAAAACCCTTAAATCGATAGAAAAAAAATTCGGGTCACAAACCAAAACCGAGGGAAACGCATTAAATATAAGTGGAGAATGACGACACAACATTAAAATGTAATACACACAGAAACGAACTAAGCATGATACAAAATCCGATGAGAATAACAAATAAAACATCAAAACTAAATACATGAATTTTGTATAGAAAAGTACCGTGACACGTCTTATAACAATGTGAATTCACATTCAAATAATTATAAAAAAAAAAAAACGACACAAAAGAAACACAACGTAAAAAAATAACATGCACAGAAACGAACTATAATATAACACTGACCATATTCCTGACTTGGTACAGGACATTTTCTAAAAGAAATAATGGTGTGTTGAACCTGTTTTTGAGGCATGCCAAACCTCCCTCTTTTCTGATTTATGAATTTTGAATAGCGGTATACTACTGTTGCCTTTTTGATTGCCATGTTAAATATATAACATTAAAAAGTCAACACAACATTACAGGACTACAATACAAATAAATAGAAGAACTCATTTGACAAAGAAACACACGAATGATAGCTAACAAAAGGCACCAGTCCTAAAATTCAATACACCAGAAGTGGGTTTTGTCTACAAAAGATTTACCAGTGACGCCCAGATACAAAAGTTTGAAAGCCAAAGCAAATACAAAGTTAAACAGCATCGAGGACCGAAAATTCGAAAAGGTATGCCAAAAACGGTCAGGGTTTTCTGTAAGGTATAAGAATATCTCTATTATTTAAAATGATTTATACTTTTGTAAACATTAAATTTTATAAAATTACTATTTATATAAAAGATATATACATGATAAAACTGAAGTATTAACTAATTACAGAAAACAACCAGATACATTACATAACCCGACAAAATCCAACACAATCCAAATAAAAAAATAGACACAACCGAATAAGTCAAGGCATCAACGCAAAGTGACGTCACATTAAAAATTGTGAAGAAAAAATGATGACGTCACATTTTAATTTGAAAAACAGCACAACAAAAATGAAAAATGACGTCACATTTGAATGAATAAAACTATCTATCAAAAATAAGATAAAATAAGGATTGCTTTACAATTATATTTGTATTTTATACTGATATAACATATAATAACAATGAAAATTGCAATACTTAGTAGTACTCGGGTAGCAATTAGACAATTAACTATATTCTAGGTCCGGTTAATTCAGAATCAAACTGCAAATGTAATACATCGTTGAACCAAATCAAATCTAATAAATGGAGGAGTTGATTAATTTTTTTTACCATATATATTATAGCAGTGTGAATTCAAACTCAGCAAAACAGTCACAATCGGGAACAAGTCACGTTTGGTAATTAAAAGATGAGACACGTAATGACAAACCACAGTCTAACATGTGGTCAAAATTTCCTTAGCTAGTTTGGACAAAGACAAGTCGTATGGATAAACCAATTTGTGATGGTGTCTGTAAAATTTACGGAGTGTCAATTGTAATCTGTCCTCATCATAACTTTGTTTCTGCGTAAGGAGCACACTCCTGTATACGAAGTCCGAATAGTGTGAACAAGCATGAAAATAACGTATGAATTGGGATACGTTAGTAAACACCATACGAAGAGGCAGAGGGTATGTTACTGCTAAGAAATGGGAAATTGATAATTGGGAAGATGAAATTGTCCCGTTTATCATAGATTTTCGTTTGGAGTCGTCCATCTGCGTCAATATTGAGGAAAAGGTCAAGGTATGAAGCAGTCCTTCTAGTTTCAGTAGTTTCCTTAATTTTAAGTTCACTGGGATATATGAGACGTAAGTATTGGCTGAAATATGGGTTATTCAATGATAGAATATTATCAATATACCGGAAAGTAAAATTAAAGAATTTTGCAAGGTGCTTTTTCTTTGTGTCTTTTGGAAGGTTTTGAACGAATTCTGCTTCAAACGAGTACAAAAACAAATCGGCCAGTAGGGTTGCACAATTAGTACCCATTGGAATACCGACTATCTGTTGAAATAGTAATCCTTCAAACTCAATAAATATATTGTCGTTCAAAATGCCAGCATTTTGATAATATCATCTGCAGTATACTCTCTGTTAGATTCAGTGTAATTCTTCACAAAATTATTATAACCAAAAACAAGAAATTTGTATCTACTATTCCCATTTTTATGGAAAAAGCTCTGATGGTGAAGTCCATCTTTCAACTAAGCATGATGAATAGTAGTATAAAGCGTAGAAAAATCAAAAGTCTTTATGTTGCTGCAAAATTGTAACGATTGTGATCGAAGATCAAGCAGTACAAATGTAATTCTTTCGACTTTTGGGAATCAACATTTAGTTAACACCGCTGGTAGAATATATCTCATCACAATATTTTTGAAGCCCGTTTTTAACTGTAGAAAGAAAAGTAGTTAGTACTTTAGAAAGATGTTTAGTCGAACATTTTGAAGACCCAGCTATGTATTGTTCTGTATATGTAGTTTTGTGTAATTTAGGTATCCAGTATAATGATGGTAAATTTTCTTCCTTTTCTTTGATGTTGATACTAAAAGAAAGACGGAAAAATTTATGATTTGTAAAATTTCGTCCTTGATAAATGATGTTGACTATTTAGGGTTACCAGTAGTTTTATTTCTTCCAAGCTCTAGATCTATTGTAAGACTTTGCAAATAATGGTTTTACATAGGAAGACAAGATTATTTGAGGCTTTATCGGCTGGAACAACGACATATTTGTCATATGCAAAGAGGATAAAGCATCTACAACATCCAGATTCTAAAAAGGGCTAGCAACTCTAGTACTCATATTGCATCGTAATTTTTGAATGCGCTTATGAATGCATGATCGAATAGCTTTGATCCATTCAGACAAAATGTCCAATTTTGGTTCGCGCTTTATCCATTTTCTTGCATAGTCCTCAACTGCACCCATCAGTATCTTGAAGTTTTTTTTCCAGTTGATGGGCTTGAGGATTCTATATTTTGATCCCTTGGCTAACAAATCTCTGTTACTTGTTCGTTGGTAATGATGCCACGGTCACCAGCAATAACATGATCAGATAGACTATAATTGAATTGTGACGATGAACATAAGCAATACGGAGGCTGGGATTTCACATCTTTGATCTCACTTGTATGACAGCTGCAACAATTTCCATTATATTGACAACGATGATTGAATAAAACAAACAGATATTATAGGTAAAGAATGCAAAAATACAGCTATCAACATTGTGTTATACTAAAAAACATACAAATATGTAACAAAAAAGCACAAACTGGCATATAGACTGAGCATACTAGTAAAGATTAAAGACAAGTATACACAAAATTACCATAGTACAATAACATAATAACAGAGTGTTTCAGTACAAAACCATGTAATATATGTAACAGGCATATAGACAAAGCAAATACTAGTAGCCAAAATCAAAAACAAGATGTAACACCAAAAGGCATATAGACAAAGAACTTGAGCAAAAACAAAAGAAAAGAATAAGAGAATGTCTTTAACAATAATGACAGAATGTGCAAGTACCAGAAGTATCTTACTAACAATACATACCAACAAATATTTAACAAAGTAGCACAGCAAGGCATATATTAAATCTAGCAACCTCATACACAGTCCGTTTTGTTTTAAATGAGCATAATACTATAACATCGTTCTTTTCTTTGGATGTTTCTGGCATCCAGTGGTACGACTTATTTTGATTAACATATTATTCTTCAGACACCTCAAATATTAAGCAAAAAGTTTGAAAAATTATAAAAGTGCACACGATGACTTTATATCTTGCCTGTTCTACTCAGAATGATTAATTTATGTTATGTCTCAATAGTCTATAAAATGAAGATTTTACTATTTATATCACATAAACTCAACACCATCAATGATACATCTAAATGAAATGAAGGTCGGTTAAACCAAATAACTACAACTATATATTACCCAAAATATATTTAGCCTATTGCATGAATATCGGAAACATTTATGGACTGTAGTGAGAATGAAAGGATACTATTGGAGAATGCTTGTCGCGCAGAATTACGAGCATTATAGAGGAATTGTGATGATAGCAATAGTTGGTGTTGTTGACAAGCAGACGTCAGCAAGTAGTGGTCGTGTATCTGGTAATATTTATAGAGTAGAGGTGGTACATTGCTTCACTTACATTTACGTGTATTGTGTAGAGTTGAACAACCTGGTAAAAGGTTGTATATGTTCACTTTATGTGATAATATAATACATGGTATATCAATTTGTTTCACACGATTGTGAATTTCAAATTCTACAGGTGATTGTGTTTTTTTACAGAAATCAGGTTCTTGCTTTGCGCTATTTACAGACAAAAGAATACAACACGTGTATTCATATTCAAAATTTACAAACTAAGCGCATAAGGTTTTACTTTTTTGTAATTACTTACAGAAACTAAATAAAGTGGCAACCAGCTATAAACTCACACAAAAAAACCTTATTTACATTTAATAAAACAATGGTTTATGATTATGAAATGTCCAGCTTCTTTTAAATCAAATGTTTATAAGATAATGTTCAAACACACCAAGTTGAAATGGTTGACCAACCTTTTCTTTTTTTTTAAGGTTTAAGATAACAGTCAATATATTGAACAGTTTAGATGAAAACATTTTATTTTGATTCAATTTAAATGTTGTTGTTCCATTTTTGTTGCATACATGTGCAAATATTTTACTAGCGGCCAATACGGCATCATTTGACATGGTGCTGAATGTTCTTGATGTGTCATCTACGATAGTGATGATCGTTTTCTGAAATAAAAGAGATAAGTTAGGGTTACCGTCAAATAATTTGATAAACCAGTGTTATATTGTCTCTTGACATATATTTACATTCCTATATATGTATATAACAAAATTAAACACAGAAAAAGGTGATGGACTACCAAAAGACAATAAATAGATAATTATATATGTTTCGGGTGTTTGCATGATGCATATGGTCTTAAATTATAACCTGCCAGGGTTCATTTTCAATCAAATGTAACAAGAAAACAATTTAGTTTAGTTAATTATTTTCTGATATATAAAAACAACAAGATGTCGAATGATTGCCAAAGAGACAACTCTTCACAAGAGAATTGGTTGAAGTTCAATGAGAAAATTGCTTTTAATGAATACTAGCGAATAATTAAATTTGATTATGATGTTTCTTGGCCTTATTTTTCTTGAAGAGTAAAAAAAGCACACATTGTTTAATGAAATTGAAATAATTATGTTACCCTGATTCGAAAAGGATTGCTTTTGAAATTTTAAAACACTTAATATGTTGTAGCTGTGGGCGAACATTTGTAGTATTTGATGTTTCTGTTGTATTTTGAAAGATCATTGGTTAAATATTTTTTACATTAAAATAATACGGTTGCAACATGTCAACAACAGATCTTTATGACAAGTGACCCTTTCTACCGTAATTTATCGTCCCGGACATGAATGTAGAACCATTCACGGAATTTTCTGTTTTTATCAGTGCAAGTGAGAGGTTTTGCTAACTATAAAACCAGGTTATCCCTACAGTTTTCTATTTGCCTGTACCAAGTCAGGAATTTGACTGTTGTTATCCATTCGTTTAAGGTGCTTCAGCGTTAGATTTTGCCATTTCATTTGAGAGTTATCTCTTTGAATTTTCATCAGAGTTCAGTTCTTTTGTGATTTTACTTTTGGCATTGATTTTTATTCTAAATTTAACATTTGGAAGTTTTGTTTTCCTTAGTTCCAAATGGTTATTTGCTTCTCACACCCTAAGATGTTGTTTTATTTTTTCGGATGACCTACCTCAAGTTCATGAAGTCCATGTGGTGTGTGTACTTCTGTAGATTCTTGCCCATTCATTGTGTAAATGAAACATTTATGACGTTGAGATGCAAGCATCAAGTGCTGAAAAAAATTAATTTCTAAATTGTAAGAAACGTGTGTTATGTACTTAACATTTTATTGAATTGAAATGAAAGGTTTTTTTTTCAATCGAATTACTTGTCTTGATCAATGTATTTTGTAGGTAACGTGTTTGATGTCCTTAACATTTTAGTAAATTAAAATGAAAGGTTTTTTTCATTTTAATAAGTTGTCTCGATCAGTGCAGTTTGCTATAGATACCTTTAAAATGAACGAATGTAAAAGAATACTAACATGTGCGTTTAACATGAAATGATGCATGTTTTAAGAAATAAAATGGCAAAGGGAATAAATATATAAATAATTAATGCAAAAGAAATGGAGTAACATTGAAACGGTACCCATTTGTATGTGATAATTCTCTCTAGATTTTTCAAAATATTGAGCGTTGACACCTATTTTCTTTCTAAAATGATGAAAAAGTAACAAAGGTTTTGTATGATTTTCAATTATGACATTTTAAACTATATGTACTCAAATATTAAAAGAAATAGCCTTTAACAAATTTGCCTGGATTATAGATTTTGGAATTTTTAATTAACACCACTTTCAAATTGTGTGTGTTATTTTCCCCTTGTGTTTTCTTTTGTATCCCGAACACTGTATCAGAATCTTACATCACCAAAACATACTTCTAAATAATATCATATCGAAATTTATTTCATCAAATAAATTTAACAAATAATTGCATTTCCCATTGGGGTACTTACCATATGTGGATCATATCTAAATGCAAACGATTCAAATACGGGATGTTCCACTGTTGGGTGAGTACGATGTGTGTGCGTTGGATGAGAACCTGTATGGTGGTGTGCGTGATGTTTTGTGGTAGGGTTCATGGTTGTTGCAGCAAAATTCTGAAAGACATGTTAACATCTAAAAACTATGATCTATTTTTTTTAATCAAAGCAGCGAATCAAATCAGCTATTTCTCTTTCCCTAAAATATTGTTATATTGTTAAAATTCTTGCATTTTCACAATACTGTTTGAACTGTTTTACATTTTTTATGTCAGGGTCTTAATAGCCGACTACTAAAAAAAACCACAACGTATAAGAAAAGTACGTGGTATGATTTTCAATGAGACAATTATTCACCACATGTACATTTCAAGTGTTAGTAGTTTAAGGAGGTTCTAGAGCGGGTGTTTTTTTCATGAGTCAAAACATTTATCCGTTAACTAATTTGTGTTTCGTCTTTCACCACTTTTAATCTAATTATGTGTTTCAATATTCAACACTATAAGGTATAGGGGAGTCTTGATTCAGCTCGGTAAGCTTTTTATCAACAAATTAGGGAACAGAATATATCATTAGAAAATAACACATACCCCCCTTTTTAACCTTTTTTAAAGTTATATGGTTGTACCCTTATATCTTAGTGTAGTTGTCCCATTTACCGTCAAACCAAACCTCCTTATTTCTATATTAATAAAGGTATAAGTACAAAGAATGTACAGAACACTTACCTGACCAACCATACAGCATAAGAGTATTGTGAAGATCATGTTGATTGTATTTGTAGAACAATGAAAGTAAAAACTGATGACAGTATTTATACTAATAAACCAAAATACTCTAGTAGAAAGATATGAAGTTTAACCGGTTTGACCTTGTAGATAAACCCTTAAATAGTAACAAGTTCTGAATCTGTTGACATCAAAAAGTACTAAGTTAAATTCTATAAGTGTAAAGGTGACAAACTTTGGAAGTAAGTGCACTGATCTTTCTTAATATGTGATTTTATTTCAGTAATTTTAATTCGTGAAACATTATATCTTATGCCTGAAATGTGATGTCAGTAGTGGATCAGAAATCGCTGACCCTCCTCTAAACCATTGAATTTCTACTAGAAATTTTGTGATTAACCTATAGTTTTTGTGTGTTATGTATTCTTGTTTACTTCTTTGTTTTTATCATTGTCTGTGTTATGTATTTTTATTTGAACTCTCAGCATTGTCTTACTTGTTCGGCGTTCAAACCCTCTTCATATTTTTATATGTTATTATCACCTGCTCAGCATTTACCATCATTATGACGTAATTTTCTCTGCTACCATCCTTAAAAAAGTAAATATTTTTTTTTTAGATATTTGTCAAACATCTTAGATCATACTATCAATCAATTATTTTCTTTATACAAATAGTCTTACAGTCTTACACTTGTCTAATTTCCAGATTTCCAGATTTAAGCAAAGAACAAGACCGATTTTGTACTACTATTGTACAATCCAAGACGGTGGTATACAGTGTGTATAACATGAGCATATGAATATTTTATTCGATAACAATATCTGGGCAGACTGTGTGTTTTTATTTATATTTAGTAAGAAGCTGATATGTTTCCAGACTTTAATTTAAAACACCTCAAATTTGACTCAAAACAGAGTTTAATAAATACATTGATCTAGACCATGGACACAAACGGTAAAAGTAAATGAACAATATACAAAATCGAAACGAACAAAAATATTTCTACTAAACTTGTTATAAATTTAAACAACATCAGCTGTTTCTTTTCTCTAGAACATACCAATTGATGATAAATGTGTTTATTTATTCTTAGTATTTATACAATTTTCAAACTCGTGACAATGTACTTATCAATTGTTAATGCAGACTTAATATTGTTCTAAAGGTTATTAATTAAAACATTGTTGTTGTTGACTCCCCCCCACCCCCTCTGACGGTTTCCTGCATTATGCATTATATGCGTATGGCAAACATCTCTTTTTCACACCATTCACTTGTAACATGATGTTTCAATTTATTTTCTTCACGTTAATATGAACATTTGTTTATATCACGACTGATTTTATTTTGTCTTCAGGTCATACCTGAATCTATAAGTTTATCTAGTCATGTCGATGTTAACAATACTTGCCTTGTACCGGTTTATGACAGAATATGTAACCTCTCTCCTGTAAGATCAATGACATTGCCTCGGCCAGATATGTTTCTAATTTGTTGGATTGAAAATGGCCAATGTGAATATTATATTAAAGTTTGATATATACACATGAAAAAAGTAATGCAACACCAAATTGAAATTCAGATAAAAACAAACACTCATTATGTTTTTTGGATATAATTTGCTGAAATGGAACTAGTTAAACATTATTTAAAAATCGACTGAGTTTGATCAATAAATATCGGCTCGATAAGTTCTTGCACATGCAGTTACTGTACTCGTAAACAATAACACAGATGTTTGTATCCTCATTGTTTTCAACACTTCAAATAACCAAGTGTTTAAAGTTAGAACACCAGAACACCCCAGTTCAAACACGTCATGAAATAAACAATACCCTTCGTCGGGAATTATTGCTGCTACCTAAGCAACAAATTAGTCGATGTGGCAGGAATCAGAAGACGTTAACATGCGGTTATTCGTTTGAAAGAAGGCTGGGCACAAAGTACTATTGCTTTGGTATGTAACGATCAACCCTGACGTGAATAATCATCTAAAGATTAATTATGAAATGTCTGACATTGTAAAGTTCGACTACAGTAATAGTTGTAAAATGCATTTTTAAAACAAAAAACTTTTCATTTTGTTATAAAAATGTTGGTTAGATAAACATTTTTTTTTCATACATTTTTTGTTTGTTTTAATGCCAATGTTATCATTAACAACGTTTCAATATTATTTTACACATATTTTATCATATTCCATCCAAAATAAGAGCTGATTTTTAAAGATAAAAAAAAAACATACTTTTTTCCATGTGTATAGTTTGTGTATTGTCTGATTCTTGGTACTAAACATTACTTGCAGCTACAATAACCATATCATAACGACTAATGAGTATCTTGTGTAGGAAACCTGGGTACCTTGAAACATATTATATCTCACATGGGTCCTATCTGAGGACCTCTTCCAAATTTTATTATTTAACATTAAGGTATTTCTACTTAAAAATTGATATACATGTACCTAGTCAAAATTCCAGTTACCTCCATTCATGACTGTTATTTTGTCTGATTTGTATTTGTAGGTACAGTTTAAGTGTCTTGTGTCGCGCTTACGTGTAGCATAATGAAAAAAAGCACAATTTCAGACAGTAAACGAAAAGAAAACATGTTAAATAATGAGTAATTAATAAGCGTGTAATTTATGATTAAAAAAGAAAAAAAGAAAATTCATGAAAAATTTATAAAACGTTAGTAACCTATGTTCCTGGTCTAATAGAGGTTTCCCGATTTGCTACGTATCATGAAATTGAGAAAAAAAATTGGGAACGACAACAACCCGACCAAAGTGCAGACAACAGCCGAAGGCCACCAATGGGTCATGTACGGTTGGTAGTGTACTCATCGGTAAGTGCTGATTAGAGGAAATATCACTTAATGCTTGAGATCACTTTAACCTTAGTTTCTATATAATTTCAAAATCTATAAACGAACAATTCTGTATGAGTCATAAATCATGTCAGTATCAAAGTAATGACTACTGTGCTGATGATAACCTTTTGCTCTGATAGTCTATCAGCAGAGGTATCTACCAAGTGTTTTAGAATAAAATGATCAATTTCATGCGTCCAAAAAGTAAAATCACAAAAGGACTGAACTCAGACGAAAATTCAAATCGGAGAGTCCCTATTCAAATAGCAAAATCACAGGGTCAAAAATATAGGCAACAGTAGTATACCGATGTTCAAAACTCATAAATCGATAGAAAACAACAAATTCGGGTCACAAACCAAAACCCAGGGAAACGCATTAAATATAAGTAAAGAATGACGACACAACATTAAAATGTGACACATACAGAAGCGAACTAAGCTTTAGACAAAATCCGATGAGAATAACAAATATAACATAAAAACTAAATACATGAATTTGGGATAGAAAAGTACCGTGACACGTTTTATAATAATGTGAATTCACCCTCAAACATAAGAGGAAACAAACGACACAAAAAAAACACAACTTCAAAATATAACACACACAGAAACGAACTATAATATAACAATGACCATATTCCTGACTTGGTACAGGACATTTTTTTTAAAGAAATAATGGTGGGTTGAACCTGGTTTTGTGGCATGCCAAACCTCCCTCTTTTCTTATTGCAATGTTAAATATAACATTAAAATGACAACACAATATTACAGGACTACAATACAAATAAATAGAAGAACTCATTTGACAAAGAAACACACGAATGATAGCTAACAAAAGACATCAGGCCTAACATTTAATACGCCAGAAGTGCGTTTTGTCCACGCAAGATTTACTAGTGACGTCCGGATACAAAAGTTTGAAAGCCAAAAACAATTCAAAGTTAAACAGCATCGAGGACCAAAAGTTCGAAAAAGTTATGCCCAAAACGGTCAGGGTTTTCTGTTAGGTACCAGAACATCCCTATTATTTAGAATAATTTATACTTTTGCAAACATTAAATTTTATAAAATGACTATATATATAAAAGACATATACATGATAAAACTGAAGTATTAACTAATTACAGAAAACAACCGAAAACATTACATAACCCGACAAAATCCAACACAATTCAATTAAAAAAATAGACACAACCGAATTAGTCAAGGCATCAAAAAGTGACGTCACATTTGAAATTGTAAAAAAGGACAAAAAAATGATGACGTCACATTTGATTTGTAAAACAGCACACCAAAAATGAAAAATGACGTCACATTTGAATGAATAAAACTATCTATCAAAAATAAGATAGAATTAATTAGGATTGATTTAAAATTATATTTGTACTAAACACTGATATAACATTTAATAACAATGAAAATTGCAATACTTATTAGTATCAAACTCGGGTACCAATTAGACAATTAACTTTATTACATGTCCGGTTAATTTAGAAGGTATCGAATGAATTCAGAATCAAACTGCAAACGTAATACATCGTTGAACCAAATCAAATCTAATAAATGAAGGCGGTGAATAATTTTCTTTACCATAACACATGAATATAACCGAAAAGACGTGAAGACATTTGACAAAATCCGTTGAGAATTACAAATATAGCATCAAAACTAAATACATGAATTTGGGATAGAAATGTACCGTAACTCGTCTTATAGCAATGTGAATTCACACTCAGCAAAACAGTCACAATCAGGAACAAGTCACGTTTGGTAATTAAAAAATAAGACGACGTAATGACAAACCACAATCTAACATAAAAAATGTCCTTAGCTAGTTTGGTCAAAGACACACCGTATGGATCAACCAATTCGTGATGGTGTTTGTAAAATTTACGGAGTGTCAATTGTAATCTGACCTCTTCATAACTTTGTTGGAGCAGTTTCACACTCCTGTATATGAAGTCCGTATAGTGAAAACAAGCACGATGATAACGTATCAATTGGGATACGTAAACACCATACGAAGGGACAGAGGGTATGTTACTGCTAAGAAATGGTAAATTGATAATTGGGAAGTTGAAATTGTCCCGTTTATCATGGATTTTCGTGTAGAGTCGTCCATCTGCGTCAATATTGAGGAAAATATCAAGGTATAAAGCAGTCCTTGTAGTTTCAGCAGTATCCTAAATTTCAAGTTCACTAGGATATATGAGATGTAAGTATTGGCTGAAATATGGGTTATTCAATGATAGAATATCATCAATACACCGGAAAGTAAAATTAAAGAATTTCGCAAGTTGCTTTTCTTTTTGTCTTTTAGAAGGTATTGAATGAATTCTGCTTCAAACGAGTACAAAAACAAATCGGCCAGTAGGAGTGCACAATTAGTACCCATTGGAATACCGACTGTCTGTTGAAATATTAATCTTCCAACTCAACAAATATATTGTCGATCAAAAAGGCCAGCATTTTGATAATATCATCTTCAGTATATTTTCTGTTAGATTCAGTGAGATTCTTCACAAAATATGAATTATTGAAACCCAAAACAAGAAATTTGTATCTACGATACCATTTTTATGGAAAAAGCTCTGTTTAACGAGATGGTGAAGTCGATCTTTCAACTGAGCATGGGTAATAGTAGTATAAAGCGTAGAAAAATCAGAAGTCTTTATGTTGCTGCAAAATTGCAAAGATTGTGATCGAAGATCAAGCAGTAAATCTTTCGAATTTTTGAGAATCCACATCTGGTTAACACCACTGGTAGAATAAATCTCATCACAATATTTTTGACGCCCATCTTTAACTGTAGAAAGAAAAGTAGTCAGTATTTTAGAAAGATGTTTAGTTGAACATTTTAAAGACCCAGCTATGTATCGTTCTTTATATGTAGTCTTGTGTAATTTAGGTATCCAGTATAATGATGGTAAATTTTCTTCGTTTTCTTTGATGTTGATACCAAAACAAAGAAGGACAGATTGATGATTTTGTAAAATTTCGTCCTTGATAAATGATGTTGAATATGTAGGAATACCAGTAGTTTTATTTATTCCAAGCTCTAGATCTGTTGTTAGACATTGCAAATAATGGTTTTTACATATGAAGACAATATTATTTGAGGCTTTATCTGCTGGAACAACGACATATTTGTCATATGCAAAGAGGATAAAGCATCCACAACATCCGGATTCTTGAAAGGGCTAGTACCTCTAGTACTCATATTGCATCGTAGTTTTTGAATGCGCTTCTGAATGCATGATCGAAAAGCTTTGATCCATTCAGACAAAGTGTCTAGTTCTGGTTCGTCTAGTTCGCGCTTTACCAATTTTCTTGCATAGTCCTCAACTGCATCCATCAGTAACTTGAAGATCTTTTTCCAGTTGATGGGCTGGGGGATTCTATATTTTGATCCCTTGGCTAACAAATCTCTTAGTTGTTCATTGGTTACGATGCCAATGTCACCAGTAATAACATGACCAGCTGGACTATAATTGTACTGTGACGATGAACATGAGCAATCCGGAGTCTTGGATTTCAAAACTTTGATGTTAAAGGCCTCTAAAACTCTCTTGTGGTTAAAAATCTTGGATGCAATAGACTTGGTGTAAGTATAAGAAATAACAGGTGTAGCTTTATTTTTAAAGTAATCGGGTATATTTTTTTACAGATTTGTAAACACATCAAACGAATATATTCGAATAGAACATGTGTCCTTTTCCTGACTTGATACAGGCATTTTCTAAGATAGAAAATGGTCGACTAAATCTGGTTTTATAGCTAGCTGAATCTCTCACATGTATGACAGTTGCAACAATTTTTATCATATTGACAACGGTGCGTGAATAAAAACAAACAGATATTATAGGTAAAGAATGCAAAAATACAGAAATCAACATTTTGTCATACTAAAAAAAAATACAAATATGTAACAAAAAAGCACAAACTTGAATATAGACTAAGCATATTAGCAAAAATTAAAGACAAGAATTTACAAATTTACCATAGTACAATAACACAATAACGGAGTGTTTAAGTACAGAGCCATGTTATATATGTAACATTAATATGCATATAGACAAAGCAAATAGACAAAATCAAAGACAAGCAACAAACAAGTTTTCGATTAACACCAAAAGGCATATAGATAAAGCACTTTAGCAAAAACAAGAGACAAGAATAGGAGAATATCATAAATAATAATGACAGGATGTGCAAGTTCCACAAGTATCTTACTAACAATAAAAACCAACAAATATTTAATAAAGAAGCATACCAAGGCATATATCAAATCTGGCAACCTCATACACACCCCGAATTGTTTTAGATGAGCATAATACTATAACATCGTTCTTTTCTTTGTATGTTTCCTGCTTCCAGTGGTACGACTTATTTTGATTCAAACATATTATCCTTCAGACACGTCAAATATTGAGAAAAAAGTTCGAAAAAAAACTCAAGTGCACACGATGACATTATATCTTGCCTGCTATACTTAGAATGATTAATTTATGCCAATAGTCTGTAAAATGAAGATTTTACTATACATATCACATAAACTCAACACCATTAATGAAACATCTAAATGAGGTGAAGGTCGGTTAAACCTAGTACACTTTACAACCATATCATACACATGATATCAAACATATCATATATTTAGCCCTTTGCAAGAATATGGTATATTAGAAACATTATTGAGTGTAGAAAGAAAGGATAATATTGGAGAATGCTTGTTTCGCAGAATTGCGGGCATTATAGAGGAATTATGATGATTGCAATAGTTGGTGTTGTCGACAAGCAGACGTCAGCAAGTTGAAAAATGGTCGTATGTCTGCTTATTTTTATTGGGTATTAGATTAGAGACGAGGTGGTACATTGCTTCATCGACATTTGTGTATAGTGTGTAGAGTTGAACAAACTGGTAAAGGGTTGTATTTGTTCACTTTATGCGATGCGATATTACGATCAATAATAAATCAATTTGTATTAAACGATTGTGAATTTCAAATTCTACAGCATGTACAGGTGATGGTTTTGTAACAACAATCAGGTTAATGCATTGCGCTATTTACAGACAAAAGAATACGACAAGCGTATTCATATCCAAATTTACAAACTAAGCGCATTAGGTTTTGATTTCTTTTTTTGGAATTACTTTTAGACAAAAATAATAAATATTACCAGATAAGGTGGCAACCAGCCATAAACTTATTTACCTTTGATAAAACATTGGTTATGATTATGAAATGTATAATCCAGCTTCTTTTACAGCTAACAAATTCATAGATAATATTCAAACACACCAAGTTGAAATGGTTGATCAATCTTTGCTTTTTTTTAAGGTTTAAAAAAAAAGATTACGGTCAATATATAGAACAGCTTAGATGAAAACATTATATTTTAATTGAATTTAAATGTTGTTGTTCCATTTCTGTTGCATACATGTGCAAATGTTTTACTAGCGGCCATTACGGCATCATGTGACATGGTGCTGAATGTTCTTGATGTGTCATCTATGATAGTGATGATCGATTTCTGAAATAAAAGTGGTATTTTAGGATTATGTCAATTAATTTGACGAATCAGTGTTATATTGTCACTTACCTCAGGCATAGATTACCCTAGCTGTATTTGGCAAAACTTTTAGGAATTTTGGTCCTCAATGCTCTTCAACTTCGTACTTTATTTGGCCTTTTTAACTTTTCTGGATTCGAGCGTCACTGATGAGTCTTTTGTAGACGAAACGCGCGTCTGGTGTATATACTAAATTTAGTCCTGGTATTTATGATGAGTTTATTGATATATATTTTCATTCCTACATATTTATATAACAAAATTTAACAAACAAAAAAGATGTTCGACTACAAAAAGACAAGAAAAAGATAATTATATATGTTCCGGGTGTTAGCATGAAGCACATGGTCATAAATTATTACCTTCCAAAAGTCACTTTTTCTACCTTAATTTAACTTGCTAGACGTGTGTGTAGAAACTATTGCGGAATATGTTTTTTTTATCAGTACAATGGAGAGGTTAAGCTAGCTATAAAACCATGTTAAATCCACAATGTTCGACATGCCTGTACCAAGTCAGGAATATGACAGTTGTTATCGATTCGTTTAAGGTGTTTGAGCGTTAGATTTTACCATTTGATTTGAGACTAATCTCTTTAAATTTTCTTCTGAGTTTTTTTTTTTACTCTTTGTTTAATAATTACTTTTATCATAATTTGAAATAACTTAAACTTTGAGCAGGTTTTTTTCCCTTAATTCCAAATGGTAATTTTCTTCTGTCACCTCATGATGGTTTTTGTTTTGTTTTTCCGAATTACATACCTCAAGTTCATGAAGACCATGAGGTGTGTGTACTTCTGTAGATTCCTGCCCATTCATTGTGTAGATGAAACATTTATGGCGTTGAGATGCAAGCATCAAGTGCTGAAAATAAAATATAGATTTTAATTTGAAGACTCGTGTATTATGTCCCAAATATTCGGTGTATGGAGCTTCAGAAACATTATAATAAACGTATATATAAATACAAACAAATTGATGCATTTTTTAAAGAAAAAAGTCATAATGTGAATATGTGTTCTAACATATGATACAAAAGAAATGTAATAATCGTAAAGGTACGCATTTGTCTGAACAAGATGACTGTCTTGACAATGCATGTCGCAACAGTGGTTTTCGAGGCATACATATTTGAATATATAATCAAGCCTTGATTCATGTTGGTCCTGTTTTCAAGCTTTTCGTACAATGATATACAACAGTTTTTTTATTGGTCTTTCTTTGTTATATCAACCAATCAATTTTTAGACTTCAAGATTTTGGAGTTCAATTGTCTAAAGATGTTTTTTATTCCATCAAAATCACAGAGTTAAGACAGGTCTATAAAACATAAAAAATAATTCATTTACACCACCGTTACTTTCGCTTTCTATGCTAAGGCGTGTTTTTTTTCCGTAGTGTTTCCTTTTGTATCCCGAATACTTAGTATCTTACACAATGGTTCATTTTCTAGATTACATCATATTAACTTAAATTCATTTTTTATGATATAAAATTGATATATTAGTATCATTATTTTTTTCGTTGGGAGTACCTACCATATTTGGATCATATCTAAAAATGAACGAATCATAAACAGGATGTTCCACTGTTGGGTGAGTACGGTGCGCATGCGTTGTGTGAGTACCAGTATGGTTGTGCGTGGTGTTTTGTGGTAGGGTTCATGGTTGTTGCAGCAAAATACTGAAAGACATGTTTAATATATAAAACAAGTAACCAATTTTCTTATAGTTTAAACATATTTATTTATAGTGGATTGGGAAACAAGTTTTGCAACTTATATTAATCCCGCTCCACTATGCGGGTGCGAGTGGTGCCTTGTAGCGGCATTAGCCTACTCTTTTTCGAAATCTACAAGGGTGTTTTTAACGTGCAAGAGATGTGGCTCTCTCTTAACACGGGTCAGCCATTTATCGTCCCCGTCCGACGGACTATCATCGTTTCCTCAATACCATAATCGCAAATGGTGTCAAGTGAGAGCCGAAAATTGAGTTCCTGAAATTTTCATCCCAAACGGGAATCGAACCAGGAACCTTTGTGTTAGTAGTCCGATGCACTAACCACTACACCACGGCTCTCATAATTTTCTTATGCTATGAAGGTCTGAGTTTCGAATCAAAGCAGAAAACCAAATTTCTCTCTTCCTTAAACATGTTAAATACTGTTCAATTGTTAAAATTTGTGCATTTTTATTTTTATAATATGTTCTAGATTAAAGCTCACAGTAAAAAAAATGACAGCCTAAAATGTGTAAAAGAGGGACGAAAGATACCAAAGGGAGAGTCAAACTCATAAATCTAAAACAAACTGACAACGCCATGGCTAAAAATGAAAAAGACAAACAGAAAAACAATAGTACACATGACACAACATAGAAAACTAAAGAATAAATAACACGAACCCCACCAAAAACTAGGGGTGATCTCAGGTGCTCCGGAAGGGAAAGCAGATCCTGCTCCACATGCGGCACCCGTCGTGTTGCTTATGTGATTACAAATCCGGTAAATAGTCTAATTCGGTAGGTCAAATTCATGAAAGGGAAGGGGATTGTAGTTACGACGTGAGGAACATATCCGATATCATTTGTGAAATGGTTATTCCATAACGGTCAACCAACTCGTGATGGCGTCCGTAAAATTTACGAAGGGATGATTTCAACTTCACCATTTGGAACTCTTGATTTAATAACTTCCTTGTGAGCAGTAACCCTCTATCAAGAAAATCATGATAGGAAATGCAAGCACGGGAATATCGTATCAATTGAGAGATATATACCCCGTATGCAGGTGCTGCTGGAATGTTGCTACTTAGAAATGGAAAGTTCACAATTGGAAAGCTGAAATCATCTCTTTTGTCGTAAAGTTGTCTTCAACCGACCCTCATTGTCAATTTCTAGATGTAAGTCAAGATACGAAGCTGACTTAACTGTATCTGTAGTATCCTTTATCTCCAATTCGATGGGATAGATGCGTTCCACATAGTCACCAAATTTTGAATTGTTTAGTGAAAGAACGTCATCTATATAGCGGAAAGTAGAGTTAAAGGATATAACTAACTTCTTATCTTTCTTCCTAAGAAGTTCCTGCATGAAGTCAGCCTCATAATAATAAAGAAACAAGTCAGCAAGTAGAGGGGCACAGTTTGTTCCAATTGGGATGCCGACAGTCTGTTGAAAAACACGTCCTACGAACGTAACAAATATGTTGTCAATCAAGAAATCAAGCATCTTGATAATATCGGTTTCAGAGAACTTTTTGTTTGAATTAGAGTGATTCTTTACAAAGTAGGATTTATCCCTCCCTAAGACAAGATACTTGTATCTACGTTGGCCATTCTTTTTTATGAAGAAAAGTAATATCAACTCTTTTAATTTCTCTTTCAGTTTGGAATGTGGAATACTTGTGTAAAGAGTAGAGAAGTCAAATGTTTTAATACTGTTACAAGATGAAAGAGAGTTAGATTGTATGTACTCTAAAAGATCTTTGGAATTTTTACGTATCCACATCTGATTCACGCCACCTCTAGAATAGGCAGTTTCACAATAACTTTGAAGCCCGTCTTTGATTGCTGATAAAATGGATGTTAATATACTGGACAAGCTATATGACAAAACACGACTTGAAATTAAATACAAAAACAGACTATGGTCTACTTTGTCAACTTTCCACACTTAATAAACAACGACAAATCGCATGCGAGTTTGTAATATTATTTTTTAGAAATCTTACAGAAAACATTTTTCTTTGACATTTTTCAATTTCACTATTTAAGGTGGTACCTAACACTACAGGGAGATAACTCTGTAAAATCAGCTTAACGTTTTTATTACGTTGTGTTGTAAAGGGAATAATAAGCTTCTCAATGATCAAAATTGGTGTTTGTCAAACTACTATACAACCAGTGTAATTTTTCTGACAAAACGGTTGGTTCAAAATTTTTGAAATGTTTATATGTTTGTTAAAGGGTCAAAGTAAATACTTTGTCAAAATTTTATGAATATTAAACGAGCCAAATTTATTTTAGTGAAAGTGTTGGGTACCACTTTAAAGAACAATATACAACATTGTGGCTTTGAGTTATATCAATGTTTCACAAATAAGAAAACAACTGCTATAGTTAACTTCATATTATCGGTAAAACTAAGTGACAGTAAGCAATAAGAGGCCTACTAACATGTATGTTTACATGTGGTTGATAATTGTTCCATTTGCAATCATACCAAATCTCCTAATTGCTATGTTGCTAACATATTAGTATAAAATATTTACAAAACACTAACCTGACCGACCATGCAGCATAAGAGTATGTTGAAGATCATGTTGATTGTATTTGTAGGACAATGAAAGTTTCTTTAGAGAAAAGTTGAAATTAGTGATAGTATTTATACTAATTAACCAAAATACTCTCGTAAAAAGGTATAACTATAACCGGTTTGACCTAGTAGAGAAATTCTTATATAGTAACAAGTTATGATTCCCTTGACATCAACCTGCGTCAATTCTCATTGATTTAAGTACTAAGTTAAAGCACTTTAAGTGCATGGAAAGGTGAAAAACATTGGAACTAAGTGCACTGATCTTTCTTAATATATGACTATTTATTTTTAGCAATTTCAATTCATGGAACAGTACAACTTTTGAATGCAAAACGATGTCAATTGTGGACCTGAAACCGCTGAATCGGACCCTATCGATTAACTTGCATTGCTTCGAGCTCTCATCTCATCTCTCAGCATCGTGTTGCTAAACCATCAGGGTTTTGTTTGGTGGGGTTCGTTGTTACGTCTTCTTATTTTGGTCATTGTCTGTCTATTTTCTACTCACGGTTTTGTCTTTCTTTATCGGTATTTGTAATCTTCTAATATTTTTTTCCTTCATCAATACAACCTTTGAGTTTGCGTTAACTAAAAACCGTCATCTTATTTGAATAATTTTCTCTAATTTCCCGGCATTAAAGATTGTCTTATAACTATTTAAAGTACTACTTGAAAATTAAAACATAGTATTGACTCGTCCAGGAGCAGCATGTAATCTATGCACCTGTGTTTTTATTGCGCTGGAACCAGCTTAGCTATTACTACCGTACCGATGACATTTTTTGGCATGTTACATCTGTCAGGCGCCCAAAGTTCATTCTTACGAGACTTTGTTTCTTCTATTACACCTATTCGCATATTTTGATGAAATTAATGTGCTGAAAAATAAACTTGTATTTCCCTCGTTGTGATTGGTATAAGCAATAGAATATGTGATAATACAGCATACTGCTTTCATTTATATTTAATATACTCTTAATGTGTTTCTAGAATGAAATTTTAAAAACCTTTAAATTGAAATAGGCAGAAGTAACTTAATAATGTACAAAACTAGAAACCATAAAAAGAATATACCACGCAACAACTATATTTTTATTTATTTTCATCAATACTATAGTGTGTGATAACATTGTGTGTGGGAATTCGACGTTTGCTGTACCACTGTCCACTCCAGCGCAATTTATGACAATACTACTGCATCAATCAGAATGATTTTTTTTGCAGTGTTTTGAGAAATGATTTTACTTTGTTGTCGCGTATTATTTGTGAAACATTCAATGTTTTAAAAAGGCAAATTTTCTGTATAAAGTCGATGATTATGTTGACTTTTGAAGCCAAACTTTCTACAGCCTTAAATACACAAATAAAAGATCCAAAAACTATACCAATAAAAAACGGCATGTTTATAAAATTATAGCAAATCTATTAGCAAACTAATTTTTATTCGTTCATGCAAAACAATGAACTTAAAATATCTGACATTTTCTCCCTACCCAGTTTTTCCCTATAGATTTTTATGATGTGGACTGGTCATTGTTATTGAATCGTATGCAATTTGATTGGATTAAAGTTGTTATGAGTTTACCTTCAAACTTGTTTTTGCTTTTCAAACATCACTATTGATTATTAGAACGTGCATGAATGTGTACGGTAACTAAAATGACCTTCAAACTAGACACTGGACGAGTCAATACTATGTTTTATCAATGAAAGTTGAGGTACGAAAGGTAAGAATTGCCACTTCTTCTATTTTCACAAAATTTTCGGAATATACAGTTTAAAGATTATTTTTTAAAAGCCTATTGTGGAGATAAAAGATAAAGTTTACAAATAAGACGTTTTGTTCCATTAAACAAGTCATTTTCTTAACAGAACTGCCGAAATATATTTTACGCACGACTACGGCAGGTAAAATCATTATTCATCATAACCAAAAAACGCATTTTTCCGTCTCATTGGAATATGATGATAACAATTAATCCCAAACTTAAGAAGTAAGTAAATAAAGTCTAACTTTGTCCGATCTGCCTATTTTTGCACATCAAAAGTCAATACGATCGTTTTAAAGTCAATTTCGTCTACCTCACACAATCTTGTTAGGCACTATAGCTGTTATTTGTTGTTACGGCAGCGCAATTAATATTGATCTTATTAACTTATGCACAACTTTGATTCATTTTTTTATACTCATGACCTGAGATCATTATAAAGATGACTCTGTTGGTTTTTTTTGTTGTGTTACTGGTAAATCATGAATACCTAACATCTCCTTTTATTCAGACCATTATCTCAAAATGTGAATCTTTTAATCATTCATCTTCACGTACATGTACATATGATCAACTGTTGATATCAAGACTGGTTTATCTTGTTTTGACTAATAGGTCAAAATTTTATCCACTCAAAAGTAAACAAGTTCGTACCTGATCTCGAAAGATCATGACGAGATTAAGTATACGTAATCTGTTTCTGACAGAAAATGTTACACCTCTCCTGTAAAACAGGGACCTTGTTAAGGCCAGATATGTCATGTTTGAATATGTTCAAAATTGTTCATACGAATATTACATGAAATTATTGGTTATGTTACATTTGTAGAGACTGGCAAGTTTGAGTCACGACTGGTAGTAAACAACAACTGCTTGAAATATTTCATTTATATTCGCTTATCTTTATAGGTACTTCAAAACGGAAGATATTTTATGCCTATACAGACCGTGAGAAAATATTTGTATGACAAAAAAAGGTGTACCTTCTTTTAACAATCAAATAAAACAAGAACCTGTTATTCATTGGTTGTTGCTATTTATCATATTTGTCTTTCGTTTCTTGCGTTAATCATTCCAATATTTATGCAGATTATACCCTTTAATAATATACACTTTGAAAAAAATAAAAGGCATAGCTTGTATGAATTTTTCGAATTTCATAATTGATATTTTACACGACAACTATAGCTGTCAATTGCAACTTCGAATTTTACAAGTTAGTGGTAAACTTTTCAAGAAGTAGCTAGAACTAAAATGATAAACACAGTACAATTTCTCAACTTACCAAGATATCCAATAAACCGACTGTACTGACGACACAAGACGAGTGGGCGACATCGCATAACGACTCATTGAAAAGATCGCTACATCCGGGTATTACATTAACGGAATTGGTTCGTTGCTGCAACTGCCACAGTGACTGCAGTTGAGAATCAATGTTTGGGAGGACTCAGATCACATACAGTTCGTAACTGACTGCAACAACATGGCATTACAAAAGGAGGTCGTGTTTTGACCCGTGTTGAGACCGTTACACAGACGGAATAGAGTATGATGGTCTGGTTTACGGGATTGACATTGTGTAACTGGCTCACAATCAACAATGTTCAGTGATGGGTCAATTTTTTTTCTTCTGCAGGAAAACGAAATGGAAGAATTCGTGTCTAACGGCGCATTGTTTTCCAAGAAGTGGACAGCGTGGGGGTAGGGAGTGTCATGATATAGGTGGCTATCTCTAAAGATCTTGAAACGGTATTTATACATGTTCCGGGTATTTTAAAACAGACCTCACATTATGCATTTTATTGACCGACAGAGGGATTCATTAAGAACAATGATATGCCTCACACAGCACGTTTAACTATGGACTAACGTAAGCAGAATATCATCAATGTGATATCTTGACCTTCCAAAATCATTTGATCTGCATTCTATTTTACATCCATTAGACTAACTGGATAAACATGTGCACCAGCGTCAACTTCCACCTCAGATTTTATCAACGCAGATAAATAATGCAACTTGAATGGTGAGCAATTCCACCTAACAATATCGTAACACTGATAGCACATGTAGCATCCATGTCGCAGAGATGCGTAGCAGTGTTAGCAGCGAGAGGTTGTCATATACGGTTTTAACTTTAATGGCACCGGAAGTAACTTTTATTGGGGGAAATGGACTTTTCATTGAAATAGTCTTCCTACTCTAAATCGAAACACACTTTGAATTAAAAGATGTATTAGTAATTATTTAATCTCCATTTAGAATACATGTATTTAACGAACTGATCAGTACATTTTATTTTCTATTTCTAATTCATTCAAATGCACAAGCAAAAAAAAGATTCAGATTATGGCCAAAAAGTGACATGTATGAAGATACATAGAAAAAAATATAGCTGAAGCTTAAATAGTTAATGGAAAGAAAAACAAAGAATTGTCAAACCCATAATTAAGTTTGTTGTGTACTTGTAAACTTTTGTTTTATAAGACTAGGTAAGATTTAATTTTATGATGTAGCATAACCAAAAAAATGGGAACTACACGTGTCCTCAATTTGTGGGGGAAATTGTTTGATAATGATAATAACAATTCATAGTTACGACACATTTTTTAATCAAACATTAGAATAATTAAATCTTATTGATGAAAAGGACATGCTGTTAGGAATAAACACAGAAATATCAAAAATGACAACTTTCAAATTGGTAACTATGGGAAATTATAATTCCAAATGAATATATAAATAATAAATTGCATAGCCGGGCGCAGCCGGATACGACCGCAGAGGGCAACCCTGAACAGTTGGGGGCATAAATGGACACAACATTACAGATTAATACAGGTCTGAATTTAGATTTTAATTCAATATTTGACACATTATAGGTTTCTGACACAGAATAACTGTAGTCAAAGAACATAGAATAAGTTATATGACTTGATTTCATATTCAATTATGTCGTTTATATGCAATACACTATGCTGTTGTAAATAACCCTCCCCCCACAAAAAAACGCCCTCCCCTCCTCCCCCTTTCCATCCTTTTTTTTTAAATTTTAATTTCTGAAATTTTGAGGAGAAAAAAAATATTTCACTCAAGATATGATCATAATCTCAATAGAAATTACCAATTAAGTTAGCAACATAACAAACCATTAAAATACATGAACATCAATACAGGCTTAACATATAAGATAACATACATAATCATGGCTAAAATTAACACACCTTCATCAGCTTTTATATCAGAGTAACTTTTAAACATAAATTGACAGTTTATCATCTCAAGATAATACAACATTTCTTTTTAACAAAATCATTGTAAGGGAGGTAACTCTTTAGGTAAAAAAAACCAACAAATGATTTGATCACAAATAAACAAATGTAATACCACTGAACCCTTTGATATACACTAATTTATAGCATACATACTTCCATCACAGTATTTGATGATTCTAAACACAGTTATTCATATTAGAACAAGCAGACACCTTTATTTAATTTAAAAGCAATATAATGGAGGTAATTCAAATATAACCAGGAAATCAATTCCCCCCCTTTTTTGCACCTAATTCCTAAACGGTTTGAGCCATAACCCCCCATAGCCAATCCTAACCATCCTTTTGAAAAATAGCAATTTTATTTCTGTATTGTGTGTATTGAGAATAAAAAAAACATTACATGTGCATACATGTAGTAAAATTTAGCAACCTTTGGCTCCTTGTCTTTGATGTAAAGAGCCGGAATCAAATATGGGATGAAGACTATAATTTAGTTGTAAATACAATAAAAAAAAATCATTGATTTGAACTGTTTTATATTATAAAAGATACTTCATTACTAAAAGATAACATGATTGTTATTCATATCAAAAAAATGTCTTTAAATTGCTAAAAGTAAAATAAAAACAATATAACTCAATTTTAAGACGAGGAAGTCCATACACACTGCCATATATTGACTCCAAGTCCTCACCAAATAAAACACATAAAAAGAAATGAATATGTTAAAGTTTGTTAAAGAATGACAAATGAATAATACACTCATTTTTCATGATGAGTACTCGCTTAGAATCAGTCAATTTAATCACTCAGTGTCCATTTTACGCAACGTTCATTAGCATAACAAAGAAGGTTTAAAATAAATCAAAAATGAAGAATAGTTAAAGGAAAAATATCTGAAATGCACATAAGATATATCGAAAATTTTAAATAATTGAATTGATACAACTTAACAAAAACCAATATGCACCAATTTGGTTTTTTTTTTGTTTTTTTTTTTTGCATTACAAAATTGAAGATTTTTTTGTGTTAGTCTATCCATACTACTAAAATAATAACAAAGATATTAGACGGTATTATGTATAAACCTCATATCCTATATGGGACAATGTTGTGGATTAAACATCACACCATTCCAGGCACATTTGTATTTTACATTAATAATTGTTTTTCTAAGCATTATTGTGACGTCGTCATTTGAAGCTTGTGCAGTCAAACATTTTCTATTTCATTCTGAAATGCCTCCCGATAGTAGTCTGAAATTCGAGTTTGCGAATTGCAATGATAGAACGTGTGAGTTGATGTAATGAATTGATCTCATTCGATTTTGTAAAATTCAATTGTTTCCCAATTATAAATGAGAACCAGTTCATCAGTTGCACTATTATATGCCATTCCATATCCCGGGAACTCTAGATGAGTAATACACTAATTTTTCCTGATTAGTACTCGCTTAGAATCAGTGAATTTAATCACTCAGTGTCCATTTTGCGTAACGTTCATTATTAGCATAACAAAGAAGGTTTAAAATAAATCTAAAATGAAGAATAATTAAAGGAAATATATCTGAAATGCACATAAGATATATCGAAAATATAAAATAATTGAATTTGCACAACTTAGCAAAAACCGATATGCACCATTTTTTTTAATTTATTTTTTTGCATTACAAAATGGAATGTTTTTTTTGTGTAAGTCTATCCATACTTCTTAAATAATAACAAAGATATTAGACGGTATTATATATAAACATCATATCCTATATGGGACAATGTTGTGGATTAAAAATCACACCATTCCAGGCACATTTGTATTTTACATTAATAATTGTTTTTCTAAGCATTATTGTGACGTCGTCATTTGAAGCTTGTGCAGTCAAACATTTTCTATTTCATTCTAAAATGCCTCCCGATAGTAGTCTGAAATTCGAGTTTGCGAATTGCAATGATAGAACGTGTGAATTGATGTAATGAATTGATCTCATTCGATTTTGTAAAATTCAAATGTGTCCCAATTATGAATAAGAACCAGTTCATCAGTTGCACTATTGTATGCCATTCCATACCCCGGGAACTCTAGATCAAGAACAAACTTGTCAATTTTTCCCTCTGGAGTCAACCGAAGGATGTGTTTTTCAAACAAAACAACGTAAATGAAGTTATTCTTATCAACAGAAACACCCATTGGTTCATAACGAGATTTATCTCTAAAGTGATTGTTTAAATCTGATCGAGTGACCTTGAATAACGAATTGCCT
The DNA here is from genome assembly GCF_036588685.1 of Mytilus trossulus. Classification (NCBI taxonomy): domain Eukaryota; kingdom Metazoa; phylum Mollusca; class Bivalvia; order Mytilida; family Mytilidae; genus Mytilus; species Mytilus trossulus. The sequence goes on from NC_086382.1 coordinate 29,745,574, forward strand.
TCGAGAGTCATACATTCAATGTGAGAGTAAAATGAAGTATAAATAAATCTATTATCCCCATAAGAACACATATAACCTACTGCATCATCCAAATGTATTTTCCTAATGATCAGACCATGCTTTGTTACTATAATAATGTGCTGATTTTCACAAATTAGTAAATAATCTCCGACACATAGCATCGGGAACTGGGTTTCTGAACATATTTTTATATCTTCATCGACGGATAAATCTAAAATGTTGATTTTTAAAAGCTGACCATTAACTGCAGCAACTAGAGCATGATTGGTATCAAATGTAGTTATGTAATACGGCTCAAAGTTATCACCAAATCTCATTGTGTCTATCGTCCCCCTCTCGCAGTCGTAAATGTAAATACACTTCTGCTTGGTATCTGATAATGCAACTTTCTTAAAAGAAGGGAACACACAAACTTTCCATACCCACGGACTATCAAAATCAACCAAGTTTTTTAAGTCAATAGTTTTTATTAGCTTTAAATTCCCTGATCCAATCGATAATGATTGGCATTGAATGAGCTTTGAAAGTTCTGGTATATCAGCCATATTATGGTCCATGATTTGCGGTGTTGCAAGTATGCTTGATATATCAGTTGTTGGTCGAGCTTGTAAAATTGAATACATCTTTGTTAGGTGGCCTTCTTGCGTGTCTTGCTCCAGCTTATGCAGAGCTATGTCAAACCTTTTAACAGCGACAAATAGTTGCTGATCTGCTTCTGAATCCTCTTTTCCGAGTGTTTGTAAATCCATATAAAAGCTATCTAAACGTGTCTTCTTTTTCAATATTTCATCACTCTCTTCTATGATTTTTTGAGTAAGAATATCCCTTTTAACCGAAAAATCTTCCCTAAGTTTTTTGTTTTTCTTCAAATAGGCCGTTACATTATTTTCTGGGATATGTTGTCCAATGAGAACTGGTTCATTTTCAAGTGCAATGATGTTGTCATTCTTTTTTTTCAAAATTGATTCATAAATATGGCTCAGATTTTTTATTCGCGTTTGCAAATCCGAGAGAGCAAAACCTCGTCTGCAATGTTTTGAGGCATCAACTATGCATATAACATCATCACACCTGCGATGGAAGCCTGGGATACAAAGAGTACAGCACAACTGATCGTGATTACGGCAAAATAGAGATATTTCTTTTTCAGAATGCGCCTCACAACGGTTCCACTGTAAAATCATCGTTTCACTCAATCTGCTCATACTTCCTAGCAATACCACCGTGTGTTTTGAGCTTGCACGGTTTTTCTTATGCTCTTTTGAACAATTTTTACACAACCCCTCTCCACATGTACTGCACCATGATGAAGCTTGGTGATGTTCATTTTCTCTTTCGCATGGCCCACATAAAGGAATGTTTGAAGCCATGTTTATACTAAAAAAAAAAACATTTTATCAGTGCGAATGTTTTGGTAGAGATATTTTCAAATAAAATTGAGAATGGAAAGACTAAAGTTTTGAAGTTATGTCTTAAAAAACGAACACTGGAAGAAAATCGCTGCATATAGTTCAAGATGTCAGGATGCTCATACTTTCTACCAATACAACAGTGTGATTTGTGCTTGTGCGGTTCTCTCTATGTTCTTTTGAACAATTTTGACATAAACCATGTCCATATATGCTGCACCATGATATAGATTGGTTGTGGTCTTAATAGCTTTCGCATTTTACAGGAATGTTTGAAGCCATATTTTAATTACAATAGCAACCAACACAAGTATAATTACATGTTCGAATCTTTTGGTTAATTTGTATATATGTCGTGTACATTTAATTATTTTGTACAGTTTATTACCTGTACAAAAACTTTGTTAGAGTAATTACTTGTATGATGCCATCATACAAGTTATCACTTGTTCAAATATAATTGTACGAGTAATTATCTGTACTGTTTTTGTCGAGAAAAAGATAATTAATTGTACAACTCGCTATCTTTTGGTTTTTTTGTTTTTTCCTCCTATCTACTTTTTTAAGTTATAAATATAATTTCATACGGTTGAACGTAGTGAATTAGAGTGAAATTATTTTCTCTTGTCTTTTCATGATGTATATAGGTGTCGTACCTATCGTGTGGTCAGTTTCCCGCCGAAACAGGGATTTCGGTCATTCAGCACGACAGCGCCAAAGCGATCGGTTCTCTTCTAAATACTTGGTAAATTAATTGTTGGTAATGGCTGAAAATGAGGAGTTAGATGTGCATGACCGTGAGGTTTCACTTAGTGATGTGATGCAAGCTGTAAAAACGCAAGGTGAATTTAACGCTAGTTTAAGGAAAGACATTTCCGATTTAAGACAAGAAGTTCACGGGGCTACTGTTTCTGTTGCTTCCCAAGTTAAAAAGTTAAAAACTGAATCCCAGTATAATTGGAAATACGAGGGGAATAAAGTTCAATTCCTTCTTAACACTGAATTTTTAGAAAATCTCACACAATCCATTTGGGCAATTGATAACTCAAAAGTTGATTACGCACGAGATAATATCAAAGAAGTTATTGATAAGATCAAAAGGCGAAATAAACTTTTCAAAATCGCCGATAGCAGCGAAGGGGGATGGGAGACTGTTCGACAGTATGAAACTAACCCAGTAGCAAGTGACTCTGACGATGAGAGCAAAATAAATAAAGCAGAAAACAAGGCGTTACGTAAACGCAATTCAAAAGGGAAAAAGGCGGCTGCTAAGCCTAACTTTGATTATGAATCGAGTGGTCCTTCTCAATTTAATGCTGCTTTTCCAGCAAAAAATCAGCCCTTTCGTGACCCCCAGTCATGGTACAATGGACAAGCCTTGTACCATGGTCAAGCCAGTCAAGCCAGCACGAGTGTTAATCAGCGAGGAAATCAACAACGCCAAGGAGCTTGTTATGGATGTGGATTGTTCCAGCATTGGAGAAACCAATGTCCTTTCAACCCAAGACCTGGCACCATGTCGAAATCAAAATAAGACAGATTTTATAAAAGATGAGTATAGTTTGAATATTTTACCTGATAATACTACGTCAGTTGTTTCTAATATTGAATCCGATAATCTCACTACTGATTATTACGAGTATGAACAAGGCCAGGCTAATATTATTGTAAAGGACAGCCAAAAAATCACTATTTATTTTGGAAAAGTATAGGATGTTATGAATTTATTTTGGACACCATTTGGTTACAAAATTCCTTTTTACAGTACTCCACCGTCTATATGTTTACAAAACAATCGATCGGCAATCATCTATAGCGAGTTTGTTACTGAAGCTATTCACGATCTATTGATTAGGGGTTTGATTGAAGAATGTGACATTCAACCACGTATTGTAAATCCACTTACAGTTTCTGCGTCTAACAGTAAAAAAAAAGTCTCATTTTAGATCTCAGACATGTAAATAAACATCTTTGGAAAACCAGTGTCAAATTTGAAGATATTCGTATAGCTATGCAATTCGTCACAAACAACTCTTTTTGTTTCCAGTTTGATATTGTTCCGGCATATTACCATATTAATATTTTTAACCCCCATACAGAATTTTTGGGTTTCTCTTGGAAGTATGAAAACACTGTAAAATGGTATAAATTTTTAGTCCTTCCTTTTGGGCTATCTCCAGCTTGTTATATATTTACCAAGATCACCAGGCCACTTATACAGAAATGGAGGGGTGAAGGTAAACAAGTTGTAATGTACTTAGATGATGGTTTAGGTACTCATACAAATGAAGATATTTGTAAAACCGTCTCTGAACAAGTTAGACAAGAGATTTGATTATGAATGGTTTTGTTCCCAAAAATGAAAAATCTAAGTGGTCACCTTTGAAAAATTTGGTATTTTTGGGTTATTCAATTGACACTTACCAGAGTATTGTAAAAATACCGGATGACAGAATTCAAAAGGTTTTAAAAACTATAGAAGACATTGAATATTACACCTGAAAATACAGAAAAGTTAATGCTAGATTGGTTGCCTCTTTGGTGGGACAAATAGTATCAATGTCATATGTAATTGGCAATGTTGCATACATAATAAGCCATGGCGTTGTCAGTTTGTTTTAGATTTATGAGTTTGACTATCCCTTTGGTATCTTCCGTCCCTCTTTTATGTCTAAAAATTTAAGTATTGATATTTTAGAGAAAACTTCATGGAATAGTTGTATTGTGTTATCAAAAGCAAGTTTGATACAAATTAATTTCTGGAAAGAAAATTTAGGGAGAGTAAATGTAAAATCATTTACTTCCGATTTTTCATGTCAGTCCGTAGTTTACAGCGACGCTAGTAATTCAGGATATGGTGGTTACATTGTAGAAACACCTTTTAATATAGCTCATGGTATGTGATCCGAATGTGAGACTACTTAAAGTTCTACGTGGAAAGAGCTCAATGCCGTCAAGCATATTCTTTTATCTATGGTAGATATTTTAAAAGATAAACGAATCAAATGGTTTAGTGACAACCAGAACGTAGTGAGTATTGTTGCTAAAGGTAGTATGAAACCTGAATTACAGGATATTGCTTTGTGCATTTTGAAAATTGTTTGACACATAATATATTCATCGATGCAGAATGGGTACCTAGAACTTTTAATGAGAAAGCGGATTTCCTTAGTTGTATTATTGATTACGACGATTGTGGTGTTGGTGAACAATTGTTTACGTATTTAGATTCCCTGTGGGGACCCCACGAGATAGACTGGTTTGCTAATGATAACAATCTCAAGTTAACGGTATTTTATTCCCGTTATTGGACGATGAACTCAATTGGTATTGATGCATTCACTGTGAACTGAAATGGTGTGAACGGTTGGCTTGTACCTCCCGTCTGTTTAGTATCGAAAGTACTTCGTTTCATGAGGCAATGTATGGCACATGGAACAATTGTTCTGCCTTTATGGAAATCAGCAAGCTATTGGCCGATATTATGTCCCACTGGTGAAGGGTTTATTAAAGAGGTGAATGGATTTATTGACCTACTCACTAACAAAGAATACTATACCCCTGGTAAAGGAAATAAATCAGTATTTGGGAATATCGATTTACCGTTTAGGGTGCTAAACTGAAGTATATAGTTGTGTATAATATATACATGTGTGTTTATGAATGTTCATGTGTAACATATTTAATAAACATAGCAGCGGCCTCTTCGTGTAGCTTTGCAATAGCAGCGGCGTTGTCGTGTAGCTTTGCACTTAAATGATGAGTTTTGTATTCTTTATACTTTCACAGTTAAGGTTTAAACTTTTGCAAAGGCATACATTATCATCGGATGACGTACATGAAACTAGTATTATGTAGTGAAGTTTAATACAGAATGAAGGTTGTTACAAGAGAACTTATGAATTATTAAGAATTATTTATTTACTTGGTTTTTTTTTAAGATTTTTTGTTGAATTGCACAATTCTCAATCATACAGACCAGTGTCAGTTGTTCTCATGTGTTCATGAAATCATCATACTCTTTATGTCAGCGTTCTATATTTTTACGGACACGTGACTTTGAGGTGGATGTGGTATATTATACATACATAAAATCTCTAACCAAAGAAGAAATTCTCTTCAATTAACACCATGCAGGATATGTGGAGCTCCAAAAAGTAAAAACAATGTCAATGAGTTGGTAAGCCACTTCTGCCTTTTATGGGCGCAGTACACTGCATTTGGTACAGTGATCCTGATAGTACATGATTGATAATCAACATGGTCTACCTGACAGTAACATCTTTGACTTTGACTTGACTACAAGCATTAAAGACTGTAGTAATGATAGGAGGAGCGACCGTCCGGATAATTTCTCTGCTTATATTTGCAAAATGTGGTATTTTAACTCTTTATAACTATTTTTCGTATGCCTTTATGACCAATTTTATCTCCAGAGTGTGCTTTTCTAATCAGAGGGTAAATTTGATTAACTTTACAAAAATATATTATTTTGTCTCGTTTCAAATGAGTTTATTAATTTAATTCCTGCTACAATCAAAACATCATGCCATCTTAAGAATTATTTTTGAAGTGCTGTCTTTGTGTACCTTAACTTGGCTTCCTTTACATTACTTGAAGTATCTCTTTATCTTTCACAAGTGAATACTGAATTTTAAGAAGATTTCAATTGATGTTTTCGATTTTCATCCTTTAATACCCTACTAAACTGTACACATTGGTTACCGTATTTATCAAATAAAAATTTCTAAAATGTTTCAAGTTTATACTGATGCACTTATAATAAATTAGTCGTTTAAAGGGAATGTTTTGTTGTATTCATGAAATAGTCCAAGGTAGAATAACTATTTGTACAAGTTATTATCTTTTTCTCTATAAAAATTGGACAAGTAATAACATGTACAATATAATAATATGTACACAACATATATATATTATATGTTATTCAGGTCTCAGACAGAAGACCTAAGCCGGGAATGTCACAGTATATACCCTGTCTGAGACCTGAATTACACATATATTACGGATTACCCCTGACTTAATGTTATTTTCCAGTGCAAGTATTTGTTGACAATACATATATATTTAAAAACCCAACCTGATATGTTCGGCATGCGTGAAGGATTTTCTAATTTGCTGTGAACATAATTGTATCGTGTATGTAATAATTTATAATAACACCTTTAACATTAAATTTAAGTATTGAAATTGATAATTGCGTGATTTTGTATTAAAATGTATTATTGATTGAAGCACGTCATTATTTTCCCTCTATGAGCCTCTGACAGTCCCATATCTTTTGACTACCTCACATAGAAACCGGTGTTATGATGACGTTTTTAAGGTTCCAATTGGGGATAAAAACGTCGTATATACTCCGGAAGTTTCCCGAATATATACTGACATCTCTGTGTTGTTATCGAATCAAAACCCTCGACACATTTGTAATCCGTAATATATAACAATACATTTACTGGTATTTTCGTAGACAATTAGCTTTGACCATGATGTTGTTTCTAGATTGAAAACACGAATATTAGACCTCAAAAACTTCATGTAGTTCAATATGTAGGAATTTACACATTCCTAGCGGTAAAGTCCGACATAAAGTATGTTTGACATCAGTGTGTTCCCTCTACTAAACACGTGCCGTCCGTCAAAAGATTCCATAAGTTAATATAAGGTACCATGTAATGTTATACGGAAAAGAGGGTTGACAATAAGTTTTACGTTTTTGCCCAACAAAAGAAAGCATAATACTGGAAAAAGCTCTGTTCGAAAATGAGAAAGAATAAACCTTAATTAGTTTATATTTACAGGTTATAAACACTATTTTTTTAATCCGCCATAAATTCTTTCACTCAACAACTTTTTCGTAACAACCTTATGGTAATAAACTAGCGACTCATAAGTCTAGAAGAATTTCGTAAAACCTAATGGTCATAAACTAGCGACTTATAAGTCTAGAAGAATTTCCTAAATCCTAATGGTCATTAACTAGCGAGTTATAAGTCTAGAAGAATTTCGTAAAACGTAATGGTCATAAACTAGCGACTTATAAGTCTAGAAGAACTTAGTTAAACGTAATGGTCATGAATAAGCAACTTATAAGTCTAGAAGAATTTCGTATAACCTAATGGTCATTGTTTTGAATTAGTTATAGTTTCAGTTTATTATTTTATACTCTTTTATTTACCTAACGTTTTACCTCCATTTTGACGTAACAATAGGCCCGCAACGTCGTCACTTACCGACGTCTCTTTGTATATCTTGGACACTAGTAAAGCATACGAAACATTGAAGACGCTTTTGTGTTTACTCGCCTTTATTATCGATACGGCTAAAACATTGGTGCCGTGACAAAAACAGAAGAATACGAAAGATGAGTACCGCGACAACGAAGATGAAGACCAGACGAGCTGGACATCAGGGAGTTCCTACAAAGTTGCTGGAGAAAGTGGAACCGAGTCTTGAGGAACTTTTGCAGGAATATGACGTTAGCGAACTTTCTACCATTCGTGGACTTATTGTTAAGAAGCAGGAAACGATCGATCAACTAAACGAGAAGATTGTGGAGGAACTATCAGAAGAGGAAGTGAGCGAAGAAATAGAGGAAGCCGACAGATACACGTATGACATAGAAATTCTGTAACCAAACTTTCAAAAATCATTAAGGAATCGGAAATCACAGACAAACAATCAAGTAAGTCATTGCTACACCCAAATGCACACGAGTTTATTAATTACACAAATCATCAAGAAAGTCAGCCACAGCCCAGTTTCATGCACGCAAATACATCAGCGTCCGTTTTTTCAAACTCCAGCATGTACCACAAACTTCCCAAATTAAATTTACCAACGTTCCGCGGGAAATTGTTAGAATGGCAACCCTTTTAACTTGAAATTTCAACTGTTTGGAGAAGCCACCCAATGCATAGCAGGTCTACAAATAACTAACACAAATTACGGACAAGCATTACATGTAGTGAAACAAAGATTCGGTCAACCACACAAGATAGTACAAACATACATGCAGAGTTTAATCAGCGTTCCTAGTCCAACGTCAAATATTACACATTTGAAAAATTCTACGACAGCATGCAAAACCACATTCGTGGCCTTGAAAGTATAGGGGAGTCTCACGAGTCGTTCGGAAGCCTTTTAGTGCCCATAATATTAAATAAACTACCTGGGAATATACGAGAAAACATGGTACGTGCCCGCGGAGGCGACCACTGGAACTTGCCGTTGTTACGGCAAGCTATTCAACATGAGATAACGATTAAGGAAGCGGGTCAGTCGGTAAACGGTGATAATATACTGCCAAATTACACACCCACATCAGCATTCCTTACGGGTACAAATCACAACTACGCTAATCAAAAAGGAAAAAGAGACATAACCTAGAAGCCGTGCATCTTTTGTCAAGGAGTTCATGCCCCATTAGCTTGTAAAAATGTCATGGAAATTGAAGATCGAAAACGAATTGTTAAGGAAAAACAGGCATGTTTCAATTGCTTAGGAAATCACAGAGTTGCCGATTGCAAATCCGATAAAACGTGTAACAACTGTAATGAACGACACCATACTAGCATTTGTTCAAAGAATGAAACACATTTGTATACCAAGTCTAAAGATAGCAGTACATCAAAACCAGATACCGATGCCGCAGTTGCAAGCATGCATTCATCCACATCATCGGTTAGATCGCAGGTATTGTTGAAAACTGCGATAGCACCTATCACGTATGACAAGACACATTTTAACACCGCCAATATACTATTCGACGAAGGAGCCCAGCGAGGCTTTATCACTCAAGAGATGGCCGATTTATTGAACCTGAGACTACATAGGAAAGAAGCGATAACGGTATCTGATTTCGGTGAATCCAACAAGAAGGTTAGAAATTTACAAATTGCTACTATCTATATAAAAGGTCTTACGATTACGCTTATCCCTATTGAAGTTCTTATAGTACCACAGATTGCTTATCCGATACATAAATACGCAAGGAACCAGTCGAGTTTTACGCATTTAAATGGATTAAAGTTAGCCCACCCAGCTTTACAGGACGAGGATTTTGAGATATCACCCTTAGTTAGCGCCGATTATTATTAGGATATAGTTGGAGACAGAGTAATTAGAGGTTCCGGACCAACTGCTGTACAGTCCAAAGTTGGATATTGGCTATCAGGACCTATACAATTTAACATTAACAGTAATAATCAATCAACGTCAACGATTATGAATATTTTGACCCCACACAGACAAGAAGAATGTGAAATACATAAATTTAGGGAAATCGAATCCATAGGAACAGAAAAGGACAGTGAAGTGAAAGCGAAAACGGACTTACAAGAAATGACCACTTACCAAGAGAATAACATTCATTTGAAAGGTAATAGGTACATCGCCAAGTTCCCATGGAAACAGGAACATCCGGAGTTGCCTAGCAACGAGATGATCGCCAGAAAGAGAACATACAATGTGTTAGCCCGCCTTGCTTAAGAACCAGAGATTCTTAAGATATACGGTAACATTATCAACGACCAAGAAAATCGAGGTTTTATAGAGAAGGTTGAGACCCTGGATGAGACTACTAATCGAGGACATTATATTCCGCACCACCCAGTGAAAAAAGATTCATCGACTACACCGATACGTATAGTATATGATTGCAGTTGTCACCAAGATTCAGAATCACCCACCTTAAATGATTGCCTGTCTTCTACACCGCCGGAGCTTAATAAGCTAACAAATATACTTACAAGATTCCGCTACAGAAAGTACGCCTTAACAACTGATATTGAGAAAGCATTTCTCCAGATTGGACGAGACGAAGAAGACCGCGATTCCATCCGATTTTTCTGGCTTAGAGATCCAAGCAATCCCAACAGTCAACTTGAGACATACAGATTCAAGGTAATTTTTTTCGGAGCGACATGTTCGCCATTTATTCTTAACGCTACATTATTGAAACATTTATCAACGGTTACAAGTGCTACTGCTGAAATGCTCAAGAAATTTTAGATGAAATCCGAGATGTAACTGTTAATACGAAAATCGCACGACATTATTTTAACGATCAAAATGAGAACGAAAGCAACGAGAAAATAACGTTACATGTCTTTGTTGATGCCAGACAACGCGCTTATGGAGCCAGTGCCTACTTATGTAAAGGAAACACTTTTCTCGTAATCGCAAAAAAACGGATCGCTCCGCTCGCCAATATGACATTACAAAAGCTAGAATTGATGGCTGCAGTAATAGAAGCTCAAATGGCTAAAAACCTCACGAAAACCCTAGAACCACAACGCACAGTATTAAGGAGTGGCAGTCAGATTGTTCTGCACTGAATTTCGTCTTTAAAATCATTTTGGGAGATTTGTTCAGAATCGTGTGCTAGAAATCCAAGGAACGACACAAAATTACGACTGGAAATACGTACCAACAGAATCAAATCCAGCCGACCTGCAAACTCGAGCAATATCATAAACGCAATTCAAAGAATCGACTTTGTGGATGCAAGGACCGTCATGGATATCTGATAAGAACAGTTGGCCAACATGGACCTCCCAAATTAAACAAGAGACTCTTTTGTAAACGACAACAGATGACAGCGAAAAGATGAAACCGTGTGCATTAAATGGAATTTAGAAAATAATCGATCTATCAAGATTCTCGAAATTGAACAAGTTACTACGAGTTACATGCTACGTGTTTAATTTGTAAATATATGTAAAAGGAAGCGACCGTATAATTTGAGGAAATATGCTAGACACGGAAAAGATATTCCGAAAGATGAAATCGACCGCGCAACTCGTACATGGATTATAGATATTCAGAATAAAAAATTCAGTAGTGAAAAGGAGCAACTCGTGAACACATCAAAGGACCAAAATCTACCTTTAGTAAGAAATTTGCGCTTGTTCATAGATACAGAAGGTGTAATTCGATGAGCCGGCCGATAACACAAATCACAGTTAGACGACTCTATAAAGTTTCCAGTGTTACTACCGAAGAAAAATCAATTTACGGACTTAATTATATTGAACGCGCACCTGCAGATGTTACATTCAGGAGCTGGACAGACAATAACGCAAATCCGCCAATCATATTGGATACCTTCCATTAGACAATGCGTTAACCACATCATCTAGAAATGTGTAAAGTGCCGAAAAGTGACCGGAAAAGCATTTACACAGCAAATTTTGCCTCCGCTACCAAAGGATAGAGTCACCGATATGATTCCGTTTACGACAACTGGTGTTGATTTCGCTGGACCACTATTCGTTTAAGGTAATGGACTTGTTACAAAATCGTATATTTGCCTATTCACATGTGCTTGTATTCGTGCCTTACACCTAGAACGTGTTACAGATATGACAATCGAATCATTCAAATAAGCGTTTAGATGATTCGTTAGAAGAAGAGGAATTCCCAGTACTGTTTCCGCCTCACATGAAATTCCGAAGGAAATGAACATCATGATTAATTGGAAATTTATTCCGAAAACAGCATCAAGGTACGGTGGATGGTGGGAGAGACTAGTTGGAGTTACGAAAACGACATTGAAAAAAGTGATCGGGAAATCACAAGTAAATTCTGACGTATTACGAACAACTTTGATAGAAATCGAACGTGTAATCAACAATCGTCCGATTACGTATGTATCGTCCGACATTCGCAATCCAGAGTCGTTTACGCCGTCACATCTGCTACAATGAAGAAGATTATCACAAGAGAACAATTCTGATTCAGAGGAAAATAATTCAAATTTTGATTTATAAAGAGGCAAACAAACGTTACAACAATAAAGTAACTTTAATTGAACACTTTGCAAAACGATGGAGAATGGAATACCTCAACGGATTAAGATAATTTCATCGCGTCGCCGGAGACCAAAGCGCACATGTGAAAATCGGTTCCGTCGTACAAATCATGGACAATTCACCGAGAATGATGTGGAAACTAGCAGTTATAGAAGATTTGATCACCGGGAAAGATGAATTAGTAAGAGCAGTCAAACTTTGGATATCAAATGGACTGATTACCACGAGACCAATTGTGAAACTGGTGCCATTGGAAATATGAACTTTAATTGTTAAAATTGTTTTTTCAATACCCTTTTTTATGAACAATACATGAACAGTAATTGCATTTTGCGGCCCCCAGAATGTTGTGAATTAGTTATAGTTTCAGTTTAGTATTTTATACTCCTTTATTTGCTTAACGTTTTACCGCCATTTTGACGTAACAATAGGTCCGCAACGTCGTCACTTGACGTGGTCTCTTTGTATATCTTGGACTCGAAAACATTGAAGACGCTTTTGTGTTTACTCGCCTTTATTATCTATACGTCCAAATCAGTCATAAACTAGCGACTTATAAGTTTAGAAGAATTTCGTAAAACATAATGGTCATAAACTAGCGACTTATAAGTCTAGAATAATTTCGTAAAATCTAATGGTCATAAACTAGCGACTTATAAGTCTAGAAGAAGAATTCCTCAACAGAAATACAAATTTAAACTTTATGTGAATCATTTAATTTGAAGTTTTATTACAAGCAAAACCTCCCATTTGTACGACAGTCGTTGGAACGCCCGGTCTTTTGACTCAATTTGATGAGCATCCCAAACAGACATGATAAGTCAATGTGACTATAGTTGCAATCCAACAGCCAAAAATGTGTTAAAATACACCACTGACGTATAAAACAACTTTATGAACAGTTCAAACAAATATCCAAATAAATTTATCAAAGACGCCAACAAAAAAGTAAATGAAGTAGATAGTAAATTGACAAAGACTCTAACAAAAATGGTAGTATATAATATTATATTGACAAAGACGCCGATGCGAAAACTTTTGCAGTTGATAGTACCTACCGTATAACTACACGGTTTCTCGATAAAGTAATAAGGAATCAACCTTATATACAAGAATGAATAAAACGAAAAACTACCATGTAAAAACCTTTTTTGTCCGAATCACAACTTCGAAACTCTACTGTACCAAGAACTCCTAAAGTTAAAAACTCGATAGTGGAAAGTTTAAATGTCGAGTCAAGTCAATAGTCACACTACCAAAGTAACATGAAAGCACGAATAAAAAAATAGAAAATTGTGATGTAAATACAAAGATGTATATCTTCAGCTCATAGAATCTATGACTCAAAACTATATTGGTCTATTTTGAAAAGATATCTACTATTTTTTTTTATACTTTCTGATGAATCTATTAGAAAAAGGAGGAACCGTTCGTTGACAAAGTCCTTGCTCTATATTGCAAACTTAGGGGCCTGTTCATGACGACAGCCATTACAATAGGATTACGCATATCCTTATAAAAAATGCAAATATGCCATCTGCAATGTTGAATCAACAATTTGTCCACATATATGTGATTTTGCATAGTTTCTTTTTGTCTTTTTGTTAGTGTAGAAAAACGATGTACATTGTCCACTTTGAAAACTTTTTATCCTTTAAGTCCGACAATAGAAAGTGTCATCGTAGTATCCTTGCATTTTTTTTTATAACAAATTATTTTTAAGAGCTAGATTCAAAATAGCAATAAGGTAACAAAATAATATTGTTTATGATTTGTCTGCATAAAGGGAAATACCCTAAAGGTTCAATTTTTCATGTTAAAACAATTTATTTTACCTGGGTTTTTTAATATGTTTTCGTTCAAATTGTTTTAAAAACATAATAAACTCAGCCTTTAAATTTGTCAAATATAAGTATTTTTCCCAGAATAACACATGATATTTGTAAATATCCACCAATGAAAGTTTTTAAAGACACATTAGTTATTTGATCCGACATGGAAAAGGACTGCTTATCCGCAAATTTTATATACTTTCTATTTTCAATCTTCAACCAAGGAAAGTAATTTGATAAAAATGAGTATCATGTTACAAATCCTTTATCTATCTAGGATTTTGTCATTATTTTATGCTCAGGAATCCGATGACGTTCTACAAAGTTAAGTAGCAGCTACAAGCTTCTTGATATCGTGCGAGTCTATAACTGTTTATTTAATACGGGTGAACTTGGTATAGTGTTGCTAAAATCAGGAAAATGTATAATTTTAAAATTGACATTGTCATTTTTGTAATATATTATGATACTGAAATGACTGCTGTCAGTTCAGGAGGATCTATTAAATTCCTAAATGTTTATTTATTCAACTCACCTCAGAAGTTATACTAATTTACGAAACTTCGAATTCTATCCTCCATTTAAATTTTGTATTCCGTATCGATGTATGTTATCATTTTTGTGTAATATATTCAAATGTGTATGTAACCGTACACACATAATTTGAAACTAGGGAAGCGTGAATCTGGAAATAGCTTTCACTTATATAGATGAATTTATAAAGTCGTATTATAAAAGTATAAAGGTAGTTAAGTGATCATCTAAGGCCGTGTTCACATTGACCTAAATTCGGTGTTGTGTTAGTGTAACTCACACGTAAACTAAACACAATTGCGTTCCCATTGATAAAACTCAATGTTTACATGTAGTTTAAATCATGTTTTACCTACACACAGTCGATAGTCAATGTAGGCCTTGTGTAGGTTAAGTGTACACAAAACTAGTCATTTAGGACATTAGTTTTATCGTGTATATATTTAAGGAGGAAACTTATTAATTTTTAGTAAAATTGATATTTTTGATAATTATTAGTTATTAGTTGTCTAAATTTTACAGATTTTTTTTTGTTAAAATAAAATAACGTACTTTATTAACCCCTAATCAAAACTCAAAGCAGCATCATTGCCGAACCCATAAGGTAGCAACGAAATGATTTTCGGGGGGGGGGGAGGCTATTATAGTTGAGTATAAAACATAAAGGCAAGGGGGGGGGGGGTGAGCTATGGATTTTGTTTTGAAAACAAATTTGGCCCTGAAAAAAAAAATTGTTTGTTTCACCCTCAGCTGCCACTATATATAATGCTAAAATTGATTTCGACTTGTCACCAAAATTTGTCCTGAAAAAAATCAATAGCTCACGTACCCTCCCCCTCCACAAAAAAATCAAGTAAATAGTTGCTGCCTAAGTTCATTTGAATAGGTCTTCCCGAATCGACTTGACGTACACAGAAATATTCGCCACTGGTCTTTACTCAAAAAACGATTCACGCATAAATGCATGACTAAAAAAAGTGTGAGGTAAATGATATGTTTGTCTAGTATCTCAGATCCGTTAAATAACACGTAAAATAAATTAAAAAAAACGTTACCCTATTCCTTTACTAAATACTCCTTGGAGAAGAAATACCATTTGAAACGAACAGAAAATATAAAAATGTAGTGATCCCTAATATCTCAATCCTTTTTTTCGGATGTAAGCACGCTGTTGCAGCTAACGTTTTCTAATGCGTTATCGAGACATCTCTAGTATATTCAAACTACTGCAAATTATAAAAATGGCTTTCAAAAAGTAGCAACCACTTAACTTAAAAAAAGGGGGAGGGTTATTTTTTTTTTATCTGAGTCAGATATCGCGCGTACGTTTTTCTTCCTTTTTTTTCGATGCTGGTGATCAAATTCTTTTTTTTCAATATTTAACACTATAATGTATGGGGAAACTCTTGATTCAGAATTTTTTTTTTTTATTCTGTATGACCATTTTTTTTTTTTTTTTTCAAATTGGGGATCGGAATATTTCCATTTTTACCCCCAATCCCCTTTTGAAGTCAAATGGTTGTTCCCTTACCGCTAGAAAAATTTTCCCAAAATTTTGAATTCAGTTCTACGTAATAAACATTTAAATGACATATAGTTTACAAGTGGGAACAAATCTTATGTACAGGTAGCTAAACAAGGTGTATAGATGTGAACAAATGTAATGTGAAACCAGTGTACACTACACTAAACTAATTGTAAACATGTTTACTCTACACGGCGTTTGGTGTGAACACGGCCTAAGACATATTCGAATAAATGAGAACGACTTGAAGCATGAAATTCTCTTTGAATAAGGATAAAAAGTAAAAGCTTTGAATTAAGCGTCATCGAGCGTGCATATATAACAACGCCGGATTTAGTACTGGCTTTACAGTTCGAAATTATTTTTAAAATTACCGTTTAAATTACAGGTTTTCATTGATTCGGGATGATGTATAAGTACGTTGCCACGTTCAATTATTTAAGCTCAATATACAAAACTTATTTTTTCAATCACTATTAGACTGCTATTCGTTTGGAAGGCTTTAATATGTAGTTTCTGTTGTAATTGCCCTGCCGTTGTCTAATTTATACCATCCTGGATCGGTAAGGACACATGAAATGGATTGAATCTCAACACTAGCTAGACTATGACCCTACTTCCGAGTTTAGCTCCAAAATTATCACTGCGATACAAACCATGTACAATGACGGTCACATAGATGAGGATACAATTGGTTATTTAGAGAATGCCAAGCCTGGTCGATTGTATCTTCTTCCCAAAATACACAAGGTTAACAACCCTGGTAGACCCATTGTATCCGCAAACGGCCATCCGACTGAGAAAATCTCGGAATTCGTCGATTTTCATTTAAGATCTCATGTAGAAAATCTTCCTTCCCACATCCAAGACACTACATATTATCTTCGTAAAATGGAATCCATGAACCCTCTTCCTCCGGAAACCCTCCTTGTCACTTTAGATGTCACCTCATTGTATACCAACATACCTCATGATGACGGCATACAATCTTGTAGGGAAATATGGGACTCGCGCAACATTTTAGAACCACCTACTGAATGTTTAGTCCAGCTGCTTACTCTGGTCCTGAAATGCAACAATTTCACCTTTAATGGTGAGCATTACCTTCAAATTAACGGGACAGCGATGGGGACGAAAATGGCACCGTCTTACGCCAATATTTTCATGGGCAAATTAGAAAAACAAATTATTGCAACATCTTTATCCAAACCTTTGTCTTGGTTCCGTTTCATTGATGATGTTGACATGAAATGGATTGAATCTCAACAAAAACTGGATGATTTCATCAGACATGCAAACAACGCCCACCATTCAATTAAATTTACGTATGAAATTTCCGACTCTAAGATATCTTTCTTAGACACAACCACATCTATAAAGGACGGTGTCATATCAACAGACCTCTACTGTAAACCCACAGATAAACATCAATACCTTTCTCCCCAAAGCTGTATATAAGCTCAATATACAAAACTTATTTTTTCAATCACTATTAGACTGCTATTCGTTTGGAAGGCTTTAATATGTAGTTTCTGTTGTAATTGCCCTGCCGTTGTCTAATTTATACCATCCTGGATCGGTAAGGACACTTTTGATTATTTTGATTTTTTTGTTTGAGGACTGCCCTCAATGCAGTTATTACATCTCAACTGTCACATCCTTTGGAATTCTAAAGTTGTGCCATTTCACATCGTAAATAACTATTTTTATTTTTGGCATATTTCTGTAGTCTTTGCGGTGTGTTTGGAAATTTTAAAATTGTTCCAGCGTTCGCTTAAATTGTATAAATCAAGATTTTGATAGAGTCTCAATTTGAATTGACATGATTCATTTGACATCGTGCTATTATTGAAGAAGGATATCTGTTATCCGAAATATCTAATATTTGTATATTTTATAGTTATTTTATGGTGATGTTGTACCCTTTTTGACTTGTTATATATATATATATATATATACAGCTAAAATCTGAATACAGTTAATAAGCTTTTACATCTCATTATGTACATTGAATTGTTCTACCTGATAAATAAATTGATAAATTGGATGAATCAAATTATTGGTTTAATTACGTCATTTTAAAATCGCACATGTACATGAAGCAGCATGATCTGCTAAGTTTCTTATTTTGTATTTAAATCCGATTTCACCCGGAAGACCCACGCTCGATGAAGAATGTATGTGTAGCGAATACTTAATACATCCCAGCTCCCCAATTGTATTGTTATACTTCATAATTTCTATTTCTGAAACCATTTTAGATTGAAAAGATCTATTTTTACGAATAACAAAGGATTTTGACCACAGGGTGTGAAGAAAGTGGTTTCTGGAAATCACTGCTCTTACATCCTGAATAACAGTCCAATTGTCTTCATCACAAAAGAAATGTATTGCATGAAAATAATGTATTACCAATATTATTTACTACAAGCTGTTTCATGACACATTTAATAGCTTTTCAGGAAATTTGAATAGCGAAAAATCTTTTACCATCTTTTCCTGATAAAATAAACAACAAACATTTAAATACTCCTTTGCTTGAAGCTACAATTCAAATTCCCTATAACAATGTCTTAAAGAACATAATTGAAAAGAATCTTAATTTTTATGAAACAATAAAAACATATAGTTTTCATTTGAATCTAAATTATAAAACAACTATCAATGTTTGGATTGTTGAATACTAACGATATCACTCTATATATAGATTTAAACTTACTACAACTCTAAAAACTTTTAGAAGGGCACATTTTTCAACAAATTGAATTTTAGAATAACAATTACATTTCATGTGAGCATAATAAAACTATTGACGCGTCTATATAGAAATAACATAATGACATGACAAGAGACACAAAAAATTGTAAATTTTTTTATCTACTATAATAGTTACCGAAGTTACCAGGATTAAAATGTAATACGTCAGACGCGCGTTTCGTCTACATAAGACTCATTAGTGACGCTCATGTCAAAATACTTAATTGAGAAATAGGAAATGTGTCAAAGAGACAACAACCCGACCAAAGGGCAGAAAATAGTCCCGAAGACCATCAATAGATCTTCAGCACAGCAAAAACAAATCCAGCACCCGAAAGCGTGCTTCAGCTGGCTATTAAAAAAAATTGTGAACTAGTTATCTTCTATGTCTTACTACTGTCTAGTACAAAGACCGAATAACAGCTGCAAGCTCTTTAATATCGTATGAGCTGTAGTGTTCTGCATACTCAACTGAAATTGGTACATTGCTGCTTATTTCAGGAAAATTTTTTGTTTTATATTTAAATATTATTGTGTGTTCTGGTTCTGAGATGACTGATGTTGTCAAAATTTGACGTGAATGTGTTGAAAAGAGACAGAGGAAACTGTATGTATGTAATTTTTAATCTCTAGTGCATGAGGTTTTATTAAATCAAACCTATTTAACTCACCTCGATGTGTAGACTACATTTGTAAATATAGAAACTTAAAACTCTATCCTCCATTTGATATGTGTATTACGTATAGATTTACATGTACAATAACATATTTGTGTAGAATATCTATATGTGTACGTAACCATGCACACATGATTTGAAACTAGAGAAGCGTTCACTATTTCATAGCTTTCATTTATATGTATGTACTCCAAAATATCCTTGGATTTTTTTAGTATCCACATTCGATCCTTGCCACCTCTAGAATAGACAGTTTCACAATAACGTTGAAGCATGGCTTTATAATTTAGAGAGAGGTTTCATGGAGCACTTGAAAGACCCATTAATATACCGATGTTTGAAAGAACACTTGTGTAGTTTAAGTGGAAAATAAAGTGATGGAAGAAATTCTTCATCTTTGGTTGAAATTCCAAAGGAACATAGAAAAGACCTATGATTAGGATTTCCTCTTAAGTAAGTGTATGTGGGGAATATGTTGAGTTTTCAAGAGAAATGTCAATATTTAATTCATTTATCAAGCAATTAAAATGAAATGTTAAGAAACAGTCAAATTCACATAGTTCCTTGTTTTCAAAATTAATTAATAGTATCGCTAACTCAAGTGTCTCAAAAGATGACAATTTAAATTTTACAGGAATTACCATTAGAAGTTGTTGATATAAGTTAGTCGTGAAAACTTTAAATATTCGTTTAATATAACTGACCAAATTGGTTTATGTAAAGGCAGCACACAAGTGATCAACACTTTGTTTTGGGAACTCTTGGGTGATTACCCTTAGCTTAATGTGTAGACTAAAGATTAATATATAGAACACTAATTTTAGATTAATGCATTATATTTTAATTCAATTTAAATGTTGTTGTTCCATTTTTGTTGCATTGATGCGCAAATGTTTTACTGGCGGCCATTACGGCATCATGTGACATTGTACTAAATGTTCTTGATGTATCATCTATGATAGTGATGATCGATTTCTGAAATAAAAAAAAAGTATTCAGGGTTACCGTCACGTCAGCTGATTTGATGAATCAGTGTTATATTGTCTCTTGATATATATTTATATTCCTACATATGTATATAACAACAATTTAACAAAAAAAAAGATGTTCGACTACCAAAACTATATATTTTTGGGTGTTCGCAGGATGCCCGTGATAAGATCTTTCTACCTTCAACGCTCGTCTTTAATCAAATAATTATAAAGTTAACATTTAATTAGTTAGTTTTTATTATATGTTGTCGCTTAACGTGAACATAAACTTTTTTCTTTAAGCTGACACATTTTACACTTTTTTGTGAAAGAAAATCTGAAATCAATGATTTATAATTAGCAGCATCCTTGTGTAAATGACAAATTGAAGAGATAAAGCTTTTTCGCTTTTCAAAGGAGATAATGATTTGACAACTAGATTAACTACTGTCGGGGACTAGACAATTTGGGTTTCCGGATGTCCAACGATAGAGTCTGAAAAAATGACTTCTTTGAAAAAGGACTTTCTTTTTTTAATATGGGATCCCACCCCTTGTGTTTCCCCCAAAAAAAACATCGAAATTAACGTAATCACTGTTATTTTATCAAATACTGGCGAATTATGAAATATTATCATTATGTTATTGATAGAATTTTTCTTGAAGGGTAAAGAAAAGCTCACATTGTTCAACGTCGTAGATGTGTATGTAGAAACTATTGCGGAAGTTTTTGTTTTTATCAGTACAAGTGAGAGGTTTACAATGTAGCTAGCTATAACACCAGGTTCAATCCACCATTTTCTTCATAAAAAAAGCTGTACCAAGTCAGGAATATGACAGTTGTTATCCATACATTTAATGTGTTTGAACTTTAGATTTTGCCATTAGATTAGGGACTTATCTCTGGGAATTTCTTCGGAGTTCAGTTTTTTGTTATTTAACTTTTTGCATGATATTGACTATACGGTATGGACTTTGCTCTTTGTTGAAGGCCGTACGGTTTGAAATAACTCAAATAGTTAGCAAATATTTTCCTTCCAAATGGTAAGTTGCTTCTGACACCTCAAGATGATTTTTGCTTTTCGAATGACATACCTCAAGTTCATGAAGACCATGTGGTGTGTGTACTTCTGTAGATTCCTGCCCATTCATTGTGTAGATGAAACATTTATGGCGTTGAGATGCAAGCATCAAGTGCTGAAAATAGAATATAGATTTTAATTTGAAGACTCGTGTATTATGTCCCAAATTGTATTATGTCCCAAATGTTGTATTGAATTCAAATTAATGTTCATTTTACACGTGTTATTCTTTTTTAATTGGTGTTCTGAGCTACAGAACCATTATAATGAACGTATATAAAAATACAAGAAAATTGATGCATAATTAAAAGAATCAAAATCATAAAGTTAATATGTTTTGTAACATATGATGCAAGTGAAATGTTATAACATAAAATGATACCTATTTGTCTGAACCAGATGCACGTTTCGACAATGAATTGGTGGTTCTCGAGGCAAACATATTAAAAAATATAAATAAGCATGGATTCAAAACTATTATTGTATATATTAATTCAGCCTTCAAGGTTTTAAAATTGTGTTTAAATCTAACATAACCATAGGATCTTTAGAATCTTTAGATTAGAAGTAAGCGAAGTATAATGAAATACTTATAAGCAAAGCTATTTTAAAGAATGTTCGCTCTGTTTCAAAATAACATGCTTTTAAAGGGCAGTTAATAATTAACTGTATATAAATAAAGAAGCTAATAAAGGCAGATACAAATATTTAGAGTCCGTGTGCTTGTTTTCGAGATATGAGCCATTAAAATCTTGACGGGACATTATTCTCTTTAGACCTTTATATTTTTACCTTGGCACCTTTTTCTCTCTAAAAACGATGAAAAATTAACAAGGATTTGATAAGATTTTTAACGATGACATATATATGTAATAAAAGTGAAGCCAATTGGGCGAAAATGTTCATGGCACTAATAGGTTTAAAACCAAAGGATTGCGATATCTGGCAAAAATTCAAATACCAGAGGAGCGAACATTATTCATTAAAAAGGCATGGATTTTGGAATGTTCCATTAACACTACTTTTAGTTTCTATACTGTGCTTACGCGTTACTGTTCCCTTGTGTGTTTTTTTTATATCCCGAACACTGCATAGACTTGGATTTTGGAATGTTCCATTAACACTTCTTCTAGTTTTTATGCTTTGCTTGCGCATTATTGTTCCATTGTGGATTTTTTTCATCCCAAACACTGCATCAGTATCTGACATCACGAAAACGTCACTTCTATATAACATCATATCTGAATCCATTTTTATGGAATAAAATTAAAAAACAACTGTGTTTTCCTTGAGGGTACCTACCATATTTGGATCATATCTAAATACAAACGAATCATATACGGGATGTTCCACTGTTGGGTGAGTACGATGCGCATGTGTTGGGTGAGTACCAGTATGGTGGTGTGCGTGATGTTTTGTGGTAGGGTTCATGGTTGTTGCAGCAAAATACTGAAAGACATGTTAAATATATAAAACTAGTAACCACACTTTCTTCTGCTATTAATTCCTAGTTTTGAATTAAAGCAGCAATTCAAATCAACTATCTCTATCTCTCCCTGAAATATTGTTAAATTGTTACAATTCGTGCATTTTAATTGATAATTGTTATAATGTTTTATCTGTGGTTTTCAGTTTGGATGTTTTTTACTGTTATGAAGAGTTGTGTTTTTGTCGTTTATCTTTAGATCATTGTGTGAACTGCGTTCTAATTTCCCCTTCTTTATTGGTTTTCGATTGCTCAAATAATGTCTTCTCTTTTTGAGGAAACGTACCAACACTTCATACTTGTTAAGTCAACTTTTAAAAATACAGATAGTGTCTACATGAAATTAGTTTGTATTGGTATTTGGAAGTAAAAAACAAGACGTACTCGAAGCTTTTAAGGTTCATTTTCGACTTTTCTTAATTTACGGTCCATATATATTATGATATATTTTTGCCTTATAACTGTTTCGTATTTTATTCCTTAGTTTTTTATGTTGTGTCATGTATACTATTGTTTGTCTGTTGTCCTTTTCATTTTTAGCCATGACGTTGTCAGTTTATTTCCGATATATGTGTTTGACTGTTCCTCTAGTTTCTTTCGTCCCTCTTTTACATTATTGTCAAATACTTCTAATACATATCTGCTGGAATATTTTTTTTTGAAGGGTTGAATTTAACACTTTTAAAAATTGGTCGGTTCGATATGCTTTTGTAGATTTACGCTCACACAAATAAAAAGTGAAAGCCTGAAATGTGTAAAATACTTGACAAGCTATATAACACACCATTTTTTCTTGAAATTCAGATGTGAATAATTGATTGAATGTTTTAAAGTGCCACTTTTGAGCTTTTTCGTGGCGGCCTGTTTTTATTGGAAGAGGACGCAGGAGGGCCGGGAGAAAACTAACAAACTTCGATAGGAAAACTAACAATTGGCAATTACGATTGAAGTCGTCGAGTGCACCTGCACAGCAACCTCAGTGTTGACTGGCTAGTGATAACAGTAGTAAAAGTTAGACCATTTGGCCACCGATGCCCAAGTTGGAACTCCAATTGATTATCTTATTTATAATGTTGATCATGAGACAGGTTACGTAGATCTATGTCCTTGTACTCTGTATTAATTTTAGAAATCTTGCAACTCTCTTTCACTACTTTATTTCACCATATAAAGAACAACATGCGACAACTATACAACGCATGTAAAATAAAGGGGTAAAATGCTATTTAACATGTTAAAAGCCTACTACCACCTCCGTTTAATGTAATAGATAGTTGTCCAATGTGCCATCATACCAAAAAACTATGCCTCATTGATATGTTGATAAAATATGAGTATAAAATATTTACAAAGGCCTTACCTGACCAAACATGCAGCATATGAGTAATGTGAAGATCATGTTGATTGTATTTGTAAGACAATGAATGTTTCTTTAGAGAAAAGTTGAAACTGGTGATAGTATTTATACTAATAAACCAAAATACTCTAGTAGAAATATATAAAGTTTAACCGGTTTGACCTAGTAGATAAACCCTTAAATAGTAACAAGTTCTGATTCCGTTGACATCAATCTGCGTCAGATCTCATTGAACTAAGTACTAAGTTAAAGCACTTGAAGTGAAAAGGTGACAAACATTGGAAATAAGTGCACTGATCTTTCTTAATATATGACTTTTTCAGCAATTTTAATTCATGAAACATGATATGTAAAGTATAAAATATGATGTCAGAAGTGGAGCAGAAACTGCTGCTCTTCTGAAAACAATTGAATTTTTACTATAAATTGTGTGATAAACCTATAGCTTTTGTGTGTATTGTCTTGTTGTTTATTCCTTTTTTATCATTGTATACTTGACGTATCTTTATTGGAACTCTCGGTGTAGTCTTACTTAATCGATGTTCATGACCTCTTTATATTTTTAAATACCATTATAACCTCAGCATTTACAAACCTCATGGCGTAGTTAAAGTTATTTTCTTTAGTACCTCCTTAAAAAGTTCAAAAAATTGTTCCAAAAAAAGACAACTTTTTGGTTTTTTGTCAAACATTTTGGATATAACAATGAATCAATTGTTTTCTATATACAAACAGTTTGAACATAAGTTAATAATATGTCTCACTTTTTCTAGATTTCACGAATTAAACAAAGAATAAGAACGATTTTGTACTGCTGTTGTACAATCTAAGACGGTGGTTCAAAGTGTGTCTACCATAAACATATGAAAATGTTATTAGATGACAATATCTGGGCATACTGTTTGGTTTTATTTATATTAAGTAAGCTCTCATGGGTTTCCATAATGTATTATGGTGATCATCTCTATTCTGCTGCACAATCACCGAATCAGTAGTGGATCAAAACAGCTGACCCTTTTATAAATCATTGGATTTGTGCTTAACCTACAGTTTTTGTGTGGAATGTTTTTATTTGTTTACTACTTTGTTTTTGTCGTTGGCTGTGTTATGTATGTTGATTGGAACTCTATTGTATTGTTGCCATACTTGTTCGGCGTTGACACCTTCTTAATATTTTCATATATCATTATCACCTTAGCATTTACCAACATCATGGCGTTATATATACTTACTTAGATAAAATAGTTTTCTCTAATAACATTACTTGACACATTACATCAACTGAACTTTTGTTGCAGACTTTATATTGTCCTAAAGATAATGAATTTAGACATTTTTTTATTGTTGATCCTTCTTCCCCAATTGGTGCCTGTGTAATTTGTGCATGCCCAACGTCTCTATTTTTGAGACAATTCACTTGAAACGTGAATCTCTCAATTTGTTTTCTTCACGTTAATTTGAAAATTTGTTTATATCACGACTGGTTATGTATTGTCGTCAGGTCATACCTGAATCCAGAAGTTTATCTATGTCGAGGTTAATAATACGTTATGTGTACCTGTTTATGACAGAATACGTTATACCTCTCTTGTTAAACAGTTACCTTCCCATGGCCAGATAGGTTTTTATTTGATAAGTTGAAAATGGCCAATGCGAATATTACATTACAGGTTTTTATGTTGGATATACACTCTTGTCTCTTCTCAAATTATTTCAAAGGGCAAGCATGTTAAATCAAGAAATGTTATGGATTTAATTTGTGACTTTTTATTAATTGATACCACATAAATAATGGATAGGAAAAATATTGATTTCATGCGAATGTTTAACTAGTAAGACTCATACATTTAAACGCACTACAAATTAAATACACAAGAACAGTGTAAATGACAGACAATCATATTTCCTCACTTTGATTTCTGTTACTGGCGTTGCTCCGGACACGATAACTTCAGATCAGGTAGGTGCCCAAACCTATGTTATTACCTCTACAGAGACAAATACACAGTATTCAGATCTTGATATGTCGAACAAAAACTACAGTCAATTCAAAATAAAGCCTTGCACTGTTAAATCAACAGACGTTTTACATTTCTATTACAACAAACAACACTGTTATATATCTAAGTGTAATTCTAGATATAATTGTAAAACGTACACGTGTTTTAGCAGTAGTGTAACTTATATAACTTATAATACACGTAGTCGTAGTCATTATGATTTGGATTGTCAGTCCTCTAATCTTGTTTAAGTGATTGAGTTTTCTTTGTGTGGTTTGATATATATAGGCGAAACAAAGAGCAGATAAAACACCCGAATGAATGGACATAGGTCAAGTGTGAACAATATTCATAACCAACAGGTCGTTTACCAACATTTCAACCAAATTGACCATTCAGGAAATTCCATTAAAGTTCCATGTTAGATTTTTTTTATCACCACACCAATAATCAAACATTTAGTACACTGTTTCACAGACAAAGAGAAGAGTACTGGATCAGATAATTAGGTACTGCAACACCTTCTGGATATAACGATAAAATAGATACTGTAGGTAACTTGAGTTGCCCGATCTGAAGTTCGGTCTCTTCGTCGGCCGAAGAACCATGAACATCGTCGCTATAATCCACCTGATATGAATGATGTTTATATAGATGGCCTTGCCGAACATATCGAAAAAAATCTTGGAATTTATCACATTCGCTCTAAATTGTACTCACTTCCGCTTTCTAGACTGAACTCTTTTTTGAAAGCGTGTGAAGAATGCCACACTACAGAAAGTTTATCTACGAAGTATATAATGGTTGCCATGGTGATGGATATTGGTAATCATAGATTATTCAGATCCGTTTTTGAATATTCGGAGGAACTGCACACACGTTGATTCTTCAATTTGAAGATCACAAACAAGGGTATTGATGCTATAAATATAACTAATATTATTCACCATAAAAGAGTAAAAAACAACATTTCTTTTTACTTTAAGGATCAATCTTCTCCTATAGTATCGTTTTCCTATACCAGCCGTGTTGCATCAAAAAAAAATTATCACTATAAAGTGTTGCAGAATTTAAATATTGATGACCTCAAAGCTTTACAACTTGATTATGCCTGTTCTCATGGTGATGGATATTGGTAACCATAGATTATTCAGATCCGTTTTTGAATATTCGGAGGAACTGCACACACGTTGATTCTTCAATTTGAAGATCACAAACAAGGGTATTGATGCTATAAATATAACTAATATTATTCACCATAAAAGAGTAAAAAACAACATTTCTTTTTACTTTAAGGATCAATCTTCTCCTATAGTATCGTTTTCCTACACCAGCCGTGTTGCATCAAAAAAAAATTATCACTATAAAGTGTTGCAGAATTTAAATATTGATGACCTCAAAGCTTTACAACTTGATTATGCCTGTTCTCATGGTAATTTCTGGAGACCTAAACATAGTCAATAACTACAAGTTTGTCCAAGGGTCCGAAATACAGAGAGCCACACCCAATCAATTGGAAGCAGAACTTCAAACTACTAATGGATTTTGTTGAGGGTTATGCAAACGACTGGGCAAACAGAGTAAAGGTTGTGGTTGACACTCTTTCGGAGAGGTTAAAATCAGTGAGGTCATTGATTCAGATGTGAGTAAGCTTAAAGGGTCAATGAGCACCAAAGCTCCTACCATCTTAAAAGACCCTCAGGTCATAGAGAAGTTGTCTTGCCTCCATGATAAGTATGTTGTCGTTCCAGCTTACAACGCCTCAAACAATATTGTTTTTGTTTGCAAGCACACTACATTGACTTTCTAATAAATTATCCGGGGATAATCAACACACGTGAAAATCATACATATACACTAAATACGCTTACGAAGCAGGAGATTCTGGAAAACCACAATCGGTTCTAATCTCCTTTGGTGTTAATCCAAAGGACGTAGACCAGGGTCTTCAATCATTATATTGGATTCATAAGCTTCACAAGAATCCTTATAAGGAAAGGTATAGTGCAGATAATTCTAAGTGTTCCACTAAACCCCTTTCTAACGTTGTTACTGCCATACTCACTGCAGTCAAGAAGGACTTCAGAAATATTCCGAAACGGCATATTAATTTGGGGTAAATCAGATGTGAATACTGAAAAATCAAAAGAGTTATTGGTGAATTTACAATCTCTATCATTAAAACATTGTACCAACATTAAAACCTTTGATTTTTCAACTCGTTAAACCACTATTCCACATACTTAACTTAAGAGCTTGACTCACAGAAAACAATGCAAAATTTGAAAAATCGTCCAGGAGGTTGGTTAAAACTTTTCCAGCTCTTTAAGTTTTTTCATATCTTAGGTTCAATGGAAACCAAAAAATATATTTGAGACTTCTCTAAATTGTGGCTATGTTTAGTAACGAGCTTATTTGCAAAATTGGACAAAATTAGCCAAAAAATCCTTCAAATATATGTTTAAAATGTTTTGTAAAAATCCACTCATGGCAAATAAGTGAAAATATCCTTATTTTCCTCTTTAAAAACCCACATCAAGCCTTTTTCCAGAATTTTTACTAAACCAATTTTGGGTATATATTGAACAAAATATGATGTTATTATCATTTCAAATGTTCAATTTTGATTCTTTGAAAGATTTTATTAATATAAAGTACTTTGCAAATGTATAACAACTGAATAAATAAGATATTGTAACTTTCACTGAATAATTGTAATCATGAGTTATCTCCTCTTTAAGTGTTCTCCACACTACTGTAAAGAAGGTAACTGTTCAGATGCAAACTACTAATGGATTTTGTTGAGGGTTATGCAAACGACTGGGAAAACAGAGTAAAGGTTGTGGTTGACACTCTGTCGGAGAGGTTAAAATCAGTGAGGTCATTGATTCAGATGAGAGTAAGCTTAAAGGGTCAATGAGCACCAAAGCTCCTACCATATTTAAAGACCCTCAGGTCATAGAGAAGTTGTCTTGCCTCCATGATAAGTATGTTGTCGTTCCAGCTTACAACGCCTCAAACAATATTGTTTTTGTTTGCAAGCACACTACATTGACTTTCTAATAAATTATCCGGGGATAATCAACACACGTGAAAATCATACATATACACTAAATACGCTTACGAAGCAGGAGATTCTGGAAAACCACAATCGGTTCTAATCTCCTTTGGTGTTAATCCAAAGGACGTAGACCAGGGTCTCTAATCATTATATTGGATTCATAAGCTTCACAAGAATCCTTATAAGGAAATGTATAGTGCAGATAATTCTAAGTGTTCCACTAAACCCCTTTCTAACGTTGTTACTGCCATACTCACTGCAGTCAAGAAGGACTTCAGAAATATTCCGAAACGGCATATTAATTTGGGGTAAATCAGATGTGGATACTGAAAAAATCAAAAGAGTTATTGGTGAATTTACAATCTCTATCATTAAAACATTGTACCAACATTAAAACCTTTGATTTTTCAACTCGTTAAACCACTATTCGACATACTTAACTTAAGAGCTTGACTCACAGAAAACAATGCAAAATTTAAAAAATCGTCCAGGAGGTTGGTTAAACCTTTTCCAGCTATTTAAGTTTTTTCATATCTTAGGTTCAATGGAAACCAAAAAATATATTTGAGACTTCTCTAAATTGTGGCTATGTTTAGTAACGAGCTAATTTGCAAAATTGGACAAAATTAGCCAAAAAACCCTTCAAATATATGTTTAAAATTTTTTGTAAAAATCCACTCATGGCAAATAAGTGAAAATATCCTTATTTTCCTCTTTAAAAACCCACATCAAGCCTTTTTCCAGAATTTTTACTAAACCAATTTTGGGTATATATTGAACAAAATATGATGTTATTATCATTTCAAATGTTCAATTTTGATTCTTTGAAAGATTTTATTAATATAAAGTACTTTGCAAATGTATAACAACTAAATAAATAAGATATTGTAACTTTCACTGAATAATTGTAATCATGAGTTATCTCCTCTTTAAGTGTTCTCCACACTACTGTAAAGAAGGTAACTGTTCAGATGCAAACTAGCAACTAAGCTTTTTTGTGTTGCATAAAGTCTGGAGTTTTCTCACATTTTGTCAGCTCAGTGCTTCAGTCCGACAATGTCCTGTCACTGACACTGACAAACTGAGTGTCAGATGATGAGATATTACAGAAACGTAGAGGCTAGATCTGACACCGAGAGATTATGAGACTAACTGGAGAAGGAATTTAGTTTGCTGTTGCTATTATGACCACAACGAACGTCAAGTTTAAAACAGGTCTTTAACTTCTGTACAGACAACTAATCAGACGCAAACAGCATGTACAGCAGGAAAAAAATAATATATAGAATATAACAAATGATTCACTATGCATATCTAATATAAATAACTTAAGAAGGGTCTAACCAATCATAGCCATGGGGTTCAAGGGATTTGTACGAAAGTAACCCTACCCCCTCTTCCTTGATGACTATCACAAGTCAATGTAACCTCCCCTTGGAAATTCCTGGCTATGGACTGGGCCTGTGATGAAATATCTATAGTATTCATGAAATGTAACCGCAGCTGTAACTATATTATCCTTTTACAGTTCCGGATTCGAAGCACAGAGTCTCTGACCATGCTGACAAACCAAATTAAGAAAATATCTCCTAGGGGGGGATTTCCTGGGTAACAATCACCAGGGACAGTCTATACTGTAATTTGTTGGTATAGAAAGTCCATGCCAGTGGCGGATCCAGGACTTTTTATAAGGGGAGCCCACTGACTGACCTAAGGGGGATAGCTCCAGTCATGCTTTAGTGATTCCCTTTATAATCATCCCAGGGTAGGATCCAGATATTTTTTATAAGAGGGGGGGGGGGGGGGGGTTCAACCATATGTCCCCAAACAGTTTCCATACCCTCTTATATAACACCTGTTAAACCGTGTGCAACATGTTTATTTGTATTCAGAATTAGGGATATCAGAGATTTAGATAGACAAAAACTGCTCTTAAAATATAATTTGACTGTACCTACATATGAATGCATATTTAAATACCTAGTGGTAGATATATTAACATCCTTTGTTTTCTTTGTGAGCTATTCAAAACATTATTGACGTATGTTTAAAAATATGACCAATTGTTCGAATAAATTCGATTTTCAGTTTAATTTTTAACATTTATTCAGTGTTATAAATATTGAGTTTCAATTAAAGCTGTTCAAAAAGAAATCTGAATTATTCAAGCGTGTTGTATTATACGTATTTGAATATAAAATTTCTTTACCGTGAGGTGTTAATTTATTTATGAATACATCCATACATTTGAATTGATTTTGTGCGGTGGATATCAAAGTAAGTAGCAGATATGTATGCTCCGTCTGAAAATTAATCGAATACACAAACCATATAATACTTTCATTAACCCTCGAAAAAGAGGATAACACATTACAATTATAAGAAGCATGTGGCTTAATTAAAGGGTATAACAACGTACAAAAGAAGTATTATCCAAGTTAGCTACTGACACAATTACAAATTAATCAGTAAGTTTGACAATCACAATGGATTATTGGAACCTTACACAGTTAGAAAATTGTCTGCACGTTGATCGTTCCAGCTGATCCGTTAGCTTTAAAAGAGGAAGATACTTACACGTGCAGAAAGAGGATTAGAACGACTAAACGCATTAGCACTAACACATATATTGACAATTCTAATCTTAGTGTCGAGACTTGGTGTATTTTGATAAGATGTTCTCCAATAAGAGTAATTAAGTTGATATATAAGAAAATAAAAACTGCTAAATCAGGTCATAGTTTTCATAAAATAAGTCCTAGTAAATATAAGTAAATGCAAAATGATTAATGTGCATGAGCACATGTCCACTTTTCTTGCATGATTATTGATTAGTGCATGGTAGATTAATCAATTTTGTTTTGCAAAATTGGCGTATAACATCTGGTGACAAGTTCTTCAAATATATAACTATTTTTTATTATTGATACGCTCGTATTTAAAATTTCGTCGAATACAATGTTTCCTGTATTTCACATTCAGTTATTAATAAAGTGATTGGTAGGCTTGAATGATTTATTGCAGATTATACATTGTATCTACTATTAAGAACCTCATATGATTTGTTGTTTATATGATGTTAAGTGACCAATTTCCAACAAACAGTCAATTTTGTAATAAAAATATGCACAATGCTGTCCTTTTTTTGAGAAAAAAAAATAATCGCTTCTGCATTACCTTCATAAATCAAGGTTTATGATGGAAAAAAAGAGAGTTTCCTGATCTTCTTAAACAACACGTTGTATTGAAAATAAGGTATATCTTGATCATTGTGGTTTGTAAAAGCTTTATTAAAATTTGGCTGATAGCCAATGAAACAAATTGCAATTTTAAAATACACCCACCACGTGTAATTCGTATTACAAAATAATTTCATAATCATACTTTAATTCAATTAATTATTTTAAAGCATTCTCATGACCCTTCAACAGAATAGTTCGGTCAAGAAGTGCAATGCATTTCAGATACATTGCAGGCAGTAATGGCTGCTTGTTACTTAATTTCTTTCCCCATATTATAATAAACTTGAAAATGGATGAAAGCTCATTTTATAGCTTAGACAGTTTCGGGGTACGAAGTGAAATTTGTTTTTCAGTAATTAAGCACATGCTTAAAGTCCCTTTGTGATATGGCTTCTTAGGGTAACAAATGAAAATATTCACACCAAAAGTTCTTTGATAATTAAAGTTTGGAACATTTATAACCTTTTAAAACATATAATTTGCCGTATCGGGTTAACCTAGAAAGATACACAAAATGAAGTAAGATAGAAATTGATTCAGGTTGTGCTTTTTATTTCATTCAAATACAAACGGTATTATTAAGATAAAAAAAAATACATAACGAAAGTATTATCACAGTAAAAGAGAGTTGTCCCTGTTCCAATTCGGCGTCACAACATTTGAACCTCTTTTGTGTGTGTACAACACATGATCAAATATCAATACTTAATGTGTTAAAAAGCATTGCATAATCATCTTTTCCTGCAGTTTTTAATAACATTGGCATTTTGATATGTCCTCTGTGAGGCACACTGACTTACACTTTAACAATATTACATGGTTCCTTATAAAGTCAGCTTATTAGTCGCATACCATGTGCAATTTCAACCCCATGTATAATCAAAAAAATTGAAAAAACGTGTTGCAGTTCCATACGAGTTAAACATGTCACAAGCAAAACATGCTGCTGATCTTTCTTTCAAGTAAAATCAATTTTAAACCAAAGACAACAAATCTTTATATTCATATTTCAAATTCAAATTGTCTGACAACTTCTAAAATAAAATTTACAAATAAGGTCATATTGCCCAATCTTATATACCAGATAGGTGGTTATGATATATTTTTCGTTAACTAATAGTTCAAATGTTTCCATTAAATTTGAAAAGGTGCTGAACGAAATGGGTAATCAACACGTTCATTTGACAAATTACTCTTAGCACTTATATTTCTCATAAATAAGTAAGACATGTTTTTGAAAATAGACAGGTATGAAATGGTTTATTAGAATGTTTATAAACTATATGATATATCTTATTTCTTTTGAAATATTTCATAATACGTTAGAAAAAATATCTGATGAAGTTTATAATCAGAAATCTTGTAAAGTAAACAGGATATCTTTTGAACTTCAAATCCAATAAAATATACCAAAAAATGAATACTCGATAAGATCATCTTTTTAACGTTAATAGGCTATCTTATTCAGTTAATCAAATTTCTTGACAATTCACAGAATATATCAGATATATCATATTGTAAATGCTATGTAATTTATAATAAACAAGCTATTTGTATTATAATTGATTATTTACATAAATATAACAAAACTAAAATTATTTAACAAAATATCTCGAGTTGCTATGATATCCTATTTATCATTAAAAGAATCTTAATAATAAATAGAGTTTTAAAAAAGCTGGTGGTAACCAACTAAAAACAAAACAATAACACTGACATAACTATTTGTATCATATGTCTTTTTATTGTTCATGTTATTTACATTCGTTGGTTTAATCTGTGAAAACTTGGATATAATTATGATTAAAGTTTATCACAATCAATTTATTAACAAATTATACAAAAAAGATACATATTTGTGCGGAACAACAAGAATTAAAACACCTGCTCCAGCCCGTA